>NC_073383.1:30128465-30728465 GCF_028641065.1 Leucoraja erinaceus | reverse complement strand
AAAACACAGTTGTGGGAAGTTGAAGTTCTGGCCGTAACCGAGGCAGATGGAAGGTTCCCTGTATCGGCATCACTCCACCCACCACTTGTTTTTAGGTGTACAGAGCGTAGCAGTCACTAGACTTTCCCCTGCAGTCCTGTCTCTCCCCTTCCCCCACTTCTTGATTTTCAATACAGGGGAAAATTGGGTGACTAGCATCCTCTGTAAACCTACAAATTCCACACAACTGCCTGAACTCCACTTCTTGCTGCTCTACTTTCTGCGAGGACGCCATTATATTCTAGTCCACCGCATCGGTGCTGACAAAGCCATTTTCGATATCGCCTATCTCCATAAGTTGTTCCTTTTTTTCACAATGTTGAGTTCCCTTCTGCTAATGCAAACAAGGCCCACAACCTGTTCCACTTCTCACACACCCGCTTTTATTCCTTTTCGTCACCATCAGAACAAAATATTCCCCACATCCTTACCTACCCTCCACCCAAAAGACATAGAAGCAGAATTAGGCCATTCGGCCCATCGACTGCTCCACCTTTCAATCATGGCCGATCTATTTTTCCTCTCAACCCCATTCTCCTGCTTTCTCCCTATAACCTTTGATGCCCTAACTATCAATCTCCACTTTAAGAATACCCAATGGCACCGTCTGTGGCAATGAATTCCACTGGCTAAAGAATTTTCTCCTCAACTCCATTCCAAAGGAAGTGAGGCTGTGGCTTTATTCTGAGGCTGTGTCTTCTGGTCCTAGATTCACCAGTGGAAGCATCCTCTCCACATCCACTGTACCCAGGGCTTTAATTACCACTGCTTCGCCTAACACATCCAGCATGATACCTTCTACATCAACTTTTCAGCATCCTAAAGGTACCATTCCTTCTGAAATGCCGAGGTCCTCTCTTGCACTCCACCAGTACTTCCTCCAGTAGACACTTCCCCTGCATTCAAAGGAGCCATAGCTGCCCTTCCAAAAACAATTTTCAGATTTCTCACAGGCTGGAGTGCAGTCCTGACCTCGCACCTAACTGTGTGGGAAGGAACTGCAGATGCTGGTTTACACCGAAGATAGATACAAAATGCTGAAGTAACTCAGTGGGACAGGCAACATCTCTGGAGAGAAGAAATGGTTGACATTTCACGTTGACGTTTTGGATCTGAAGAAGGGTCTCGAGAGATGCGGCCTGTCCCGCTGGGTTACTCCAGCATTTTGTGTCTACCTCATTGGTGGCCTTTCAACTATCTTTAATCGGATTTCAATGTTATATCATTGCACTAAATGTTGTACCCTTTATCCTGTATCTGTGCACTGTGGGCGGCTCGATTATATTCATGCCTTGTCTTTTCTTTGACTGGACAGCACCCAAACAAATGTCTTTCACTGTACCTCGGTACACGTGAGAATAATAAACTAAATGAGACAACAATTTCCTTGCACTTTCAATTTAGTCCACCATACTCATTTCTCATGTGGACTCTTCTACATTGGAAAAGCAAACACCAAATTAGTAACAGCTCAGCAAAATGAATATAATTATCGCTCAAGCTCATTGCCTTAGATCGCATGGGATCGAAGGATAAATAGCTGAACGTATAAAAAATTAACTTCATGGAAGAAAGCATAGGGCGATGGAAGGATGTTTTTAGGAATGGAGGCCTGTGACTAGTTGTGTGCCTCAGGGTTCGGTGCTGGGCCCATTGCTGTTTGTCATCTAGATTTAGATGAGAACGTACAAGTTTGCAGATGACACTAAAGTGGGTGGTATTGGAGATAGTGAAGATGGCTGTCAGGAATTGCTTGATCGGTTGGGCAGGTGGGCTGAGGAATGGTTAATGGAATTTAATGTGAAGAGCTGCATTATGGGAAGTCAAACAAGAGCAGGATCTACACAGTCAATGGCAGGACTCTGGGAAGTGTTGTCGAGCTTGGAGATCTAATTGTGCTGATCACCATGTTATAGGAAAGATGTTTATCAAGCTGGAAAAGGTGCAAAGAAAATTTACGAGGATGTTGCCAGGACAAGATGGCCAAGGAGGATGTGGGGTGACCAAAATCATGAAGGGAATAGATCGGGTAAATGCACAGTCTATTGCCCAAAGTAGGGAAATCGAGCACCAGAGGACATAGGTTTAAGGTGGAAGGAGAAAATTTAATAGGAACCCGAGGGGTAACTTTTCACATGAAGTGTGGTGGGTGTAAGGAATGAGTTTCCGGAGGAGGTAGTTGAGGCAGGTACTCTTGCAACATTTAAGAAACATTTACACAAGTACATAGTTTGGATAGGTTTGGAGGGATATGGGCCAAATGCAGGCAGATGGGACTAGTGTAGATGGGGCATGTTGGTCGGCGTGGGAAAGTTGGCCGCAGGACCCGTTTCCAAGCTGTATGATTCTTAAGTGTGGATTCAAGCTCTCAGTTCCCTGTAATTTCAGTCTTCAACCCAATTCCACTAGAACCTAAAGTTGCAGCCTCCAAGGCTACATCAAAGCCAACTCAAGCTCACAACTGCATGGCCAAATGCCAAAATTGGCTTCAGGTTTGCAGACTACACCACTGTGGTGGACCAGATAACGAGCAATGACAAGAGTACAGGAAGGAGATAGAGAACATAGTGGCATGATCTCAAAATAATAACCTCTTCCTGAATGTCAGCAAGGCAAAGGAGGTGGTCATCGGCTTGTGGTGGAGTACAAGTCTCAATCAGCATCAAGTGAAAATGGTTGAGAGCTTTAAGTTCCTTGGGGTTAATATTACCAATAATCTGTTGTGAACTAACCACATTGATTCGACAGCCAAGAAGGCACATGAACGCCTCTATTTCCTGAGGCGACTGAGGAAATTGAGGATGTCTTCAGCGACTCTTACAAACCTCTACAGATGCATGGTAGAAAGTATACTGTCAGGTTGCTTCACAGCTTGGTTTGGGAACAGCTCTGCCCAAGATCATAAGAAATTGCAGAGAGTTGTAGATGTACCCCAGTCCATCACACAGATCAGACCTCTACCGTTGACTCCATCGACACTTCACACTGTCTTGGAAAAGCAGGCAACATTATAGTGAAAGGCCTGGATAGAGTGGATGTGGAGAGGATGTTCCCACTAGTGGGAGAGTCTAGGACCCGAGGCAATCAAGAATCAGTCATTCTGCATCTTAAAAATTCTCAATGACTTGGCCACCACACCCATCTGTGCCAATGAATTCCACGGATTAACCACCATGTGACTCAAGAAGTGCCTCCTCATCTCCTTTCTAAATACATGTAGTTTTATTCTGAGGCTATGGCTCTGGTCCTAGACTCTCCCACTGGTGGAAACATCCTCAACATTCATTCTGTGCAGCAGCTTAACAGGCCAGTAAACCCAATACATACGGGTATTTTTTTTTTAAAATTCAATAAACTAACAACTGTAATACTGGTGGGAAAAAAAAGTCCTGTTGCAACCACAGGCAGTCCATAGAAGTTCATAGTTGAGGTTAGTGTTGTGAGGAGTTCAACAATCTGATGGTTGTTGGGAAGAAGCGTCAACACTTCATAGAGCCACTAAAACATTTTTTTAAACTAAAGAGAAAGCAGGTTGTAAGCACAGTTGGCAAGGCATCAAAGTACCTTGTGTCTGAAAATTTTAGTTAACTTCCCATCTACACAATAGAGTAAAATAATACAGTAAAAAAACTCAGGAGAGAGCAGTTCATAAGCATCACAGTTTGTGAAGTATTCTTATGACTTTATCCATTTTTGGTGACTTTTCACCTACACTTCCTAAGGCATTACAACATAACAGAAATTCAGGAATAGTCTGTAAACTCAGAGAGAAAGCAGTTGGTAAAGGATCACAGTTCCTTGGGTAGGTAGTCATTTCAGTTAGTTTTCCACCTACATTTCAGAGAGCTATTAAAACATAATGAAAATCAGGAGATAGCAAACTGTAAACCCATGAGGAAGCAGTCTGTATGCACCAGTTTGTAAAGTATCCCAGTCCTTTGAGGGTTTTGTCATTTTAGTTAACCTTCAGCCGTCCAGTGTACAGATGAAGGATAAAGAGTAAAACATTTGTTCCAATAGACAATAGGTGCAGGAGTAGGCCATTCGGCCCTTCGAGCCAGCACCGCAATTCAATGTGATCATGGCTGATCATCCCTAATCAGTACCCCGTTCTTGCCTTCTCCCCATAACCCCGGACTCCGCTATCTTCAAGAGCCCTATTTAGCTCTCTCTTGAAAGTATCCAGAGAACCGGCCTCCACCGCCCTCTGAGGCAGAGAATTCCACAGACACACAACTCTCTGTGTGAAGAAGTGTTTCCTCGTCTCCGTTCTAAATGGCTTACCCGTTATTCTTAAACTGTGGCTCCTGGTTCTGGACTCCCCCAACATGATTCCTGCCTCTAGCATGTCCAAACCCTTAATAATCTTATATGTTTCAATAAAATCCCCTCTCATCCTTCTAAACTCCAGAGCATACAAGCCCAGTCGCTCCATTCTCTCAGCACATGACAGTCCCGCCATCCTGGGAATTAACCTTGTAAACCTACACTGCACTCCCACAATAGCAAGAATGTCCTTCCTCAAATTAGGGGACCAAAACTCTACATAATATTCACTAGGGCCCTATACAACTGCAGAAGGATCTCTTTGCTCCTATACTCAACTCTTGTTATGAAGGCCAACATGCCATTCGCTTTCTTCACTGCCTGATGTACCTACATACTTACTTTCATTGGCTGATGAACAAGGACACCCAGATCCCGTTGTACTTCCCCATTTCCCAACTTGACACCATTTAGATAATAATCTGCCTTCCTGTTTTTGCTACCAAAATGGATAACCTCACATTTATCCACATTAAACTGCATCTGCCATGCATCTGCCCACACACCCAACCTGTCCAAGTCACCCTACATTCTCATAGCATCCTCTTCACAGTTCACACTGCCACCCAGCTTTGTGTCATCTGCAAAATTGCTAATGTTACTTTAGTGCAAGGTAAAGTCCATTAAAGTCTGACTAAAGATAGTTCAAAGGTCTCCAATGAGGTAGATAGGTCAGGACCGCTCGCTGGTTGGTGAAAGGATGGCTCAGTTGCCTGATAACAGCTGGGAAGAAACTGTCCCTGAATCTGGAGGTATACATTTTCAAACCTGTACCTCTTGCCTGAGGGGAAGAGGGGAGAAGAGGGAGTGACAAGTCGCACCCTGGCCACTCCCTCTTCTCCCCTCTCCCATCAGGCAAAAGGCATAGAAGTGTGAAAATGCACACCACCAGATTTGGGGACTTTCTTCCCAGCTGTTATCAGGCAACTGAATCATCCTACCACAACCAGAGTGCAGTGCTGAACTACTATCCACCTCTTTGATGATCCTCAGACTTTCCATGATCGGACTTAACTGGCTTTACCTTGCACTAAATGTTATTCCCATATAATATAGCTATACACTGTAAATGGATTAATTGTAATCATGTATTGTCTTTCTGCTGACTGGTTAGCACACAACAAAAGCTTTTCACTGTACATCGGTACACATAACAATAAACTAAACTGAACTGAACTGACTGGGGTGAGACTCGTTCTCGATTATGCTGGTAGTCTTGCTGGGCGGCAAGGTGCAGCACAGATGGAGTCAATGGAAAGGAGGTTGGTTTGTGTGATGTTCAGGGCTACGTCCACAGTTCTCTGCAATTAGTAAACTTGGGGAGTAGGCCATTTGTAAACTCAGGAGGAAGCAATTCATAAGCATCACAGTTCCCTGGGACTGTAGTTACTTTAGTTAACTTTCCACCTACACTTGTAGATGAAAATTTGACGAAAGTGACTACAGACACAAGGAGCTGTGATGCTCTACAGACTACATTGCTCACACAGTAAAAACACAGCAGAAAGTAGTTTGTAAAGGATTACAATTCCTCATGTCTGTTATAATTTATGTCAGACTTTCCACCTACACTTCATGGATCAATACACAGTAAAACCAGTTTGTAAAACATAGAAACATAGAAACATAGAAATTAGGTGCAGAGTTTCCACCTTCGGCCCTTCGAGCCTGCACCGCCATTCAATATGATCATGGCTGATCATCCCACTCAGTATCCCGTACCTGCCTTCTCTCCATACCCCCTGATCCCCTTAGCCACAAGGGCCACATCTAACTCCCTCTTACATATAGCCAATGAACTGGCCTCAAATGGCACTCTGGGCAGAGAGTTCCAGAGATGACCACTCTCTGCGTGAAAAAAAGTTCTTCTCATCTCGGTTTTAAAGGATTTCCCCTTTATCCTTAAGCTGTGACCCCTTGTCCTGTACATCAGAGGTCCCTGTACCTGTTGTCATTTCAGTGAACTTTCCACCTGCACTTGTACATGAAAAGTTGACTAAAATGACTGCACACATGGGGAGCTATGATGATACTCTACAAACTGGGGTGCTTATGCAGTAAAAACCCAGGAGAGAGCAGCTTGTAAAGGATCACAGTTCCGTGAGCCTGTTGTCAGTTCAGTGAACTTTCCACCACACTTCATAGATATTTTACATAGTAAAAAAACAGGAGAAAGCAGATTGTAAAGGATTACAACTCTCTGTGCCTGTTGTCGTTTGAGTGAAGATAGGCACAAAAAACTGAAATAACAACTCAGCGGGTCAGGCAGCATCACTGGGGAATGGGAATAGGTGACGTTTCTGGTCGAGACATCTTAGTGACCTTTCCACAGATCTTTCACACAGTAAAACACTCAGGAGAACGCAGTTTGTAAAGGATTACAGTCACCTGAGCCTGTACTCGCTTCTAGTGAATTTTCCACATACACCTTATAGATCCATTACACAGTAAACACACTCGGGAGAAAGCAGTTTAGTTCCTTGAGCCTGGTGTCATTTTAGTGAACTTCCACCTACACTTGTCGATGTAAAGTTGATTAAAATGACTACACACACGGGGAACTGCGATGATGCGCTACAAACTGATGCTTATGCAGTGAAACACTCAGGAGAAAGCAGTTTGTGAACTCACCAGCAGGCAGGTTGCAGGGATGATCGAGGGCAGTTGTGGTGTAACAGTGCTACTCCCTCCCCTCTCCTCCCCTCCCCAGGGAGCCGGCCCAGCCACCTTCCCTAGGCCTCAGCCCGTCAGCCGAGCCCCAGCAGCGGGGAGAAACCTGACGCTGCCCTGCCCTGACCTCCCCGCCCGCCCGCCCGGCTCGGCTAGGCCCGGGTCTCGCAGTCCCCTCGTCCCCCGATGCCGGCTCCCTCAGGCCCCGGCCCAGCCCCGGTCCTCGCCCCCCAGTCCCGACCCGACCCGACCGCTGCGCTGCAGGTTGGGCGGCGCCGCTCATTGGCTGCCGGCGGAGGCCGTGGTGGCTCGGAAATCCCCGGCCGGGGAATCCCCGGGCTGGGCCGGGCCTGGGCCTACTTCCGCCACCCGCCGGGGACTCGGAGCCGGGCCGCGCCCCCCTGACCCTCCCCTCAACACGGGCATCGCCTCATCATGGGCGCCCTCAGGCCTGAGCCCCCTCCAGCCCTCCACTCAAGCCTGGGCACCGCTCAACACGGGCTCCCCACAACATAGGCATCCTCCTACCCACCACTGAACTCGGTCACCACCAAAAATTATAGAGGAGCTCCTCTATAATCGTTGGTCACTACTCATCCTTGGCACCCTCCAGCCCACCACTCAATGTGGGCTCCCTCTAACCCAGGCTCCCTCCAGCATGGAGTCCCTCTAACATGAGCTCCATCCAGCCCACCGCTCAACATGGAGTCCCTCTAACATGGGCTCCCTCCAACCTGGGCTCCCTCCAACCTGGGCTCCCTCCAGCCCACCGCCCAACATAGGCTCCCTCTAACATGAGCTCCCTCCAGCCCACTGCTCAACATGGAGTCCATCTAACATGAGCTCCATCCAGCCCACCACTCAACATGGAGTCCCTTTAACATGGAGTCCCTCTAACATGGGCTCCCTCCAGCCCACTGCTCAACATGGGCTCTCTTTAATCCTGACATTCTACAACCCACCGCTCAACATGGGCTCCCTCTAACCCAGGCTCCCTCCAGCCCGCCGCTCCACCCAGGCACTGCTCAACATGGGCTCCCTCCAGCCTACATGAGCTCTCTTTAATCTGGTCACTCAACAATCCACAGCTCAACATGGTCTCCCTCTAAACTGGGTACGACAACCCACCATTCAACATGGGCTCCCCTTAACAAGGGTGCCCTCCAGCCCACTGCTCAACATGGGCTCCCTTTAATCCGGGCACTCTACAACCCACCTCTCACCATGGGCTCCCTCTAACCCGGGCTCCCACCAGCCTACCGCTCGACCCAGGCACCACTCAACATGGGCTTCCTCTGACCCACCTCAACAGGGACACCCTCCTGCCCTCTGCTCAACTCGGGCACAACTCAATATGGGCACCCTCCTGGCCACTACTTAACTCGGGCACCACTCAACATGGGTGCCCTCTAACCTGGGCACCCACCAACCCACTTCAACACAGTCACCCTCCAACCTTCCAACTCACCACTCAACCAGGGCACCCTCATGCCTACTGCTCAACTTGGGCATGCTCAACGTAGGCTACCTCCAACCCACCAACAATTCAAGACAGGCATCCTCCAACTCACAACAACCTGGACAGTACCCAACATGGGCTCCCTTTAGCCCAGGCACCTTCCCACCCACTGCTCCACATACCCATCTCCAACCCACCACATCTTCTAGCCAACGACTCCACTCAGGCACTGTTCAACATGGGCTCCCTCTAACTCGCCACTCAACACAGGCACTCTCCAACCCAGCGCTCAATGTGGACATCCTCCAACTTAACATGGGCACCCTACAACTCAACATGGGTGGCCTACAACTCAACTTGGGAGTCCATCAACCTGCCACTCAAACCATGCTTTTCACAAAAACTTGAAAAGTAACTACAGTAAATCCTTGTTATAACGGACCACAGGAGAGGTCAATGGTGACCATTAATGCAGATTGTCTACTCTAAATGAATAAGGAATCACTGAGTAATGGATTCTCATTGTATGTGGTGGAAACAAAGAAAAGCAAATACACAAAAGGACACTAAAAGTTGGAGCAACTCAGGTCAGGCGGCATCTTTGGAGAACATGGATAGATGACGTTTCAGGTGGAGATCCTTCTTCGGTCTCTCGGTCTGGACAGGGCCTGGAATCCAGGTGAGTTGACAGACCCGGCCTGCTGGCGGCTGGGGAAGAGGCGAGGATCAGCGGAGTCGATGGTCGCAGCCCGCGGGCGGCTGGAGTGCAGGTAAGGGTCAGCGATGGCAGAATGTGTGGCTGAGGAAGCTGTGTGAGCCGGCTGTAGGTCCGACGGGGAAGCGGCCAAGGAGGCAGTGCAGGTCGGGGGTAGCGCGGCAGCCGAGCCTGGCAATGAAGGTCAGTAGTTCCGTCCACTCTAACCAAAATGCATTATAAAGTGGTACGTATAAATGAACGTTTACTGTATTGTAAATAGCAATGCAAGATAGAACACACATGAGCAAAGTTTCATATTACAAGCTGTAAGATTAGGCACAAAACTTTAAAGGATACTAGACCAAGTGCAGACTGCTCCCCCAATGGTGTGATCCCCCAACCCAAGATTCCACCATGCACCCGTCTCCTCCAACGGAACTGAACCCGTTCCCAAATGTAAGATTCCAGCACTCCCCTGCCTCCCTCAGCAGTGGATTAAAAAAAATTCCAATTTCACCTACCCTGCCTGCTGCAGCAGTTCCAATTGCAATACCAATTGGCCCTCCCCCTCCTGTTGAAGCACTTGCTGTGATATCCCATTGAGGTGAAAAGTTCAGAGTGTTCCTGTCTTGCAACTTTGTTTTGAAGTGTATTGGAAGCTGATAGGAAGGAGGAGCGAATCAAAAGTCAGACAGGCAGCCGGACGGACGGCAGGCAGCAGCCTCAGACTTTTATATAATAACTAGACCAAGTGCAGACCCGTTAGGTCTGCTCCCCCAATGGTGTGATCCCCCAACCCAATATTCCACCATGCACCCGTCTCCTCCAATGGAACTGAAGCCGTTCCCAAATGTAAGATTCCAGCACTCCCCTGCCTCCCTCAGCAGTGGATTTAAAAAAAAATCCAATTGCACCTTCCCTGCCTGCTGCAGCAATGAAAAGTTCAGAGTGTTCCTGTCTTGCAACTTTGTATCGAAGTGTGTTGGAAGCTGATAGGAAGGAGCAATAGTCAATGAATCAAAAGGCAGAAAGGCAACCGGTCGGACGGCAGCCGGTCGGACGGCAGCCGGTCGGACGGCACGAGAGATAGATAGATAGATAGATAGATAGACAGACAGACAGACAGACAGACAGACAGATAGTCAGATAGATAGATAGATAGATAGAGATGGTGGAGGAGGCAAATACAATAGTGGCATTTAAAAGGCTTTTGGATCACCGCTTAGCATGTAATGATTCTGGATTGAGGAGCTTCAAGAAAATGGCTCATCAATACCTTTTCGGAGGCAATTAGCATTGATCTATTAATGTTAGATTCTATTTTTTTTAATATTTTTATTTTATTTTATACATAACTCAAATTCTGATCTTGTGCTCTTCTGGTTTGCACAGTTTTTGTATTTGCGCAAAAACGGTACGCGATAGCGCTACGATTCTTCGCCAGCTTACTCACCTCTCTCCTGTGCTGCGAGTGCAACAAGTTTCGTTCCAATCGGTGGTATATTGAGAAAGTTAGCGAGGTTTAAAAATCTTAAAAAACGCGCGTGCGCAGATCAATCTCCTCTCCTGCCAGTCAGCGCCGCGCAGATTGGTCTCTTTTCTCATTCCCTGGGACGGTCCGACCCTTCCTGCGCCATCGCGTCTTTACTGGAGCTGAGGGACACTGTGGATGCCAGAGGAGGTCTCCAACCGGACACAATTTTCGGAGGGACCGGAAGTGGCGCGCAGTCGGAGAACTCGCCAATGTAGCCAAACGGAAAGCAGAGACTCTGTTCCTGGTGGAGGAGAATGGCCAGCGACCAGCGCACGCTGTGAGTTCCCATCTGCTGCAGCCACCTCCCCCTCTGGTCCCCCTCACTGGCTCCTGGCCCCATCCCCCGTGATACCCCCCTTTCCCCCAAGGCTCTTCCCCTATCTTTTCTCCCAGCTCTCTCCCCCTCCTCGCCCACACACCCTCCTGCCCTCACCCTACCCACCCCCCCTCCCCCCACAATCCCCAGCCCACACATCCCCCTCCCTTCACCACCCCCCCCCCCCTCCTCCTCTCATCAAATCTCTCCTCCCCCCCTCCCATTCACTTCCCGCCCACATACACACCTCTCCTCCCATCCCACACCCCCCACAACAATAATAATGGTCTGATTGAGAGGGTTTGTGAGGAAATTGTCAGAGTAGATTTTAGACAGCACTGAAATAGGCCCATTGGCCCACAGAGTTCACCCCGACCAACGATTACCCCGTACATTTAACACTATCCTACACACTAGGCACAATGAACAACTTACAGAAGCAAATTAACCTACAAACCTGCACGTCTTTCGAGTGTGGGAGGAAACTGGAGAAAACCCCTGTGGTCACAGGGAGAACATGCAAACTCCATTTAGTCAGCACCCAAGGACAGGATCGAACCCGGGTATCTGGCGCTGGAGGGCAGCAACTCTTCCGCTACACCACTGTGCCCCACGGTGTGCACAAACATGGAATACAGAGTGATAACTCAAGTGGAAAGAGTACTTGTAAACTGACTAATAATGAAGAGAGCACAAACCTTGATCACAGATCTTTCCATTTCAATATCAACATTAATATACTTAATTAAAACAATAACCATTCTTATGGGAGGGAAAATCAAAGCAAAAATTATCTGGAGCAAAATCTGTTCCTCTTTTTCTAAGGTGTTTAAATCATATTTTTAAGCAATCAAATGAGAGAACAGTGAATAAAGAAGATACATAACACATTGCATCATTATTTGGTGGTTCTGCAACAGATTCTGTTGACAGGTTTAATATCTTTTGATTTTAATTTGCACCTTCTTTCTCAAATCAAGATTTTTTGTTTAAATTTAATTACAGAATATTGACTCCCCCTTCAGTTCAAGTGTTCTTTCCTTCTTCGAAAGATTGATTGTATTTGACAAGTAACTATAGATGAATTCAGATTTTATTTTCTCCATCTGGTTAGGACAGGAGATGCTGCTGGATTTATATAATCTATGCAGTTGGGTGACAGTTTTGTGACTCTACTTGCAATATTGATTTTTGTGTTTTTCTGAAATAAGCTTGTATTGAGTGTTACAATTCTGATTTTCAAAGTGTCAGCAAAATTTTAATTTAGCTATGATGTGTTGCTGTTTTATCTCAGTCGTTTAGTCTTCTTTCTCCCTTATTGATTCTTATATGAATGAGTTCAAAATGTAGATTGTCAACTAACCCATACGTAACTTTATGAACTTGTTATAAAATCAAAACCTACTGGAAATTTTCAGCTCAACGAGTAACATTTGAGAGAAAGAGTGGACTTAAGGAACTGCAGATGCTGGAATCTTGAGCAAAAAAATTCAAAGTGCTGGAGTAACTCAGTGGATCAGGCAGCATCTCTTAAGAATATGGATAGGTGATTTTGGGGTTCATTTGACAGATAAGCAAGTTAAAAACACAGTCATTGAGTCTCACAGCATGGAAACAGGCCCTTTGGCCCTTCTTGCCCATGCAGACCAATCTACACTAGTTCCACCTGCCCGCATTTGACCCATATCCTAAACATTGGATAGACACAAATGCTGGAGTAACTCAGCGGGTCAGGCAACATTATTGGAGAAAAAGGAATAGGTGATGTTTCGGATCGGAGCCCTCCTTCAGATGTTCCGACCCGAAACATCACCTATTCCTTTTCTCCAGAGATGCTGCCTGACCCGTTGAGTTACTCCAGCATTTTGTGTCTATCTTTGGTATAAACCAGCCTCTGCAGTTCCAACCTTCATATTCCCTTTAATCCTTTCCCATCCATAGCAATGGTAAAAATCCGGAGTTAAGTTACATTACCTAAAATTTCTATTTTCACGGAGTATTTTAATGGGAGTTTGGATTATAATGGTTTCAATTCAATCCAGATGAATTGGGCTGAAAGACCAGTTTCTGTGCTGCATAACCCTATGATTAAATGCAGGCCATTAAAAATAGTTTCTAAACAGAAAACGTCTCACGATTTGGACATTGGGTGGGTTAACTAAAACTAGTGATATCAGTCATTACGGCATCCTGGAGTTTGTACTATATATTACATTAGAAGAGTGGAGACTGAAATGAAAAAAGAGTGTGATCACACATGGCAAAAAATGGGCTGATTTTTTATTTCCTAACATGCTGGTAGCTGTGGGGGGGGCTTTTCAAATGTTGTTAGGAAGAAGCCTGTTGATGAAACAACGAAGAAGTGTGTGGAGGTCGTCAATGAGGTCACCAGAGGGAGCGTGTTGCTAAGTATGTGGTTTAATGCCAAAACCAGTCCAATATCCTCGGCCGTTGAGGAAGTGCGAGTATAGTGGCATATCAGAGGCATCCTGATATTTATATCACCTCCATTTTCTAACTCTCTTCCCTCAACCCCATTTCACTTTTGTATATGGGGTACCGTATGCTGGAGTGGGATCCAGTGGTTTGTACTTATTATCCAGGGAAATTTGTTCAAATATCACCACGGTAGCTGGGAAATTAATTTTAGTGAATTAAATAAGAGTTTATGGGAGAACAGGAAGAAACACAGGCAAGTGGGACTAGCTTAGATGGGGCACATTGGTTAGCAAGGGTAAGTTGGACCAAAGGGCCTGTTTCCACACTTTATGACTCTATGAAGTAGTTCAAAAGTCAAGCGTGTTTTATTGCCATATGTCCCAAAATGGCACAATGACATTCTTACTTGGAGCAGCACAACAGATCTGTGAACATAGTACGTGGTAACATTTAAAAGATTTGGACAGGTACATGGATAGGAAATGTTTAGAGGGATATTGGGCAAATGGGACCAAGCTTAGATGGCATGGACAAGTTGGACAGGTGCTTCTACAGGTGCACAGTAGAGAGCATACTGACTGTTCACATCGTGGCCTGGTACGGCAGCTTGAACGTCCCGCAGCGGAAAAGACTGGAAAAAAAGTGCCTGCTTTGACCTCCCCACCATCGAAGGGATCTATCGAAGTCGCTGCCTCAAAGGCAGCCAACATCATCAAAGACCCACACCATCCTGGCCACACACTCATTTCACCACTGCCATCGGGAACAAGGTAAAACTGTAACGTCCAGGTTCAGGAACAGCTTCTTCCCTACAGCCATCAGACTATTAAACACGACAACAAATAAGCTCTGAATTGCAACAGATTATTATTATTATTATTATTGCACTATATTTGTTATTTATTGAGTATGTGTGCATGTGTATACACACACTGAACTTTTTTTCTTCTCCCGTTATGTACTATGTTTACATATTCTGTTGTGCTGCAGCAAGTAAGAATTTTGTTGTCCTATCCGGGACATATGACAATAAACCACTCTTGACTCTTGACTGAAGAGCTTGTTTCCATGCTATATGACTCGAAATGAGTTCATCCTTAAAGGAAGGAAGTCACCTTTCATTTCCTGGTCTGGCCTAAACATGACATCAGACACTCAACTGAACATTTTCTAATTCATTTATGGAGATGCAGGCATTAGTGGCAAATTAGACTAAGTAGGACCCATTGGGTCCCAGTCACGCTGGAGGCCTGGTCCCCCAACGCGAACCCATTCTCCAAATGCAATACTATCACAGCGTGAAGTATTCTCTGTAACAAAGACATCTGCAATCCAACATTTTGTGTACTAAAAAATTCTACTTCTCTCCGTCTGATATTTTAAAATTGATGACTCTTGCCAATACACCCTCAACCAGATGTTAGTTTTTCTCTAATCATCCTTTCAAATAAGTAATTTTGACAACTTTGAACCAACCACCTATTATCTTTCTGTGCAGTTCAAGTTAATCCCTATGTTCCATGTGTCTCATGGGAACCTTTTAAAAATCCTAACCAAACCCTACTGAATCTGCACTGTATGTGTCTATCACTTCCATGTGCCTCCTATAAAGAAGCATTTAAACTGCACACCTTTCCTGTGGAGTGTTACTTAAATATTGTCTTGCACACATTTATCATTACCACTTTGCTCCTGTACCCTCTATCATGTTTACAGAGCAAAACTATTTTGACTTATTTACATCTTTATTTATTCTCACTTATATGCTCAGGAAATTGTGTATTTTCTTTTGTTATTAATAGTAGAAGCTACCTTCTGTCAACAGATTACTAAATGTCACAGTCAATTAGGGGATGAGCAAGCAAAGCTCTATCTTTGAAAATTCATTTGACAAATTCCAGTAAAGGAGCTGTCCCACTTGGGCGACCTAATCCATGAGTTAAGAAGAGTGTCTTCGACCTTCAAACTCGAGGGCACTCGCCTGGAAAGCCTCGAGCTGGATCGACCGTCCGCGTTGAAACCACGAGCTGGATAGACCGACCGCACTCACACACTCACACACACACACACACACACACACACACATACACATTGCGAAGGCGGGTGCCAGGGAAAGCGGGGGAGCACTGCCTGCGCGATGAAGAGGAAGGTAAATGGCTGCCACAGTGTACGGTAAGTCCTTTAGAGAGCGTGGGGGTGGGGAGGGAGGCAGCATGCATCTGGTCAGGAATCCGAGGCAGTACAACTGGAGTCCCTGAGCTTGCACTGTGCCCCAGATGAGAAATCTTACAACAATGACAACATTTTGCTGCTTCATTTTGACTGATTTCTGACAATAAAGCTTCACTTCAAGGGGGTGTAAATTTATGATTTAGATCCACCTCTGTTGTTCCTATTTAATCCATACATGAAATGCCTAATGCAAGCATTAATTGTTTAGTTTAGTTTATTATCACGTGTACCAAGGTACAGAGAAAAGCTTTTTGTTGCATGCCAACCAGTCTGCGGAAAGACTGTACATGATTACAATGGAGCCATTCACAGTGTACAGATACAGGATAAAGGGTATAACTAACGTTCAGTGTTGCTCTGAGAATTTATGTTCACTTTCCATTTGCAACCAAAGAGAAACTCTGGACAGAAAGAATAAATTGTGTTCTGACAGGCCCATAATATTACACCATTGTTACAGGACAGGATCATATTGGCAAATAGATATATCGTCTCGATACTTTTCTGGCATTGATTACATGAAGGAATCTCTGTCTTTCAAATATTTATTTTGGGCAAAATAATGATTGAATGTGAATGATTCTTGTTTATGCTCATTGCAACCAAAAATATAGGTAAGACTATGTTTCTATGTATCTATTTTTAAGTGAAGTCATTATAACATCCAGATGTTAGACTGTCTCATGTACTTGTTTATAGAACAACTGCTAATAAATCCTTCCAGGGGCTGTCCCACTTGGGCGACTTAATTGGCAAGTTTTTGAAAAAAATGACATGTTGAAGACCTCCTTCGACTATGTAGAAGACCTCTTTCGACCTCTTACGATTGTTGAAGACTAGCTTCGACTAGCTACGACTAACTTCGGGAATATTGGACACCGAATAGTGGAGAGTGAAGACGACCTCCTTCGATCCCCTTCGACCTCCCTTCGACTATGATGAGGACTATCTAAGTAGCCAAAGAATACAATCTGAAGTTCAAGTATTCATATTATAGTGGTACAGCAGATAGTTAGTTGTTAGAACATCGTGACCGCTTCCAAGACTGACCAGTGTAGGAAGTGGGTGTTAGTATAAACCGTACGGTGGGGTGGGGTTAGTGATGCTATTCTACTATGATTGGTTCTCATGCATAAACCAATCTACACTATCTATGACTACCTTCGACTACCCTTGATTACCTACGACTAACATGCCGACCTACTACGACTAAACCTATTGAGTAAAAAAAGTATAGATTTTTTTTCCATGGCGACCTTTTTTTACTTGCGGGCTTTTTTAACATATTGTAAAAAACACCGCGATCGAGCTGAGGCCTCGAGTACGTGGAGACCACTCGAGCTTGAAGGAGAGTTACGAAGACCTCCTACAACCTCATGTCGACCATGCTGCGAGTATGAGTCGAGGGCAAACTCGCCAGAACTCGCGGATTAGGTCGCCCGAGTGGGACAGGCCCTTAAGTATAATTCTTTGAGAGTGCATAATTTTCTTCGAATAAACTACAGAACAATCTTGACAAACTTCTCAGATATTTTTTGGATAGGACAAGAAAAAAGCCGCAGTTCTAAGCCTATTTGTGAAAGATTATGAGGCTTACAGACTGGACATTTACAGAAATCGTTATTTAAAATTAAATTCTCAATTACGTATACCTTTGCCAGTTATCTCTGGTGGTGCTTTCTATATTTCTTGTATAGTTCAAGATCATGCAGATGTTATTACAGGACTGAGCAATCTACTGTCCATATTGTATTGTTTAACAGCAACTTTGCTTTGGTTTGCTGATTGCCAAATCTCCTTTTGTAAAATAAGGGAAAACCGACATAATTTTCTATGTAACTGGAGGTAACAGATTGCATGAACGTTGCAATCCATGCAAAGCCACAGAATCCAATCTGACTCTACAGTTGGAAAGGGTTGTCATTCGTGAATAATCAGATGTGGTTTGTGATACTTACAATGTTATCCATCTGTTGGTAAATTTTTTGTGACTGCATCAAGACATGCTCATTCTGTCACAATTGACACTCCCCTGGTGCTTTGAGGTTGACAACAATACACAAATCTGGTTGTTTGGTTTGGATTTATTTTGAAGGATTAAGATGCATTAGCGTAACTAAAAGCAACATTTTTCTGCATTTTTCCCATTGTCACTGACCAAAATCTTCATTGATAGTTGTATTAATCAGACTACTCACCTTTTCAAAAAGTCACAAGAATATTTTACAGGCATTTTGACTTCTCCAGTATCATCATCATGTTATTTTATCATACAATCTCATGGATCTTTTGTATCTTATTGTTTATAATACTGCCAGTTTTGATATTAATTTCTAAATATGTTGAACAACATTGGATTTTAAACTAATGAATGACCATTGGGTTTAATTTATTCAGAGTACTATTAAATTTATTTACTGAAGTTAGACCTGTGGATCTTTCAAATGGTTTAAAGTTCATCAATCATCAAGAAAAAAATGAGTTCGGTTCGGACCCAAAACGTCACCTATTCTTTTTCTCCAGACATGCTGCCTGACCAGCACGTTGTGTCTATCTTCAGGATGGATGAAAAAATAGCTGAAACAAAATGATAAATGAAAAGCTGCAACTGTTGTTATAGTGACAAGTGAAATTGTGTACCTGATTGTGCTGCTCCTAATAATATTAATAAATGAAAGTTCATAAACTACTTACATGTGTGCTGTAGTCCACCATTTTGGATTGCTTCAAATTAGTTCACAAATCATCATTGAAGAGCAACTTCTTGCTCTGCATCAGCCCACAGAGACAGGACAAGTTGAGATAATGAGAGAGAGAGAGAGAGAGAATATTCCACCACTCACCCATAGCCCCTAACTGCGCAGGCACGGCTCATTTCCCCTCATCCCCGAGTGCTCCCTCCCCCCCCTTTTCATGTGTGGGAGGGGAGGGGGGGGAGGGAAGTGGGGTGGGAGGGGAGGAGAGGTGTGTGTGGACGGGGAGGTGTGGGGGGGGTAGAGGGTGGTATGGGGGGTGGGGGGGGGTGGGGGTGAGGGGAGGGTGTGTATTTGGGGGGGGGGGAGGAGGGACGTGGAAGGGGGGGTGTGTGGGGAGGGGTGTATGTGTGGGAGGGCGTGTGTGTGTGGGGGTGTGCGGTCGGAGGGGTTGTGGGGAGGGGGTGTGTGAGTGGGGGGAGTGGTTTGGGGGGGGGTTGTGGGTGTGGGGGTGGGGGGTGATCCCCACACATTAACACTATCATACCCACACTAGGGACAATTTACACTTTTACCAAGCCAATTAACCTATAAACCTGTATGTCTTTGGCATGTGGGAGGAAACCGATTTTGGTGTACATCTTCTATTTTAAAATTAACAAGAAAGAAGTAGAAGAGAGAAAGAGCGAGAAAGTGAGAGAAATAGTGATGTGTAAACCCCTAGACTACCAGATAGTGCAGTCCAGGAGTGAACGAGTAAAAGTCTATAGAAGAGTAAGAAGACAAAAACCAAAAATAATAAAGAAAAAAAAAAGAGAGACCCTTATGTGTTGATATACCTGCTTCATTTCTCACCACACCCATCACCCTGTTCGTGAATCGGCTTAATTCCAGAGTTGTGTTGCACCATACTATACTTGTAAGGAATCAATGAAAGGAGACCATGTCTTTAAAAATTGCTCTGATTTTCCTGCTAAGACGAGTCTCATATCTTCAAGATGTAGCGCCTCAGACATGCTTGTGATCCACATTTGAAGCGTTGGGGTGGATGCATTTTTCCAAAATTTAAGTATAATTTTTTTTGCCATCAGGCCGTAGTTAAGGAAACATCTTTGAAATATTGATAGCTCAGAGCAGGCACCTGTTGTTCCAAAAATTACCAATTCTGTATGGGGGTCCAGTTTTGTTTTTAATAATTTTGAGAAGATTTCAAAAATTTATTTCCAAAATTTATGGAGTTTTATGCAAGAGGCGAAGAAGTGTATTATAGTTGCTTCTTGAGATAAACATTTGTCGCATGGGAGATACATTTGGGAAAATTTTGTTCAGTTTAATTTTTGAATAATATAGTCTATGTAATAATTGAAATTGGTTTTGAATATGTTTCACATTAATCGAACAGTTATGTACATATAGAAGATATTTTTCCCATCTGTCTTTGGGAATTTTTAAACTTAATTCCTGTTCACACTCTCTTCTAATTACATCTGACGATGGAATTTCCATATTTAGAATGATATTGGACAAATATGATATTAAATTATTTGATTGCGTTTCTATTCATACCTTCATCTAATATATCTGGCAGCAGAGTTTGATATTCGTGAAAGAAACTGGAAATTAGTTTTTTCTTCCCTATAAACTGCTGAGTATTTCCAGTGATTTTTTGCATTTTTAAGATTTAAGGGGAAACTAACTACTACACAACAAATTATGTTGGTCTGTAGTTGACTAATACATATATTTTCTTTTGCCAATAGCCGCAGCAAACCAAACTAATGTCCTTATTTAGTTTTTTAGTTTAGCGATACAGCACGGAAGGAGGCCCTTCGGCCCACTGTGTCCGCAATGACCTATGATCCCCATCACATCCCTTTTAAGGGTTTGGTGTGCACGGTCGACTTTGAACTAAAACCAGTGTTTTAATAAGATTAATAACTTAGTTGTGCTTGCTTCGAGAAGGTGAAAGTGAAGATGGAAGAGTCGATTAAGACTTGAGACTAGGGCAGAGGTTCACCTTCCAGCAGGACAACGATGGATACAGCCAGAGCTACAATGGAATGGTTTAGATCAAAGCATATTCATGTGTTAGAATGGCCCAGTCAAAGTCCAGACCTAAATCCAATTGAGAATCTCTGGTAAGACTTGAAAATTGCTGTTCACAGACGCTCTCCATCCAATCTGACTGAGCTTGAGCTATTTTGCAAAGAAGAATGGGCGAAAATTTCAGTCTCTAGATGTGCAAAGCTGGTAGAGACATACCCCAAAAGACTTGCAGCTGTAATTGCAGCGAAAGGTGGTTCTACAAAGTATTGACTCAGGGGGGCTGAATACTTTTGCACTTTTCAGTTTTTTATTTGTAAAAAAATTTGAAAACCATGTATCATTTTCCTTCCACTTCACAATTATGCGCCACTTTGTGTTGGTCTATCACATAAAATCCCAATAAAATACATTTGCGTTTGTGGTTGTAACGTGACAAAATGTGGAAAAGTTCAAGGGGTATGAATACTTTTGCAAGCCACTGTAAATCCTTTTAAATGAGTGGTTTACAGATTCTGCTATTCACTACGCAGATTCCTGGCTGAACTCCAATTTTGTGCTGTCATGAGAACGACAATTAAAAAGGGAGAAACTCGAGCAGCCATTGACTCTAACTTCCAATGCCATCATCCATTGACCAGCTTTGAGGAAACCTCTCATGTACGCTGTAAATTGAAATCTGAAAATGCAATTCATATATAAATTTAGTTTAGTTTAGTTTTACTTTAGACCAGTGATCCCCGCACATTAACACTATCCTATACCCACTAGGGACAATTTTTACATTTACCAAGCCAATTGACCAACATACCTGTACGTCTTTGGAGTGTGGGAGGAAACCGAAGATCTCGGAGAAAACCCACGCAAGGTCACGGGGAGAACGTACAAACTCCGTACAGACAGCACCCGTAGTCGGGATCGAACTCGAGTCTCTGGCACTGCATTCACTGTAAGGCAGCAACTCTACCGCTGCGCCACCATGCCACCTCATGGAAGGCAGAAGATTGTGTGAACTAAATGGTGCAAGGTAACATATTAAATGATTGATTATGGGGGTAACTTTGTTTAATATTTTCTTTTTAAAGGTATATTAATATTTCCTGAAGGAATACGGCCTCCCCAGCTTGTCTGTATGACTAACGTCTGGTGGCCCTCACCTCGGTAGTCATGAAATGCTTTGAGAGGCTGGTCAAGAAACGCATCTGCGCCATCCTCCCTCGCAACATGGACCCGCTACAATTTGCATACTGTCCGAACAGATCCACGGTCGATGCGGTCTCCCAGGTCTTGCACACCGCTCTCTCTCATCTTGACAGCCAGAAGGGGGGCTACATGAGGATGCTGTTCATAGAACACAGTTCAGCCTTCAACACCATAGTCCCCACCAGACTGGCCGAGAAGCTACTGGATTTGGGGCTCAACACCCCCCTGTGTGCCTGGGTCCTGGACTTTCTCACCACCAGGCACCAGGTAGTCAAGATGGGGGGAAATACATCGAAGTCACTCACCCTGAGCACAGGATCCCTCCAGGATTGCGTCCTCAGCCCCCTACTGTACTCCCTGTATTTTGAATTGTATTCTGTCTTTACTTTGTGTACTAGTCATGTCTCTACTATTTATTTCATTCCCCTTATATGTTTTTCCTCTACCTGCTAAATTTTTGTAAGGTGTCCTTGAGACGCTTGAAAGGCGCCCATAAATAAAATTTATTATTATTATTATTACACACATGACTGTGGCCAGGTTCAGCTCCAACTCGATAATTAAGTTTGCTGATGACACTGTGGTGGTGGGCCTGATCTCAGATAATGATGAGAAGGCCTACCGGGAGGACGTAGCTGATCTGGCACTCTGGTGTCAGGACAACAGCCTCCTCTTGAATATCAAAAAAACTAAAGAGCTGACCGTGGACTTTAGGAGGGCACATCATCCGAGGACGTACACACCATTGAAGATAAATGGGGATACTGTGGATAGGGTGAGCTGTTTTAAATACCTGGGAGTCCACATCTCTGAGGAAATGACATGGACATCACTGAGGAAATGACATGGACATGGCAAGGCAGCGCCTTTACCACCTCAGGCAATTCAGGAAATTCAGAGTATCTCTGAGGATCCTCCAGTGCTTCTACTCAGCGGCTGTGGAAAGCATCTTGTCCGGAAAGATCACAATTTGGTTTGGGAACTGCTCTTCCTAGGATAAGAAGGCTCTTCAGAGAGTAGTGCGTTCGGCCGAACGCACTATGGGAACTTCACTCGCCCTCCTGCAGGAACTATACATCAGAAGGTGCAACTCCAGAGCCAACAAGATCATGGGAGACCCCTTCCACCCCAGCAACGGACTGTTCCAGCTGCTACGGTCAGGCAAACGCATCCGTTGCCATGCTGTGAGAACGGAGAGGATGAAAAGGAGTTTCTTCCCAGAGGCCATTAGGACTGTAAACTCCTATCACTCCAGGGTCTAACTTCACTGTACCATTCTACTGTTGTGTGGTGTCTTTTTAAAATTGCTGTTTTTTTCCTTTTTCTTCCCTCCCTCCCACAATTATGTAATATGTAAATATGTGATTCTGTTCCATTCTGTTTGTTTATGCACAATTCGCGAGCATTGCCACTTTTCATTTCACTGCACATCTCGTATGTGTATGTGACAAATAAAGTTGACTTGACTTGACGTAAAATCAATCAGCCAATATAAAATGTATTCAATTTAATTGCAGCACTCTGTTCTGTTGCTAGGTGGAGCTAATGCACTTCATAAATCTCACCAAAACAAGATAATAAAGAAATTCTTCCTTTCACTCTTGTAATGGGATGAATACAATCCATTGTGTAATGAGCCAAAAGTTAAAGTGCCATATGCTGGAAATCAGCAATAACAACAGAAAACACAGGCTTGCACACAATAGACCAGGATGCATCTTAGAGGGGGAAAAAGTGAACATTGTAGTTGCTGTTCTTTCTGATGAATAGTTGACCTAATGTGTAACAAAAATCTCAAGCATCAACAGTTGATTGTGCAGAGTTTGAAAATTCCGATATGCTGTGAGCGTAGAAATTATTTCTTTGTTTATAAACAAAATGTGTGACTTGGCCACAAACTCTTTGAATCACTTCCCTCTGGAAGGCGACTCCGTACTGTCAAAGCTGCCACAGCCAGACATAAAAACAGCTTTTTTCCACGAGTAGTAGCCTCTACTCAATAACCAAAAATCTGTTGCCTCCTTTTGCTCTCATATTTTATTTAATATACATGTTTAATCAATAATGTTTTATTATTAATGTTTAATGTTTTATGTATCATTCCTAATAGTCACTGTATGTCACGTCATCTGTCTGCACATAATCTGTATCCCTCCATTCCTTGCATATCTATATGCCTATACAAAAGCCTCTTAAATGCCACTATCGTACCTGCCTTAACCACCGCCCTCCTCAGCAGTACATTCCAGACACTCCCCATCCTCTGTGTAAAAACACTTGGCTTGCACATCTCCTTTGAATTTTACCCCTCTCAAAATAAAGCTATGTCATCTTGTATTTGATTTTTCCATCTTGTGTAAAATATTTTGACTACCCAGTCTACCATATGAGGTAGACTGGGTGGTATTTGTCTAGCCTAGCCAACTTCCAAGGATCTAGCATTGTGTCTAGTGTTGTCTAGCACTGCCAACATCCAAGGATCTTTGGACGAGGTATTTTTTACTTCAAACCAAGATCCACACGTTTACTAATACAAGTACAATTTTGGAAGTTGTTTTAAAATGATATTCAAATATTTATTCTGCTATGTCTAAGCAATTAGTTAAGAGGGGTGAGCTTGTTAAGGTAGTTCAGAATATGATTGAAACGTATGATGCTTGATAACTAGTGGCAGATATTAAAAACAAATTCATAATTCTCTATACATTTTTGGGAAGTAAAGACAATGAATAAGCAATTTATCTGTGTGTAACTAATGAAGTTAAAAGTTATATTTAATTGAGGAAAAAGGCTTAAAAGAACTGTAGTGGGCCTGAGGATTGGGTGAATTTTGGAGATGGACAAAGGGTGAATTAAAAAAATAATAAAGTGGAACATGAGAATGAACAAACATAAAATGTGAAGGCAGGTTACATGGTTATGTGATGGTCTGCTAAGCTTTGTCCTGCCCATTCACTTTTCCAGCCTTCTTTCCCCCCCCCACCCCTGCATCAGTTTGATGAAAGATCCTGACCCGAAACATCACCTATCCATGTACTCCAGGCATACTGCCTGACCCGCTTAGTCACTCCAACATTTTGTGTCTTTCCTTATGAGTTTCTGGAGGTGAAAAGAAAGGAAGAAAATACCAAGCAGAAAAGTCTCTTGGAAACTGAAATGTGGGAATTAATAATGGGGGAAAAGCAAGTAGCAGAGACATTAGATGAATATCTAGCCACCATAGGAGATGGTAAAAAACAAAACAGAAATGGTTGGAGAAATCAAGTGAAAAAAGTTAAAATGGTTAATGTCACCAGAAAAAAATGTACAAGGAAAACTAAATGGACCAAAGTCTGGCATTTCCTTTGGGCCTGATGGCCTGCATCCTTGGGTTCTGAAGAAGGGGTCGCCAAGACGGTGAATTCACCGGTTGTGATTGTGCAAAATTCCCTAGATTCTGTAAAGGTTCTTGTGGATTACATGTGCAGTATCATTATGTAACAAAGGAGGAAGAGAGAAAATAGGGAATTAATAACACGACATCACCTGTCAAGAAAGTACTGATGCCTTTATTATGGAACCAATAACACACAACGTATAATATGATTAGTATATGCTTTATTTGGATTTCCAAAAGCGATTAGATAAGGTCCTGCATGAAAGGTTATTGCTGAAGAAAAATTCTCATGGGATCCGGGCTTTTGCAAGTGTGGATTCAGGATTAGTGCAATGACACAAAACCGATTAAGGATAATAGGTGGAAGCAAGGTCCCGACCTAAAATGTCGCCTATCATTGTTCGCCAGAAATGCTGCCTGACCTGCTGAGTTACTCTAGTACTGTTTGTCTTTTTATTAAGGATAATTGGGTTATCTAGGTTTGTAGGAAACAATGCAGGAGGATCAACTATTTAAGGTGTACTACTGTCTATATCAATAACTTAGGTGGAAAACAAATGTGATATATACACTATAACGTATAAAGTAAGCACCACTTTAAAGTTACTTTGGAAATTGACAAGCGGGTTATACATTCCCCACTGAGAACAGTCAATTAGAATACTTTAAGTTTAGGTTTATTATTGTCACGCGTACTGAGATACAATTAAAATCTTTGTTATCCGTGCTAGCCAAGCAAATCAGAAATTACTATACATAAATACAAGCAAACAAACTCAAGAACAATAGGTCGAGCATAGGAATAGGAGATACAGAGTGTAGAATGTAGTTCTCAACATTGTAGTGGATCAGTTCCTTAGACAAAGTCCAATGTCTGCAATGGGGTAGAGGTGAACCAGACTGAACCCTAGCTTATGAAAGGACTGGTCAGAAGTGTGATATAAGAGGAGATGAAATTGCTCCTGAGTCTGGTGGTACATGCTTTCAAGCCTCTGTATTTTTTGCCCA
The DNA here is from genome assembly GCF_028641065.1 of Leucoraja erinaceus. Classification (NCBI taxonomy): domain Eukaryota; kingdom Metazoa; phylum Chordata; class Chondrichthyes; order Rajiformes; family Rajidae; genus Leucoraja; species Leucoraja erinaceus. Next base: position 30,702,430 of record NC_073383.1, on the reverse strand, counting down.
ATGGGAGCAGATAGAAGAAGGAATACCATTATTTTGCCCACCTTATTTAACTATGCTCCATCTAACCGGTGGCCGCATGAATAAAGATAAGATCCAACCTAATAAGGACTGTGCTGACCAGCAGCGTGGTGGCGCAGAGATAGAATTGCTGCCTTACAGCACCAGAGACCCATGTTCAATTCTGAATATGGGCGCTATCTGAACGGAGTTTTATGTTCTCCCTGTGACCATGTGGGTTTTCTCCAGGTGCTTCAGTTTTGTCGCATACTGCAAAGACTACAGATTTGTAGGTTAATTGTCTTTGATTAAATTGTCCAGTGTGTAGAATAGTATTAGTATATGGGTGATTGCTGATCAGTGGAATTCGATGGGCCAAACTACCTGTTTCCATGCTATATCTCTAAAGTCTAAAGACCTAAAATAAAGACACAAAGTTCTGGAGTAACTCAGCACATCAGTCAGTATTTCTGGAGAACATGGATAGGTGACGTTTGGGGTCAGGGGTCTTCTTCAAACGGGATCTGAATGAGTTGCTCAATGAGTGGTGACAAGCGTAATCCCAAATAGATATAGGCTGAGAAAAGGTATAAAGGAGAACTAACGGCTACAGAGTCTGAAGAAAGGACCCAACCCAAAATATTAATTATCCAGAGATTCTGCCTGATCCGCTGAGTTATTCTAGTACTTTGTGTCGTTGTCTTTTATAAACCAGCATCTGCAGTTCCTTGTTTCTAATAGCGGCATGGTGGCACAGCACTAGAGTTGCTGCTTTACAGCGCCAGAGACCCTGGTTCGATCCTGACCACGGGTGCTGTATGTACGGAGTTTGTACATTCTCCCCGTGACCGCGTGGGTTTTCTCTGAGATCTTCGGTTTCCTCCCACACTCCAAAGACATTCAGGTTTGTAGGTTAATTGGCTTGATATAAATTGCCTCTAGTGTTAATGTATGGGGATCACTGGTTGGTGCGGACTAGGTGGGCCGAAGGGCCTGTTTCCAAGTTGTATCGCTAAACAAAAAACGAAATAAGGACATTCATTTGGCTTGCTGAGGCTATTGGCAGAAGAAAATATATGTATTAGTCAACTACAGACCAACATAATTAGTTGTGTAGTAGTTAGTTTTCCCTTAAATCGTAAAAATGCAAAAAGATCACTGGAAATACTCAGCAGTTTATAGGGAAGAAAAAACGGAATTCATGTTTCTCAGGATTTCAAAGACAAACCTCTCTCAGCAACCTAACAAGTTTCTTTTCTACCCTACCTAGTTCCGACGAAGGGTCAACTCTATTTCTCTCCCAATTTCGCAGTCTGACTTGCTGAGTATATGGGCGGTGCAGTGGCGCAGCGGTAGAGTTGCTGCCTTACTGCGGCAGTAGTGCTGCGTTCGATCGTGACCACGGGTGCTGTCTGTACGGAGTTTGTACGTTCTACTCATGACCACGTGGGTGTTTACCAAGATCGGTTTCCTCCCACACGCCAAAGACATACAGGTTTATAAGTTAATTGGCTTGGCATAAGTGTAAATTGTCCCTAGTGTGTGTAGGATAGTGTTAATGTGTGGGGATCACTGGTCGGTGCTGACTTGGTGGGCCAAAGGGCCTGTTTCCGCGCTGTATCTCTAAACTAAACTAAACTAAACTATTTCTGACTTTTTCATTTTTCGCTTGAAAGTTGAGTTGAGGAGGGAGAACTCCTTAGTTTATCAGCAGCTTGAAAATTTCTTTCTCGAGTGAACTTTGGCATCAGTTGACGGTGGGAAATCTGTAGACAATTACGTCACAGAAACACTATGGAGAAAGGAAGTCGTATCCAGGGGTTACTCGTATTTGTGTTCCTGTAAGATCTCTTCCTGCAGATAGGAGACATGAGGGACTGCAGACGCTGGAATCTCGTGCAAAACACAAAGTGCCGGAGGAATTCAGGGTCAGGCAACATCTGTGGAGGGAATGGACAGACGACCTTTTGGGTCGGGACCCTTCCTGCAGATTCTTCATTTCCCAAAACAGATCCAAAGTCTGCTGGCTTCTTTTGGCATGCTGACATATCCATTTTGTTCAAGTTCATTTTAAATGTTAAATGATACAAAAATTACTAACATAACTCACCTCATTACTTGCTGGTGCATAAGTACATTGGAGACATAGATTCACATAGAGTCACAGAGTAACACAGCACAGAAACAGGCCCCTCGGCGCAACGTGTCCATGTCTACAAAGACATCCAATCTATACTAGTCCCATTTGCCCACCTCTGGCCCATATCCCTCCAAACCTTAACTTTCCATGTAACTGTCAAAGTGTCTTCTAAATGCTTTTATTGTACCTGCTTCAACCACCTCCTCTGGCAGCTCGTTCCATATAACCAGCAACATCTGAGAGAAAAAGTTGCCCCTCGGGTTTGTATTAAATTTTGTCTCTCCTTAAACCGAAGACCTCTTGCTTTTTTCCCCTACTCTGGGTATAAAAAAAATGTGTTTACATCCTATTTCCCTCATGATTTGACACACCTCCATAAGATCACCTCTCAGTCTCCTGCGCTCCAAGGAATAAAGTCCTAGCCTGCTCGACCTCTCCCTATAGCACAGGCCCTCAAGTTCTGGCAACCTCCTCGTAAATCTTTTTCTCATTCTTTCCAGCTTAATGACATCCTTCTTAGAGCAGGGGAGCCAAAAACTGAACACAATACTCCCAACTGTGGCCTCACAAACAACTTGCTTTTTTTTTTTGTGGCACATATTCATGATAAATTCATGTCCAAGGTTCCTTCAGATAATCTGTGAATTAACAGTAAAAAGCTGGTCTTGATATAAACAAATTTATATTAAACCTGTCCATAACTATTACCAATTTGTATAAAATTGTACAACAAATGCAGGCTAAGGTTATTAATGGCACCAGATTATACTTTATCTGAAAACTAATTGCTCCGATTCTTTACCTCAAAAAATATATTAATTTAATTTGCTGAATTAAATACAAAATTAATGTCAACTTACATTTCATGTTAGAAGTGGAGACCAAGTGCAGTCTTCAGATGGAGGAGGATAATTGGAAGTGCAGGTGTAAGCAGGTACAGTTATCTTTGTTTTTAAATCAAAAATTCAATTCAATCATATTTTCCACAATGAATTAAGATATCCACGATTATAATGGAACTGCGTTTGTAATGCTGGCCACATTATAGTTATGAATTTCTCCTCTCTTTCCACTCCTCACAGTTTCCTTCTGCCCACATATTTCCCATTGGGTTTACATTTCACTCCTCTTTTCTCCTTATCCAACACACTTTTATTTCCTTTTCACAACTAACTTTTGTCACTTACACCACCCATCTGCCATCCCCTTATTTACATCCACCTATCACTTGTCAGGCTTTGTCCTATCCCCACTGCTCTTTAGACTTTATAGATACAGCGTGGCAGGGGCAGACCCTCCCACTAGTGTGAATATCCTCTCTACATCCACTACCCAGGCCTTTCACTATTCAGTAAGTTTTATGTTTCCCCCCTCAATCTTCGAAACTCCATTGAGTACAGGCCCAGTGCTGTTAAATGCTCATCATATGTGAACCTAATCATTCTTAGGCTCATTCTTGTAACCTCCTCCGGACCCTCTCCAACGCCAATACATCCTTCCTCAAATATGGGGCCCAAAGCTGCTCACAATAGTCCAAATGCAGTTTGACCAGTGCCTTATAAAGCCTCAACATTACATCCCTGCTTTTATATTTTAGCCCTCTCAAAATAAATGCTAGCATTGCATTTGCCTTCCTTACTACACTTGCAAATTATGTGGCTTTTGACATTTATCGCTGCACATGCAATGGAAACCATACCATTACTAGGACAGTGACAGAGAACATCAATGGGTGTTTTGAGGTGAGATTCTCATGCCTGAACCAGTCTGAGGAGCACTGCAGGTGTGGAGACTTTGTAATCGCGTCTTGAATCCTCCATGACCTCCCAACAGAGGGATACAAGCCAGACCTGAAGCAGTGATGGGCAGCACATTGGCACGGTGGTAGAGTTACTGCCTCACAGGGCCAGAGACCCGGGTTCGATCCTGTCGACAGGTGCTGTCTGTGTGAAGTTTGTACATTCTCCCCGTGACCGTGTGGGTTTTCTCCGGGTGCTCCAGCTTTCTACCACATGCCAAAGGTTTCTTGGTTAATTGGCTTCTGGAAATTGCCCCTGCTGTGTTAGATAGAGCTAGTGTATGGATGATTGCTGGTCAGCGTGGACTGGGTGGGCCGAAGGGCCTGTTTCCACGCTGTATCTCTGAACTAAACTAAATGGTTCAGCCAAGAAACGAGGAGCCCAGAGGGCCATGAGTGCTGGGAAGATAAATCGTTCTTAGACCGGAAAGCATAGAAAAAAAGCTTTCCACTGTACCTCAGGTGACCATAATAAACAAAACCCTAAACACTAGGGAACAGTTGAGCAGGCCAGGGCTTTATTCCTTGAAACGCGAGAGGATGAGGGATGATCAAAATCATGAGAGGAATAGATCAAGCAAAGCACAGTCTTTTGCCCAAAGTAGAGAAATCGAAAAACAGATGACATTGGTTTAAGGTGAAGAGGGAAAGATTTAATAGGAACCTGACGGGTAACCTTTTAACACAAAGGGTGTTGATGTTTGGAATTAACTTGTCCAACCTCTCCTTATAGCTAATACCCTCTAATCACGGCATCATTCTGGTAAACCTCTGCTGTACCCTCTCCAAAGTTTCCACAAGCACACAATAACTGGTAAATATTCTGATCATTTAGCAGAAGAAATATTCCAATTCAATATATCTGGGCTTTTATTGGACACACAAGCAACTTGATTTTCCACATCATTGAGATTGGGTCTTACTTAATTTCTAAATTGATTCTGTCCTTTGGGATGATTTTAGGAAGAATAGTAAAAATACTACTATTACAAAGGTACGAATCATTAATAAATCTCCCACTATTCCTGGTGGGCCTCAAACCAGAAATTCCTGCATCAGATTAAGATGTCACAGGGATTTGTTTCCTCTTCCATGTACTTTGCCTGGATTCACACCCATTTCTCGCCTTCCTCCTCCCCTTTCACCAATATTCCTGGCATTAAAATTTGTACCTCTTCTATTCTCTCACACCTTTGTCTTTTCATCTCTGCTCTTTGTGCATTCATCTGCCTTTCAAAAAAATGTCCTCCCCTGCATCCATCTATCACTTGCCAGGTTTTGTACTGCCCCTCTCTCTAATAGCCTTCTCACCCCCACCCCCCAACCCCCACCACAATCTGAAGAAGGGTCCCAACCTGAAACGTCACCAATCCATTTTTTCCAGAGATACTGCCTGACCTGCTGAATTACTCCAGCACTGTGCCTTTGAATATATGTCTCATTCAGAAGATTTAATGCACTGGTATGTGATTGGAGATGAGTATCTTCAAATGACCTCAATGAGACATAATTTCACTTTTGTTTCTGAATTTCACTTTTGTTTCTGAAATTCAATCGTTATTCTGTCCTGATTTTCCAAACACTTCTTTTGTAAACACTTATTCATGATGCAATATTTCTCGGATGTGCAACCTCTCAAAGACAGGATATCCTTTCTGAGCCTTCCCGAGTTGTCGTGGGCCTAACTCAATGAAACACCAATGAAGGGAGGTGCCCACTTGATAATCCCAACGATATACTTGCATCTACAGGATTTGTTTTTTTAAAAAGAGTTAATTAATGTGTTTTTTGCATATGGAGTCATTTATTGTAAATTGGTATATTTAGTTAGATAGTTAGATAATACTTTGGCTTTGGGCTTGATTTTCTTAGTTGAGCGCTTATCCTGGAGTTATAGCACAAGTACTTTGTGTCTTAATTGTAATCTGAAATGTAGTGCATAAAACTGAATGAAACTTCTACAGATCAAAGCTCCATTAAACTGAAGTACTGTATATTCCATTAAACTCTTCCCCCTCGCAATTTTCAGCCTCTTTGAGATTAAGGCGAACATTTAATTAACCGCTTGTTTGCTTGTGTTGAAACAGCATGAGTTGTATATCATTGTGGTATTTAAAGAGGAAATAGAAACAGTTTGAATTTTTGACAGATCAGGGAATCTAGAGCTCAGGGTAATTGGCACAGGCGAAGAGGGAAGTTCTTTGGTGGGGCAGGCTAGAGAGGCTGAGTGGCTTCTTGCTACTCCTATTGTCTTGTGTTTTAAATACAGGTACTTTTTAATAAAATTCAAACATGAGCTGACAATATTGGAACATTCATGTTTGCCCAGCGATGGCGGCGGACACTGGAAAAAAACAATTTTCAAGATGACAGCGGATGGAGGAAAGGATCGGTGCCGCCAGGACAACGGGCCTTTAAGGCCAAGATACGACTGTACTCTTAAGAACTTTTAAACTTTGTGGGCGTCAGAAATGTAGCAACTCTTTGTGTACTGTCTTGGTGAAGTTTACTATTGCACTACATCCGTTACACAGTTGTACTTATCATGACTACCTCGCCTCGGTAGTCATGAAATGCTTTGAGAGGCTGGTGAAGAAACACATCTACACCTTCCTCCCTCGCAACATGGACCCGTTACAATTTGCATACCGTCCGAACAGATCCACGGACGAAGCGGTCTCCCAGGTTTTGCACACCGCTCTCTCTCATCTTGACAGCCAGAAGGGAGGCTACGTGAGGATGCTGTTCATAGACTTCAGTTCAGCCTTCAACACGATAGTCCCCACCAGACAGGCCGAGAAGCTACTGGAATTAGGGCTCAACACCCCCCTGTGTGCCTGGGTCCTGGACTTTCTCACCGCCAGGCCCCAGGTATTCAAGATGGGAGGGAATACATCGAAGTCCCTCACCCTGAGCACAGGATCGCCCCAGGGTTGCGTCCTCAGCCCCCTATTGTACTCCCTGTACACACATGACTGTGTGGCTAGGTTCAGCACCAACTCAATAATCAAGTTTGCTGATGACACTGCGGTGGTGGGCCTGATCTCAGACAACGATGAGAAGGCCTACCGGGAGGAGGTGGCTGATCTGGCACTCTGGTGCCAGGACAACAGCCTCCTCTTGAACATCAAAAAAACTAAGGAGCTGATCGTGGACTTTAGGAGGGCACATCATCCGAGGACGTACACTCCATTGAGGATAAATGGGGATACTGTGGATAGGGTGAGCTGTTTTAAATACCTGGGAGTCCACATCTCTGAGAATATGACATGGGCATCACACGCCTCAGCACTCGTGAGTAAGGCAAGGCAGCGCCTTTACCACCTCAGGCAATTGAGGAAATTCAGAGTGTTTCCGAGGATCCTCCAGTGCTTCTACGCAGCGGCTGTGGAAAGCATCTTGTCCGGAAATATTACAATCTGGTTTGGGAATTGCTCTGCCCAGGACAAGAAGGCTCTGCAGAGAGTAGTGCGTTCGGCCAAACGCACTATGGGAACTTCACTCGCCCCCCTGCAGGAACTATACATCAGGAGGTGCAACTCCAGAGCCAATAAGATCATGGGAGACCCACCCCTGCAACGGACTGTTCCAGCTGCTACAGTCAGGCAAACACCTCCGTTGCCATGCTGTGAGAACAGAGAGGTTGAGAAGGAGTTTCTTCCCAGAGGCCATTAGGACTGTAAACTCCTATCTCACCAGGGACTAACTTTACGGTACCACTCCACTGCTTTTTTTAATATTGCTGTTTTTTTCCATTTTTCCTTCCGCCCACAATATTTAATATGTAAAAGAACATGTGATTCTGTTCCATTCTGTTTGTAGTTTGTTTGGTTGTTTGTTTGTTTGTCTTTTTGCACAAAGTCCGCGAGCATTGCCACTTTTCATTGCACTGCACATCTTGTATGTGTATGTGACGAATAAACTAGACTTGACTCGATTTGACTTGATCTATGAATGTGCTTATCTATTGTATGATTTTACTGGATTGTATGCAAAACAAAGAATGTCACTGTAGATACATAGGTACATGTGACAATAAAATATCATCAACATCAGAAACTAGGATGTAAACAGGGGAATTACTCTGGAATTGCAAGCCTTGCTGATGTTAATGCAGCACTTCATGTCTCCTAAACTGTGTAAATTAACACCATATCCTAAGAATCTAATCACCCCCAAGAAAAGCCTAATAGCATTGGATATCCAGCAATTTCCTTCCTTGAACAGGGATTTAATATTTACCATACAGAAGTCCTTTGGCACTATTACGACTTTAAGCTGCATCACAGTAAATGCATTTGCGACAATCCCGCACACATGTTTTGTGACCATCAGCTGAAGTTGCGGGATGTTTTCAACTAGATTCTTTGTGAACATTTACATTTGAAAGTGGCTTTCCCATGTCATTTGGAGATTCTCTGGTAATCTAACTTTTGCAAACCACATTAATAAAATTAATTGAGATGATAATCCATAGTTGTATCTAACTTTTAAAATCAGATTGAATGAAATCTATCTTTGAGGCTGTTTCAATCTTTTGATAATGTGAAAATTGTTTGCCATTTCTCATTATGTTGTGATTAATTGAAAGATAAGGTATACGTCGAACATCGATCACCCATTCACACAAGTTCTGTGTTATCTCACTTTCGCATCCACTCCCTACGCATTAGGGGCAATGTGAGAGGAATAATCCACCCGAAACCTGCACGTAAGGGCCAGAGCGTCAAACATCGATCACCGTGCATTCCACACAGACAGTTCTGTCAGGATCAATCTCAGGTGCTGTGAGCATCCACTCCAGCTACGCATGTGCTGCCCTGCAGGTTTTCCACACATGATGGTCATGGTGATCGGGAGGGCTTTCTGTGAGGGGAGATGTACCTGTAAAATGCATTTGTGGGGGGGGTGTTGTGGGGGGGGGTGATAGGGGGGGGTGTGGGCAGGGAGGCTTGTGGGGGGGGGAGGCTTGTGTGAGGGGAGAGAGGTGTGCGGGGGGGGGGGTGAGTGGGGGGACAGGGCTGGGGGGGGGAGAGACGGGGGAAGAGCCATGATGGGGGGATCACGGGGGGGGGTGGGGAGGAGCTAGCGAGGGGGACCAGAAGTGTAGTGGCTGGAATTGGCGCTGCGATGGGGACTCACAGCGGGTGCTGGTTATTCTCCTCCGCCGGGATCAGAGTCTCCACTTTCCGTTTGGCGACATCGACGACATCTCCGATTCCGGGCTGGGCTGGGTCTCCGACTCCGGGCTGGGCTGGTTCCGGACTCTGACACTGGGCTGCTGCTTGGGGCTGAGCTGCTGCTTGGGGCGGGGCTGCTGTTTGGGGCTGGACTGCTGTTTGGGGCCGGACTGCTGTTTGGGGCGGGGCTGCTTTTGGGGCGGGGCTGCTGCTTGGGGCGGGGCTGCTGCTTGGGGCTGGGCTGCTTCGGGTCCCTCCGAAAGTCCAGTTGGAAACCTCCACCGGCCATCCTCAGCTCCAGTAAAGAAGTGATGGAGCAGGAAGGGGCGGACCGTCCCCGGGAGTGACAGGGAAAGAGTTCGATCTGCGCATGCGCGGTTTTAAAGTTATTTAAACCTCACTAACTTTTACGACATTCAACCGATCGGAACGAAACTTGGTGCACTCGCAGCACAGGAGAACGGTGAGTGAACTGGCAAAAAATTGTAGCGCTATCGCAAATCATTTTTGGCACAAATAGAAAGACCGCCAAACCGGAAGATAACAAGATCAAAGTTTTAGTTATGTATAGATATAGATAGATAGATAGATAGATAGATAGATAGATAGATAGATAGATAGATAGATAGATAGATAGATAGATAGATAGATAGATAGATAGATATAGAAGATAGTAACATAAAAAATAGTTGCTGGAGGAAGTAATTTGGCCCTTTGAGCCTGCACTGCCATTCATCATGATCATCCACAATCATTAACCCGTGCCTGCCTTCTCCCCATATCCCTTGTTTCTGCTAGCCCCTTGAGGTCCATCTAACTCTCTTTTAAATTCATCCAGTGAATTGGCCTCTATTGCCCTCTGTGGCAGAGAATTCCACAAATTCACAACTCTCTGGGTGAAAAGGTTTTTCTCATCTCAGTTTTAAATGGACTTCCCTTTATTCTTAGACTGTGGCCCCTGGTTCTGGACTCCCCCAACATTGAGAACATTTTTCCTGCATCTAGCTTGTCCAGTCCTTTTAAAAAATATATTTTTATTAGAAGCATGTATACAAATAGTAGTAAGCGACAATTTAATTACAGATTTCTTACATACTTCAATTTTTTTTTTTAAAGTATAAAGACAAAGAGAGAAAAAGATAAGAGAAACTATAAACTAATAGAGAGAAAAAGAAGACGAAAAAAGAAATTACAAATAATAAGATTGTGGAGATAGATCCAGGAGATATTAAGTATAATTATTCATCCAATTCCAAACTCAAGTTTCAACTTTGATTTTGTGCTAATGCAAATCACTTTTTTAAGAATTCAATAAATGGAGACCATATTCTAACAAATAATTCTGGTTTGTCAATTAAGACAAATCTTATTTTTTCCAAATACAAGGTCTCAGTAATTTCCGTAATCCACATTTTAATTGTGGGGGCTGCTGTTTTTTCCCAAAATTTTAGTATTATTTTTTTCGCAGTTATTAAACTGTAATCAAGAAAGTGTCTCTGACTTATCGTAAAGTTTATGCTTTGTTCTGATAATCCTAATATTATTAATTTTGGATCTGAGTCCAGTTGGTTACATTTTTGACATTACAAATGTATATAAATTATATACATGTCCAGTCCTTTTATAATTTTATACGTTTCTATAAGATCCTCTCTCATCCTTCTAAATTCCAGTGAATACAAGCCCAGTCTTTCCAATTTTTCCTCATATGACATTCCCGCCATCCTGGGGATTAACCTCGTGAACCTACGCTGCACTGCCTCAATAGCAGGGATGTCTTTCCTCAAATTAGGAGACCAAAACTGCACACAATACTCCAGATGTGATCTCACCAGGGCACTGTACAACTGCAGAAGGACCTCTTTACTCCTATATTCAAATGCTCTCGTTATGAAGGCCAACATGTAATTAACTTTCTTCACTGCCTGCTTTACCTGCATGTTTACTTTCAGTAACAAAGGACACCCAGGTCTCTTTGTACTTCACTTTTTCCTAATCTGACACCATTGAGATAATAATCTGCCTCCTTGTTCTTGCCGCCAAAGTGGATAACCTCACTTTTATCTACATTATTCTGCACCTGCCATGCCTCTGTCCACTCACTCAACTTGTCCAAGTCACCCTGCAACCTCCTAGCATCCTCTTTGCAGTTCACACTGTCACCCAGCTTTGTGTCATCTACAAATTTGCCAGCGTTACTTTTAATCCCATCATTTAAATCATTAATGTATATTGTAAATAGTTGCACCCCAGCACCGAGCCTTGCGGCACTCCACTCGCCACTGCTTGCCATTGTGACAGGGACCTGTTTATTCCTACTCTTTGTTTCTTGTCTGCCAACCAATTCTCTATCCATATCAATACCCTACACCCAATACCATGTGCTCTAATTTTGCCTGCTAATCTCATGTGTAGGACCTTATCAAAAGCTTTCTGAAAGTTCAGATACACTACATCCACTGGCTCTCCTTGATCCATTTTACTTGTCACATCCTCAAAAAATTCCAGAAGATTAGTCAAGCAGGATTTCCCCTTCATAAATCCTTGCTGACTTGGACCAAACCTTCTACTGCTATCCAAATGAGCCGTTATTACGTCTTTAATCATTGACTCCAGCATCTTCCCCACCACCGATGTCAGGCTAACTGGTTTATAATTCCCCGTTTTCTCTCTCGCTCCTTTCTTTAAAAGTGGGATAACATTAGCTACCCTCCAATCCACAGGAACTGATCCTGAATCTATAGAACATTGGAAAATGATCACCAATGTGTCCACGAAATCTAGAGCCACCTCCTTGAGTACCCTGGGATGCAAACCATCAGGCCTTGGGGATTTATCAGCCTTCAGTCTTATCAGTCTACGCGCACTATTTCTCTCCTTATGCAAATTTCTTTCTGTCTCCCTAGATCCTCTGTCTTCTCGCACATCTGGGAGATTGTTTGTGTCCTCCTTAGTGAAGACAGAACCAAAGTACCTGTTCAACTCTTCTGCCATTTCCTTGTTCCCCACAATAATTTCACCTGTTTCTGCCTTCAAGGGACCTACATTTGACTTTCAAATCTTTTTCTTTTAACATACCTAAAGAAGCTTTTACTGTCCTTCTTTATATTCTTGGCCAGTTTACCCTCATACTTCATCTTTTCATCCTGTATTGCCCTTTTTGTTTCCTTCTGTTGTCCTTTGAAAGTTTCCCAATCCTCTGGCTTCCCGCTACTCTTTGCTATGCTAGACACCTTTTCTTTTAGTTTTATTCCATCCCTAACTACCCTTGTCAGCCACGGTTGCCTCTTACTCTCCTTAGAATCTTTCTTCCTGTTATCAATAAACAATCCAATCTTCCCATTCCTTCATTGTTCTTATCCCACCTTTGCATTCCTGCTAACAATCACAATGAACACTCTTTATTTTATACCGAATCTGTGCCGACCATTGATCCCCCGTTCACTATCCTGCACACGAGGGACAATTTACAATTTCTACCGAAGCCAATTAACCTATAAACCTGTACGTCTCTCTCGAGTGTGGGAGGAAACCGGAGCACCCAGACACATCCAGCATTCCCTCGATTATCCAGCTGGTTACAGGCTCAAAGACTTCATAGCAGAGTTGTCAAAGATAAGTTCCTTTTTTTTAATAAAAACTAGCTGACTTTGCCCAAACCTATTACTCTTTTCTAATGCCACTGTGACCACTTTCTTAAAAACAGACGTAGTTTCCCCATGTCAAGTAAACTAGTCTGAAGTTTATCATTCCTGCCTCTGTTTGTAAGAAATGGAATTGTTATCTTTTAATCTGTGGGACAAGCAAAGAATTTGTGGAATTTTGGTAGACAACAACTCACACATCCATTATTCCCAACCTAAACCTTGCAGTGCATTACATCCAATTCCATTCATTATACCAACACTACTTACTTTTAACAAAACTTTTTTTTCCCCAGCTAGTGATTTACATTTGATCTGTGATTTGCTATTAATTCCAGCATTATTTCCAGCCTTGGTCATTTTTTGCTGAATTCTTTTAAAAAAATCTTCCAATCTTGTTTCCTGCTTCATGTTTGTTTCCTTAATTGAATGCTAGCTTTCAAATTATCACGTCTGCCCTGTTAAGCCTAATGACTTAAAGGGATAGGACTTGTTCTTAAACTGTGGCCAAAACCTTTGAACATTAGCCATTATCTGTAGAAACAAGGAACTAAAGATGCTGGTTTCCAAAAAGAAAAAGATACAAAGTGCTGGAGTAACTCAGCGGGTCAGGCAGCGTCTCTGGAGAACATGGAGAGGTGACGTTTTGGGTCGGAGCCCTTCTTCAGTCTGATTGTAGGGGGGTTGGGAGAAAGTTGGAAGAGATAAGAGGCAGGACAAAGCCTGGCAGATAATAGGTGAACACAGGGGGCGGGGGTTGATGGGCAGATAATTGAACAAAAGTTTTTTGTCTAAGCATCTGAGGTAGATTCACAGTCCATCAAAATAAAAAAAATGCCTCACATCTTCTTTAATTGTTTAGATTAAAGACCGTGGTTTCATATTGAACTAAATCATTTTCCGTTTTATTTTTAAATTGTATCAGATTATACTGCTCTTCATTAAAGGCCACATAACAGCAACCTCATTAATCAGTTGCTTCTCTTTTCACAATACTTGCACACAACATTCTCATGTCAAGACCATGGGTTTTCCCACCACGCAATTACCACTCGTTTAGACTGTGCACTCAAATGGCCCCTTTGATTAACTTTTGTTCAATATGTCTTTCCCTGTAACCTTCTTAACCACCTTGAGTCAGCCGTGAACCTGGAATGTGATGATGGGCAGATGGAGACACGTGGGTTGGGGAAGGTGCGTTATGAGGGAGGAGAAGATGTAGGGGAGGAAGATGGGGAGGAGAGAGAGGAAGAAAAGGGGGAGGGGGATAGGAGGAGGAGAGAGGGAGAAAGAGGATGGTAGAGGAAAAGGAGGGAGAGGTGGGTAGAGGAAAAGTGGGGAGGAGGAGAGGGGAGCACGAAGAAAGGGGAGGGAGGAAAGAAAAGGGATAGAGGAGTGGAGAGGAAAATAAGTGGGAGAGAAAAAGGGAAGAGGGGAGTGGAGTGGGGAGGGTGGGAGGAGAAAGTGGTAAGGGAGGGGATAGAGAGGTAGGGCAAGGGGGAGAAGAGATGGGGAGAGGGGAGATATGGAGGGAGCAGAGATCAAGGGAGAGCAGAGATGTTGTTCTTCGTATTCTGCCTGGGTAGTCTACAACCTGATGGTATGAACATTAAATTCTTCAATTCAGCTTGCCAGTGCTGCCTACGTAATCTGACCCTCATGAGCCCTCTGTCACTCAGCTCCATTCCCTTCCCCCCACCTAGTTCCACCTGCCCACCACCCACACTCCTCTGTCCCCTCCTCCCAACCGATTCTAGCTGTCTGCTGTCCCACCCTTATCTGCTTCCACTTATCACTTTCCTTACTTATCAGATTACAGCATCTGCAGCCTTTTGTGTCTCCGCATCACCTTCCAGCCTCCGTCTCTATCCCCCACTCCCTCCCGGCTCTATCCACCTCTTTCTTCACTCTCCTTATCTGTCTCTTCCCTTCACCCACCAGCCGTTGTCTCCCGAAGCCCATTCTCAATCCCAGCTGCATCTGCCCATCCGAGGTTTCTGTCATAGGAGCAGAATTAAGCTATTCAGCCCATCAAGTCTACTCTGTTATTCAGTCATGGCTGATCTATTTCTCCCACTCAATCCCATTCTCCTGCCTTCGGCCAATAACCTTTGACGTCCTTGCTAATCAAGAACCTGTCAATACCTGATTTTAAAATACCCAATGACTTGGTCTCCGCAGCCATCTGTGGCAATTCCACAGATTCACCACCCTCTGACTAAAGAAATTCCTGCTCATCTCTTTTCTAAATGCACTGTATGTCCGTTTATTCTGAGACTGTGCCCTCTGGTCCTAGACTCTTCCACTTGTGGAAACACCCTCTTCACATCCACTCTGCCACTGTTGTCAGGTAACTGAACTATCGGCAACAATGCAGTCCTGACCCACCATCTACCCCAGTGGAGACCCTTGGACTATCTTTGATCAAACTTTGCTGAACTTTGCCTTGAACTAAATGTTATTCACATTATTCCCTTGATCATGTATCTGTACACTGTGGATGGCACGATTGTAATCACGTATTGTCTTTCCACTGACTGGTTAGTATGCAACAAAAGCTTTTGTAGCTTAGTACACGTGACAATAATCAAAACTCAAACTTAACTCAATCCAGGCCTTTCACTATTCGGTACATTTCAACGAAGTTCCCCCCCCCCCCCTCATCCTTCTAAACTCCAGCGCGTACATCTGCAACCCTCCCTCCCCATCTCCCTCCACCTGGCTCTATGGTTCCCTCCCCCCTTCCTCCACTCTCAGTCATGATCCTGGGATTGATCTAAAACCTAGAGCATCCCTCTACATCCACAGATGCTGCCCAACCCATTGAATTCCTCCAGCAGTTGTTTTCTTTCATTTAAACAAATTTTATATCTTTGCATTTTACTAGTAAATATATTGTTCAAAAAGACGAGTCTTTTTAGGAATGCACCAGGTATCAATAGATAATAGACAATAGACAATAGGTGCAGGAGTAGGCCATTCGGCCCTCCCCCCGCCATTCAATGTGATCATGGCTGATCATCCCCAATACTGGAATATTTGCTTTTCCATTGTTGAACATGTAGGAAGGAACTGCAGATGCTGTTTTTTTACTGAAGATAGACACAAAATGCTGGAGTAACTCAGCGGGTCAGGCAGCATCTCTCGAGAGAAGTAATAGGTGACATTTTGAGTCTGAACCCTCGTTCCAGCACTTTGCATCTTTTTGGTAAATTAGCATCTACAGTATCTTGTGCTTCCCTTTATTCTACCCAGATAACTTTTTCACACAGACGGAGGTGGGTATATGGAATGAACTGCCAGAGGAGGTAGTTGAGGCAGATACTATAACAACATTTATAAGACATTTGGACAGGTACATAGATAGTAAAAGTTTAGAGGGATATGGGCCAAATGCAGGCAGGCGGGACTAGTGTAGATGGGACATGTTAGTCGGCATGGATGAGTTGGGCCGAAGAGCCTGTTTCCACGCTGCATGATTCTAGGATTCTGTCTAGTTTTAGTGCATAATCACTTTGTTTGTGAGTTTTGCACTGATTACACCATTATTTAATCTTTTAAATGTTCCTGTTTAGAGCTTCAATGCAAGAAAATTGTTCATAATTGGTATCTTTCTTAACTGAAAACAATGGCTCCTCTTTTTTTTTGTATCACTTTCTGCAGAAAGGATTTGCCTGCGTCTGCCCCAGGCATAATGCCATTCATTCATCAGTGTGATCTCAGCCTTCCTCCTCCCTCTACCCTGTGGTTGTACAGACTCCTCCCAATACTCAGGCCTACTGATCTGCCAGGGACTGTCCGTGTACAGCAGTGAGTTATGTGGCGTTCCCCCTACAAATTGGCCGGCTTGTAGACTCGCTGTTCGAGCTTCGCTTCCTGTGGAACATAATCTCCCCTGTGCGGCTTGTTGGTGTGACACCCAAGCTCGGTAAAAGATGCTGCTGTCTGTGCCACCGATGGGATATGGCCCTCGCACACACCGTCTACAGCAAGCTAAAAAGGTAACACAAAGGCTTTTCTCTCTTGCTTTTGGCTCTGGTTCTGCTCCACAGTGAGTCGGCGAGTGAGGCTTTCATCAATCTCGCTCTGAAAAAATTGAAGCACGTAGTTCTTTGGGCAGGGTTTTTTTTTATTTGAAGGAAGTGACTGAGAAGGAAGTTGCAGAAACACAGGCAGGCTCATCAAAGGAAGGCTTGTCATGTTCCCAGCAGTGGAATTCTTAGAACAGTCGCCAGGCCAACATCTTTGCACAACTCTGGTCTTCTTAAAATCTACATTCATTTTCATTCTTCAGCGCATAATGTTTTGTGAATCATGTCAGTCACTGGGAAAGGCGGGCCATTGAAAAGTAGTTAAAAAATGCTGTAAATTCTTTGGGGTTTTTTTTTGCTTAATTTGTAATTGTGGGGGAGGTTTTCTCAGCTGTAGATTTGACAATTGTGGAATGTAATGGCCACCTCTGAATTCAATGGGTGGATAACTTTTTTTTTTAGTCATTATTGCATATTTGTGAAGTTAGACACAATTTACAGAGCGATAAAATGGTTCCCATGTAACTTGCTGAGGCAGCGGGTAGATTTTTCCAAAGGAATCTTGCAGTCCCATTTTAGATTAAATTCATCAGAACGGCCGTGTTAATATGTGTACGAAGGAAATGCAGATACTGGTTTGCACCGAAGGCAGACACAAGATGCTGGAGTAACTCAGCGGGTCAGGCAGCATCTCTGGAGAACAGGAATAGGCAACATTTCAGGACGGAAACCTTCTTTAGATTGAAAGACAGAGGAGGGGAGGGGGGGGGGGGGGGGGAGGGGGGGAGGGGGAGAGGGGGGGGAGGGGGGGAGAGGAGGGAACTGGAGGCAAAAAAAGGCCAGAACAAATCCGTGTTAATATTTTCAATAAGTCCATGGAATGAGAAGAGTGTGATAGAGAAGTGGAATAATAGAGCATATTTTTGTGTCTAAATCAGTTAATTGGATGTTTACATTTTATTCATGTTTGGCCTCCATTACAATTTTCTTTTATCAGTTAAATGGCAATTTATTCGTGTTTATCATTTAAACACCGCTGTTAATCCCCAGATACATCATACCGTGTGGCCAAGAATATTATTGAACTTGCCAATAACATGTTCTTGATCCACGGGAAACGTAAAGTAAAGCCTATCATTATTTTGGTCCCGCCTAAACAATTATACCTGTTGCAATGTGTGGAATAGTTTATCAAAAGGGACACATTTATAATGAATTGCCACATGAATCTAGTGGTCGCTTACCGAGGAAACTGAAGTGATCTACCAGTCCCGAACGTTACACAAAAAATACAAAGGTGACAAGCTGATAAATAGGCTCAATGCTTCCGGCCATTCCTTTCAGCTCACAGCTGTGTTAGAATATGGGGAATGAGTACAGGTCAAACTGGGGTGACTCGGATATTTTAAACAATCAACAATACCATGTTCTCATCTCATGCCTTTCATGTAGTGACATGTCCCAAAGCTCTTTACAGAGAGGTGCCATCGGACACGGTTAGACTGTGAGCCTTGCAAATGGCCACAAGGACAGATAGCTCCAGATTCAAGGACAGTTTCTTCCCAGCTGTTATCAGGCAACTGAACGGTCCTCTCACCAGCTAGAGAGCGGTCCTGACCTACCGTCTACCTCATTGGAGACCTTTGAACGATCTTTAATCACACTTTATCCCGCACTAAATGCTGTACCCTTTATCATAGTCATAGTCAGTCATACAGCGTGAAAACAGGCTCAACGGCCCATGCTTCCTTCCTCATCTATGCTGGTTCCATCTGCCTGCTTTTGGTCCATATCTCTCTAAATCTACTACTATTAATTAATCTATCCTTTATTTGTGGACGGCTCAATTGTATTCATGTATAGTCTGTTCTTTGACTGTATAGCATACAAACAAAAGCTTTTCACTGTACCCCAGTGCCTGTGACGATAATAAACTAAACGGAGCTAAAATGGCCAAAAGCTTGCTCAGAAAGCAAGGCTTTATGGCACATCTTAAAGTGGAAAGAGAGTTAAAAAGGTAAGGTAGACAAAAATGCTGGAGAAACTCAGCAGGTGAGGCAGTAGCTATAGAGCAAAGGCAATAGGCAACCTTTCAGGCCAAAACCTTTCTTCAGACTGATGTGAGGGTGTCGGGAAGAAGAAAGGAAGAGTCTTCTTTCCAGATCTCAGGACAGATTATACACAGGATGGCCTCAGAAAAAAAATACACAAAGTGCTGGAGTAACTCAGTAGGTCATGCAGCATCTCTGGAGAACATGGATGGATAGTGACGTTTTGGGTCGGGGCCCTTGTTCAGATTTTAATAGTGGAGAGACAAAATGCTGGAGTAACTCAGCGGGTCAAGCAGCATCTCTGGAGGACAGGAATAGGCAACATTTCAGGACTGAAACCTTCTTTAGACTGAAAGACAGAGGGGGGGGGGGGGGGATGTAGAAGGTACAGAGAACATAAATGAAAGATATGCAAAAATCAATGATGATCAAGGAAAGGTAGAGGCCACAATGGTTTATTGTTGGCTATGGGGAAGGTGATAATGAATGATCGAGTAAAACTCAGCTGGACGACAGTGAAACGACTTGGGTGTGGGAGGGACAGAGAGAGAGGGGATGCAAGGGTTACTTGGAGTTAGAGAAATTAATAGTTATACCACTGGGTTGTAAGCTGCCCAAGCGAAATATAAGGTGCTGTTCCTCCAATTTGCGTTTGGCCTCACTCTGACAATGGAGGAGGCCCAGGACAGAAAGGTCAGTATGGAAATGGAAAGGGGAGTTAGTGTTTGGCAACCAGGATGCAGATAAAAGGATTTAAGAAGGAATTGCAGATGCTGGGAAATCGAAGGTACACAAAAATGCTGGAGAAACTCAGTGGGTGCAGCAGCATCTATGGAGCGAAGGAAATAGGCAACGTTTCGGGCTGAAACCCTTCTTCAGTCATTCGCTCCATAGATGCTGCTGCACCCGTGGAGTTTCTCCAGCATTTTTGTGTACCTGCAGATAAAAGAAACTGCAGTGCTGGATTCTTGAGTAAAACCCAACGTGCTGGTCTAACTCAGCAGGTCAAGCAGCATCAGTGGAGGCAATTGAGTGTTGGGAGAGAGTTTTAAATTCGAACATTAACATTTTAACACTGAGGTGTTCCTTCACCATGGACCTTTGTAGTTTTGCAGGCACAGGAGTGTTGGATGAATAAAACATAGCACAAGGTAGGATACAGACACAGTGTTTTATTTTAGGTCGATGAGGGAGGGATAGCAGAAGTTCACGTTATTCTCTTTATCATGTACCTGTACACTGTGGATAGCTTGATTGTAACCATGTATTGTCTTTCTGCTGACTGGTTAGCACGCAACATAAGCTTTTCACTGTACCTTGGTATATGTGACAATAAACTAAACTCAAACTCAAGTGCTTTGGAATGTGCCTGGGAGGTGCTGCCAAGGGCAATGGTGGAAGCAGATATGATTGTGGCATTTAATAGACAGTTCAATGGTCCAATGGTACTTTATTGTCATATGTACCTAAATACAATGAAATTATTTTCTTGCATACAGTTCAGTGATGATCCAGCCATACATCAGGCACAATCATACCATGTACAAGACGGAAGGACACACATACACAAGTACATACACGAGCCGCCACGTTTTAGGTGCCATCTTGTACACTTCATGTCCAAAATTGTTTACATGGATGTGCAGGGAATGGAGGGATATGGATCACATGCAGGCAGAGGAGATGACTTTAGTTTGGCATCATGTTCGACACAGACATTGTGGGTGGAAGGGTCTGTTCCTGTGCTGTATGTTCCTGTCCTATGTTCTATGAATAACAAAGATGTGGATGAGGGTTATAGTGACCCAGAGCTGAGGAAGGTGCAGAGTTGTTTGACATTATGGAGGTGGAAACGGATAGTCTTAATTACGATGGGATTTGCCGCCAATATCTCATCTGTGGATGAAACATGACACCACTGTTGTGACAATTTTGTTCAATTTTAAGGAGTTGCCAGGATGAGGTATAAATAATCAGATGTGTATCAATTTGTTTCTGGATTTGAATATTCTTGTCGTTTCAAAAAATAATAATCATATCGGGTGATTAAAATTACTGCGTGCAATTAATTTTTGTTTTGTCAATTCCAGTAACTGGGAAGATAACTCTTCAGGAGATAATTTATTTCCCAATCCAAAGCACAAAGTGCTGGAGGAACTCAACAGGTCAGGCAACATCTGTGGAAGGAAATGGACTGACGATGTTTCGGTTTGGGCCCCTTCTTCAGACAGTCCCTCCCCCTCCATAGGTGCTGCCTGACCTGTTGAGTTCTTCGAGCTCTTTGCTTATTACTCAATGAGACAGAAGAAAGGTCTCGACCTAAAACGCTGTCGATCCATTCCCAATGCAGATGATACACGACCCACTTTCTTAAAAATGATAATTTTATAAATAATAATTTAAAGTGATACAAGATAATGCAGTTGCTGAAATCCTGAGCTAAATATAGTTCTGGATGAATTCAACGGGTCAGGCAGCATCTAGGGAGGGGATGGACAGACGATGTTTTGAGATGGGACCCTTCTATAGTCAATAGTCTTGTTCTGCCCCCCCACCCATTGCAATAAGACTGAAGAAGGGTCCCAACCTAAAACGTCGTCTATCAGTTCCCTCCACAGATGCTGCCTGACCTGTCGAGTTCATACAGCATCATTACTGTGAGAAGGCTGGAAGCTGTCTGTGAGAAGATGGTTTTGGCTGTTTATAAAATGTCAACGATTAATAACTTCAGAAATATAGGTGGAAATGCGACGGGAAGATGTTTATCGTCACCAGGAGAAAAATGTGAGTAGGATGTGTGAAACTGGGAAGGCTGTGGCCTAGCGTTTAGAAGAAGATAGGAATTAACCAGATTGGCACACACACACACACAGAGAAACAAACAAGACAAAGACTTTTAGTTATATAGAGATACCAACATCTAGTGTCATAGACACATACATCACGGGAACATGCCCTTCGTCCCAACTCGTCCATGTTGACCAAAATGCCCCAATCCTCTTGCACCTCCTTAACTTATTATCTTTATTATCATTTTTAAGAAAGATTTTTGTGGCACTTTAGTTCTCTGGCCTGTTCAGAGAAAGATTGGAAAGGTTGAATCTGACTGGCATGGAGGCTGATGCTGTATTTTTCAGTCCCATTCACCAGGTCAGCTGAAAACCTCTTCCTCTGCGACAATCAAGATTGCATGTTAGTGCCAGTGTCGGAATTGAAAACATAAACTTGGCCAACATTTCAAGAGTCATTTAGACACAAAGTGCTGGAGTAACTCGGCGGGTCAGGCAGCATCTGTGGAGAACATGAATAGGTGACGTTCCAGGTTGGGACCTTTCTCCAGATCAGCAAACAGAAAGGTTTTAGATAACGTGGTCAGTGTAAATTATGTTTAGGCAACAGAGTTTCCAACGCAAGTGTTTCAGCAATGGATGAGCTTAGGGAGAACAGGACTGAGGGATGTTATATTTGATCAAAACACAAAGTGCTGGAGGAACTCAGCGGGTCAAGAAGCATCTGTGAAGGAATGGACTGCCGATGTTTCAGGTCGGCACCCTTTTCAGGCTGACTGCAGTATTGGGAAGAAAGCTGAAAAGGAGAGCTGGGGGGAGGGGTGGGACAAAGCCTGGCAAGGGCTGCACAGTGGCGCAGTGGTAGAGTTGCTGCATTACAGCGCCAGAGACACGGGTTTGAACCTGACCTCGGGTGCTGTCTGTACGGAGTTTAAACATTCTCCCTGTGCCCAGATGGGCTTTCTGCTGGTACTCCGGTTTCCTCTCACTTTCTAAAAATGTGCAAGTTTGTAGGTTATATTGGCTTCTGTAAAATTGTCCCCAGTGTGTAGGATAGAACTAGTGTACCGGGATCACTGGTTGGCGCGGACTCGTGGGGCGATGGACCTTATTTCCACACTGTATCTCCAAACTAAAAACTAAGCTAAAGTGTTTGGAGGATACAGGTGAGGAGAGGTTTACTGGCAGATGGGTGGAGTAAGTGACAAAGGCTGAAGATGAAAAGGAGACAAAAGGTTGTTAGATATGGAGAGAAGAGGAGTGAAATGTCAAAGCCATTCGGAGGGATATGGGTGTAAGGGGGTCAGGGGGAGAGAAAAGAGGAGAGGTAAAGGGGAAATGAGGGACTCTGTGATGGGAATTAGCGTACGGAAGAGGGAAAGGAGATGGTGACTGATTACGTCTTGCACTGGCCCAACAGAAGCTGTAGGTACAAAGAACTACAGATGCTGGATTCTCCAGAGATTCATGTTCTCCAGAGATGCCGCCTGACCCGCTGAATTACTCCAGCATGTTGTGTCCTTTCATGAAACCACTTTGCTGTTGCCTGGGGAAGGATGGAGTCAGATGTGCGCTTCACCTTCCAGCTGCTGTGATAGAACCAAACTCAACATCGCGTGTCATTGGGACTTTGTTGGAAGTACGTCTTGCTTGGGATGTGATCAGATAATAAGGTTGCAATTAGGCAGGTTAAGCCGGAGACATTGGCCAGGGAGAGGGCTATAATCAACGCTGAGAGAATAGAATTTGCGGTGAGGGTAGAGAGTGTCTTTGATCTTCCCAGAGTTTAAAGGGAGATAATTTTGTCTCATCCCGGACTGAGTGCCTGATAACCATCCAGACAACACAGAAGATGAATAAGATGTTATTTTGTCAAACTAAACAGATACTGTCCTGGAGCGTTATTGTTGTCTGGTACGGAACATTTGAGTTGCTGTGTGGAGTTGAGCTCCAGCATAGTCCGAGCTGCTGCAGGCTAACATGGACCATAGAACATGGAATATATAACATAGGAAGAACACATCAGTTTTCTCCTAAGTACCATGACTGGAGAACCCTATAGTACTGGGTGGCACAGGGGTAGAGTAGCTACCTTGCAGTGCCAGAGACCCAGGTTCAATCCTGACCACGTACACAGTTTGTAAGTTCTCCCTGTGACCTTGTGTGTTTCTTCCAGGTGCTTCAGTCACCTCCCACACTCCAATGATGCGCAGGTATGGGGGTTAATTGGCTTTGGTAAAATTATAAAATTATCCCTCGTGTGTAGGATAATGCTACAGTACAGGGATCGCTGGTCAGCATGGACTCGGTGAGTCAAAAGATCTCTTTCCACGCTGTAAAGTAAACTAAACTAAACATTTATTGATTTAAGTGGCTTGTACCTTGTACCTTCTGAAGAGTCCACCAGGACCAATACTGGAAGTTGGACAATTTTATACTGGACAATTTTTACATTTATCAAGCCAATTAACATACAAATTTTCCTTCCTGCTTTCTTCCCTCCCCTTCCTTACAATCAGTCTGAAGAAGGGTCATGACCCAAAATATCACCGACTCATGTTGTTCAGAGATGCTGCCTGATCCGTTGAGTTACTCCAGCATTTTGTGTCCTTTTTTGTAAACCAACATCTGCAGTTCCTCGTTTCTATTATTATAAATTATTGGGGGATTTCTATCCCAATAGTGTCACTGAGTCATACAGAGTGGAAACAGGCCCTTTGGCTCAACTTGCCCGCAATAACCAGCATGTCTCATCTACACTAGTCCCACCTGGCCCATATCTCTCTAAACCTTTCATGTCCATGTTCCTGTCTAAATGTTTATTTAATGTTGCGATAGTATCTGTGTCACCTATCTCCTCCGACAGCTCGTTCCATACACTCACCACCCTTTTGCTAAAGAGGTTACCCCTCAGGTTCCTATTAAATATTTCCTTCCTCACCTTCAACATATGATTCTCGATGCCCCACTCTAGGCAAGAAACTCTGTGATTTTATCCCATCTATCCCTCTCATGTTTACACAATCTATTCCTCTCCTGGAAACACACACCACCAGACTCAGGAACAGCTTCTAATGAGGAGCCTCGACCCGAAACGTTAACGACCCAGACATAGGTAGAGATGCTGCCTGACCCCTTAGTTACTGCAGAACTTTGTGTCCTTTGGTGTATTAACTGCAGTTCTTTGTTTCTTCAGCAGCCATCATAATCAAAGACTTGTCCCTTCTGCTCCCGTTGCACTGAGGTACAGAAGCTTGAAAGCACGCACCACCAGACGTGGGAAAAGCTTCTTCCCCTCTGTTATCAGGCTTCTGAACGGTCCTTCCATAAGCTTGGGTACTGTCCGATTCACCACTACCCCATTGCGGACATTGGACTTTGTCTATAGAACGGATGCGCTACAATGCTGAGAACTATATTCTGCACTCTGTACCTTCCCCTTTCCTCTACCTATTGTAGTTGAGTTGGACTTGATTGTATTTATATATAGTGCTGCTGGAGTCTTGCCATGTTGATGATAATGTGCTAGAACCATTATCTATTCCTCACTTGTGCTATTTACTTCAAGTATATTTTGTGAGCTTGCTCAGCAAATTCCTGCAGAGCAAAATGTCCCTGATGTTTGCAAGAGATAGGGTGTGAGATTGTACTGTGAAATGCTCTGATCTGTTTCATCTGTGACGGCTGTTTCTCATTTCTCTGAGACAAAATAATTTGCGGCGCCTGATGACTGGGTGGGGTTTGGGACTGATGCGATCACTCTTTGTAGGGATGGCACCTAGTAAAAGTCTACCACAAATTTTCCAGCCCCCTTGGTTCCAGAGCCTTGCTGGATTATCGATTTTGCCGGACCTCCGAGAGGAGTCCAGTGGTACGGGACGGTCCACCTAGGCTGCCGGGGGGATCGAGCTAACGGCCCGCAAAGTTGGCTTCTGATGTCGGCCCTGGGAACGGATCTGCCGGCTTCAACTAGACTGGAGTTCCAGTACCTGCTACAGGGGACAAATTCAACCCGCCATGGAAGTTCCTTGTGTTTAAAATTCCTGGGTACATTCTATCGCACGGGTAAGAAAGCCACACAGGAGATGACAGCACACGGGTGCAGTGGAAAAGAAATGGCCACGGCAGATTAAAACCTCGGCTCCAGATCCCATGAACTATTGCTATTGAGGGAGTGCAGCGTAGGTTCACGAGGTTAATTCCCAGGATTGCGGGACTGTCATATGATGATAGAATGGAGCGACTGGGCTTGTACACACTGGAATTTAGAAGGATGAGAGGAAATCTTATTGAAACATGTAAGATTATTTAGGGATTGGATATGTTAGTGGCAGAAAAACATGTTCCCAATGCTGGGTGAGTCCAGAACCAGGAGCCACAGTTTAAGAATAAGGGGTAGGCCATTTAGAACGGAGGTGAGGAAAAACTTTTTCACCTAGAGATTTGTGAATATGTGGAATTCTCTGCCTCAGAAGGCAGTGGAGGCCAATTCTCTGGATGCTTTCAAGAGAGAGTTAGATAGAGCTCTTAAACATAGCGGAGTCAAGGGATATGGGGAGAAGGCAGGAACGGGGTACTGATTGTGGATGATCAGCCATGGTCACAGTGAATGGCGGTGCTGGCTTGAAGGGCCTAATGGCCTACTCCTGCACCTATTGTCTATGTCCAGACCAGAGCAAGCAGGCAAAGAAACATTCTGCTGATAGAACATAGCACAGTACAGCACAAGAACAGGCCCTTGGGCCCACAATGTCTGAGCTGAACAGGATGCCAAGTCCAAGTCTTACTTTCCTGCATATAATCCGTATCCCCCCATTCCCTGCATATCCACATAATGACCATATAACATACTCTCTGACTGCACATACAGAGCTGCTTCAATTTCAATGGTTCAACGGTGCATTATTTGTCACGTATGCAAATGCACAGTGAAATTCTCTGCATATTTACACATGCGGGCGCTGCCAAACGTTGGCGCCATTTACAAAGTCCGGTCCACCAGTGTGCTCAGTCTACTGGAGTAGTTTCCAATCCAGGAAAGCCCCAGGCTCCTGCATGGAGCCTTTGACCGGATTGGCCCGTGAACTGACGTCCCTCTCCTCGTCCGTCCATCATTGTGTCCCGGGGGCGTCTCCTGCAGCCGACCTTGAAAGCGCTGGAGGCATTACCCCGGTTAACCCTCTGACCGGCCCTTGCTCCTCCATTTCATGACGAGCTACATAGTGCTTCTGTGCCTGTCTCTCAAATATAACCAGGCACATTCTTCTTTCATGTCCACATGCTACATAGTGGCTCGCCACTGCTGTACACATCGTTGTGCTATTGGAGTGTTAAGTGCAAGGTCTGCAGTAGTACATGGATTATCCAGCAATGGGCATTGCAGTAGGTGTTGCATTGTCTGGGTCTGTGTGCTACAATCGCAGGTTGTTGTACCCTCGATGCAGCCTCATTTGTGTATTGTCACCCTTGACCGCCTGACCCCAGATCGCAGTCGGTGGAGACATCTTCAGTTCACATTGCTTGTATGAAAAGGCCATTCTTTGAGAGATCTTATGACTGCTTTGATTCCAGGGAGGTATTGATGTGAAGCATTTACTAATTGGAAAGGTCACAATTTGCCCATTATGCAGTCAAATCTTAATCATAACAATAAAGAGATGTCTTTAGCCTCACTGTGCATTGGCCCAATCTCATTGCCTTTATAATGTGACGATTTGATTATCCTATGGACTTGTGTCGAGTAAAAAATAGAACTAAATTAAAAGTACATGCTCTCATTTTGATTAAAAGAAGAGGAGGGCAGATGATGAAGTGTAACTAAAGCACAGCTCTCAAGATTCAAGAGTATTTAATTGGCATATGTACCCACAACAGAACTATGAAATTCTTACTTGCTGCAAATTAGCACAGGCCTGAAAACACAATAACACACAGATAATATATAACCAAAACCCAGTAAATAACCAATAACCATAAACCAATGTCCTCTGGCTCTCGATTCCTTGACCCATTCACCCTCTTTGGCCCAATGATTACAGGCAGTTGCAAGCATGAATTAAATATGTACTCAGCAGCTAAAGGAAGTGAGGGAGGAAATGCAGTCAGCTCGGACTATCGTTTTCCAGTCTAAACTCGGAGTGGCGGAAAACGGGAAGGTTGCTGATGTATATTGTTGTTTTAAAAAAAACAGCAAGTCAGCCTAACATCGGTAGTGTGATAGTTATTGGAAAATAATTATGAGGGATGGCATAAATTAAAATATAAGAAGAAGGGACAACTGTTAATTAGGATGGCACAGTGGCGCAGTGGTAGAATTGCTGCCTTACAATGCCAGAGACCCGGGTTCAATCCTGACTGCAGGAGCCGTCTGTACGGAGTTTGTACGTTCTACCTGTGGTGGCGTGGGTTTTCTCCATGTGGTCCGGTTTCGTCCCACACTCCAAAGATGGACATGTTTGTAGGTTGACTGACTTCAGTAAAATGATATATTGTCCCTAGTGTGTAGGATAGTGTCAGTGTTTGGGGTGATCATTGGTCAGCGTGGACTCGGAGGGCTGAGGGCCTATTTATCTGCTCCATCTGTAAAGTCTAAAGCAAAGTCTACATTTAAAACAAGGCACAAAATGCTGGAGTAACTCAGTGGGTCAGGCAGCATCTCTGGAGAACATGGATAGTGACATCTCAGTCGGCACGCTGCGTCAGACTTGGTTTAGGATTCAGGTTAACTTTGGGTTTATTACTGACAACAGAGGGATGAATGGAGTGAGGATCTGCTGGACTCAATACTCAAACTATTACTTTTCTTGGGTACAGGTCAATTATCTGGGCTCAGATTATAAAATGATCTAATAATATTAAAAGTGGCAGTGTGTTTGGCAGTGACAGAGCTGGAAGAGACCAGGTGTCTTCCTGGTGTCTAGGAAGACACCAGCCCGATCAGTACTTCTTCTCCCTGCACCTGTCCAGCAGAAGGTACAGACGTTTCCACCAGATACCAAGTGTGCATCAATAGCTCGGTTGTCAGGCCTCTGAATGGTCCTACAATAAACTTGGTTCTGTCTAATTCACCTCTACACAATTGTGGACATTGGACTTTGTCTATGCAACTGATGTGTTACAATGCTGAGAACAATATTCTGCACTCTGTATCTTCCCCTTTGCTCTACCAATTGTACTTGAGTTTGACTTGATTGTGCTTATTCATAGTATTATCTGATCTGTATGATAGCATGCAAAGATTTTTGCTGTACTTCGGCATATGTGACAAAAATAATGTAAACTAAAATATCAATAGACTGGTTCGTTGGAGTCAAATGTGGCAAATTCAATTCATTCTGAATTGTTAGCTTATGCATTTTAAGAGAGCTAACAATAAGGTGATAATTGTAATTGTTAGGATATAAGGAGTGAAGAGAGTTAATGGGACCTTCAGGCGCATAATCATAAATCAGGGATCAGATGATTCAAATAACATGAAGCATTTTGTCTTTATGGAATTTGAATATGTGAGCAATGTCATCATTCTCAAAAGGACACAAAGTGCTGGAGTAACTCAGCGGGTTAGGCAGCATCTCTGGAGAACATGGATAGGTGACATTTGAGACCCTATTTTCAGACTGATTGACTCATTCGCAAACTACTTTGATCTCTGTTAGGCCATTGTTAGGCCACATTTGGTTTACTTTAATTTATTATTGTCACGTGTACCAGGGTACATTGAAAAGCTTTTTGTCGCATGCTATCCAGTCAGCGAAAAGACTATACATGATTATTATCAAGTCGTCCACAGTGTACAGATATAGGATAAAGGGAATAATGTTCAGTGCAAGATAAATTCCAGTAAAGTCCGATGATTAAAGATATTTTGAAGGGTAGATGGGAGGTCTGGAGTGCTCTCTCCTTGGTTCAGTTGCCTGATAACAGCTGGGATGAAACTGTCCCTGAATCTGGAGGTGTGCATTTTCAAACCTCTGTACCTCTTGCCAGATAGGGAGAGGGGAGAAGAGGGAGTGAGCGGGGTGAGACTAGTCCTTGATTATGCTGGTGGCCTTGCTGAGGTAGCATGGTGCAGATGGAATCAATGGAAGGGTGAGATATCTGAAGTATTGTGCACAATAACCACACACCAGAGAAGATGCATTGGAGTAATGTGAAGATGTTGTCATCACCAGAAACTTGTATTTATGAGGAGAGGCTGATCAGATCACACTGTGGTATTTTCTTTCAACAGAAGATCCTGAGCAATACCAAAATTTTGAAGGACTGAGAGTGGACAGGATGGACCTGCTCCCTTAGTCGAGGTTAATGACTAGTATTTGAATGAAGGATTAGTAGAGAGAAAAAAGGGGGTAGGTTTGGTGAGTTGACTTTAGTTTAGTTTAGAGATACAGCATGGAAACTATAGAAAAAAAGGAATGACAATGAAGATTTACGAGGATGTTGCCAGGACTCGAGGGCCTGAGCTATAGGGAGAGGTGGAGCTGGCTAGTACTCTATTCCTTGGCGGGCAGGAGAATGAGGGGTGATCTAATAAAGGTGTACAAAATTATGAGAGGAATAGATCGGGTAAATGAACAGTCTCTTGTTCAGAGTAAGGGAATCGAGAACCAGAGGACATAGGTTTAAGGTGAGTGGGGAAAGATTTAATAAGATGCTGCTGGGTAAATGTTTACACAAAGGGTGGTGGGTGTATGGAACGAGCTGCCGAAGGAGGAAGTCGTGGCAGGGACTATTGCAATGTTTAAGAAACATTTAGACCATTAAATAGATAGGGTTGGTTTAGAGGGATATGTGCCGAAGGCAGGCAGGTGGGACATGTAGATGGGTATGGGCAAGTTGGGCTGAAGGGCCTGTTTCCACACTGTGTGACTATGATTAACTGCAGATGCTGGTTTATACCAAAGATAGACACAAAGTGCTGGAGTAGCTGTGCGGGTCACACAGCATCTCTGGAGTAATAGGACAGGTGAGGTTTCGGGTTGGGATGTTTCATCAGACTGAAAGTTTGGGGTGGAGGGGAGAGGTAAAGTGCTGGTGGCGAGAAAAGTCCAGGGCCAGCCACAAATGCCACAGGCAGGGTGGTGCCTGGTTGGTCCATTGTTGGCTTGGGAAGGTGTGATCTCCAGAGGGAAACAATGTGAACAACAGCATGGAAACAGGCCCTTCGGGTCCATGCCAACCAACGGTTACCCGTACACCAGTTCTATCCTACACACTAAGGAGAATGAACAGAAACCAATTAACAGAAGATGTAACTAGTAGCGTGGATAGGGGGAGAACCAGTGGATGTGGTGTATCTGGACTTCCAGAAGGCTTTCGACAAGGTCCCACATAAGAGATTAGTATACAAACTTAAAGCACACGGCATTGGGGGTTCAGTATTGATGTGGATAGAGAACTGGCTGGCAAACAGGAAGCAAAGAGTAGGAGTAAATGGGTCCTTTTCACAATGGCAGGCAGTGACTAGTGGGGTACCGCAGGCTCAGTGCTGGGACCCCAGCTATTTACAATATATATTAATGATCTGGATGAGGGAATTGAAGGCAATACCTCCAAGTTTGCGGATGACACTAAGCTGGGGGGCAGTGTTAGCTGTGAGGAGGATGCTAGGAGACTGCAAGGTGACTTGGATAGGCTGGGTGAGTGGGCAAATGTTTGGCAGATGCACTATAATGTGGATAAATGTGAGGTTATCCATTTTGGTGGCAAAAACGGGAAAGCAGACTATTATCTAAATGGTGGCCGATTGGGAAAGGGGGAGATGCAGCGAGACCTGGGTGTCATGGTACACCAGTCATTGAAGGTAGGCATGCAGGTGCAGCAGGCAGTAAAGAAAGCGAATGGTATGTTGGCTTTCATAGCAAAAGGATTTGAGTATATGAGCAGGGAGGTTCTACTGCAGTTGTATAGGGTCTTGGTGAGACTACACCTGGAGTATTGCGTACAGTTTTGGTCTCCAAATCTGAGGAAGGACACTATTGCCATAGAGGGAGTGCAGAGAAGGTTCACCAGACTGATTCCTGGGATGTCAGGACTGTCTTATGAAGAAAGACTGGATAGACTTGGTTTATACTCTCTATAATTTAGGAGATTGAAACTTACAAAATTCTTAAGGGGTTGGACAGGCTAGATGCAGGAAGATTGTTCCCGATGTTGGGAAAGTCCAGGACAAGGGGTCACAACTTAAGGATAAGGGGGAAATCCTTTAAAACCGAGATGAGAAGAACTTTTTTCACACAGAGAGTGGTGAATCTCTGGAACTCTCTGCCACATTGGCTATATTTAAGAGGAAGTTAGATGTGGCCCTTGTGGCTCAGGGGATCAGAGGGTATGGAGAGAAGGCAGGTACGGGATACTGAGTTGGATGATCAGCCATGATCATATTGAATGGCGGTGCAGGCTCGAAGGGCCAAATGGCCTACTCCTGCACCTAATTTCTATGTTTCTATGTTAACCTACAAATCTTGGGAGTGTGTGAGAAAACCATTGCATCTGGAGGAAACTTACGTGGTCACAGGGAGAACGTACAAACTCCGTACAGACAGCACCCGAGGTCAGGATTGAACCCTGGGCTCTGGCGCTGTGAGGCAGCAACTCTTCCGCTGCATCACTGTGCTGCACTAAGATCACTGGAGTGAATTTCATGAACTCATTGGTTTAAATGATGCTGGAATCAGAAACCCATGTCACATTTCAAAAATTCTTGAATGAGCACTTGAAGAGATGTGACCTCGGAGGATGCAGACCATAAAAAGGAAATGTGTGTAGCCTCAGTAACACTTGTGGTAGATGTGGGCACAGTGGGCCATCAAACTTCCTTTTGTGCCATGACTTTCTTTGATTCCATGGGATATATTCCAGACCTTGTTGCATTTCCAACCTAAAAAAAGACACAAATTGTTGGAGTAACTCAACAGGTCAGGCAGCATCTCTGGAGAACACGGATAGGTACAAAGTGCCGTAGGAACCCAACCAGCATCTGTAGTTGCTTGTTACTCCAGCACCTGCAGTTACGTGTCTTTTTTTAAATAAACCAGCACCTGCAGTTACGTGTTTCCATCCTTATTCCACAGATGCTGCCTGGCCCACTGAGTTACTCTGTCTTTTTTTTGTCAACCAGCATGTGCGGTTCTCTGTTCCTCCAGCACTTTGTGTGTTCTTGTCAATCAGTATCTTCTTCCTCCTGTACTCTGTGTCAATTTTTCCCCCTTTTAAAAAAAATAATAATCCCATTTGCACAAGCGCCTGATCTGGTAAACTCTCCCTCCAACGGGCCGGGAGGATCTGATGGTTAGTGGTTGGAATGCCAAGTATTTATGTTGGAACCTACCATTGCACTGAGAGGAAGGTCTACTTTCTCTTCGAGAAGTTAGGCTTGGGGAAGCTGCCTTAAAACACAGAGTTGGCAGCCAGTCACCTGTGGAGTGGGGCAGTGGGGGAGAATGGGGGTGTGATGGGTCGGGGAAAGGTGCAGGGCGCAGGGGTGGGACGTGTAAGGGTTGGCAGGGTGTGCGGTGATCCCTGGTTGTGGGCTGGTGGAGAGGGAGGAGGGAGCCGGGGCTGCGGGGAGCCGCGATGAGGTGAACACAACGCCAGCAACCGGTTGCAACGCTCAAACTTACTCCTTGCGACTTTATTTTCTTTTACTTTCCGTTAGTGTGCGTGTGTGTGTGGAAAAGTTCGCCAGTTGCGCTGCATTAACGGGCAAAAGGCTCCCCCTGAAAGAATAGTCGGGGAGGGCGTTTTCCTGCTTCCCACTTCAAATGAGTGGAGCGCCCGTGTTGTAGACTCAGGCAACTTGTCCCCTTTGTCAAACTTATTCCACCAGTTAAAGAATGATCTTCCCAAGTCATCCCGTCAGAAATCCATCGAGCAAGCAGGTGGGCTTTAAACCTTTTTTTTGCCGGGGTGGGGGAGGGGGGGTGATATAATGTTTTTTTTATTATTAATGTATTTTTAGCACAGTAATTGGTTTTGCACTGAGGGCCAGCAAATGGGTTCTGTCGTAACGGCTGCCGCACTGGTTAAGATGTAAGTCGCTCTGGTATTGGACTTGGCGGCTCTGCATATTTCCCCGTCCATAATGGGCCGGATCACAGAACAACGCCCACACTGCACAGAGCCTGACACGTTCACGGCAAGAAAGGTCTGCGCTCCTACTCTGCTTTATCTTTACGCCTATTATTTTCACTCACGTGTACCGAGTTACACTGCAAAGCTTTTGTTTTGCATGCTATCCAAAAAGTCTATACCACACATCAAAGGTGGACAAAAATGCTGGAGAAACTCAGCGGGTGAGGCAGCATCTATGGAGCGAAGGAAGAAGGGTCTCGACCCGAAACGTCACCCATTCCTTCGCTCCATAGATGCTGCCTCACCCGCTGAGTTTCTCCAGCGTTTTTGTCTAACTTCGATTTTTCCAGCATCTGCAGTTCTTTCTTAAACATGCCATACATCAATGTTCTCTACAACCATCAGGCTATTGAATAACTGCAACCTCCAAATAGGCTCTGAACCACATATGGACTTGGGGGTCTTATTTTTGACTTTGCACTATTATTGTTTACTTATTTGACTGTTTCATATATATAAATGTGTGTGTATATATAATATGTATATGTTTCTAAACATTTTTATTTTTAGAAACAAAGAATTGCAGATGATAGGCACGAAATGTGTGTTAAAGATAGCAGAGTCATGGGGATATGGTGAGAAGGCAGGAAAGGGATACTGTATGTGGATGATCAGCCATGATCTCAGTGAATGGCGGTGCTGACTCGAAGGGCCGAATGGCCTACTCCTGCATCTATTGTCTATTGTCTAAATGCTAGAGTAACTCAGCGGGTCAGGCAGCAGCTCTGGAGAAAAGGAATAGGTGACGTTTTCGGTCGGAACCCTACTTCAGACCCAAAACCACAAAACGTCGCCTATTCCTTTTTGCCAGGGATGCTGCCTGACCTGCTGAGTTATTCCAGCATTTCGTGTCTATCTTCGGTATAAGCCAGCATCTGCAGTTCTTTCGTTCACAAAGAACTGCAAATGATGGGTTTTTCCAAAAATAGGCACAAAGTGCTCAGGTCAGCACCCTTCCTCAGACTGAAAGTAGAGGATTGGGGGGGGGAAGAAAATGTTTGTTGGTGTTTACTATGGTTTTTTACAGAGTACTATTTTAAACTATCTGTTGTGCTGCTGCAAGTAAGAATTTCATTGTTCTGTTTCGGGACATATGGCAATGAAATATTCCTGACTCTTTGTGTTTCCACTAGTGGGAGAGTCTAGGACCAGAGGGCACAGCCTCAGAATAAAAGGACAGACATTTAGATAGGAGGTGAGGAATTTCTTTAGTCAGACGGTGGTGAATCTGTGGAATGCACTGCCACAGACTGCCGTGAAGGCTAAGTCATTGGTATTTTTAAAGCAGATTTTGACAGGTTCTTGATTAGTAAGGGTGTCAAGAGTTATGGGGAGAAGGCAGAGGATGGAATTGAGAGGGATGGATAGTTCAGCTGAATAGTGGGATAGACTCAATGGGCCTAATGGCCTAACACTGCCACTGTGACTCATGAAGTGAAACACGTGTACACTGGATGGAGAAAAGGACACAAAGTGCTGGATTAATTCAGCAGGTTAAGGAGCATCTCTGAAGAACATGCATAGATTTGGGACAAGACCCTTCTTCAGACTACAATAGGTAGGGCAAAGGGGAAGATACAGAGTGCAGAATATAGTTCTAAGCATTGTAACACATCAGTTCCAGAGACAAAGTCCAATGAGCACGTTGGGGGAGAGGTGAATCGGACAGTGCCCTAGCTTATGGACGAACCGTTCAGAAGCCTGATAACAGAGGGGAAGAAGCTGTTCCTGCGTCTGGTGGTGTGCACTTTTAAGCT
This sequence comes from Leucoraja erinaceus, assembly GCF_028641065.1. Classification (NCBI taxonomy): domain Eukaryota; kingdom Metazoa; phylum Chordata; class Chondrichthyes; order Rajiformes; family Rajidae; genus Leucoraja; species Leucoraja erinaceus. Next base: position 30,666,911 of record NC_073383.1, on the reverse strand, counting down.
TCTCTAACTTCTGCTTGAGTGGGGAGTAGAACATGCCATGATCAGGCAAAATTGAAAGGCGGAGTAGACCTGATAGGCCAAATGGCCGAATTCTGCTTCTAGAACTTATGAACTATGAAGAAGGAATGACTGGAGGTGGCCAAGTCATAGATTACGTTGAAAAAATGACACAAAATGCTGGAGTAACTCATCGGGCCCAGGCAGCATCTCTGCCGAACATGGATAGATGACATTTCAGATCGGGTCTCTTCTTCAGACTGATTATGGTTGATCAGGCTGACTGTTGATTATGTTGGCTGCTTTTCATTTATTTTATGACTGACATCATCAGCGTCTCCGAACCACAAGATTGAATGCATGCAAAATAAAGCACAAGATACGTGTTGCTGCCCATCGCACACGCTATAGTTAACCCTTTGTTCACAGGGGACCAAAAATGTCGACTGCAGCCAAACTTAATTGGTGCAAAGAATTTCTTCAGTAGATGGAAGTTCAGGCATTTCATTTGGAAGAAATGTTCTGTTAGTGAATGGGGAACTGTGCGTAATATGGAATAATTATTTAATCCAACAGTTTGAATGGTATAGATAAAATAGACAGAACCTTTTTTCCCCAGGGTGGAAATAAATCAAATACTAGAGAGTATTATTTTAAGTTATTGGAGATGTGCAGGGCAGGGCTGTCAGGGGTCATGGGGTGAAGCTTGGAGAATGGGATTGAGGTGGAAAGATATATCGGCCATGATTGAATGGCGGATTAGATGTGATGGGTCGAATGGCCTAATTCTGCTCCTAGAAATTATGAACTATGTTTTTTTTATACAGAGGGTGATGGGTGTCCATAACAAGCTGCCAGGAGTGGTGGTGGATGCAGATACGATAGTGGTGTTCAAGAGAATTTTGGATAGGCAAATGGTTATGCAGGGAATTGGGGGATATGGATTATGTGCAGGGAGATAAGGTTTGGTTTAGTTTATATTTAATTTAGAGATACAGTGCAAAAGAGGCCCTGCGACCCACTGAGTCTGCGCCGACCAGCGATCCCTGTATATTAGCACTATCCTACACACTAGGGACAATTTACATCTTCACCGATGCCAATTAACGTACAAACCTGTGTGTCGTTGGATTGTGTGAGGAAACCGGAGCACCCGGAGAAATTCACGTTGTCACAGGGAGAACATACAAACTCCGTACAGACAGCACCAGTAGTCAGGATCGAACCCGGGTCTCTGGCGCTGCAAGGCAGCAACTCTACTGCTGCAACACTGTACTGCCCAAGGGGTTAGTCTTGGCATCATGTTTTGCATAGACAGAGTGGGCCGAAGGGCCTGTTCCTGTGCGGTACTGTTCTATGTTCTATGTATCATGTTACATTTGAACTGAATACATTTTAGGTATTTTTATCCAATATTAATTTACTAATTTAATAATGCACATCTAACAGCTGTTGCATGCGATGTAAATATATTACTTGCCTCTGCAAGAAAACAGAGGATAAGGAAATCTAATTTGGTGCACAGTCCATGGTTTGTCACTTGTAACAAAAAAACCCCTCCAGAGATAAAGTGGCAGCTTGAATATATTGCACTTCAATATTATACACAGGGAGAGGGAGCCATGTTGCAGTCATACCAAGACAGTTTTTATATCACATCTTTTATTGCTGATAAATCATTTCCAAACTTTCCGATTGAAGATGGTCTTTTTAAAAGGCTACTCAGACTTTTCAATCGATGTTCCCTGTTGTGATAAAATAGGATGTGTTTTGGTGACAAAATAAAACTATCTTGCGTTTTCACGATTTTTCTGGACCCATTATTTAACTCTTCTATTGAGGAAATGATGAGTTTCTTTGGTCAGAGGGTGATGAATCTGTGGAATTCATTGCCACAGATGGCTGCGGAGGTCATGTCATTGAGTATGTTTAAGCCAGATATTGCTAGGTTCTTGTTTAGTGAGGGTTGTGGGGAGAATGGGGTTGAGGGAAAGATAGATTGGCCAGGGTGGAATAGACTCAGTGGTTCATATTGCCTAATTTTGCTCCTTTGACATGAAATTCCTGTTCACTTTTTATGCAGGATGAATGTTCTTTTTTAAGTTTTCTATTTTCCCCCAAAATGCTTGTGTTGGTTATAACTGCTATTTCTTATCTTTAGTATTGCTACTATCAATATCCATTGGAAATTGACTTTTTTTCAGAGAGTCAAAGTAAAATTAAATGTAACTGAAATTGAGTTATCATGACAAGTAATAATAATGAAATAAAACAAAGCAAATTAACCAATGTAAATTTTGTTTAAGGTTGGGTCAAACCGGTTAAATACACATTGAATTGCCGTATCACATTTGAATCCGTACAAACTAGTGATCACCCCGTACACTAACACTACCCTACACTCTGGGTACAATTTATAGAAGCCAATTAACTGACTAACCTGTATGTCTTTGGAATGTGGGAGGAATCCGGAGACATGGTCAGGAATGGACCCGGGTCTCTGGCGCTGTAAGGCAGCACCGCTAACGCTGCACCACTGTGCCGTCCAATTGTTCATAGCATTTTGGAAGATGTAAATTTCAAAATAACTTCTGTAATTTAATGATCGTATTTACACATGATGTATGATTTCATTCCTTTAAAATAGTCTGTAGACGGAAACAACATATGGCTGTGTCTCCTGCTCTCTGGCACAATAGCAGGGGGTGTTTGCACTGAGAATGAGTCAAGCCTTGTGGGTGAGGCCTACAGTTGGAATGGCTGTGTAACTTTTCTGCGGATGTGACTAAGCCGGCTGGTCTGGAGCATGCTGATAAGATGCTCCTTTTTACACGCTTCGTCTATAGACTGAAAGGCTTGAATAGGCTGACAGATTCGGGAAAACAAACAGGCTTTCAGTGCAGGAATGACAAGGGAAGCAGTCAATGTGCAGACACCACATGGACATGGAACCCAGGGCATGCATTGCCATTTAACTTGGAGATTTCTTTTGTCCGCAATTAAACCTCTGAGGTTGAATTACTTTGTATTCAGGGTTTGCAGCAAGATTGATGATTCATTCCTTCCTTTTATTAAACAGCCCAAAATTACAGCTTTTGTCCCTTCTATCATCTAACCCCTCTTTTTTTAATACATTTTTTTAATGCTTTAATTTGGTGCCTGGACAAATTTTCCAGTTTGATAATTTATATTGGTTTGGTAGAACAGAAAATCAAAATTATGTTGCTGTTAGGAAAAAAGCAACTGGAATTTGAGTGACCAAACACATTCCTTCATTACTCAAAGATAGAAGTATTTCTGGACTTGTTTAAACTTGTGCAAGTTATACACTAGGGTACTATAATTTACTAAAGTTCTGCAAGGCAGCCAAACAAACTGATAATGTGAAAGAGGTGTTTAACTCTAAAACAATTTTTTAATTAAAAAATTGAGATTTGTTTAAACATTTTGCTTTGAATGTTTCCATGATTTTATTTAGTTTGGGAAATGGCTGGGTTTTTTGAAATACCAGAATGGGCTGCAAGTATAATTTTTCTTAATCAACCAAGTACTTGACTTTTGATGTGATCTCTGATGTGTAGGTTGGACCAGAGAGTCCATTGTGTTTCCACTTGAAACTAAATCTGCTCTTCAACCAGCTGTACAGGATAATAGCACCCGTGAGGAATTTAACAGCAAGCAGATATTTGGCCTGACAAAGAACTAGAGTCACAGAGTGATACAGCACGGAAACATGCCCTTCGGCCCAACCTGTCCACGCTGACCAAGATGCAGGTCTCAATTACACGCATTAGGCCAAAATCCCTCTAAATCTTTCTTATCCACCTACCTGCCCAGATGTTTTTTTTAAATTATGTATAATACCTGCCTCAGCTATATTCTACGGCAGCTGGTTCCATATATCCACCTCTGTGTGAAAAAGTTGCCCTTTGAGTCCTTTTTCAATCTTTTGCTTCTCACCTACATCCTCTGGTTTGTGATTCTCCTATTCTGTGTTTTTTTTTTTAAAGTTCTTGAATCCCTTTTGAAACTCTGGGACTGAATCAACTTCACCTATCCATGTTCTCCAGAGATGCGGCATGACCCGCTGAGTTACTCCAGCACTTTGCGTCTCCCTTTGAAACTCCTCGTCTTAAATCCATGATGTTGAACTCATGGAAAATAATTGATGTAAATTATCAGTATTTCTTGCATTGCAACATTATGCAATGATTTACTTTTATTAAAGACTGCACAGGTGGATTTAGATCAGTGTGTGTGAGCATGTGTATGTGGTGCTGTCGAGAACATACACACTAAAGTACTGAAGAGTGCGAAACCTTAATATATATATATATATATATATATATATATATATATATTTTTTTTTTAAAACAAACTAAGCAGTATAGAAATATAGATTATGATTGTATATGATTGTATATGACTAAGGGGAAAAAAATTTGTTCGGCACGGACTTGTAGGGCCGAGATGGCCTGTTTCCGTGCTGTAATTGTTATATGTTATATGTTATATATTTAAATTGGTGATTTACTTGTTCATGGCATTCCCATATTAAATATATCCTGCGTCTTTAAAAGAAAAGATACAAATTACATTTGGAAACCAATAAATGTAATTCCTTGTTTCTGCATACTTTAAATTCCAGTTTTCAATATTTAGTTCCGGTTTTCCAGTAGCAATGCAAATGATTCCTTGGGCATGTAAAAATAATTTTATTTTTCGAACAATTAGGTACCTATTGCCTATGTGATCAAAATGAAACTATAAACCTATTACTTAAATAGAGGCCAGTATGCGATGAAAAACTTTAAAAAAAAATAGAATATTCTGTCAGTTGTTAATGATTTGAAGTGTTTTATGAGATTAAAGTTGAGAAAGCCCTGTTAAACTGAAGTCGGTTCTCGACTCAAGTCATTGTTAAAATACAAAGGTTGGGGGTGGGGGGAGGGTGAAGGTGAAGTTTTGATGTTGTGAAGCACCTCCATACAATGATAAGAACCAGTAAAGATAGACACAAAGTGCTGGAGTAACTCAGTGGGTCAAGTAGCATCTTCAGAGAAAAATGGTGGGTGACGTTTTGGACCGGGAGCCTTCTTCAGACTGAATGTAGTGGTTGGGGGGAGGGGGGTGTAAAGAGCTGGTGGCTAGAAAAGATCAGGACCAATTAGGGCCAGCAACAAATGACCTCAGGCAGGGAGGTGCTCTGGTAGGCTCATTGTGGGATAGGGAAGGTGTAATCTCAAGAGGGATACAATATGATGAACTGTGGAACTGGTTAAAAGACTAGGGTGGTTAGAGGGGAAGGTGGCAAAGAGGGAGGGGAGTGTTAGTAGAAGTTACTTAACATGAGAGAATTCAACATTCATACTGGTACACAAAAATGCTGGAGAAATAGCGGGTGCAGCAGCATCTATGGAGCGAAGGAGATAGACAACGTTTCGGGCCGAAGCCCTTCTTCAGACATTCATACTGCTGGATAGTAAACTACCCACATGAGGTGCTGTTCCTCCAGTTTGCGTGTGTCTGCACTCTGACATTGGGGGAGGCCCAGGACATAAGGGTCAGTGTGGGAATGGTTGAGTTGAAATGGTTAGCAAGTTCATAAATTACTAGGATCAGAATTAGATTATTCAGCCCATCATGTCTACTCCAGCATTCAATTTTGGCTAATCTATCTTTCCCTCTCAACCGCATTCTCCTGCCTTCTCCCCATAATCCCTGACACCCTTAGAGGGGCGAAGAGGTAGTGTCTGCGGTGATTCCGGCCCTTGATTATGCTGGTGGCCTTGCTGAGGCAGCATGAAGTGTAAATGGAGTCAATAGGAGGGAGATTGGTTTGTGTGACGGTCTGGGCTAGTGTGTCCACAATTCTCCACATGTAACAATTCTTAATTGGCCTACATCTTATTGTGAGGCTGCATCCGTTTTCATAGATTCCTCAGCCAGGAGAAAGGTCCAGAGATAATTTGAGTGTTAGCACCCCGGGTCGAAAGCAATATCCTGAGCTTATTTAATTTCAACTACTATGCAATGAGGCTGGCATTGTCCAAAATGGACGAAATATATCATCTAAGAGATCGCTCAGTAGATGAGCACTGGCAGATATTTAAACAGAGACACAAAGAACTGCAAATGATGCAATCTCAATCAAAACACAAAGTGCTGGAGGAACTCAGCAGGACAGGCAGCATCTGTGGAAGGAATGGACAGACGATGTTTTGGGTTGTAGACTCACAGCAAGTTCATAATGTTTGGAAGCAATTTATATCTATTGTATTTGGAAAGTGGTTCGAGGCGAAAGAGGAACAATCCCAGGCTCACAAAGGAAATCAAAAATAATGCTGAATTTAAAAAGTTGTGAGGACTGGGAATTTTTTGGGAACTATCAAAAAAAAAAAGACTAAAATGGTCATTTTAGGGGTGGAGCTGATTTCAGAAGTTCATATGTTTTACGAGCAGAATTAGACCATTAGGGCCATCAAGTCTACTCCACCATTCCATCTTGGCTGATCTGCCTTTCCCTCTCATCCCCATTCTCCTCCCTTCTCCCCGTAACCCCTTACTAATCAAGAATCTGTCAATCTCTGCTTAAAATTATCCATTGACTTGGACTCCACAGCCACCTGTGCAATGAATTTCACAGATTCACAAAGTTTTTGAGACAAAACTTGCCTGAAGTATCAAAACAAACTGTAAATGTTGCTCTGGACATGTAAAAGGAAGTTGGTGGGTAAAGTAAATTTAGGCTGTAAAATTTAATATCAGGAAACAAGGAAATGGCAGATATATTAAACCATAATTTTGCACGTCATAACCAGGGAGGACACAGCCCATCTGTTATCATGGGATATTAATTAATTTCAAATGGCATAGCAGGACGTAAACATCGCAATCATGAGGGACAAGGCATCAGAAAACCTGACAGAGGGTGTTGGGTATATGGGCGAGCTGCCAGAGGAGGGTGGTGAGGCAGGTACCATAACAACATTTATAAGACATAGAAACATAGAAATTAGAAATTAGGTGCAGGAGTAGGCCATTCGGCCCTTCGAGCCTGCACCGCCATTCAATATGATCATGGCTGATCATCCAACTCAGTATCCCGTACCTGCCTTCTCTCCACACCCCCTGATCCCCTTAGCCAGAAGGGCCACATCTAACTCCCTCTTAAATATAGCCAATGAACTGGCCTCAACTACCCTCTGTGGCAGAGAGTTCCAGAGATTCACCACTCTCTGTGTGAAAAAAGTTCTTCTCATCTCGGTTTTTAAAGGATTTCCCCCTTATCCTTAAGCTGTGACCCCTTGTCCTGGACTTCCCCAACATCGGGAACAATCTTCCTGCATCTAGCCTGTCCAACCCCTTAAGAATTTTGTAAGTTTCTATAAGATCCCCTCTCAATCTCCTAAATTCTAGAGAGTATAAACCAAGTCTATCCAGTCTTTCTTCATAAGACAGTCCTGACATCCCAGGAATCAGTCTGGTGAACCTTCTCTGCACTCCCTCTATGGCAATAATGTCCTTCCTCAGATTTGGAGACCAAAACTGCACGCAATACTCCAGGTGTGGTCTCACCAAGACCCTGTACAACTGCAGTAGAACCTCCCTGTCCTATACTCAAATCCTTTTGCTATGAAAGCTAACATACCATTCGCTTTCTTTACTGCCTGCTGCACCTGCATGCCTACCTTCAATGACTGGTGTACCATGACACCCAGGTCTCGCTGCATCTCCCCCTTTCCCAATCTGCCACCATTTAGATAATAGTCTGCTTTCCCGTTTTTGCCACCAAAATGGATAACCTCACATTTATCCACATTATACTGCATCTGCCAAACATTTGCCCACTCACCCAGCCTATCCAAGTCACCTTGCAGTCTCCTAGCATCCTCCTCACAGCTAACACTGCCCCCCCCAGCTTAGTGTCATCCGCAAACTTGGAGATATTGCCTTCAATTCCCTCATCCAGATCATTAATATATATTGTAAATAGCTGGGGTCCCAGCACTGAGCCTTGCGGTACCCCACTAGTCACTGCCTGCCATTGTGAAAAGGGACCCGTTTACTCCTACTCTTTGCTTCCTGTTTGCCAGCCAGTTCTCTATCCACATCAATACTGAACCCCAAATGTCGCGTGCTTTAATTTTGTATGCTAATCTCTTATGTGGGACCTTGTCAAAAGCCTTCTGGAAGTCCAGATACACCACATCCACTGGTTCTCCCCTAAGACATTTGGACAGGTCCATGGAACGGAACGGTTTAGAGGGATATGGGCCAAACACTGGCAGGTGGGGCTAGCTTTGATGGGGCATTTTGGTTGGCATGGAAAGGTTGGGCTGATGAGCCTGTTTCCGTGCTGTGTGACTGTATGACTAAAGGCAGACCGTTTGCTAGGACCCGGTGGATCCCTCTAGGGATTTTATAGCACTTGGCAGCAGAGATCCTGAATTCCAGGAGGGACTGTGGATTACAAAACATCAAATGATATTCCAGAAGGGAGGAAGACCAAAGATGAGAAGCCATAGGCCAGATTGTTCTACATTTATTGTTGGCAAGATACGAGAGTCAATATTCAAAGAATAAATGGCTAATCATTTAGGAAAGTGGAATATAATCCAGCCATCAACATGGTTTATGAAAGGCAAATCATATTTGACAAAATGGAGATAGTTCATGTAACAACCAGAGTAAACAGAAGGGAGCTCGCAGATGTGATACTTATGCATATTTCCACAAGAGTAAGTGGTACAGTGGCGCAGCAGTAGAGTTGCTGCCTGACAGCACCAGAGATCCAGTTTGATCCTGTATTCAGGTGCTGTCTGCACGGAGTTTGTAGTTCTTCTCCCTGTGACCGCATGAGTTTTCCCTGGGAGCTCCGGGTTTCTCCCACACTCCAAAGACGTACAGATTTGTAGGTTAATTGGCTTCGGTAAAGATTTTTAATTGTCTCCAGTGTGTAGGATAGTGCTAGTGTACGGGGTGAATGCTGGTCAGCTCTGACTCGGTAGGCCAAAGGGCCTGTTTCTCTAAACTAAACTAAAAAATATATAATTTGTGGTATTGGAGCAAATCTGTTAGCATCGGTTGAAATAATTGATTTTTTTTCAGTTGGGTAGGATGGCATTAGTGGTCTATCCAAGGATCTGTTTCTGGCTCACAATTAATTGCAATGTATATTAATATTCTAAAGAAGGGGGTAGAATTTAAAGAGTCCACATTTGCCCATGACACAAAAATAGGTGGAAGGGCGTGTCGAGATAAGAATATTTGGACTCGACAAAATATATATTTTTAAGCCTCTTTGCATCCTTAACAATACTTTTCATTCCCATTCCGAAGATTAATTTTGGCTTAGAGATACATCGTGGGGAAAAAGGCCCTTTAGCCCGCTAGTTCTCTGTTATCCCAGTTTCGCATCCTACACACCAAGGACATATTACAGAAGCCAATTGACCTAGAAACCTGCACGTCTTTGGAATGTGTGAGGAAACCGGAGCACCCGGAGAAAAACCCACGAGGTTACAGGGAGAACGTACAAACTCCATACAAGACAGCACCTGAAGTCAGGATCAATCCCAGGTCTTTGGTGCTGTAAGGCAGTAGCTCTAATGCTGCACCACTATGCTGCTTTTCTATGGTTTAATGAACTAAATTATCCCATAACTTCCTTCATACCCCATTTTCATAGTGCTTGGATATTTCTTGGCAATGGAATCCAACACATTATGGAATCAAATGCAAAACACTGGAAATCCAGAGTGAAAAGTTAAATGCAGTAAGTCCGTCCAGTGTCATTGGAGAAAGAGGGCGATAGAGGTAGAGAGCACGAGTGTGTGTGAGAGAGTTTGGAAGAGTTGATGACCTTTCATTGGAATGCATATGATTGATAGGATGACAGGGAGAAATGAAAATAACTCTCCAAGGACTTATCTGACAGGAAATTGAAGTGTCGGATTCAGAGTTCACCGCCCACTTGCAGGAATGATCCTTCAGTTCGGAAACAGCCATAACTTTATCCTAATGTCTGTCTGCCTGTAATGGACTGGGCAGCTCACAGGCCACAGATCCAAGGAAACTTATGTGCCAAATGAGAGCCAGTTGTGTATAAAATTTGAGATATTCATACAGTTTGTAAACCGGCCCTTCGGCCCAACTTGCCCATGCTGACCAACAGATCCCTTCTACGTTAGTAGCACAGAGGCACAGTGGTAGGGTTGCTGCCTTACTGCGCCAGAGTCCCGGGATCCATCCTGTCTACAGAAGCTGTTTTTACGGTCACGTTCTCCCTGTGAACATGTGGGTTTCCTCCGGGTGCTCAGAGTTTCCTCCCACATTGCAAATACATACAAGTTTGTAGGTTAATTGGCTTCAGTAAAAATTGTAAATTGTCCCAAGTGTGCAGGATGGTGCTAGTGTACGGGTGATCGCTGATTGGTGCGGACTCGGTGGGCCACAGGACCTGTTTCCGCACTGTATCTCTAAACTAAACTAGTCTCACCTGCCTCTGTTTGGCCTATATCCCTCTAAACCCATCCTATCCACGTATCTGTCTAACAATTTTGTAATTTTGCCTCAATTACCTGTTCTGGCAGCTCGTTCCATATACCTACCACCCTTCGTGTAAAACAAAGTTGCCCACAGCTTCCTATTATATCTTTTCCCCACTCACCTTAAATTCATCGAGTGATACAGTGTGGAAACAAGCCCTTCGGCCCAACTTACCTACATCGACCAACATGTCCCAGCGACACTAGTCCTACCTGCCTGTGCTTGGTCCATATTGCTACAAACTTGGGGTGGAAGATTGCAACCTTCACGTGGTCCGCCCTGTTTCGACTAATGCAATCAACTCGATGTGCACAAACGGAAGATCAAATAGAACAAGTTGTCCAACAACTTTAGGCTGTGCATGCCACACGAAAGAAGAAGAAGCTACAAACTTGTCCTATCCATGTACCTATCTAACTGTTTCTTAAATGTTGGGATAGTCCCAGCCTCAACTACCTCCTCTGGCAGCTTGTTCCATACACCCACCACCCTTTGTATGAAAAATTGACCCCTCGGATTCCTATTAAATCTTTTCCCCTTCACCTTGAATCTATGTCCTCTTGTCCTCGATTCCCCTACTCTAAATCTATTCCTCTCATGATTTTGTACACCTCTATAAGATCACCCCTCATCCTCCTGCGCTCCAAGGAGTAGAGACCCAGCCTACTCAACCACTCCCTATAGCTTACGCCCTCTAGTTTTCCAACATCCTCGTAAATCTTCCCTGAGCCATTTCAAGCTTGACAATATCTTTCCTATAACATGGTCTCAAAATGCAACACCTCACACTTCTCTCTATTAAATTCCATCAACCATTCCTCAGCCGCCCTGGCCAGTCGATCCAAATCCTGCTACAATCTTTCGCAACCATCTTCACTATCTGCGAAACCACCCACTTTTGTTTCATCAGCATACTTGCGAATCTTGCCCTGTATGTTCTCATCCAAATCATTGATGTTGATGACAAATAGTAATGGGCTCAGCACCGAACCCTGAGGCACACCACTAGTCACAGGCCTCCAGTCTGAGAAGCAACCAACGGGTGTGGAGGCCAAGTGAATGGATATTTATAAGGTGGAAATTGACAGACCCTTGATTGGTGAGGGTGTCAGGGGTTATGAGGTAAAGGCAGGAGAATGGGGTTAAGAGGGAAAGATAGATCAGCCATGTTTGAAAGGGGCCAAGTAGACTTGATGGGCCGAATATCCTAATTCTCCTTCGAGAACTTATGAACCTTATGAAGTTTAAGAATGTGTGCCTCAGTTTCTTATAAAACTGATATACACACACGACAACATGAACAATTGATAGTTTCCACAGATGTGTCTGTATCAGAGTTAAGCATTCAAGCAAACTGTGAAAAAAAAGTTGACATAATTGCAACGTCTGAAGAAGGGCCTCGACACGAAACGTTGCCTATTTCTTTCGCTCCATAGATGCTGCCTCACCTGCTGAGTTTCTCCAGCATTTTTGTCTACCGTATATAATTGGAATGGTTGCTCTGGAGTTCCTGATTGTTGAGGTGGCGATGTACATTTTTCATTCAAAAATTGCAGACAATTGTGGATGCAAGCCAAACCATCACACAAACCAACCTCACTTCCATTGACTCTATTTACAACTCACGCTGCCTAAATAAGACCATCACTCCCTCTTCTCCCCTCTCCCATCATGCAGGAATGCAGAAGTTGAAAACGCACACCTTCAGATTCAGGGACAGTTTCCTCTCAGCTGTTATCAGGCAACTAAACCATTCTATCACTAACTAGAGAGCGGTCCTGAGCTACAAGCTACCTTAATGGAGACCCACAGACTATCTTTAATCGCCTCCACTAATTCACCACCCTCTGACTACTTCCTGTGGCAGCTTGGTGGCGCAGCCGTAGAATTACTGCCTTACAGCGCTTGCAGTGCCAGAGACCCGGGTTCGATCGCGACTATGGGTGCTGTCTGTACAGAGTTTGTACATTCTCCCTGTGACCATGTGGGTTTTCTCCGAGATCTAAAGACGTACAGATTTGTAGGTTAATTGGCATGGTATAAGTGTAAATTGTCCTGTGTGTGTAGAATAGTGTTATTGTGCGGGGATCGCTGGTCGGTGCAGACTTGGCGGGTCGAAGTGTCTGTTTCCACGCTGTATCTCCAAACCAAACCAAACTAAAGAAATTCCTCAGATAGAATTCCGCCTTGTCTCAATTCTAAAGTTTCATCCTTTTATTCTGGGCTGTGGCCTCTGATCCCAGACTCTCCCACTGGTGGAAAAATCCTCTCTACATCCACTCTATCCAGGCCTTTTACTATTCGATAAGTTTCAGTGAGACCTTCCCCTCATCCTTCTAAACTCCAGCGAGTGCAGTGCCGTCAAACGCTCATCATATTTTAACCCAACCATTCCTGGGATCATTCTTGTGACCCTCAGAGGGAGCCTCTGCAATGCCAGCACATCCTTCCTCAGAAATGGGGCCCAAAAGTGCTCACAATGTGAAGTTTCGGGTGGAGACCCTCGCCCTCAAGTATCTCATTCTGAAACGTCACCTATCCATGTTCTCCAGAGATGCTGCTTGACCTACTGAGTTACTCAAGCACTTTGTGCTGTTTTGCAGGGAATCATGTAAGCTTTGACTGATGTAACAAGTCCCTGTACTACTTTACATTGTGGTTATGTTGTTTAATCACCAACTTAACATCCATTGTTCAATAGGTGGGGGTGAGGTGGCCTGATGTCCAAACACAGAAAGGTGTGGAATTCCACGGCCACAGAAATTCTTTAGTTCAGGTTGATGTTCTTGTGCATCACCTGGAGGGATTTAATCCAAACCCAAGTAGCAAATGTGATCAGGTCATCTTTGCAAAGATCATGCAGATTGGTAAATTTGCTTTGGGTTCTCTCAATGGTTCTTTTTTAAATTGTCACGTGTACCAAGGTACAGTGAAATATATTTGTTTTGGTCATAAGGTCATAAGTGATAGCAGTAGGATTAGGTCATTCAATCATGGCTTATCTATCTCTCCCTCCTAACCCCATTCTCTTGTCTTCTCCCAATAACCTCTGACACCCGTGTGGTGTATAGATCAGTGAGATTGTTGCCACACGTAAAGCCAATCCTCGATGAAGTACCCCATGCATAGAAACAGCCCACCGAGCGCATATGCAATAGTCGCCAGATTTTAGCACTATTTTACACAGTCCAAGCTGCACCTGACCATAAAGGACCGTTGCAGCCATCACCTCATTCAGATCGCCAGCGAGCCATCCATCTCTCCTCTCCAGGCTATCAGCCTTCGTGCCCCGGGGGGTGGCACCTCCCGCAGCCGACCTTGAAGGCGTGGAAGGTTAGACCCCCCACCGTTTCTCCCACCAGCCTTTGCCCAGCATCTGTCAGTGGAGCTGACTCTCTCCTCCTTCCAGCTCCCGGTCCTCGAGGGCGAGAGGGTGACGAGCCTCAGACCCACATTCCGGCAGCATCTCTGGAGAAAAGGAATAGGGGACTCCAGAGATGTTGCCTAAACAGCACTTTGTGCCTATCTTCATTGTAAACCAGCATCTGCAGTTCCTTCCTACAGGCAGCACTGTGGCGTAGCAGTAGAGTTGCTGCCTTACAGCGTTTGCAGCGCCAGAGACCCGGGTTCGATCCCGAACCACGGACGCTGTCTGTATGGAGTTAGTACGTTCCCCCCCATGACCTGTGTGGGTTTTCTCCGAGCTCTTCGGTTTCCTCCCACACTCCAACGACGTACAGGTTTGTAGGTTAATTGGCTTGGTATAAGTGTAAATTGTCCCTAATGTGTAGGATAGTGTTAACGTATGGGGATTGCTGGTCGGCACGGACCCGGTGGGCTGAAGGGCCTCTTTTGGCACTGTATCTCTGAACTAAACTAAACTTGCTCCCTGGCCTGCTGAATTACTCCAGCGCTTTGTGTGGTTTAAAAAAAACTTACATCTGCATTTCTTTGTATCCCTTTCTTAAGAATATTACAGGCGATAGATCCTCAGAGTCTCAGACATTGTGAGAAGCTAGGAAACTAATTCCTGGGGCATTGGACGAGTTTATCCAAGGGATATGTTTCCGTGCTCTATGACTCTGAAAGAAACTGTCTTCTCTTGCTCTTGTGTTTACTCGTGTTGATTTATAGCTCGTGTGTGGCCAATTGCTCTTCACTATCTCACTTTTCTTTTGCACAGTTTAGTTTAATTTATTGTTATCATGTGTACCGGGGTACAGTGAAAAGCTTTTGTTTGTCAAAGAAAAGACGATACATCATTACAATCAAACTATCCACAGCGTACAGATACAGGATAAAGGGTACGACAATTAGTGCAAGATATAATATGGAGCCCAATAAAAGTCTAATTAAAGACAGGTCAAAGGTCCCCAATGAGGTAGATGGGAGGTCAGGTCACTGCTAGGTCACTCGAGCTGATGAGAAGATGGTTCAATTGCCTGATAACAGCTGGGAAGAAACTGTCCTTGAATCTGGAGATGTGTTTGCAAACTACTGTACCTCTTGCCTGCTGGGAGAGGCGAGAAGAGGGCGTGATCAGGGAGAGACTGGTCCATGATTATGCTGGTCGTCTTGCTGAGGCAGCGTGACATGTAGACGGAGTCAATGGAAGGGAGGTTGGTTTGCGGCCTTGGGTGGAGATGTTCCCAAACTAGGTTTTGACGCGTCCTGATAATATGCCATCCACGGAGCATCGATAGAAGTTGGTGAGGGTTGTAGAGGACTGCTCCTTCAGTTATTCTTTTGCTTTTTTCCCCTTCCCCTTTTGATTCTTGTTGCTCACTTCCTCCCTTCATCAGATGCCACTTTATTCGCTGCATAAAGCGTGTGATATTCAACAGAATGGGATTTATGTATTTAAGGGGAAGGTTTTGTCTTAAAATGGTTTCTTCCTGAATCAATGGGGAAGGAAATGGTATACCACCGTGGTTATGACATTTTATAATTCATGAGAAAGTGGTGGTAAGAGTGGGTTTTGATCTTCAATAATAGAAGCAATGAATAGAGCAACAAAAAGGTGTTTTATATATAGCATACATATATATATATATATATATATATATATATATCAATATCGTGCTTACCACTCAGTTGTGTTCCTGGGAATGAGAGTACTTAGCGAATTAACAGTAAAAGGAGTAATTATAGCACTCTGTAATTAGATTAGATACCTGTCACTGTTTCTTTATTTTTATTTGTATTTTTATTAGAAGCAATGTACAGTCGTATAAACCGTGGCATATGGCATAATACATTTAATGTACATCTTCTATTTTAAATTTAACAAGAGAGGTAGAACAAGAGAGACAGTGAGAGAAATAGTGATGTGTAAACCCCTAGACTAGCAGATAGTGCAGTCCAGGAGTGAACAAGTAAAAGCCTATGGAAGAGTAAGAAGACAAAAACCAAAAATAATAAAGAAAAATAAAAAAAGAGACCCTTATGTGCTGATATACCTGCTTCATTTCTCATCACACCCATCACCCTGTAAATTGGTTAATTCCAGAGTTGTGTTGCACCATTTTATACTTGTAATGAATCAATAACAGGGGACCGGCCATATCTTTAAAAATTGCTCTGATTTTCCTGCTAAGACGGGTCTCATATCTTCAAGATGTAGCGTTTCAGACATGCTTGTGATCCACATTTTAAGCGTTGGGGTAGATGCATTTTTCCAAAATTTAAGTATACGTTTTTTTGCCATTATCATGCTGTAGTTAAGGAAACGTCTTTGAAATAATGATAGCTCAGAGCAGGCACCTGACACTGTTTCTTAAACATTACGATAGTACTTACCTCAACTATCTCCTCCAGCAGCTCATTCCATACACGCACCACTCTTTGTGTGAGAGAGCATGTGATGGAAATACAGTGCATCAACTTGTGTTTGGGTTGCATCCATTACAACTTGGCGTTCAACACCATCATCCCCTCCAAATGCATCGCCAAGCTCCGAGACTTGGGCCTCTGCACCTCACTTTGGTTTAGGTTCAGTTTAGGTTCATGCTAGTTCCATGAATCTCACTTTCTCATCCACTCTAGGGATTCTCAGACCCCAGGCTCACTCTGTACATTAATGCTGTGAAGGGTTTTTGTCATTAACTGCCCACTTGCCCCTTTCATTCAATCTTCTAAAACACATCACCTTACACATGATAGATCAGTTACAGAAATGGGCAGAGAATAAAACACTTTTGACTGTTGAACTAATCTCTGCCTGCATGTGATCCATATCCCTCCATTCCCTGCATATCAACATGCCTATTCAAGCCTCTTCAATTACACAATTACCTTTAAACATTACACTTCAATTTGAGCAGCAGTGGATATAGCATTACTATTTCTGTATATTGAAAAGCATATTGCATGCATGAATTTCATTTTGCTGTTAATAATAAAACATGGAAACAGGCCCTCAGCCCATCGTGTCCACGCCGGCCATCGATAACCTGTTCACAATGGTTCTTAGTTATCCCAGTGTTGCATCCACTCGCTACAAACTAGGGACAATTTACAGGGGCCAATTAACCTACAAACCTGCATGTCTTTGGGATGTTGGAGGAAACGGGAGCATCCGGCGGAAACCCACTTGGTCACAGGAAGAACAGGGTTTCAAATGTGAAACATCATCAATCCACGCTCCCCAAAGATGCTGCCTGACCCGCTGAGTTACTCTAGCACTTTGTGCCCACTGTTGTAAACCAACATCTTGTTTCTATGGGAGGAAGATGTTGGTTTACAGTCAGTACCCGAAGTCAGGATCAAACCTGGGTCTCTAGCGCTGTGAGGCAGCAGCTCTTCCAGCTGTGCTATCCTTAAAATCATTAAGAATCTACTTTTCAAATGTGATCTCAGTATATATTAGAAATATGCAGTCTGCCTGTCAGGTTTAATAAATTTGTGGGTGGCACAGTAGCGTAGCAGTAGAGTTTCTTCCTTACAGCGCCAGAGACCAGTGTTTGATCGTGACTGCGGGTGCAGTCTATACAGAAGTTGTAAGTTCTCCCTGTGACCGCTTGGATTTTGTCTGGGTGCTCTTGTTTCTTCCCACACTCCAAAGATGTACAGATTTGGAAGTTAATTGGCTTCGGTAAACTTGTAAACTAGTGTGTAGGATAGTATTAGTGTATGGGGTGATGGCTGGTCGGCATGGACTCGGCTGGCCGCGCTGTATCTCTAATGTCTAAAGTGTAAAGAATATAAAATGAAGTACATTTTCCTTTTTTTTGTAGACTTCCTGTGTACCCACCTCGCATCCAATGGCCCCTCCTAGTCCCCTCACGAGCAGCAACAACAGCAGTGGCAGCAGTAACGCAGGGTGGGAACAGCTTAGTAAGACGAACCTTTACATCAGAGGACTGCCACCAGGCACCACTGACCAAGATCTGGTGAAACTCTGCCAGCCGTAAGTATTTGCTGCAAACGCATCAGAACCATTTAATCCCATTTGTTATTGCTCATTTTAAAATGTGCTGTTATTCAACATTAAGGTAGACAAAAATGCTGGGGAAACTCAGCGGGTGAGGCAGTATCTATGGAGCGAAGGCCATAGGCAACGTTTCGGGCTGAAACCCTTCTTCAAAATGTAAAAAAATGATATATCAAAGCGGGGTCCTGCTGGTGCCAGCGCATAGCAGCCAGAGTGGATTGCAGGGCACGGCAGGAGAACTGCTGTGTATGGCGGCAGATAGCCAGTCGGTATCTATAGTTGGGTTGGGGCCGAACTGGGAGGTAGGGAACTGGAGCTGGAAACCATGAGGTACAAGTTGGAGGCGCAGGCAAGTCTCGAGAAAGCAAACGTGGCTGTGGTACCGGGTCTGGGTTAGGATGAGGTCGTAGAGTTGGAGGGAAGGGGGAATAACAGGGGGGGCAGTGAGAGAGGAGGTTGTCAAACTGTCTTTGGAGGGAGGAGGAGAACTTCTTCAAAGTAGGCATACCTTGAGGAGATATCGCGGTGGAGTAGACAAAATGTTTAAGAAGGAACTGCAGATGCTGGAAAATCGAAGGTAGACGAAAATGCTGGAGAAACTCAGCGGGTGAGGCAGCATCTATGGAGCGAAGGAAATAGGCAACGTTTCGGGCCGAAACCCTTCTTCTTGCCTATCTAGTTTAGATTAGTGTATTATTGTCACATGTACCGAAATACAGTGAAAAGCTTTTTGTTGTGTGCTAACCTGTCAGCGGAAAGGCTGTACATGATTACATTCAAGCCACCCACAGTGTACAGATACAAGATAAAGGGAATAAGGAAAATAATGTTTAGTGCAAGATCGAGTCCTGTAAAGTCCGATTAAAGATAGATGGGAGGTCAGGATTGCTCTCTAGTTGGTGATAGGATAGTTCCGTTGCCTGATAGCCAGTTGGGAAAAAAATGTCCCTAAATCTGGAGGTGTACATCTAGTTATGTGAAGGAGAGTGTTTCGGAATTAATTTGGACAAGAACATTTGGGCATCATATTGCAAATTGATGATAAATCCTTCCTATCTCTGTAATCAATGAGTTCATCATTAATGCTTCAAGAAACGTCTGCAGGTATGCATGCATGTGATAATTACTAGACCTAACAAAGTTGTTGCAAGGATAGACACTAAATTCTGGAGTAACTCAGCGGGTCAGGCAACATCTTTGGAGTAAAAGAATAGGTGATGTTTTGTGTCGGAACCCTTCTTCGGTCAATATGACACTCGCTCAATAGTCTCTCTTGACAGAGTCTTTGGCAGTAACCACACAACCTACTCTGCAACTGCTGGCCAGGCAACGCTTGTAGTCAGGGAAAGTTAACGTTTTATGTTGATGACATTTCGTCAGTGTTGCTGCATCTGCAGAATTGTGTTCTTGCTTTGGTGAACAATCCAGCTTCTGCAACCATTTGGAAATTTGCCTTTATTCCACTTTTGTGTTTTTCCTGAGACCGCACTCTCAGCTGTCACAGGCCAGTCAGCCTCTGATATTTTGCCACGGAAATGCTAAACATGCATTGCACCCCATCATGTTTTATTTCAGTTGCATTTCAGATAAATATCTTGCTGCATATTGTGAACACTATTTTAGACTTTAGAGATACAGCGCGGAAACAGGCCCTTCGGCCCACCATGTCCGCGCTGGCCAATGATCATCCTGTATACTCGCACTATCCTACACACTAATGACCATTTACAATTTAACCAAAGCCAATTAACCTACAAACCTGTACATCTTTGGATTGTGGGAGGAAACCGGAGCACCCAGAGAAAACGCACGTGGTCACAGTCCCTGGCGCTGTAAGGCAGCAAACCTACCACCGCGCTGCTATAATTCCTGAAAGTCTGTTTGGTCATTTGTCTCTTAAACAATTGTGATGTAAACTTATACCAAACCATTAATTCTGTGGAAAACATTATAGTTGATGCTGCATAGCAGTAAAATTGCAGAACATTTAATATAGAACATAGAACAGGAGCAGGCCCTTCAACACACAATGTCCGTGCCGAACATGATGCCAAGTTAAACTAATAGAAACATAGAAATTAGGTGCAGGAGTAGGCCATTCGGCCCTTCGAGCCTGCACCGCCGTTCATTATGATCATGGCTGATCATCTCAGTATCCTGTACCTGCCTTCTCTCCATACCCACTGATCCCTTTAGCCACAAGGGCCACATCTAACTCCCTCTTAAATATAGCCAATGAACTGCCCTCAACTACCTTCTGTGGCAGAGAATTCCAGAGATTTACCACTCTCTGTGTGAAAAATGTTTTTCTCATCTTGGTCCTAAAAGATTTCCCCCTTATCCTTAAACTGTGACCCCTTGTTCTGGACCTCCCCAACATCGGGAACAATCTTCATGCATCTAGCCTGTCCAACCCCTTAAGAATTTTGTAAGTTACTATAAGATCCCCCTCAATCTTCTAAATTCTAGCGAGAACAAGCTGAGTCTATCCAGTCTTTCTTCATATGAAAGTTCTGACATCCCAGGAATCAGTCTGGTGATCCTTCTCTGTACTCCCTCTATGGCAAGGATGTCTTTCCTCAGATTAGGAGACAAAAACTGTACGCAATACTCCAGGTGTGGTCTCACCAAGACCCTGTACAACTGCAGTAGAACCTCCTTGCTCATATACTCAAATCCTTTTGCTATGAAAGCTAACATACCATTCGCTTTCTTTACTGCCTGCTGCACTTGCATGCCTACTTTCAATGACTGGTGTACCATGACACCCAGGTCTCGTTGCATCTCCCCTTTTCCTAATTTGCCACCATTCAGATAATAGTCTACTTTCCTGTTTTTGCCACCAAAGTGGATAACCTCACATTTATCCACATTATACTGCATCTGCCATGCATTTGCCAACTCACCCAGCCTATCCAAGTCACCTTGCAGCCTCCTAGCATCCTCCTCACAGCTAACACTGCCCCCCAGCTTCGTGTCATCCGCAAACTTGGAGATGTTGCATTCAATTCCCTCATTCAAATCATTAATCTCCTCTACCTACATGCGATCCATATCCCTCCATTCCCTGCATATCCAAGTGCCTATCTAAATGCCACAAATGTATCTGCTTCCTCCACATCGGTTTGGATGTTCCAGGCACCAATCACAATCTGTGTGTTAAAAAAACAAACTTGCCACGCACATCTCCTTTAAACTTTCCCCCTCTGACAATATAGCTATCCTCGCTTGTCTTTGACATTCCTCGCTGGGGATAAAGGTCCTGACGATCTACCCTATCTAAGCCTCTCATAATTTCTATTAGGTCTTCCCTCAGCCTCCTGACGTTCCAGAAAAAAGCAATCCAAATTTGTCCAACCTCCTTATAGCTGATACCCTCTAATCCAGGCAGCATTCTAGTAAACCTCCTCTGTGTCCTCTCCATGGCCTTCATATGCTTCCTGTAATGGAGCAACTAGAAGTACACACGATACTCCAAATGTGGCCCAATCAAAGTTTCATACAGCTGTGATGATTGCCTGATTCTGACCGATGGAGGCAATCATACCATACACCTTCTTTACTAATCTATCGACATGTGTTGCTACTTTCAACAAGCTGCAGAGTTGGACCCCCAAGATCCCTCTGTACATCGATGCTGTGAAGGGTTTTGTCATTAACTGTCTACTTGTTCTTTTCATTCAACCTTCCAAAGCATATCACCTCACACATGTTCAGAACAAACTTCATCTGCCCATTTCTGCCAATGATCTATCTCTCACTGTGTCCTTTGACAGCCTTCCTCTCTGTTCGCAACTCCACCAATTTTGGTGTCGTCTGCCTTGGGTATTTATTTAAATCTGACCTGACAGTCACAATTTGTGGCCATTTTTGGCCCTTCTACTTTACTTCTTTCTTGCTTGCTTTATACTCCTCAAAAGCTGTATATGATTTTATCTTCCTAAACTTTGCATGTGCTTCCTTTTCCTTTATAGCCAAATGTACAACCTCTCTGGTCATCTAAGGTTTCCTTTCCCTGCCATCTTTATCCCTCCTGTTTACTGGAACATGCCGGCCCTGAACTCTGATCAGCTGTCCTTTAAATAGCTCCCACGACTGACGGGGGCTTTCCCAATGCCATCTTTAATTTACTCTGTTAGCTCTTGCCTCCTGTACCCCATGTTTACTGGACTTATGGATACATGCCGGTCCTGAACTCTGATCAGCTGTCCTTAAATAGCTCCAACGACTGACGGGGGCTTTCCCAAAAACAGCCACTCTCAATTTACTCTCCGGTTCGTACAGGTGCTGTCTCAGTGTGTGTGTGTGTGTGTGTGTGTGTGTGTGTTCCTGTTTGTGTGTGTGTGTGTGTGTGTGTGTGTGTGTGTGTGTGTGTGTGTGTGTGTGTGTGTGTGTGTGTGTGTGTGTGTGTGGTAGTGTTAATGTGTGGGGATCGATGGTCAGCATGGACTCAGTGCGCCAAAGGGCCTGTCTCCATGCTGTATCTCTAAACTAACCTAACATAAGGGACCAGTTGTTTAAAACAGAGGTACCTGGAAATGTACCTTCTCAGAGATGTGGTGAATCTCTGGAATTTCCTGCCCCAATGTGTGATGGAAACTGGATCGTCAGAGGTATTTGAAGTGGAGTCACAGGGCCATTGGGCCACAGAGCAAGGAAACGGGTCCTTCAACCCAACTTTCACACACTGACCAACATGCCCCATCTACACGTTCCACCTGCCTGTGTTTGGCTTATATCCCTCTAAACCTGTCCTATCTATGTACCTGTCTAGCTGTTTCTTAAATGTTGGGATAGTCCTTGCCTCAACTATCTCCTCTGGCAACTTGTTCCATATATCCATCACCCTATGTGTGAATAGTTTACCCCTCAGATTCCTATTAGAGTTGAGGCCTGACTTGATCAGCCATGAGCATGTTAATAAAAGAATCAAAATGCTGGAGTAGCTCAGCAGGTCAGGCAGCATCTCTGGAGAACATGGATAGGTGACGTATCAGGTCGAGGCCCCTCTTCAGAATGACTGTATCGCGGTTGTGGGGAGGGGAAGAAGAATGAGGGAGGACAACCTGTGGCAGTTACCAGGTGGACATGGGTGAGGATGGTTTTTAATAGGCAGATGGGTGAAACAAAGGCCAGCGATAAAAGCAGAAAACGAGGGACAGATTTGAAGAGTTGCCAATTGTGAATCCAGAGAAAGAAAAGAAGCAGGGAGAGGAGGGGGGGTGGAGGGAGGGGAGAAACATCTGGGAGCCCAGGTGGAGCACAGGGGAGGGGAGGGGGGAGAAAGGGGGGAGTTGGAGGGGGGGCTTAGTTAGAGCTTGCCTAAAATTGAAGAATTCAATGTTCATATCGCTGGGTTGTAAGCTACCCAAGTGGAATATCAGGTGCTGTTCCTCCAATTTGTGTGTGGCCTCACTCTAACAGTGGAGAGGGCAGAAAGGTCAGTACAGGAAGGAGATTTAAAATGGTTGGCAACCAGAGATACCGTAGGCCTCAGCAGTAGAGGCATATTAATAGCAAATAATGCTAATTGGAAGGTAAATCACAAGACATTGATGTCAACTTGCCTGAGACTCTTGAGAATAAAAGTACTCAGGAATATTTTTTGCATTCAATGTGAGCAGTCAGAGCCTCGGTTTAACATATTAAAAGCAATTGTAGCAGTGCAGCACTTCAATAAAGATGATGTTACTGCTGCAGCCACACTTACTAACTAGAAAGATAACCGCAATCCCAGTGGCCATCAAGGGCACCGTGACTTTGAATTTAAGAATTGGGCTCCTTCCAGATTTAAACTGGAATTATGTCTGAGGATGATCATTAAAGCTTTCTCTTTAATGTGAATCTTTGTATTCTGCAAAAAGCTCTTCTAAGAAATCTCTCACTGCTTCAATGTAGTCAAGCAACAGTGGTGGTGGCGGTGGGTGCATGGGATGAGCTGCTAGGGGAAGTAATTGAGGCTGATACTTGCACAACGTTTAAGAAACATTTAGACAGGTACATAGGATAGGTTTAGAGGGATATGGGCCAAATGCAGGCAGGTGCAATGAGTGTAGATGGGACATGTTGGTCAGTGTGCGCAGGTTGGGCCAAAGGGCCTGTTTCCATGTTGTAAGACTCTATGACTCAAACTGCCCAATCAATACTGTCTCACCAATGGTACATCCTCTTGGTCCAAAGTTCCTCCATGTATTCCATCCCGCCCAACATTTTTAATTCTGTCAGCTGATCAACGATTACCTTGTGCACTCGTAACTCCAATGTTAATGTACTCTGGTCTAATGTCCCTGTGATATCAGAATCAGAATCACACTTTATTCGCCAAGTATATTTTGCAACATACGAGGAATTTCATTGGCCAGGTCAGTCATACAATTAAAAGCACCAGTTCACTCAAAAAAACACATTTTAACATGAACATCCACCACAGTGACTCCTACACATTCCTCACTGTGATGGAAGGCGAAATAAAGTTCAAGTCTCTTCCTTTTGTTCTTCCTCGGCCGTGGGCCTCGAGCCCCCGTTGATGGGATGATCTTAACTCCCGTAGCCGGCGGTGTACGGGCCCTCCGCATTGAGGCGATCTGCTCCCTCATCGAGGGGATGTCAGCTCCCCCGCGCAGGGTGATCGAACCTCGCGTCGGGGCTGGTCGAACCTTCCGCGACGTTGGAGCTTCCCAACTAGCCTCTCCCGACTGCGAACTCTTTATGTTAAAGTCCGCGATGGTCGCGGTGGGAGCGATCCCAGGCAAGGGATCAGCTCCGAGGAGGCGCCGATGTTAAGTCCGCGCCTCCAGCTCCATCGATGGTAGACCCATCGATGGTAGACCGCAGAGCCCGGAGAATGTGATCCGAAAATTGATCACATCTCCGGGAAGGTAAGAGCTTGAAAAAAAGGTTTCCCCCGATCCCCTCCCCCCACATAAAACAAACCGAAGAACATTAAAACAAACTTTTAACAAACTAAAAAATAACAAAAAGAAAGAAAATACGACCAGACTGCCGGCAGGGCAGTCATCTCCCCAGCGCCCCAATGGTCTACACTTCATGGTTATATTTGTATCTCCACTTTGACTGTATAGTCTTTGTTCTTCGTTCTTCCTTTGGATTGAGGATTACTTGCTTCCACTCTGATTACAAGGAGCAAGATGAGGCTAATGTGGAACTTGCAGACTGTCTGGGTCTTGCAGACCCCCGGGGCAGAGGCTGGGCGGGGTGTCTCAGGTTTTAATTCTTGGCTTTGGGGTTTGCATCATGTGGTTTTAATCTCCGTGCCAACACAATTGGTTTGGTTTATTTGTTGTCACATGTACAGAGATACAGTGAAAAGCTTGTTCTGCACGCTCTCCAGTCAAATCATACTATATGCGGGTTAGGCAGCATCGCTGGAGAACATGGATAGACGACATTTCAGATCAGGACCTTTCTTTAGATGGATGCAGTTTGTGTTTGACCAGAAATCTACCCATGGCCTCCAGAAATGCTGCCTAACCCGCTGAGTTACTCCACCACTGTGTCCTTTTTAGTAAACCAGCATTGGCAGTTCCATGTGTTAAAGTACATCGTAAACAACTTGCTTATCTTGTTACTCTCTCTTGACTCATTGCTGCCTTGGCATCTGAAGAATACCTTGGAGGTTCAGTTTTAGTTTAGTTTAGAGATGCAGTGCGGAAACAGGCCCTTCGGCCCACTGAGCCCGCACGAACCGGCGGTCCCCGCACATTAACACTATCCTACGTACACTGGAGACAATTTACACATACACCAAGCCAATTAACCAACAAACCTGGACGTCTTTGGAGGGTGGGAGGAAACCGAAGATCTCGGAGAAAACCCACGTGGTCACGGGGAAAACGTACAAACTCCGTACAGACAGCACCCATAGTTGGGATCGAACCCGGGTCTCCGGCGCTGTAAGGCAGCAACTCTACCGCTGCGCCACCGTGGCCACCAAAAAATAACCCTGGAGTTGCCGTGGAAGCCGGGACCTCACACATGCAAAGCTCACGCTCCACCACTGAACTACATCCCAGACAGTTTTGGATGGCTAAGTTGCAGAATACAGGGAGCAATAATTATTTCACCTCTTCTGCCACTGCCTCAACCTGCAGCAAAACACGCAGTCATCATCTTATCTTAATTTCATTCCTTTATAAGGTTTTAGTTTGGTTGGGGATACAGCATGGAAACAGGCTCTTCGGTCCTCTGAGTCCACGCCAACCAGCGATCACCAATTCACACTAGTTCTATGGTATCCCACTTCTGCATTCACTCGCTACATACTAGAGACAATTTGCTGAGGCCAATTAATCTAATGTGCAAACTCCACACAGACAGCAGCTGAGGTTAGGATGGAACGTGGGTCTCTGCGGCTGTGAGGCAGAGACTCTACCAGCTGCACCACAATGCTACTTTGTTAGAGGATACAGGGCTTCACATTGTTTCGTCACTGGTATGTAATTATCTTGGGGAGGTCTGCAAGCACACTGGCAAAACCCATGATCTGATGAGTACTAAAGACGGTTAGACCTGCTGCCAGCTAATCCATCCTTATCTCCACCAGTCTGGCCCCAAAACAACAGAGGGAACGTAAATACGGCTGGAGGAAAATCACGAGAAAGGTCTTGTGTACCCAGGGTTAGCACGTCATAGATAACCTGAATGTGCCGACCAACAAGAAGCATAGTGTGTCCACAGCGTCTGGACTGTCCTCATGTCCATGATAACCAACATCAATGAAGAACTCTTGGCTTCTTTATCAGCACCCTCCAATAGGTTCATGTCATTGGAGCAGAATTAGGCTACTTGGCCCATCGAATCTACTCCGCCATTCAATCATGGCTGATACATCATTCCCTCTCAACCCCATTGTCCTGCCATCTCCCCATAACCTTTGACACCTGTACTAATCAAGAATCTGTCAATCTCCACCAAAAATACCCAATGACTTGGTCTCCACCTTTTTTACCTGATGTTATAAAAAAGGGAAGAACAGTTTAAAAAAAATCAAAAATATTTGTTCAAATATTGATTTAATATATACAGTACAGTAATAAAAACAAACAGAACCCACCACCAGAATACATGACAAACAATAAATTGTTATACAACTATCTTACACTCCGCGGTGCCCAGCGGTCCCGGAAATCCCCCAGACCACCCATGGACAGCGTGTAGTCCCTCTAACACCACCCAGGCACGGACATAACCCCGGAAGTACAGCACAGTGGCGCAGTGGTAGAGTTGCTGCCTTACAACGCCACGGGTACTGTCTGTACGGAGTTTGCACGTTCTCCCTGTGTTCGCGTGGGTTTTCTCCAGATGCTCCGGTTTCCTCCAACACTCCAAAGACGTACAGTTTTACAGGTTAATTGGCTTCAGTAAAATTATAAATTGTCCCTAGTGTGTCGGATAGTGCTGGTGTATGGCGTGATCACTGGTCGGCTCGGACGCATGAGCCGAAGCGCCTGTTTCCATGCTGTATTTCTAAAATCTGAAGCTTCTGTGGGAATGACTTCTACAGATTCACCCTCCTCTGACTAAAGAGGGTTCTGTAAAATAACTGCATTTCGAAAACTATTGATGACAGTAAAGAATCCCTGGATAGAACATAATTTGGCAATCCCTCAAGGTTGAGAACTAGTTGCATCTGGTCCACTTTTCCCAGTTCCACGGTGACTGATAAACTAATGAAGAGTCAATTAACTACAATGTAACGCGTTCTTGAATTGGAAAACCCACTTGGCTGCGAGAGAAAATAAATGTTTATCAGGCACCTGGAGGCAGACGTTGAACAGAGAGCCTGTGACCCAAAGTACTGATGGTGGGTGGTGAGGGCACAGAACATCTAGCGATTTGATGTTAACTAAAACATACCTACATTTTTCAGCATTATCTGGAGTGGCTGCGGGCCAAACTCACAAGGTCTGTTCTGCCAAGAGCCAATATCAAAGATAAACATATCAGTGGAGAGAACACTTTAACAACATTTAAAAGACAGATACATGGATAGAAAATGATTGACGAGAATGACCCCAGGCATGAGTAGGTTAATGTATGATGAGCATTTGACGTAACTGGGCCTGTACCTGCTGGAATTTAGAAGGATGAAGGGAGACTTCGTTGAAATTAACTGCTTAGTGAAAGGCTTGAATAGTGGATGTGGAGAGGATGCTTCCACTCGTGGTAGAGTCTAGGACCAGAGGCCATAGCCTCTGAATAAAAGGAGATGAGGAGGAATTTCTTTAATCAATGGGTGGTGAGTCTGTGGAATTCATTGCCACGTATGGCTGAGAAGGCCAAGTCATTGGGTATTTTTAAAGCAAAGATTGACACACTTGATTGGTAAGGGTGTCAAGGGTTATGGGGAGAAGGCAAGAGAATGGGGTTGAGGGGGTAAGATAGATCAGCCACGATTGAATGGAGGAGTAGATTTGATAGGTCAAATGGCCCACTTCTGCTACTATGACTTATGCATTAAAAGGTTTGAATGAATATGGGCCAAATGCGGGCAGGTGGGACTAATATAGATGGGGCATTTTGGTCAGTGTGGATAAGATGGGCCGAATGGCCTGTTTCCATGCTGCATGACTCTATGCCTCTCTAATATAATTTAGGTGAAATTGCCACAGAAAATCTTATCGGCACTTTGTGGACATCAGTTTTGCAAGTTTCACACGTAGGAATTAGACGTAGACATGTTTGCCTGTCTGAAGAAGCATCCTGACCTGAAATGTGGTCTGACCATTCCTACCACAGATGCTGCCTGACCTGCAGATTTTATCCAGCACTTTGTTTTTCAGAGTCTCAAAGTGACATTGCACTGGGAAACCTGATAATCTGGTTCTGAGATCCTTGTCAAATGACATTCTCAATCATCATGTAATTTTCAGAGAGGTAGATGACACACTACAGTGTTTTAAAGATCAAAATAAGGACTTGGATCAATTTCAAAGCCAAGATTTAAAGACAAAATCTCCACCTTGTTTGTGAAGAGCGATGTGATTTAGATGACCGTCTGTCTGTGGAGAGGGTGGAAAGACCAAAGATTTCATGACGTGGGTGGTTCTAAGAATCATCACAAATTATTTTATGTGAAAATGTATGAAAGATAAATGCAACATAACCATCACAAACCACACCAACCATTGATTAACCATTCACACTAGTTCTGTTATTCCCACTTACTCATTCACTCACTATACATAAGGGGCAATTTACAAATCTTCTTGCAAGAAGTGAATGACTGCATTCCTGGAATTTTCCGGGGGTCCTCCGCCCCCCCCCCCCCCCCCCCCCGTTACTCAAAGAATGTGCCGACAGCCTGCTCAAGTGCCCCAATCCCTAAAACCCCCTTCCTTTGTCACAGCATTCATCCAATAGTGACGTGTTTGCAAATGCAAGTATGTTGCATGTCCTTTTGAGATCTAGTTGCAAGGACTGCAAGGAGACAACCATGCCAACAAAGACACCGAGTGCTGGAGCAACTCAGCGGGTCAGGCAGTATCTCTGGGGACCGTGGATAGGTGACATTTTGTGTCGGAGGCCTTGTTCAGATCCTTCAATCTTGCAAACACTTCAATAGGGAACATCACACTGAAACATACCACTGGTAAGAAGTCCCAGGGATAGTCTTACCTTCCGCTCCCTCAAGGTCAGCTGCAGGAGGCTGATAAGGGCTAGACGAGGAGAAGGAAATCGGTTTGTGGGACAATGGAAGTGGAGGTGCTGGCTACAACGGGCCTTTGTGGCCAGCTGCAGCCTGGACCGTAAAATGGCACCAGAATGATGTCTCTTGCATATGGACTCAGAGGGCTGTTCTGTACATTCTGTACTAACTGGGGGAATGTGTCATGAACGGGGATAGTCTTGCTGAGTTGTATAACAAAAATGAATTTCACTGTACCTTGGTACACATGATAATAAAGAAATAATAGAACCATTAGTTTCAGTGACGTTACCCAGCAAAACTTGCTAATCCTGTTCTGTGATCCTTGCAAATGATGTTCTCAATTGTCAAAAGGCAAGTGTTTTATTGTCATATGTACCGAAATGCACCAAGAAATTCTTCCTTGCTGCAGCGCAACAAATTCGTAAGCACGGTACTCAATAGATTATATAATAAACAAACAAAAAAAAAGTTTGAGAAATTAAAAAAATCACCCAATATAGTGCAAAAATACAAAACAAGGGAGGTGCCGTGGTAGTATGGCGTGCTGATCTCTACCTGTCTGAGGCCAGGCGCCAACTCTCAGACACCTCCTCCTACTGATCCTTGGACCATGACCCCACGGACGAGCACCAGGTCATTATCTCAAACACTATCACTGGCTTCACCACATCCGGCTCCCTGCCCTCCCAAGCCTCCAACCTCATCGTTCCCCAGCACCGCACGGCCCGATTTTACCTTCTCCCCAAAATCCATAAACATGACTGTCCAGGCAGACCCAGTTTCTGCTTGTTCTTGTCCCACCAAACATACCTCGACTCCATCCTATCCCCTTTAGTCAAATCCCTCCCTACCTATGTCCAAGACACCTCACACACTCTTCGTTTCCTCCATGACTTCCGTTTTCCAGGCCCCCATTCACTCATCTTCACCATGGATGTCCAGTCAAGGGCTTGTCCCACCAGCATGCGATTGCATGCGTCTAGCGCGACCAAACGGAAGCGGAGTTCGCGCTAAGTTCACGGTAAGTACGCGCAAAGTTCGCGCGTGACGTAATTTACGTCAAACTCACCAATCAGCTGGGCAGGGGACGGGCTGACTGAATTTGGACGTTGCATGGCGTCGGGCGGTGACGTCATCACGAAACGGCACGCCGGGCGGTGACATCATCGCGCAACGCCACACGCTAGGCGTACGCCATCAAGATGCTGCGTACGACGTCAAGGCGTTGCATACCCCGTCGAGATGCTGCGTACGCCCTTAATGTGCCTGCGGGCTGACAGGCCGTTGGCGCGCAAAGATTTCGGACAGTGCGGGATTTTCAGACCTCGCGCGATGTCGGGACCAGCCCCGCAAAACTCCATACGCCTCTGCGGTTCGAAGTGGGACCAGCCCCGCGCGGCCGTACGCCCCATGCGACCACGTTTGGTCGCGCTAGACGCATGTAATCGCATGCTGGTGGTACAGGCCCTTCACTCTACACCTCCATTCCCCACCAGGAGGGTTTTAAAGCCCTCCGTTTCTTCCTCGTCGCAGAACCAACCAATCCCCGTCTACCGATACTCTCCTCCGCCTAGCAAAGCTGGTCCTTACCCTCAACAACTTTTCCTTTGACATCTCACATTTCCTCCAAATCCAAGGCCTAGCTATGGGTAAGCGCATGGGCCCCAGCTATGCCTGCCTCTTTGTAGGGCACGTCGAACAATCCTTGTTCGAGGCGTACCGTGGCCCTATCCCCGAACTCTACCTCCGCTACATTGACGACTGCATTGGTGCTACCTCCTGCACCCATGCAGAACTCACTGACTTCATCCATTTCACCACTAACTTCCATCTGGCACTCAAATTCACCTGGACCATTTCCGACATCTCCTTACCGTTTCTAGACCTCACTATCTCCATCTCAGGTAACAGACTACTGATCGACATCTACTATAAACCCACTGACTCCCATCTGGACTATACTTCTTCCCACCCTGCTTCCTGTAAGAACTTTATCCCCTATTCCCAATTCCTCTGTCTACGCCGCATCTGCACCCAGGATCAGGCGCGGCCTTAGGATGTGCGGGGCCCAATTGGGAACAATTTTGGTGGGCCCCAGGTTCCCAGCCAAGGTGTGTCAGCCCAGTTATTTAGTATATATTATGAAATTGTACACTGATGAGCTATGGATTATACACTGTGTGAATCTCTCCTGCTTCCTCCCGTTTGACTGTCAGTAGCTCCGCTGGCTTCCAACATTTACCGTAGCTGCTAATTACCATTAAACTGCATTATGTGATTGGACATAATGCCCTTGGAGACAGCGGCTGATTGGACGGAAGGAGACCTATTTGTTGATTGGACGGGAATTTTAAAGCAAGCTGGTTGGTGATTGGATGCAACCCCCTTAGAGACAGCGATTGATTGGCCGCCAAATAAAATTGTCAAATCTGTAACAAAAATCGCTGGTCGGTGCAAACTCAGTGGACTATCTGGTTGTATCGCCAAACTAAACAGTATGACATGCAGGTACATTCATTTAAAATTAAATTCAATTATTATTTCACTTGATTATCTTACTGTGTAAAGCTCAATATCTGACCAATTTCTGTTTAACACGTTTGGTCTGCCGTGAGCATTTTTCTCTCCCAAAACAGTTCATATCTATAAACTGATCAATGAACCAGACAGCAGTTGGACGCAGTCATAGAAACATAGAAAATATGTGCAGGAGTAGGCCATTCGGCCCTTTGAGCTTGCACAGCATTTCAATATGATCATGGCTGATCATCCAACTCAGTATCCTGTACCTGCTTTCTCTCCATACCCCCTGATTCCTTTAGCCACAAGGGCCACATCTAACTCCCTCTTAAATATAGCCAACGAACTGGCCTCAACTATATTCTGTGGCAGAGAATTCCAGAGATCCACCACTCTGTGTAAAAAAATGTTTTTCTCATCCCAGTCCTAAAAGATTTCCCCTTTATCCTTAAACTGTGACCCCTTGTTCTGGACTTCCCCAACATCGGGAACAATCTTCCTGCATCTAGCCTGTCCAACTCCTTAAGAATTTTGTGCATTTCTATAAGATCCCCCCTCAGTCTTCTAAATTTTAGCGAGTACAAGCCGAGTCTATCCAGTCTTTCTTCATATGAAAGTCCTGACATCCCAGGAATCAGTCTGGTGAACCTTCTCTGTTACTCCCTCTATGGCAAGAATGTCTTTCCTCAGATTAGGAGCCCAAAACTGTACGCAATACTCCAGGTGTGGTCTCACCAAGGCCCTGTACAACTGCAGTAGAACCTCCCTGCTCCTATACTCAAATCCTTTTGCTATGAATGCTAACATACCAATCGCTTTCTTCACGGCCTGCTGCACCTGCATGCCTACTTTCAATGACTGGTGTACCATGACACCCAGGTCTCTTAGCATCTCCCCTTTTCCTAATCGGCCACCATTCAGATAATAGTCTACTTTCCTGTTTTTGCCACCAAAGTGGGTAACCTCACATTTATCCACATTACACTGCATCTGCCATGCATTTGCCCACTCACCCAGCCAAAACAAGTCACCTTGCAGCCTCCTAGTTTAGAGGGGTTTAAACGGTTTAGAGATGTTTAGAGGGCTTCAGATGGGTTCAGATGGGTTTAGAAGTGTTCAGAAGTGTTATATAGAAAATATGGGGGGAATAGATGGGGTTTAGAGGTGTTCAGAGGGTCCCAGAGGGGTTTAGAGACGTTATAAGCCCCCCGTGAGAAATTGTATTTCTCTGAAATTGAGGATAGACATAAAGCTGGAGTAACTAAGCAGGGCAGGCAGCGCAGTGACTCTGGAGAGAAGACCCTTCTTCAGACTGAATTGAACTCTCATCGGTGAGAGTACTTGTGATTGTCTGAAGAAGGGTCTCGACCAGAAGCGCAACCCTCTCCTCAGAGCCGCTGCCCGTCCCGCTGAACCACCTTTAACTTCAGAACCAAACAAAAAACACAGAGTGCTGGTGGAACTCAGCGGTCAAGGCGGCTGCAGCAAAACGTCAATGATTCCGGGAATGCTGAGGCAACAGGGTGATAGAGCTAGAGAGAGACGAGATGGGGAGCGCAAGAGAGAGGGAGGGAGGGAGAGAGCAAAACACAGAGAGACACAACGTGGGTCGGTAGTTGAATGACTAACCTGCACACCAGGAAGAAGCTCCTTCTCGCGGTCTGGGGCCCTCACTCATGATGGTGAGTTTAAAGAAATTCTCAATGTGTCATCGATCTACATTCCTCAGTAAATGTAATTGTGTTTAATACAAGTATTATTGACGCAGCGTGAATTTTATTCAAAGGAACATGGCGTCATTAATACTCATTCAAAACACAATAACATTTACTGAGGAATGTGGATGGATGCAGATTGATATAACATCTTGTTAACTACTTCATGTTAAGAAGTGCTAACAGTACTAGTTAACAAATCGTTTGTGTCTGATGGCCATGCAGCGGTTGTTATACATGTCCGTTTAAAAAAAAAATTTGGATGGCGAATTTAAAAAAAATCTTTATTTAACTAAGAGAATTCGTATTTCCGTACGAAATATGGAACATTAGTGCGGGGCCCAATTGGGGGCAATCGGTCAAATCGGCTTAAGGCCGGCCCTGCCCAGGATGAGGTGTACCAAACCAGGGCATCGGAGATGTCCTCATTCTTTAGAGAACGGGGTTCCCCTCTCCGACTATAGATGAGGCTGTCACCAGAGTCTCTTCTAAATCCCGTAGCTCCGCTCTCACTCCCCCCCCCCCCCCCACTCGTAACAAGGACAGAGTCCCCCTTGTCCTCACTTTCCACCCTACAAGTTGTCACATGCAACAGATAATCCTCCGATATTTTCGCCACCTCCAACGGGATCCCACCACTGGCCACATCTTCCCATCTCCTCCCCTTTCGGCTTTCTGCAGAGACCACTCCCTCCGTAACTCCCTGGTCAATTCGTTCCTTATCGAGGAAGCAATTTGTATGGATTGTGTTCTATTGGTGAGTATGTCAAGGATCCAGTTGCAGGCGGATGCACAGAGATTCAGCTCCCTGAGCTTGGTAACAGGTTTAGAGGGGATGATGGTGCTGAACGCGGAGCAGCAGTCTATGAACAACAGCCTGATGTATGTGTGTTTAAAGTCCAAGTGGTCCAGTGCAGAGTGACGAGCGAGATCGCATCCCCCGTTGATATACTGAAGTGGTAGGGCCCAGCTTCTTGCTGAGGATGGAGTGAATATGCACCATAACCAATCTCATAAGCATTATGTAACTTTTATGAAAAACGTTAGGTGATACATTGCATTGTTTTCATAAGTTATAGGAGAGGAATTAGGCTATTAGGTCCATCAAGTCTACTCCACCATTCAATCATGACTGATCTGCCTTTCCCACTCAATCCCATTCTCCTGCCTTCTCCCCATTACCCCTGGTACCCTTACTAATCTAGAACCTGTCATTGGCCTGGCCTCCACAGCCCAAAGATCAAAATAAATACTCGCATCAGTTTCAAGGGCAAGGTCTCGAACTTGTTTGTAAAGAGAGAGGCTATTTAGTTGTCTATGGAGAGGGTGGGAAGGGCAAGGAGATTCAATGCAATAGTTGGTATTGGAAAACAAGAAGACTTCTGGAATGTTTCGCGTTCAATGACTTGGAGCAATGAACAGTTTTGACAATGCCAAGAATGTTCGATGTGGCCCAAACCACATCTGACAATTAATTGTTTAGCTATACAGACACAGCATGGAAACAGGTCATTCGGCCCATCGAGTCCATGCCAACCATCGATCACTTTTTCACACTAGTTCTATCTTATTCTACTTTCCTTCTCACTATTCCCTCTCAATTTAAACCTATGTTCTCTAGTTCTTGATTCCCCAACTCTGGTAAAAGACTGTGCATTCGCCCTGTCTATTCCCCTCATCATTACCAATTTCACCCCTCAAGATCACCCCGCATTCTCCTGCGCTCCAAGGAATAAAGCTCTAGCCTGACCAGCCTCCCTACAGTTCAACCCCGCAAGTCCTGACAAATCCTGGTAAATCTGCACCCTGGCAACTACCTCCTCTGGCAGCTTGTTCCATATTCCCACCACCCTCAGAGTGGAAAAGTGGCCCCTCAGTTTCCCATTAAATCTTTCCCCTCTCACCATAAACCTGTGTCCTCTGGTCCTTGATTCCGCTACTTTGGGTAAAAGATTCTATGCATCTACGCTATCTTTTCCATGATTTATACACGTCTATAAGATCAAAGTCTTCCGCTTGCTTGACTGTATTTGACTGTATTTCTTTCTTGACTGCTCTTGTGACACCCCGTGATATCATTTTCTACTGTTAAATCTCCATCTTTCTACACTAAACACTGTCCGTTGTCCCTGTTTCCCCAATTAGCTTCCGTCAGTTTTAGTCTGAATTCTCCCCCGTGTGGTGGTTTGATGTATTGCATACTATAAGACCTTTTCTAAGCATGTTAAAGTTATAAATGCATTTCTTTGTTATTACACACTAGTTTTAGTTTCAGTATTAGAGATACAGAATGGAAACAGACCCTTCAGCCCACTAAGTCCATGCTGACCAGCAATCACTCGCTCACATTAGTCCTATGTTATCCCACGTTTGCATCCACTCCCCACACACGAGGGGGAAATTTTACTGAGGGCCAATGAATCCACAAGCCTACACTGTTTTGGGATGTAGGAGGAAACCGGAGCACCTGGAGAAATCCTATCACAGCAAGTACATGTAAACTCCGCACAAACAGCACCCATGGTCAGGATTGAACCCGGTCTCTGGTGCTGTAAGGTAACAACTCTACCGCTGCATCTCTATGCCACCCTAACTGCTGTGGCTCAATGCATACATACATTTATTTCAGAGTGCACAAGATCATAAGTGATAGGAGCGGAATTAGGCCATTTGGCCCATCAAGTCTAATCTGTCATTCAATCATGGCTGATCTATCTCTGCCTCCTAACCCCATTCTCCCCATGACCTCTGACACCTGCACTAACCAAGAATCTATCTATCTCTGCCTTAAATATATCCACTGACTTGGACTCCACAGCTGTGGCAAAGAATTCCACAGATTCACCACCCTCGAGGTAGGGTGGTGCTTACCGCGGGTGGAGCTCCGAGGCGGAAAGCATGGGGAGAGCTCCTACACGGAGACTGTGGTGGGGTGGTGCTCCGAAGCAGAGGTCTGGGGAGAGAGCTCCGAAGCAGAGGTCTGGAGACGCGGAGACTGTGGTGGGGTGGTGCTCCGAAGCAGAGGTCTGGGGGGAGCTCCGACGCGGAGACCACTGGGGAACATCTATGAGAACAGCTGAATTGCTTGTGGAAACGGCCGCATGCGACGGCAATAGTGCACTGTTCCAGAGAAGCGCAACTAGTGCAGTTTAGTGCAGCGTAGGTTTACGGAGTGCAGCGTAGGTTTACGAGGTTAATCCCCGGGATGGCAGGACTGTCATATGTGGAAGGATTGGAAAAACTGGGCTTGTATTCACTGGAATTTAGAGGCAGGAAACATGTTCCCGATGTTGGGGGAGTTCAGAACCAGGGGCCACAGTTTATGAATAAGGGGTAAGCCATTTAGAATGGAGACGAGGAAACACTTTTTCTCACAGAGAGTTGTGAGTCTCTGGAATTCTCTGCCTCAGAGGGTGGTGGAGGCAGGTTCTCTGGATCCTTTCAAGAGAAAGCTAGATAGGGCTCTTAAAAATAGCGCAGTCAGGGGATATGGGGAGAAGGCAGGAATAGGGTACTGATTGGGAATGATCAGCCATGATCACATTGAACAGCGGTGCTGGCTCGAAGGGCCAAATGGCCTACTCCTGCACCTATTGTCTTTTATTATCTATGAGAGGGAATCTTATAGAAACATATAAAATTATAAAAGATCTGGACAAGCTATTTGCAGGAAAAATGTTCCCATTGTTGGGAGATTCCAGAACCAGGGGCCACAGGCTAAGAATAAAGGGGATGCCATTTAAAACTGAGATGAGAAAAAACCTTTTCACCCAGAACGTTGTGAAATTGTGGAATTCTCTGCCACAAAGGCAATGGAAAACTGGTTGAATTTAAAAGATTTTAGATAGACCCTTGGGGCTAGAACAAGTTGTGGAAATTGTGGAATTCAGCTGCCACAAAGGGGTGCAATCGAAGGGCCGCATGGCCACCTATTCACTAAGCAGTGGGCTTAAAGAATAAATTATTAAAAAGATTGTTAGATAGACCTCATGGGGCTAGTGGAATCAAGGGGTATGGGGAGAAGGCAGGCACGGGCTACTGATTATGGATGATCAGCCATGATCACAATGAATGGGGTGCAGGCTCGAAGGGCCGTATGGCCTCCTCCTGCACCTATTTTCTAACTAAGCAGTGGGCTTAAAGAATTATTGTGTAAGTGCGACCTTACATAAGTTGCGTATTTTGTTAGCCGGGGAGTGCGTGGAGAAGACATTATGAGGTATTATTGGTGGTTTGAATGACTTGGACATCCTTGGATCAAATCGCTGAAAGTATTGGTGGTTTGAATGACTTGGACATCCTTGGATCAAATCGCTGAAAGTTAACATAAAGGTACAGTAAGTACTTACGGGCAATGTACCATGGCCAAGGATGTTTTAATGTAATCATCCCTGGCCCTGTTGAGATAGTAGATGGAAAATTGTCCATGGGGTTATGTCTTCTCAAGGAAGGACATGCTGCTGATAGAGTCACCAAATAAGTGATTGGGCAGACAGGATAGAGATAAGAGGCAACGGATTCATCAAGGGTAGCTAATCTTTGTTGTTTTTCTCATCTAGATGATGGGGGCTCAGTATTTTTCAGATGGAGACTGTGGTTTTAGATATTTAGAGAATCAAGTGATAGGGTGTTACTGTAGGAATTTTGTTAATGTCAATGTAAAATCATGCATGTCTTAATCATGTAAAGTATTTCGGCTGATTGGTTAGCGCGCAACAAAACCTTTCACTATACCTCGCTCGGACATGTGACGATAAACTTAACTCAAACTCAAAAGAGGGCCCATGCTTTTGCTGAATGGAGAAGGCACGAGGAAACTAATAGTTTTCCCTTTCTCTGGTTTGTGTTCTAATCAAGAGTGTTTAATTGTCATATGTATTGACTACCAGATAATTAAGTTTTTACTTGCTGCAGCTGACAGGCCTGTAAATACAAGGCACATAAATAATTTATCATAAACAAAAATTCAATAAATTAATAACTGCAATAGAAGATTTCATAGGAAAGACACAAAATCTTTCACTGTACCTCGGTACTTGAGACAATAATAATAAATAAAACTAAATGCTGGAGTACCTCAGCAGGTCCGGTGGCATCCCTGGGGAACATGGATAGGTGACATTTTGGGTCGGGACCCATCTTTAGTTTTCTTTGTTTCTTCGCAGAAGATTTTCTGCCCGCTTTTCAAATCCTAGTGTTTTAATACCGATCCGCCACCGATTTTTCTGACAACTGGTGGTCTGGCACCTTTAATCCAGACAAAATTACAGGAGTGCACGTGAAATCCCAACCCTAGAAATCCGCTGAGACTATGGCGCCTAGGCCAGGTGAGGCAACCAATCTAGACCTCTATGTGACTTCTGCGGCTTGAATCTGCTGCCTGCGGCCGGAGCTCTGGAACTCCACCCTGGCCGGAGCCGGCAGATCTGTTCCAATATCTGATTTCTGAGGCCGGTTATGCGGGCCGGTATATCGGCCCCTCGAAGGCCTAGGCGGACCGTTCCGGTACTTTTGGACTCCACTCGGAGGCTGTGACCTCTGTTGGTCTGGCAAAACGGATAATTCCGCAAGGCTTTGGAACCAAGGATGCCAGAAAATCGGTGATGGACCTTGAATGTTTATAAAGTACTGGCCATAAAGATGGACTAAATGTTTATAAAGTATTGGCTATTTACCATGAAAAAGTGAATAGAACACCCTGGTTGCTTTGCAACTTGTTCAAGGATTTTTCTATGCAACGCTGAAGTGTTTGTTTTCAATATATATCATTTATTTCTGTTTATAGGTATGGCAAAATAGTATCAACGAAAGCCATTCTGGACAAGACAACTAATAAATGCAAAGGTATGTTGTTGATGCAGGCTGCATCTCAATGCATCTGATTATGCTAGCTCTTTTCTACACGTTCTAAATGTTATCATAATTGTGTTCTATTTATTCATTATTAGGTAATAATTATAACTGGCAAGGCCAGTATTTATTGTTTTTTCCAAATTTCCCTTGGAGGTACAATGCCAATTCAGAGCGTACTTATAAGAGTTAAACATATTGGTATAGGTGGAGTTAGATATCACTTACTCCACCCATCTGACAATCACCACCCATCACTTGCCAGCCTTATTCCGCCGTCAACTGAAGAAGGGTGCCGACCTGAAACGTCGTCTGTCCATTCCCCCCACATATGCTGCCTGACTCGCAGAGTTTCTACTGCAATTTGTCTTTTTGCTTAAGATTCCAGCATCTACAGTCCCTTGTTTCTCCCAGTTTCCAAATCAGATGCTGGATTATCAGAGCTTTTCTGTAGTTTGTGAACATTATTTGTGTTATCAGAAGCTTTTCAGTGGTTATCAGGTTTGCTTTTAATTTCTATTTACTTCCTGCCATTCCAAGCAACTTGCTATCCCAGGCAATGTGAAAATAGATTGCAAGCAACATAAAAAAAAAAGCAAGGTGCACTAGTTTCCTCCCACACTCCAGGTTTGTAGGTTAATTGGCTTCAGTTAGAATTGTAAATTGTCCCTAGTGTGTAGGATGGTGTTAGTGGGCGGGGATCGCAGGTTGGCACGGATTCAGTGGGCCGAAGGGCTTGTTTCCACATTGTATCTCTAAACTAAACTAAACTAGACTACATCAAGGTAGTGTGAGGGAGTAAAATAAACAGTGCAGGGTCTAATGTCACAGAGAAAGGGCAGATAAAAATAATAGGTCTGTTCAAAGTCTGACAACAGTAGAGAAGAAGCTATTTGTGAATTTTGGTGATACATACTTTAATGTTGTTGTATTTTCTGCCTGATGGGCGAGGGGAGAAGAGGGAATGACTGGGGTTGAAGTGGTGATTATTTACTTTGGCTGCTTTCCCAGTTGACGTGTGGTGAACCTGGTCTACTTGATGGATTGGTTGGCATTCACAACTTCTTGAGGTCTTGGATAGAATATTTATCGCACCAAACTGTGGTGCATCAGAAAGGATGCTTTCTACGTTGCATCTGCAGAAGTTGGTAAGAGTCATAAGAGTGGCACAGTGGCACAGCGGTAGAGCTGCTGCCTTACAGCAGCAGAGACCCGGGTTCGATCCTGGCTACGGATGCTGACTGTACAGAGTTTGTACGTTCTCCCTGTGACCGTGTGGGTTTTCATCCGGGTGCTCCGGTTTCCTGCCACATCCCAGAGACATGCGGGTTTGTAGGTCAATTGTCCTCTGTTAATTGCCCCTAGTGTGTAGGGATGAGCAAGTGGGATAACATAGAACTAGTGTGAATGTGTGATCGATGGTCGGCGTGGACACGGTGGGCCAAACGGCCTGTTTCCGTGCTGTATCTCTAAACTAAACATAAATACAGTGATGAGGAGCAGTTCTGAGACTGGCTCTCCTGCAGTGAGTGACTCACCATTTTCCACCAGCTGTTAAGGCACAAAGTTAGAAACGTGATGGAAGACACACCACATGCATTGATTTCCGTTCCTTTTTCCAGGACGTGTGTTTGTGCAAGGCCAGCATTGAATGTGTGCCATTAATTGTAGTTAGCCATGAAGGTTGTGTTAAACCTTTGCCTTGAACTGATGCAGCCCCTTTGCTGAAGATATTCCCAAGGGGATGTTAGGCTGGAAGTTACAGGGTTTCACTGACTGCAATAAAAAAAGCTGTTCACAGAAATTCACAGATGACACAACAGGTCCGCGGCTGATGCCATTTCCCTATATACATATATATATATATATATAGATACACACACTCTGACCTTTTTTGGTGTTGTTTATTACGGGTTTTACAGAGTACAATGTTTACACGTCTCTTGTACTGCTGCAAGTAAGAATTTAATTGTTCCGTTTTGGGACATAGAGCAACAAAAGAGTCTTCAACTCTTGACTCTTGGTCGGCATGGACACGTTGGGCTGAAGGGGCTGCTTTAGTGGTGTATGACAGCTCAGCAGTGTAGAGTTATTCCATGTTGTTCCTGCCGTGTCTTGTAGGCACTGGAAGGTCTTTGTGTTGACAGGAGATGAGTCACTCATCGCAGGGAACCCGGTCTTTATAATGCCACAATGACAAACCTCAGCACAGTATTTGATGACAAATGACAGACCATAGCTGTGAATTTGATGCTGATTTAAAAAAAATGTAACATCTTGCAACAAAATAAGAAATTCAAGCTATATATATGAGTAAATTGTGTTTGAGGTGGCTCATTTAAAAGAGACATATATATCTGAAGTAATTGCATTATTTTCCCTGTTCTCTTTGATATCAGTAATATAGGTTACAAGTAGGTAGTTTAGGATATAACAAAGCTCAAATCTATTCAGCAAAGTGATCTCATCATGCTTTACCTTTCTGTTAAAACTTGCGTATGTCTTTTTTTAAGTGTTAAGAGAACTGTCAATATCTTTGGCTTCTGAGTTGAATTAATGCACAAGAGACAATGAAGCGGATTTGTCATTTAATTGCACGAAGACTTGGCTGAATTCAATAGCGTGGTAACTGTGCTTGTGCTGTTGTGTTTCAGGTTATGGCTTTGTGGACTTTGACAGTCCGACTGCAGCTCAGAAGGCAGTGGCTGCCTTAAAGGGCAACGGTATCCAAGCCCAGATGGCAAAGGTAAAAACTTAGAATTTAAAATCAGTATCATTACTAAGCCCATATTAATACACTGATGTTGATTACTTATCATACTTGATAAGTACTTGCGTATCCGTACTGTCCCTAAAACTGGTTGCTATAAATACGTCCTTGAAAACATTGGTTCTATGACCATGAAACTAAAGGAAAAATATAGATTCTAAGTTTTATATCTTTATGAAAAAATTTGATCTGGTATATTTTTATTACAATTCAGCCCTGATTTAATGAACAGATACTATGAGAGTATTGTTTTTGCAATGACATGGACAGGAACAGTGAGCACTTGATTTGTTGACCTAATTCCTTTCACACAAACGTGGGCCTTGTTCATCTGACATTTTCCCCTGATTTTATTTTGAGAAATGTTCCACATAGAAGTATTGTTAACACTTTTTCACATTAGTTTGATGACTGAGAGTCCTGTGTTGAGCAAGGTCCCTGAACACAACACCGCTTTCAAAATGGCATCAATTACAGTCAGGCTGTCCTTTGTACGAACCCTGGTTTCCTTTTAACTAGTTCCAGGTGCCATCAAAGCAAGAAATGTTGCTATGAACAATCAACTGATTTAACACTTCACAGCATCAAAGTAAGAAATGAATAATAGTCCGAAGAAGGTTTCATG
Source organism: Leucoraja erinaceus (assembly GCF_028641065.1). Classification (NCBI taxonomy): domain Eukaryota; kingdom Metazoa; phylum Chordata; class Chondrichthyes; order Rajiformes; family Rajidae; genus Leucoraja; species Leucoraja erinaceus. The sequence goes on along the minus strand of NC_073383.1, from coordinate 30,623,780 downwards.
ACCCGAAACGTCGTCTATCCATGTTCTCCAGAGATGCTGTCTGATCCGCTGAGTTACTCCAGCACTTTGTGCCTTTTTCCCCCAATTTATATTTGTTTAAATCAGCGTTAGAATATCTACGTAGAACATGCAGCACATGAAGTGTGTAAGAAGGAACTGCAGATGCTGGTTTAACAATATGCTGGAGTAACTCAGCGGGATAACCCAGCAGCATCTCTGGAGAGAAGGAATGGGCGATGTTTCGGTTTGAGACCCTTCTTCAGACTGATGTCAGGGGAGGGGGCGGGACAAAGATAGAATGTAGGCGGAGACAGTAAGACTAGTGGGAGAACTGGGAAGTGGAGGGGGATGGAGAGAGAAAGCAAGGGCTACTTGAAGTAGACTCGTGGGAGAACTGCGATGGGGGAAGGGATGTGACAAGTGGGAGAACTAGGAAGGGGAAGGGGATGTGACAAGTGGGACAAGTGAGTGACGGAATTAAGTGTTTCTAGTAAATACTTTCCAATTAAAATTCAAAAACATTCATATAATTAAATAATCAAAGTATGACTTTATGACTCTCTGATTCTATATCTAATATCTGCAATTTCTTGTGTCTCCAATGAAAAAGTATTCTTCACTGTGCTTGTTATAAACTAAATATAAACATACAGATCACATCTGAGGGGGAAATGTGAAAGTTCTGGGTCTCAAAGCCATTCAACTGTGAGGTTCGAGAATATGGAGATCAATTCATCTTTTAAAACAAAGTGCTCCTTCTAATATTATTTTAGCAACAAGAACAGGACCCCACAAACTTGTACATCTCCAATCTGCCACCATCCATGGATGAACAAGAACTGGAGAACATGCTAAAGCCATACGGACAAGTAATCTCCACAAGGATATTGCGGGATTCCAACGGAACAAGTCGTGGAGTTGGCTTTGCAAGGTATATAATACAATACAATATTTATTCAATCTCATTTGAACCTCAGTGAGGCTCAAACGAAACTCTGTTTCTACAGCCATACAAACAAAACAATTCCTACAAGACACACAAACAATTCAATTCACACAAACATCCATCACAGTGAATCTCCTCCTCACTGTGATGGCAGGCAAAGTATTTTCTCTCCCCTGTGCACCATTTATCTCCCGATGTTGAAGCCCGAGGCGGGCGATGGTAAGTCCCACGCCCATTAAGGCCACGCCGGGCGATGTACGGCCCCGCTCCAGGTCTAAATGTCACAAAGTTGGAGCCCCCGGCGGGCGTTGGAATGTCCAGCCCCGCTCCGGGTCGTTCCAACCCCGCGACATGGGTGGGAGAAGTTGCGTTGCGGGAGCTCCGAAAAACGGTCTCCCACTCGGACCCGAGAGCTCCCGATATCACCGTCCACCGGAGCTGCGGCTGGAGCCTCCGAGGCCGCTCCACGGTGCTAGGCCCCAACGACAACGGAGACCCGACAGGGAAAAGGTCGGGTCTCCCGTGCAGGGAAGAGATTTTAAAAGTTTCCCCGCCCCCCCCACATATTCACAGTTAAAAACAGTATAAAAAAAACACAACAACTACATTTAACTAGGCAGAAAAATAATAAAAGACAGACAGGCTGCAGAGGCTGCTGCAACGCGAGTCGCGCCGCCAACCGAAGATATCGTATCATATCGTTTTTATTTTAAAAGCTTAATTGGTACTGTTTTTGGTACAGTCATGTTTTTGAAATGAAATGAAAATGAAATGAAATGATGAAATGATTGAAATGAAATGAAATGAAATGATTCAATTTATTGTCATTGTCAGTGTACAGTACAGAGACAACGAAATGCATTTTAGCATCTCCCTTGAAAAGACAGACAGGGCGTCGCGGTGTGCTGCTGCAACGTGAACATTCCATGCCGGCCAAAGGTGGGTGAAGTGTCTTGCCCCAGGACACAACGACAGTATGCATAAGCGTTTTAACCGGCTTTTAAAAGCTTACTTGGTAGCCCATTGGCTCATCTGTGTCCATTTTTTTATCAATTCCAATGCATACAATGTTCAGCTCCAATGTACATCCAAAATGAGATTTTTTAACTTGTTGAAGGAGTAATATCCAGTTTCAATTCAGGGCATAAAGTGCTGGAGTAATTCAGCGGGGCAGCAACATCTCTGGAGAACACTGATAGGTGGCGTTTCGGGTCGGGACTATTCTTCAGACTGGCGTCACCTATTCCACCGCCTTTGCATCGCCCATCCATGTTCTCCAGATATGCCTCCTGACCCACTGAGTTCCTCCATCACTTTCTATCATATTTTGTAAACCAGCATCTGCGGTTCCTTTGTCTTCAATTTGTTTATCTTCAACTGTTAAATGTTGATCATCATTATTTACAATAAGGAACAAAATTGAAACAAAGAAGAAAAAGAAAGAAAAAAAAACACAGGGTGTCCATTATGTTACTTCTTCCAACCCAGGCAAAGAAAAAGTAGGGTCTTCCACTGATGCTGCTTGACCCGCTGGGTTACTCCAGGACTCGTATGTTTTGCTCAAGATTCCAGCGTCTACAGTTCCTCGTCTCTCTAATGAAACAGTATTCTTTGTTCTGTTGGGTTATTAGCTACCCAATTGGAATTATGAGTTGCTGTTCCTCCAGATTGCGTATGGCATTGGTCTGCCAATGAAGAGGACATGGCTGTGGCCAAGGAGTAAGAACTGAAACGTCTCTCGTCCATTCTCTCCCCAGATGCTGCCTGACTGACTGAGTTTCTCCAGCACTTTGTGTTTTGCTCTACATTCCAACATCTGCGATTTATTGCGTTTCCAATGAAAAAGTATAACCATATAACAATTACAGCACGGCCCTTCTAGCCGTGCCGAACACTTACTCTCACCTAGTCCCATATACCTGCACTCAGACCATAACCCTCCATTCCATTCCCGTCCATATACCTATCCAATTTATTTTTAAATTATAAAAATGAACCTGCCTTCACCACTTCCACTGGAAGCTCATTCCACACAGCTACCACTCTCTTGAGTAAAGAAGTTCCCCCTCATGTTGCCCCTAAATGTTTGTCCCTTAATTCTCAAATCATGTCCTCTTGTTTGAATCTTCCCTACTCTCAATGGAAAAAGCTTATCCACGTCAACTCTGTCTATCCCTCTCATAATTTTAAAGACCTCTATCAAGTCCCCCCTTAACCTTCTGCACTCCAAAGAATAAAGATCTATCCTGTTCAACCTTTCTCTGTAACTTAGGTGCTGAAACCCAGGCAACATTCTAGTAAATCTCCTCTGTACTCTCCCTATTTTGTTGACATCTTTCCTATAATTTGGCGACCAGAATTGTACACCATATTCCAGAATTGGCCTCACCAATGCCTTGTACAATTTTAACATTACATCCCAACTTCTATACTCAATGCTCTGATTTATAAATGCCAGCACACCAAAAGCTTTCTTTACCACCCTATCTACATGAGATTCCACCTTCAGGAAACTATACACAGTTATTCCTAGATCCCTCTGTTCAACTGCATTCCTCAATTCGCTACCATTTACCATGAACGTCCTATTTTGATTTGTCCTGCCAAGATGTACCACCTCACACTTATCAGCATTAAACTCCATCTGCAATCTTTCAGCCCACTCTTCCAAATGGCCTAAATCTCTCTGTAGTCTTTGAAAATCTACTTAATTATCCACAACACCCCCTATCTTAGTATCATCTGCATACTTACTAATCCAATTTACCACACCATCATCCAGATCATTGATGTATATGACAAACAACAGTGGACCCAACACAGATCCCTGAGGCACCCCACTAGATTACCGGCCTCCAACCTGACAAACAGTTATCCACCATTATTCTCTGGCATCTCCCATTCAGCCACTGTTGAATCCATCTTGCTACTCCACTATTAATAACCAACAATTGAACCTTCTTAACCAACCTTCCATGTGGAACCTTGTCAAAGGCCTTACTGAAGTCCATATAGACAACATCCACCGCTTTACCCTCATCAATTTCCCTAGTAACCGCTTCAAAAAATTCAAGAAGTTTAGTCAAACAAGACCTTCAGGCACAAATCCATGTTGACTGTTCCTAATCAGACCCTGTTTATCCAGATGATTATATATATTATCTCTAAGTATCCTTTCCATTAATTTGCCCACCACTGACGTCAAACTAACAGATCTATAATTGCTAGGTTTACTCTTAGAACCATTTTTAAACAATGGAACAAGATGCGCAGTACGCCAATCCTCCGGCACCATTCCCGTTTCTAATGACATTTGAAATATTTCTGTCATAGCCCCTGCTATTTCTACACTAACTTCCCTCAATGTCACAGGGAATATCCTGTCAGGACCTGGAGACTTATCCACTTTTATATTTTTCAAAAGTGTCAGTACTTCCTCTTCTTTGATCCTCATAGTTTCCATGGCTACCCTACTTGTTTCCCTTACCTCACATAATTTAATATCCTTCTCCTTGGTGAATACAGAAGAAAAAAAAAGAAAAGAAAAAAAATTGTTCAATATCTCCCCCATCTCTTTTGGCTCTGCAGATAGCTGTCCACTCTGACAGCTAATATTTTATGTATAACTAAATATAAACTTCAAACAGAGAATCAGTGGAACAGTGTTGTGAGTCAGTACTCAAGCTTGTTGCTATTTTCAGTGCTCTCTTTAACATCTCCCTGCATCTTCCCATCTATCTTCTTGATATTGAACAGATTGTATTTATGTATGGTATGTCTGACCTGTTCAAATAGCATGCAAAACAAAGCTTTTCACTGCACCTTTGCACACGTGACAACAATAAATCAAAACTTAACCCCAATTGAACCAAATAGCAGTGTTATCACCTTATGACTGCTACAAATATTAGAATTGAAAATAAGATGCTTCATCTTACTTTTGAAATTTAATGTACAGGTCGACCACCGATTTTCCAGCAGCTGGTGGTCCAGGACCACCTTTAATCTGGAAAAATTCTGAGAGCACACTTGAAATCCCCGCCTGAAAATGTGGCGAGTAGGCCGGGTGAGGCGGCCGATCTTGACCTCATCGGGACTTCTGCAGCCGATCGGTGGATCGAATTTGTCCCCTGCTGCTGGGGCTGTGGAAATCAGGCCCAGCCAGAGCTGGCAGATCTGACTTTACAGGCCGATATCTCGGCCCCTCGGTGGCCTAGGCGGAACATTCCGGTACCGATGGCCTCCTCTCTGAGGCCGGGACATCTGTTGTTCAGACAAAATGAATAATCCAGAACGGCTCTGGAAGCCAGGATGTCGGAAATTGGTGGTGGACCATTACTTCAAATATTTTGCCATCTATGTTTCAAATTTGCTGAAAGTGGAGCCCAATTTACTCCTCCTTTAGCCGTTAAAAATGATGCACACTTAACGAGGACACAACTGAGAGATTGACATTTGAATCTCTATTTCAAGCTGGGGTAATTTTTCATGCTGAAAATGCTAACAATGATTTTGATTGCAGTTCGGAGCTGTTGAAGTTGAGTGTCATAATAATCGTTGAAATGTTTCCAGAAATGGTATGGATTTGCTTAGAAAATGACAGGTCTTCGCTTGGATGAGCTGCTGACTGCTAAATGTGATGCAGGAATCTCAAAGCATCCTGCACCATTAGTATTGTGTAGTAGTCTTAGTTATAAAGAATGGAAACAGGCCTTTTGGCCCAACTTGCCCACACCAACCAACATGTCCTATCTACAGTAAACCCATCTGCCTGATTTTGCCCATATCCCTCTGAACCCATCCTATCCATGTACCTGTCTAAATGATTCTTAACCGTTGCAATAGTACCTGCCTCAATTAACTCCTCTGGCAGCCCTTTGTGTAAAAAAAAAAGTTACCCCTCAGGTTCCTATTAAACCTATGTCCTTTGATTCTCGATTCCCCTACCCTGGGCGAGAAACTCTCTGCATTTACCCAACCTATCCCTCTAATGATTTTGTACACCTCTATAAGATCACCTCTCATTCTCCTGCGCTCCAAGGATTAGAGTCCCAGCAGCTCAACCTGTCCATATAGCCCAGGCCCTTGAGTCCTGACAATAGTCTCGTAAATCTTCTCTGCACCATTTCCAGCTTGACATCTTTCCTATAACATTGTGCCAAATACTGACCACAATACTCTAAATGTGGCCTTACCAATGTAGTCTGGATGATGTCAATTTGTTTCTACACTAATTATCTGAGTTTTTCATTTATGTTTTTGTATTTTTGCACATCTCGTGGTCGTTATAATACACTCAGCAGGAAATGGAGGCATTATTCTTCTGTATTATGTAAATTTTTCATTTCTCCCTCAGCCTCTTTGCATTTTTTTCTTTTCCGTACTGTTTTTCTGCTCTTCACGCATTTTATACAAATATGTTGCTCGTCATCATCTGATTTTTTTTTTCAGAGTTGATAACCCAAATATGTTTTCAGCGATGATTGATTGACCTTAATTAATGTACAGAAAGTAAAATTCATTCAAAACAAAATCTGCACATGATCTCGCAGTTCTTCATAGGATTCTCAAAAATCAATTATTACTTTTGACAGTTCTTGCTCCTTAGCCAAACCCCTCTTTCTTTCTTGTCCAATATCTTCACCTGTTTCCTCTCAAAAGCGTTTTCTGCCCAGAATCCGCTCTATGTTTTATAAAATGTTCTCAAGTTTAGATATGATTTAGAGACTTTAGAAATACAGAAACAGGCCTTCGGCCCACCAAGTCCACGTTGACCAGCGTTCACCCCAAACACTAGCTCTATCCTACACCCTACGGAAAATTTATATTTTTTACCAAAGCCAATTAACCTACGAACCTTTCCGCTTTGGAGTGTATGAGGAAACCTGAAAACCGGAGAAAACCCATGCTATCAAGGGGAGAATACTCCGTATGACAGCACCTGTAGTCAGGATCAAACCCAGGTCTCTGGCACAGTGAGGCAACAACTCTACTGCAAAAGGAAAAAAAGGAAATATATATAAAAATCCCCATGCTGGCCTTTTCAGACTAATTACCCAGTGTCATAGAGAGATACAGCGAGGAAACAGTCCCTTCGCCAACATGCCCCATCTACACAATAATAATAATAATACTTTATTGTCATTGTAAATACATACAACAAAATCTCAGGCGCACTGCGAGAGCGGAGCTCCAACGTATCAGATAAATAATAACGAAAAACGAATAACAAAAACGGCAAGAAAACATTAAGTCAAGTCATAATGTGCAATATTTCACAGGATAGTGCTGTGGCAGTACAAAATATTGGCTATGGGGGCTGTGTGTTCAGTTGAGAGTGGTGATGGCCTTGGGGTAGAAACTGTACACTAGTCCAACCTGCCCATGTTTGGCCATTTCCCTCTAAACCCGCCCCATCCATTTACCTGTCCAAATATTTTCTAAACATTGTGATGGTACCTACCTCGACTACCTCCTCTGGCAGCTTGTTCCATACACCTACCACCCTTTATGTAAAAAAGTTACCCCTCAGGTTCTTATTTAACCCCTGTCCCACGATGCGAGTTTACCCAAGAGCTCTCCTGAGTTTTAAAAAAAATCAAACTCGTGGTACATAATCACAAGCATTTTTTTAATCTTGGAAATTTTTCACACTGTTGAAAAAACTTCACGAGTTTCCGCGTTTCCTGAGTACCTGCCGTTGGCACTACGAGCCGCTACGAGACATCCACGAGCTCCGACGTACCCGCTACGTACATTCTACGTACTTACCACGAGTTTGATTTTTTTTAAAACTCGGGAGAGCTCTTGGGTAAACTTGTATAGTGGGACAGGGCCTTAAATCTTTCCCTAATCACCTTAAAGTGGTTAATGCTTTTTCAGCTAATTTTTATAACTGTAAATGAACAAAAAATTCTTTTTTTGCCAGGATGGAATCGACAGAGAAATGTGAGACAGTCATAGCACATTTTAATGGAAAATTTATTAAGACCATTCCTGGAGTCCCTGGTGAGTTTTGATGACCTTTGTTAAACTGATGTAGATGTGAATTCATGGAACAGATGACGTTATTGATGATGATGAAGAAATACGATTACTTCTGAGAAATGATGATACGCTGTGGGTTTGTTCAAATATTTCAAAGAATCAGGCATATTGAATCATCTATTTAGGAATACTGATTTTTCTGTTTAACAATGAAAAACAAGGGGGGGGGGGAGTAGGGAGTATGTGATACAAGGAATGGTTGGACAAACATGGATTATTTTCTTGAGAATGTCAGAGGTTGAGGGGAGACCTGATAGAAGTATACCATTTTATAGAGGTATAAAATTATACGAAGCATAGATGGGGTAGACAATTAGAAACTTTCTCAGGGTGGAAATGTCAAAGGCAAGAGGGCATAGATTTAAGGCGAGAGGAGCAAAGTTTAAAGGAGATGTGCGAGGCAAGTTTCTGTAACACAGTCTCTTTCAGCCTATTTTTCAAGTTACGAGAATTCTTTTTAAAAACAGGGGGGAAAGAAAGTCAGAAGTGGAAAGCAATTAATGCTGAACTTGAGTAATGTGTTTGAGAAATATTTTCAGTTAATATCTTAAAATAGCCATCCTGTTCCATGACCTCAATGGCGCATGTGATAGGGCGTGACACAAGGGCTTGCTTGCCAGATCATCACGCATTCTGGCTTTTGTGATTGATGCACACATGTATCCCAAACAAGGAAATACAGTCGACAGGCAAGAGCACAAGTCAAGATTTTGACGATAACATTATTCAAGAATCAAATTTAATTGTCATATGTCCCGACACGGAACAATAAAATTCTTACCTGCAGCAGCACAACAGATATGTGAACATAGTACTCTGTAAATCCTGTAACAAACAAAAAAAGTTCAGTGAAGATAGACAATGTTGGCTCTATCTTCGGTTTAAACCAGTATCTGCAGTTGCTTCCTGCAAAAAATTTCAGTGTATATATACATTAAAAAAGCAAACGTACAAATAAATAATAGTGCATAAATAATGTCCTCAAGTCCATGTAGTTCAGAACCTATTTGAAGGTTGTAGTATTTAATAGCCTGATTGTTGTCGGGAAGAAGCTGCTCCTGATCCTGGACGTTCCAGTTTTCAGGCTCCTGTACCTTCTTCCTGATGGCAGGAGTAAAATGGGAGCGTGGCCAGGCTGATGTGGGTCTCTGATGATGCTGGCTGCCTTTTTGAGGCGGCGACTCCTGTAGATCCCCTCGATGGTGGGGAGGTCAATACACGTGATGGATCGGGTAGTGTCCACCGCTTTTACAACCTCCTTTGTTCTGGGTATTCGAGTTTAGAAAAGTACGGAAGAATAGAGTATCAGAAAGATGAGTTCTTTCCCCAGAGCTATTCAGCTTCTGTAGTCATACAACACAGAAACAGGCCATTTGGCCCAAATCGTCCATGCTGACCAAGATGTCTCAACTAAGTTAGTCCCACCTGCCTGCGTGTGGCCCATATCCTTCTAAACTTTTCCTATTCATGTACCTGCAAAAATATCTTTTAAATGTTGTTATAGTACCTGCCTCAACTACCTCCTCCGGCAGCTTGTTCCATATACCCACCACCCTCTGTGTGGAAAGAGTTTCCCCTCCGGTCTGTATTAAATCTTTGCCCCATCACCTCAAACATATATCCTCTTGTTTTTCATTACCCTACTCTTGGTATGTGCATTCACCCTATCTATTCCCCTCATGACTTTATACACCTCTATAAGATCACCCCTCAGCCTACTGAATTCCAAGGAATAAAGTCCTAGCCTGCCCAACCTCTGCCCTTAGTTCAGCCCCAACATCCTGGTAAAAATGACGGGTGACGTTTCAGGTCGAAACTCTTCCTCACTTAACTCTCTATGCATCACTTCAGCCAGTTCACCTTCTGGGTGCAAGTCAACACAGCCACCACGAGGGGTCAGGCCTGAGCCCTACTCCCTCCAGCAGTAATAACAACACATACAAGGAACTGCAGAAGGTACACAAAAATGCTGGAGAAACTCAGTGGGTGCAGCAGTATTGTATTGTATTGTATTCAAATTTATTGTCATTGTCTCAATTTGAGACAACGAAATGAATTTCCCTTACAGGCAGTATCATAAAAAAAATCACAAAAAAATAATTAAAATAAATAATAAATAAATAATACAACATATTAAAAATAAAATTGAAATTGAATTAAAAATTTAAAAATTAAAAAAAAGCACAAACACAGAAAGTCCACGACACAACATAACATAAATGGCACCCAGGTGAGGAAGACACCATAGTCCAGCCAGCCTCCGCTCCGTGTTCATCCATGGTCGGGGCCTTCCGAGCACCCGCAGTCGCCGCCCCGGGTGCAGGAGGTGGCACGAAAGCAGTCGTCAATGTAACGGAGGTAGAGGTTCTGCAGATGCTGGTTTACCACAAAAAGACACAAAGTGCTGGAGTAACGTAGTGGCTCAACCAGCATCTCTGGAGAACATGCATAGGTTACATTTCGGGTTGGGACCCTACTTCAAACTGCCGAATACCTACAGCCTCCATGGAGCAAAGGAAATAGGTGATGTTTCGGGCCGAAACCCTTCTTCAGACTGATGGAGGGTGGGGGCTAGAAGGAAGGAAAAAGGGAGGGGGAGGAGGACGAGCCCGAGGGTGGGGGGATGGGAGGAGACAGCTCGAGGGTTAAGGAAGGGGAGGAGACAGCAAGGGCTAGCAAAATTGTGAGAATTCAATGTTCATGCCGTCCGGACGCAAGCAACCCAGGCGGAATATGAGGTGCTGTTCGTCCAATTTCCGGTGTTGCTCACTCTGGCAATGGAGAAGACCCAGGACAGAGAGGTCGGATTGGGAATGGAAGGGGGAGTTGAAGTGCTGAGCCACCGGGAGTTCAGGTAGGTTATTGCGGACTGAGCGGAGGTGTTCGGCGAAACGATCGCCCAACCTCCGCTTAGTCTCACCGATGTAAATCAGCTGACATCTAGAGCAGCGGATGCAGTAGATGAGGTTGGAGGAGATACAGGTGAACCTTTGTCGCACCTGAAACGACTGCTTGGGTCCATGAATGGAGTCGAGGGGGGAGGTGAAAGGATAGGTGTTGCATTTCTTGCGACTGCAACGGAAAGTGCCCGGGGAGGGGGTGGTACGGGAGGGAAGGGAAGAATTGACAAGGGAGTTGCGGAGGGAGCAGTCTTTACGGAAGGCAGACATGGGGGGAGATGGGAAGATGTGGCGAGTGGTGGGGTCACGTTGGAGGTGGCGGAAATGGCGGAGGATTATGTGTTGTATTTGCCGGCTGGTGGGGTGAAAGGTGAGGACTAGGGGGACTCTGCCCTTGTTGCAAGTGTGGGGATGGGGAGAGAGAGCAGTGTTGCGGGGTATGGACGAGACCCTGGTGCGAGCCTCATCTATGGTGGCGGAGGGGAATCCCCGTTCCATGAAGAGCGAGGACATTTCCGATGCCCTGGTGTGGAACGTCTCATCCTGGGAACAGATGCAGAGTAGGCGGAGGAATTGGGAGTAGGGGTTGGAGTCTTTACAGGGGGCAGGGTGGGAAGACGTGTGGTCCAGATAGCCATGTGAGTCAGTGGGTTTGTAGTGTACGTTGGTCAGGAGTCTGTCCCCTGCGATGGAGATGGTGAGGTCAAGGAATGGTAGGGAAGTGTCGGAAATGGTCCAGGTGTATTGGAGTGCCGGATGGAAGTTGGTGGTGAAGTGGATGAAGTCAGTCAGTTGTGTGTGGGTGCAGGAGGTGGCACCAAAGCAGTCATCAATGTAACGGAGGTAGAGGTTCTGCAGATGCTGGTTTACCACAAAAAGACACAAAGTGCTGGAGTAACGTAGTGGCTCAACCAGCATCTCTGGAGAACATGCATAGGTTACATTTCGGGTTGGGACCCTACTTCAAACTGCCGAATACCTACAGCCTATTTTATCTGTTGATGATAATCTATTGATTAAGCTGGAAAGAGTGCAAAGAAGAATTGCGAGGATGTTGCCAGGACTCGATGGCCTGAACTATAGGGAGAGGATGAGCAGGCAGGGACTTTATTCCTTGGAGTGCAGGAAGCTGAGAGGTGATCATATGGAGATGTATAAGATCATTTGAGGAGCAGATAGAGTAAATGCACAGAATCCTTTACCTGGAGTAGGGGAATCGAGAACCTGAGGGCTTAGGTGTAAGGCGAGGGGAGAAAGATTTAATAGGAACCTTTGGGGCAACTTTTTTTACACAATGTGTGGTGGCTAAACAGAACGAGCTACCCAGAGGAGGTTGTTGAGACGGGTACCATCACAATGTTTGAGAAACATTTACACAGGTACATGGATAGGATAGTTTTGGAGGGGTATAGGCCAAATGCTGGCAGGTGGCACGAGTGTAGATGGGGCATGTGGGTTAGCATGGATATGTTGGGCCGAAGGGCCTGTTTCCATGCATGACATTTGTTCACGTGCCATCCAATCAAATTATATTATACATGAGTACAACCAAGACATACACAAGCACAACAGGTACAAAGGGAAAAATATAGTTGTACTGCATTGGAGCGTCACAGTTACGGAGAAAAGGTCCAAGGTCCGTAATGAGATAGGTTGGAAGATCGGGACTACTCCCTAGCTTATGGGAGGACCGTTCAGAAGCCTGATAACTGTTCCTGAGTCTGGTGGTACCCACATTTCAGCTTTTGTATCTTCTGCCGGATGGGAGAGAGGAGAAGAGGGAATGACCGGGATATAAAAGGTCATGGATTATGTTGGCTGCTTTCCTGAGGTGTGAGGTGTAGATGGACACAATGTTGTAGTGGTGTGTATTTGTAAAATGCATCATGTTTTTAGTCAGACACACAAAAATGTAACTCCTTAAGCTTGATCTTGTGTCTTCACAGCTCCCATAGAACCATTACTCTGCAAGTTTGCAGATGGTGGTCAGAAAAAGCGGCAAAATCAAAACAAATTTGTGCAAAATGGCCGGGCTTGGCATCGAGAGGGAGAGGTGAGACTTGTAAGTGCTCTCAGGAAATTAAAATAACCCTGTGGAAATACTATTGTCGCCAACTGCTCAAAATGAGGAGTTTTTATGATGTGCGTTTAGTTTAAAGATACAGGATGGAAACAGGCCCTTTTGCGCACCAAGACCAGGCCGACCAATGATCACCCCATACACGGGTTCTACCCGACATTAGGGACAATTTACAGAATCCAATTATCCTACAAACGTACATGTTTTTGGAGTGTGGGAGGAAACCGGAGCACCCGGAGAAAACACACAAGGTCACAGGGAGACCGCACCAAATATGTACAGACAGCATCCACAGTCAGGATCTGGCACTGCACCATGGTGCCGCCCTTGTGCAGATAGTTCAAAGTAGATATTCATGCAGTAAATATTTAAGAAGTATGCTTTTTCTACTCTTGTTTCAATCAACATTGGCACTTGCTGGATAAACTTAGGAGATCGAGCAATATCTGTGGAAAGAGAAGACATTAATGTTTTGGGTCCAGGGCTTCAGAGTTGCGAAAGGGGGAAACAAGTTTGTCTCGGCAGCAGAGATGGTGGAGACAGGACAAGGGGTGGATGGGACACAGTAGCGAACCCCAGGAGCATTTTTTGAAATTTCTCGAGCATCCTATAAACCAGGGTTCGGCAACCTTGTTCTGAATAGGGGCTGGGATGCATGTCCGTGAGCGTATGGCGGGCCACATCTATCACGTGTGCACATGGATCCCGCCCTGGATGGCAGGCATCAATTCACGTGTTCACAGAAGGTAGACAAAAATGCTGAGGAAACTCAGCGGGTGAGGCAGCCTCATGCAATCCTTACACGTCTCACCCGCTGAGTTTCTCCAACATTTTTGTCTACCTTTGATTTTTCCAGCATCTGCAGTTCTTTCTTAAACGTGTTCACAGAAGGTGCGCAGTCGTGCCGGCGGCTTTGCGCAGGGCGCGGTGCAGCCAGAGCTCGGCCACTTTCGAGCCGGATGATTACGGGGAAAAAAATCCGCCTGCGGGCCGGATGATTTCGGGTTACGGGCCGCATTCGGCCTGAGGGCCGTAGGTTGCCGACCCCCACTATAAACTATAAACTTGAATGTGTATCGATAGTAACAGTCACCAGTTTATTGTTTGGAGAAGATGTTACTTTTAGATCTGGGGCCAAGTATTGTGTGTCTGAAACAACCTCATGCCATCAGATGCTGATGTACAGACAAGAGTTCATTGCTTTGAAACAATCTACAAGAATCAAGGGGTGGCACAGTGGCGTAGCAGTATAGTTGTTACCTTACAGCACCAGAGATCCGAGTTCGCTCCTTACTACGGGTGCTGTCTGTGGGGAGTTTGAACGTTCTACCTATGGCCACGTAATTTTTCTTTGGGTGCTCTGGTTTCCTCCCATATTCTAAAGATGTACAGGTTTGTAGGTTAATTGGCCTTGGTAAAAATTGTAAAATTGTCCCAAGTGTGTCGGATAGCGCAAGTCTATGGGATGATCGCTGGTCAGCGCTGAATTGGTGGACCAAAGGGCCTGTTTCTGCGCTATATCTAAAGTCTAAGCCTTATCTAAGTCTAAAGTCTCATTCATTTTGTATCAGATAATCATTTTCTCAAATAATAATTTTTAAAGTTTGACTGAAGTATTGACAATGTTGTTATCTGTTTAATCACAATGATGAGAACTGTTTGCTTGATATCTTGGTGTCATAATAGTTTCCTTAAAGTAGTAAAAACAGCTAAATCTTGATTATTACATTATCTAATAATAGTAATAGTACTCATTTATAAAAATAATCATTACAATATTAGATTATTACAGGAATTTAACAAATATTATTTAAGATGATTCCGATTACATTTTCAGGCTGGCATGACCCTCGCATATGATCCTGGAGCTTTGCAGAATGGGTAAGTAACGCAAAGTGCTTTCCATCTCCTGTCAAAGCTTCCTTTGAACGAGTTAGCATTATGTTGGGTGTGACATTTGTTTCCCACATTTGCTATTTTTTGGCAATATCCTGCCTATTGCCGAGTGTTGCTTATCTCTGCAGTATGTCTTTTTTTAGATTTTATTCGGCACCTTACAGTATTGCAGCAAATCGAATGATTGCACAGACATCACTTGCACCGTACATTGCATCTCCTGTTTCAACCTATCAGGTCGGTTTTCCAACTTTCCAAATCATTTCTGGTTTTTGAGAGGAACTGTAATAATGAATTTGCAAGACTTCAGGGTGGGTTGCAAGGAGGAGAGTGTGGCTGATTTTAAAATAATTTTGTGTCAAATGTTTTTGAAGCATCTCAAATAATTTCCAAGGGTTGCACCGTGGCGCAGCAGGTAGAGCCGCTGTCTCACAGCACCAGAGAACCAAGTTCGATCCTGACCTCGGGTGCTGTCTGTGTGTTGTGGGGGGGAGGTTTGCACGATCTCCCTGTGACCACGTGGGTTTCCTCTGGGTGTTCCGGATTCCTCCCACATCCCAAAGACATGCAAGTTTGTAGGTTAATTGTCTTCTGTTAATTGCCCCCAGTGTGTGGGGAGTGGATGAGAGAGCAGGATAACACGTAGAACTCGAGTGAACGGGTAATCGATGGTCGGCATGGCTTCAGTGGGCCGAAGGGCCTGTTTCCATGCCGTATCTCTGAACTAAACACTAAACTTATTCCAGTGGCGTGTTAAAAAATTGAATGCAAGATAATATTTTTTGAGTAGCTACATTAGATTTGGACCATTTAAAAAATTAATTCATTCATTTTTCAATTAAATGTTCCAGTAGATTGAGAATGACGTTGACTGAGTTAATATTTGTTTATGCCTTGAATTCAGGTGGTGCTAAAGGTAATAGATAGATATGCCATTTATTGTCACTATACATGTACAATGAGATTAAAAGCAGCTCGTACTCAGTGCATACATATAATTTAGTACAAAAAACAAGAAACAGAAAACAAAACAAAAGGTGGAGGGGGGGGGGGGGATAGGTGCACAATTCTGCGGCGCTATATACATATCTATATACATATCTAATGCAATTGCCCCCAAATCCCACTGTGCATTCATGTTTTCAGGCATATGCTTTGTATTTCCATACCTCATTAGTGTTGTAGAAACAAGGAACTGTGGATACTGGCTTCCCAAGGAAAGACAAAATGCTGGAGTAACTCAGCGGGTCAGGCAGCATTTCTGGAGAACATGGATCAGCAACATTTTGGGTCAGGGCCCTTCTTCTTACTGACGAAAGGTCCTGACCCGAAACGTCACCTATCCATGTTCTCCAGAGATGCTACCTGACCCGCTGAGTTACTCCAGTACTTTGTGTCTATCCCAGTGATGGGTTTCCATGCTACATGATAGGTCCATCAGGGATTTAACACTGTCTGATTTTTTTTGCACAATATAATTAGATTCTCTCTACATTACATTGCAGGTGCAGAATACATCATGGATGCCTCACCAACCTTACCTAATGCAACACGCTGTAAGTTTACTCGCAACATACTGTCAGTAGTTTGCAGGGATGAATTGCCTAGAGTCACAGAAATAGGCACTGCGGCCCAACTCTTCCATGCCGATCAAGATGCCTCGTCTACACTAGTCCCACTTGCCTGTGTTTGGCTTCTCAACCTTTCCTATCCATGTACCTGCCCACATTGTCCGTGCCAAACATGATACCAAGACAAACTCTTATCTGCCTGCACATAATCCATATCACTCCATTACCTGCATATCCATGTGCCTATCCAAAATCTCTTAAACGCCACTATCATATCAGCCCCCACCACCACTGGTGATGCATTGCAGACACCCACCACCATATGTGTAAAAAAACTTTCCCCGCACATCTCCTTTAAACTTTACCCCTCTCACCTTAAAACGATTCCCATGATTTTTCCACCCTTGGAAAAAGGTTCTGACTGTCTATCCTATCTCTGCATCTAATTTTATATGCTCCTATCAGGTCTCCTCTCAATCTCCAACATTCCGGAGAAAACAATCCAAGTCTGTCCAGCCTCTCCCTATAAATAATATTCTGCTTATCCTAGTATCATTGAGGTAAACCTCCTCTGCAACCTTTCCAAAGCCTCCACGTCCCTCGTGTAATAGGGCAACAGAATTGCTCGCAATATTTCAAATGCGGTCTAACCAAAGCCCTGTAGAGCTGCATCATGACCTCCTGACTCTTATACTCTCTGTGGAATTCTCTGCCTCAGAGGGCGGTGGAGGCCAGTTCTCTGGATACTTTCAAGAGAGAGCTAAATAGGGCTCTTAAAGATAGCAGAGTCAGGGGATATGAGGAGAAGAGGAACGGGGTACTGATTGGGGATGATCAGCCATGATAACATTGAATGGCGGTGCTGGCTCGAAGGGCCGAATGGCCTACTCCTGAACCTATTGTCTATTGTCTATACTCAATACCATGACCTGTGAAACCAAGCGTACCAAATGCCTTCTTAAATACTCTTATCTACTTGTGTTGCCACTTTCAGAGAGTAGCAGACTTGTCCCCAAGGTGCCACTGTACATAGTGGTAGAAAGTGTTGTGGGTGTTTTGATGTAGGTAACATGCAACAAAGTGTCATAGTCATAGTCTTACAGTGTAGAAACAAGCCCTTTGGCCCAACTTGCATACACCGGCCACTGCAGGCCACCTCTTGGAGCGCTGCTGCAGGGCCTCCAGCGGCCTACTCCACGATCACCATGACTCAGACACATCAACCCGCAAACGCACCATCCCTTCGCCTCACACAGCCACATTATTTTGATGCAAACCAAACAAACATCCCTGTGCCTTGATAAATTGCTTTCTCTTTTCATTTAGGGCGCAGTAATGTCTCCATCCATGGAACACCCCATGTCAATGCAACCTACATCAATGATGAGCCCACTGACACAACAAATGAGTCATCTTTCAATGAACAACACAGGAACGGTAGGTGGTGTCTCAAGGCAGCATCATTTTGAGCTATTAACCTCATTGAGGGAAGTTGGTCTGATAAATGCAATACAGGTCCACCACCGATTTTCCGTCACCCTTCCTTCCCAACCTTTCTGGTTCATCTGTTTTGCCAGGCCAACAGATGTCATGGCCTCCGAGAGGAGTCCAACGGTAACGGATCGATCCACCTAAACTGTCGAGGGGCCGAGACAGTCAAATACAGTTCTTTACGCCATTAAAAAAAATCCAGTTTTTAAATAATGTTTCAATATTCAAAGTTTTATATGTTAAATTATTTCACCATTCTTGCTTTTCTTAAAAGTTAATTTAAATGAAATCTTGTATATGACATACAAGGAGTGGCACAGCGGTAGAGTTACGGCGCCAGACCTGGGTTTGATCTTAACTACAGGTGCTGTTTCTATGGAGTTTACACGTTCTCCCTGAGACTGCATAGATTTTCTCCAGGTGCTCTGGTTTTCTCCCACACTCCAAAGACGTACAAGTTTGTAGGTTAATTGTCTTTGGTAAAAATTGTAAATTGTCCTTTTGTGTGTCGGATTGTGCTTGCGTACGGGGTGGTTGCTGGTTGGCACGGACTCAGTAGGCTGAAGGGCCTGTTTCCACGCTGTATCTCTAAACTAAACTAGGGTATAATTTATTGTGCACCTAGATGGCGAAGGCACCATCATCAGTGAGCTGATGGGATTCGGAGACTGTTAATAATAATGATTTTTTATTTTGTTTGGTTTCATTTTCAGTACATTCCGACTGCCACGGCCATGCAGGGAGCATACATTCCCCAGTATGCGCATGTGCCAACAGCCACTGTTCCCATGGAGGTGAGTATGTGTACACATCGTATATCCGTCAAGTATAAGCAGTTATGGAAACAGTTATTCAACTGCAGAGAGTCATACAGCACGGAAACAGATTGCCTGTGCTTATCAAACCTGCCCATGTTTTGCCTGTATCTTTCTAAACCTTTCCTATCCATGTCTCTGTCCAAATATTTCTTTGTTAGCACCTGCTTTAACTACCTCTTCCGGCAGCTCATTTCATATACCCACCACCCTCTGTATGAAAAAGTTGCCCTTCAAGTTCCCATTAAATCTATCCCCTCTCACATTAAACCTATATCCTCTTGTTCATGATTCCCCTGCTCTGGCTAAAAGACTCTGTGCATTATCCCTATCTATTCCCCCCATGATTTTATACACCTCCATAAGATCACCCCTCAGCTCCTGCGCTCCCAGCCTGCCCAACCTCTCCCTATAGCTCAAGGTCTCAAGTTAAAAAAAACATCCTCTTAAAATGTGAACCTTAACAATTGCAGTAATAGGACTTCTTGTATGGGAATTGTATGTGTGACATATACATGATTTTGATGTATGTTAACATTGTATTATGATTACTGTCCTTGAGACTCTTGAAAGGCGCCCATAAATAAAATTTATTTTTATTATTACTATACACATTCTGACAATAATTCATGATGATGGCAAAAATGTCCAATATTCATGTGAAGAATGGACATTCAAAAAGAGTGATTTATCGAATGTTGTTTACTCTGGCATAATTGTCTTGACAGTAAAATACCTGTAAAATATAAAGTTCATGAGTAATGGTCATGAATTACTTGTGGCGGCACAGTGGCGCAGATGGTAGGGGTGCTGCCCTTCAGAGCCAGAGACCCAGGTTCAATCCTTACCTTGGGTGCTATCTGTGTGGAGTTTGCACATTCTCCCTGTTGCTCAGGGTGCATCAGTTTCCTCTCACATCCCAAAGACGTGCGGGTTCGTAGGTTAATTGGCTTCTGAAAATTGCCCCCTAGTGTGTAGGGAGTGGATGTGAAAGTGGGAACTAGTGTGAATGGGTGATTGATGGTCAGCATGGACTTGGTGGGCTGAAGGGCCTGTTTCCATGCTGTATCTCTAAACTAAACTACAGATGCTTATTAGTAAGAAGCTACAGGTGACCATGAGAACTTGTGACTTAATTGTAGTGAACTTCCTTTGACAAGGGTATAAAACCTGTTGTTATTGTAGGAGCCCAGCGGTCAACAGCAGCAGCAAGTTTCTGTGGATTCTTCATCTGAACACTCTCCCTACTCCTATCAGCAAAGCAAGTAATCCTCAGGTAGCTATTAACTATACCCTGTGTTGATGATTTTTATTTTAATCCTGAGTTATTCCCTTATGGCAAATTAAATGACAGAATGACAGAACCAACCTGTTTATACATCACAGCGCATTTTAAAGGTAGAGTCAATATAAGCAGAGATAGAACATAGAACAGTACATACACACAGTGCCGGAGTAACACAGTGGGTCAAGCAGCATCTCTCGTGAACATGGATAGGTGATGTTCCAGGTCTGGACCTTTCTTCACCTATCCATGTTCTCCAGAGATGCTGCCAGACCGGCTGAGTTATTCCAAAGCTACTTTGTCTTTTTTTTGTAGATCAGTATCTGCAATTCGTTGTTTCTTTGAACAGTACAGCATTAGGAACAGGCCCTTCAGCCCATAATGTCTGTGCCGAACATGATGCCAAGTAAAATTGGAACATAGTATAGAGGAAAGTAGCTATTCCTGAACATTATGTTGTGGGACTTCAGGCATCTGTACCTCCTGCCGATGACGGCAGAGAGAAGATGGCACGGCCCATAGGGTGGGGATCCTTGATGATAGATGCCACCTTCTTGATGCAGCGCCTGGTGTAGATGCTTCTGATGGAGGGGAGGGCTGTGCCCTTGATGGACCAGGCTGAGTCCACCACTGTCTGCAGTCCCTGTTCATTACAACTGCTATACCAGACCATGATACAACCAGTCAGGATCCTTTCCACAGTACATCTGCAGAGGTTTGTTGAGTATTCAGAGACATGCCAAATCTTTTTGAACTATGAAGAAAGTAGAAGCGATGGTGTGCCTTCTTCATGGTTACATCGATGTGCTGGACCTGGGTAGGTCATTGAGTCATAGAGTCATACAGCCCTTTGGAAACAGGCCCTTTGGCCCAACTTGCCCATGCCAACCAAGATGCCCCATCTACACTGGTCCCACTGCCCGCATTTGGCCCACATCCCTCCACACCTTTCCTATCCGTAAACCTGTCCAAATGTCTTTTAAATTATGTTGTACATCCTCTAGTTGCGCCAGGCACTCAGGTTAAACACTGATTTTCCGGCACCCTCCGTTCCAGAGCTTTTCTGGATAATCTGTTTTTCTGGATCAATAGAGGTCACGTAATAATGAAACGACAATGCACCACTGGCCCGTAAATGACACACCTCCCATGTCTCTAAAGCATCATGGAGTGCCAGAAACATAAATAAAACAAGTATAAAATGCAAGCTGAATGTGAATGGAATGACCTGCCAACCCATCCCTGGCTCCCACTGTATCCCCAGACGTTTAGAGTTCCGACTTCTGACCCCACCCCCGACTCGCAATGTGTACCAGCGAGCCCTTCTTCGCCCACTACACGTTCCGGTCACATGGCTGTTGTTGTGGCTCACGTTGTAGACCCTGGGGACAGCCCTTTCTTAGGGCCGCTGCTCCAACCTACCCGCCCCCCCCTCCCCCTCCCCCTCCCCGTTTTTTCTTTCTCCTTTCATTAAGCACGAGCAAGTTTTCTTCTAAGCCAGAAAAATGGAAGAAAATCGCAGGGATACTGAGTTGGATGATCAGCCATGATCATATTGAATGGCGGTGCAGGCTCGAAGGGCCGAATGGCCCACTCCTGCACCTATTTTCTATGTTTCTATGTTTCTTTGAATGGATGAGCATTAAAGATGGAAAAAATCCTTCTTATTAAAAACATTACTTTTTCAGATCTACAGGATCGGCCCTCTCCCTGGTGGGCGGAGAACACATAAGGACTGAAACAATCATGGCTTCTGATCTAATATTCTCTAACAATTGTCAACTTTTGCACAGATTCTAAGAAAGAAATATTTGTAATAAAATCAACTGAAACAAATATTTTGGTATAAGTTCTGTCAAGTATATATAAATGCTAACATTCATAAAGAGGTAAATAAACCTCTAGGAAATATCTTTATTTTGGTAAAAAGAGAGAGGTTATTTTTAAGATTTTTTTTCTCAAACCTTTGACATATATATTCATGGATTGATGGAGTGAAATTTATTGTTCAAGTTGCAGGTCAGGTTGGTCTTCGAAGACTAACAACTTCTGCTTCGATTTATCTTCTGTATTATATGCTAGGAAATTTCTGAAGTGTCACAAGTGACCAGATCACCTTTCCACTGATGTTCTACGCTTGCTGTGTGAGTGTTGTGAAGTGATATTTTTAATAAGTCTTTTTGTTTGTTAATGTCTACTTCATTAGAAGTGGATAGATGTCATCAGGATTTTATTTTTCTTCAAATTGCAATCTGCCTTAAATCTCTTGTTTCATTAGATGTTTTGAAGTGTTTTAAAGATATAATGATTTAGTCATAGAAAGTAGCTCAACAATGTCTTGCATTGTTAGATTTTTTGTAGCATTAAAATTTGATTCGTTGTGGATCACACCTTTTTTATTGTAGATGATTTTAATTGTTTTTTTCTTAACTAAGTAGAAATGATAGGAAGAAAGGAGTGTTTTTTTCTGAATTTAATGAAATTTTAAGGTGGTTGGGTTATAATATAGATGAGCTGAGAATTCTGCTATATAGAAAAAATAAAACCAATCCTTTGACTTTTCAGGTTAAATCGATGTTCTATTAGAGTAGACAGAGGGGTAAAAGTCGGTGGGCTTATCATGACAATTTTTATACTCCGCTTTAGCAAGTTTTGAGACTGCTAGAGCTTAAATGATTTATGATTTCTCACAAGTTAGTAGTGAGGTAGCAAATGATTTATTATTACAGCAAATAAAAAAGCTAAAGTAGAAAATAAATTGAGAGATGAGCAAAACTTTGGGTACTAGCTCTCTGATAATTTTTTTTGTTTTTAACTTGGCACTTTTAACATTACCAAAGAATTTTGAGCTAGCAACTCGACAAATGGAGAGGAAAAAAAATTCTCTCAGCTTAGAATTTCTTCAATTCTCTTTTTATGTTATTTTGTGCCGGACCAGTTCGATGTGCCTTTTTACATGCATTTACATTTAATTCTGTGTAAATGTAGGGACACAAAAAAAAGCATGAAGGAACGTTTTCATCCAAGCAGTGCCACACTTTATATATTTTTTATTTCCATTGTTGTCACTACATGTGCTAGATATAATAAGAATGATTTTGAAGCTATGAAATCTAAGAACTTATTGCAGCTTTATCTGGTTAGACTCTGTTTCATTAGACATTGTATCAAGTAAAGTTTGCCTTATTCACAACATGTATTTTAAAGCTAAACAGGTCATCCTCCAGTGACTGTGCATTTGGTCAGCTCTTGATCAGTTATCTACCTCAGGTTTTGTTTTTTGTTGTGCTTGGCCAAATCATTGGCCTGCCTGTCTCAATAGACCAAATCACTCTAGCTCAGGAGTTAGCAGTGAATGTTTTATGCTCATGTGTTTATTTTTCAGAATTATTGTAATATATTAAGTTCTCATCAGTGTATTTCATAGTTTCAAAATATTTGTTGCTTTGGAGATTTTTTTTAAATTAGTTTTTAGATTCTCAACACATGTAATCTTTTTTTAAAAAGCAAGACAATTGTGGTATTACCTGTAGAAACAAAGAACTGCAGATGCTTGTTAACACACAAAAGGACACAAAGTGCTGGGTTAACTCAGCGGGTCAGGCAGCATCTCTGGAGAACATGGATAGGTGACATTTTGGGTTGTGACCCTTCTTGAGACTGACTGGGGGGGGGGGGGGGGGGGGGGGGAAGAGAGGTGGGGGCAGAACAAAGTCTGGCAAGTGATAGGTCTGAAGAAGGGTCCTGACCCAAAACGTCACCTATCCATGTTCTCCAGAGATGCGGCCTGACCCACTGAATTACTCCAGCACTTTGTGCCCTTTGGTGGTGTTACCTGATTAGTGCTCCTTAAAGACTTTCTCTGGTGTGTACAAGTCTCAGCATATTGCAGCATTCCTGCCTACTTGGATGATAGCCAGAATCAGAGTTACAGATAATTGCCGGATTACTATGAATTGTTTAATTCCGAAATCTGAGAGGTCTATAACTGCGTGGAATTGGCTGCTTTTGGTATCTGACTTAAGTGCCAAACTTATTATCTGGATATGATTTGGAAAAAAAAACCTCTGTACATAAAGAAATAATCAGTTACTAAAGGCTCGCCTAGTAGACAACCATTAAATTATAAAGAAATTTAATTTATGAAGACCTTTTGTACAGATTGTTTGAAATTTTTCATAGAGATGTCTATATGATCAAGAGAGTTAATTTTTTTTAATTGTTTTACTCATGCCACAAACTTGCCAGTGGTTACCTATTTGTCCGGTTCCAAAAGACTCGTTCTGTAGCTTTGTTTCCTAAGTTGTTTAAGCCAAGAAAACATATTTGAACTGTAAATTAATTTTAGATGGTTCCTTAGTATTTCTGTGCATTTTCTTTTGGAAAACTTTTGAATAAAAAAAGACCAATTTAAAATAATTAATCTTACAGTTGTTTTAATCTGATTGCTTCACATTTTTCTTTATCGCGGGTTTGCCGTGGCGTTTTGACTCAGCAATCAAACTTGGATGCAAGCTGAAACATTGTCTGACAAAGGAAATCTAACATAATTGTGATGTCTTCATATCAAATCACGTTCATCTCTGGATCTCCTGTCACATGTTGACAAGATGTTTCAACAATGATAAATATCTATGTATAGATGGTCATTTACTCAAGAAAAATCTTCCAGATGTGTCATCTTCACAAATGGAATGATAAGTCAAACATGATAAATGATTACCCGATACTTGTTAATCACCTGGGGTGGCAACACAATGGCGCAGCGGGTAGAGCAGCTGCCTCACAACGCCAGAGATCCATCCAGGTTCAATCCTGACCTCGGGTGCTGTCTGTGTGTAGAGTTTGCATGTTTCCCCTGTGACCAAGTGGGTTTCCTCCATGTGCTCCAGATTCCTCTCACATCCAAAAGATGTGTGGGTTGTAGGTTTAATTGGCCCTCTTTAAAAAGCCCCTAGTGTGCAGGAAGTGGATGAGAAAGTGGGATAACATGAATGAATGAATGAGTTTATTGGCCAAATGTGTACACATACAAGGAATTTGCCTTGGTGCTCTGCTCGCAAGTAACAACACGACATACAATAAACAATTAAGAATAAAACATAAAACGTTAAAACATTAAGAATAAAACTTTCAGTACAAGGACGCCCAGGTCTTGCTGCACCTCCCCCTTACCTAACCTAACCCCATTGAGATAATAATCTGCCCCCTTGTTTTTGCCGCCAAAGGGGATAACCTCACATTTATCTATATTATACTGCCACGCATCTGCCCACTCACTCAACCTGTCCAGGTCATCCTACAACCTCCTAACATCCTCGTCACAGTTCACACTGCCACTCAGCTTTGTGTCATCCGCAAACTTGCTAGTGTTGCTCCTAATTCCCTCTTCCAAAACATTAATATATATGGTAAACAGTTGCAGCCCCAACACTGAGCCTTGCGGCACTCCACTCGCCACTGCCTGCCATTCTGAAAAGGACCCGTTCACTCCTACTCTTTGCTTCCTGTCTGCCAACCAATTTTCTATCCATGTCAACACCCTACCCCCAATACCATGTGCTCTAATTTTAGTCACCAGTCTCCCGTGCGGGACCTTATCAAAGGCTTTCTGAAAGTCTAGATACACTACATCAACTGGCACCCCTACATCCATTTTACTTGTCACATCCTCAAAAAATTCCAGAAGATTAGTCAAGCATGATTTCTCTTTCATAAATCCATGCTGACTTGGACTAATCCTTTTACTGCTATCCAAATGCCCTATTATTACCTCTTTAATAATTGACTCCAGCATCTTTCCCACCACCGGTCAGGCTAACTGGTCTGTAATTCCCCGTTTTCTCTCTCCCTCCTTTCTTGAAAAGTGGGATAACATTAGCTATCCTCCAATCCACTGGAACCGATCCTGAATCTATTGAACTTTGGAAAATGATCATCAATGTGTCCACTATTTCTGGATACACCTCCCTGGGGACCCTGGGATGCAGACCATCAGGCCCCGGGGATTTATCATCCTTCAGTCCCATTAGCCTACCCAATACTATTTCTCACCAAATGAAAATTTCTTTCAGTTCCTCTACCCCCTTAGATCCTCTGTCCTCCAGTACATCTGGGAGATTGTTTGTGTCTTCCTTAGTGAAGACAGATCCGAAGTACCTGTTCAACTCTTCTGCCATCTACTTGTTACCCATAATAAATTCACCCGTGTCTGCCTTCAAGGGACCCACATTTGACTTTGCTACTCTTTTCCCCTTAACATATCTAAAGAAGCTTTTATTGTCCTTCTTTATATTCCTGGCCAGCTTCCCTTCGTACTTCATCTTTTCAGCCCGTATTGCCCGTTTTGTTTCCTTCTGTTGTCCTATGAAAGTTTCCCAATCCTCTGGCTTCCGGCTACTCTTTGCTGTGTTATACATCTTTTCTTTTAGTTTTATTCTATCCCTAACTTTTCCTGTCAGCCACGGTCAGGCACGGAAATCGCTATCAAAATATGGAAGGGCCCGGAGGACAGTGGGGAGACAATTAAAAGGCAGGTTAATCTAGCGGGACAGGCAGAGTTGAGCTGGGATTAGCGCTGCTTCTCTGCGCCGACTGTGGGCCTGGGGGTACAGGTCCCGTCTGACTCCCAACCTCTCTGGCCACCCATGGGGGGGGGGGGGGGGGGGGGGGGGACACTCGGGTGGGGACGGGACAGCACCAGAGACCCGGCTGGGATCGATCCTGGCTGCGGATGAGGCGCAGGTCTGTGCCGAGAGTGTTTTGGCACGTCTCCCTCCTCCAATCATCGCACTATCCTCAGTAACCCCCCCACTCCTCCCTCCTCCAATGATCGCGCTGAATCATCATGTCCCGCCTCCATTGCCTGCTGACCGACGTCTCTCGTCCAATCGGCGCCCTCGATCAGCAGTCCCATCTCCACTGTCTCGCGGAAAGCGGAGATTTCACCGAGTTTTAAAATCCGGATGACAAAAACTTGGGGGGGATGTCCCCCACCTTTCAAAACAGAGGGGGGACGTGTCCCCCCTGGCCCCCCCGGATTTTCCGCTCCTGGCCACGGTTGCCTCCTACTCCCCTTAGAATCTTTCTTCCTTTTTGGAATGAAATGATCCTGCATCTTCCGGATTGTGCCCAGAAATCCCAGCCATTGCTGTTCCACCGTCACTCCTGCTAGGATCCATTTTCAGTCTACTTTGGCCAGCTCCTCTCTCATGCCTTCATAGTCCCCTTCGTTCAAGAAGATTCATGGCAACAAGTATGTTCACATCCTCTGACTGCAGGACCTTACTTGTTTTGTTCACTCTTTCAAGAATGTCATTCCAAAGGATTGTGGGAAAGATCGTTTCCAGGTTCTCCATTTTCTCGCTCAATCCTTCAGCCTCTCGCCTTGTGTTCACTTCCTGTTCAGCATCAAGTGAGTTGAAGTGACGTTAACATATACGCTTTTACGTTATGTAGCGCATGAAATACGTACACACACATGCACGTGTGATTGCAGAGGTGACCGTGATACTAAATCAGAGGCGAATGCCAATGTCCACTTGTTATCATAAAAATTAACATTATCTTTAATAAAACGCATGCTAAATATGCATTTTCCAATAACAAATATTTATAGTTTAGTATAGTATAGTATTTATTTATTGACTGCAAGTCACAACATACATAGATTGGCATGGGGTCCCTATGCTCGTTGGGCCCCGGGCAACTGCCCAGCGCCCCATGTGTTAAGACGGCCTTGATGACACATTGGTCAACCTGCGGAGTACCTTCAGCAACAGACTGGTTCCACCAAAATGCAGTACAGAAGCTACAGGAGATCCTTCTTCCCTGTGGCTATCAAACTCTACAACTGCCCCCCTTCTGTCGTGGGGTCGACTGATTCCCCCCCCTGCCAATCTTTGCACATCCCCAATCCTTTCCACTTGTCACTTTGATTTCATGTATCTTGGGTTTTATGACTGTTGGCAAACCAATTTCCTACCTGGGATAAATACAGTTCTATCCTATTGTATCGTATCCGCTTGCTCACCCGGCTGTTGTAGGGCCTCCCGCGGCTGTCAATGCCAACACCACCACCCGTGACCACCACAAACGTGTCGTCCGTCGCCTCCAGTTGCCACCCCTCTGCTTCCGTGGGCCGAGGTCACCGTGACTTGCTTTCCCAGACTGACTGCAGAAATTTAGGGCGCTTTCCAAGGGCTTGGGAGATGAACTCACAGACGGTTCTCAGCCGCCGACTTTCCCCTTCACCTTTTTATAGAGGTGTACAAGATTCTGAGGGGAATTGATAAAATGCACAGAGTCTTTTACCCAGGGTAGGGGAATCAAGAACCAGAGGACATAGGTTTAAGGTGAGGTAGGAAAGATATAGTAAGAACCCTCATGGGTAACTTAGGGATCGAGCTGCCGGAGGAGGGGCCATCAGGAACAGCACGGTACCGCAGTGGTAGAGTTGCTGCCTTACCGATTCAGATTCAGATTCAGATTCAATTTTAATTGTCATTGTCAGTGTACAGTACAGAGACAACGAAATGCATTTAGCATCTCCCTTGAAGAGCGACATAGCAAACGATTTGAATAAAAAAAATAATAAGTGTCCGGGGGGGGGGTGGTGATTGGCAGTCACCGAGGTACGTTGTTTAGTAGAGTGACAGCCGCCGGAAAGAAGCTGTTCCTCGACCTGCTGGTTCGGCAACGGAGAGACCTGTAGCGCCTCCCGGATGGTAGGAGGGTAAACAGTCCATGGTTGGGGTGAGAGCAGTCCTTGGCGATGCTGAGCGCCCTCCGCAGACAGCGCTTGCTTTGGACAGACTCAATGGAGGGGAGCGTGGAACCGGTGATGCGTTGGGCAATTTTCACCACCCTCTGCAATGCCTTCCGGTCGGAGACAGAGCAGTTGCCATACCATACTGTGATGCAGTTGGTAAGGATGCTCTCGATGGTGCAGCGGTAGAAGTTCACCAGGATGGACCTTCTTCAGTCTCCTCAGGAAGAAGAGACGCTGATGAGCCTTCTTGATCAGAGTAGAGGTATTGTGGGTCCAAGAGAGGTCATCGGAGATGTTGACTCCCAGGAACCTGAAGCTAGAAACACGTTCCACCTCCGTCCCGTTAATGTGGATGGGGGTGTGCGTGCCGCCTCTGGACTTCCTGAAGTCTACAATGAGCTCCTTGGTCTTCTTGGAGTTAAGGGCCAGGTTGTTGTCAGCGCACCATGCTGCTAAGTGCTGGACCTCCTCCCTGTAGGCCAGCTCATCGTTGTTGCTGATGAGGCCAATCACCGTTGTATCATCTGCATACTTGATGATGGTGTTAGTACCATGTACAGGTGTGCAGTCATAGGTGAAGAGGGAGTAGAGGAGGGGGCTCAGCACACAGCCCTGAGGAACGCCGGTGTTCAGGGTGAGGGTTGAAGAGGTGTGCTTGTCTAACCTCACAGACTGGGGTCTGTTGGTTAGAAAGTCCAGTATCCAGTTGCAGAGGGAGGGGTCGATGCCCAGGTTACCGAGTTTGGTGATCAGTTTTGATGGAATAATGGTGTTGAATGCTGAGCTGTAATCGATGAACAGCATTCTTACATAAGTGTCTCTGTTGTCAAGGTGGGAGAGGGCGGAGTGAAGTGCCGTTGAGATGGCATCCTCCGTACTCCTGTTCTTGCGGTAGGCAAACTGATAGGGATCCAGTGTGGGGGGTAGGCAGCTTTTGAGGTGTGCCAGGACCAGCCTCTCGAAGCACTTGGTGATGATGGGGGTAAGTGCAACTGGGCGGAAGTCGTTGAGGCTTGCCGCAGTGGAGTGTTTTGGCACTGGCACGATGGAGGTGGCTTTAAGGCAAGTGGGGACAACTGCTTGGGCAAGTGACAGGTTGAAGATGTCAGTCCAGACGTCTGTCAGCTGCGCAGCACAGGCACTGAGCACGCGCCCAGGGATGCCGTCAGGGCCAGCAGCCTTACGTGCATTAGTCCTACTCAGTGCCACGTACACGTCGTAGGGGGTGAGTGTGAGGGGTTGGTGATCGTCAGGTAGCACAGCCTTGATGGCTGTCTCTAGATTGTCCCTGTCGAAGCGGCCATAGAAGTGATTAAGGTCCTCAAGGAAGGAGGCGTCGCTGGATGTGGGGGTGATGTTGGAGGGTCTGTAGTCCGTGATGGCCTGGATGCCTTGCCACATGCGTCGGGGGTCGGAGTTGTTGTTGAAGTGCTCCTCAATCCTGAGCTTATGGCAGTGCTTGGCCTTCCTGATGCCCCTCTTCAGGTTAGCCCTGGATGAACTGTAGGCTCGAGCATCGCCTGACCTGAAAGCGGTGTCCCGTGCTTTCAGCAGTAGCCTGACCTCGCTGTTCATCCATGGCTTCTGATTCGGGTATATGGTCACCTGTTTGAGGGAGGTGACACTATTGATGGTGGAGTTTATAAAGTCCAGAACAGAGGATGTATAGGAATCAATGTCCGTGTGAGAGTCAAGGGTGGCCTGGGCTGCAAACGCCTTCCAGTCAGTGTTTCCAAAACACTGCTGAAGTGTGAAGTCCGTTTCCTCTGACCAGACTTTAATTGTCCTTACAGTTGGTTTAACCCGTCTGATGAGTGGGGAGTACTTAGGGAGCAGGAACAATGAGACGTGATCAGACTGACCAAGGTGGGGGAGGGGATGGCTTTGTAAGCTTCAGCCATATTGGTGTAGACTTTGTCCAGTGTCTTGTCTACTCTAGTGGGGAAGGATACATGTTGGTGGAATTTGGGGAGTACAGTCTTCAGGTTGGAGTGATTGAAGTCACCCGCAACAATGAAGGCTGCCTCGGGGTTGTGCGTCTGTTGTTTGCTAATGGCAGTATGCAGCTCTTTCATTGCAAGCTTGGCATTAGCATCAGGAGGGATATAGGCTGCAGTCACAACAGTGGAGGTGAACTCTCTGGGCAGATAGAACGGTCTGCATCTAACCAAGAGGAATTCAAGGTTAGCTGAGCAGTGACTCTCGATGATGGTGGAGTCCGTGCACCATGCTTTGTTTACATAAACGCACAGACCCCCCCCTCTGGTCTTACCAGAGTCTGATGTCCTGTCCGCTCGGAGTAAATGACGCCCCGATAGCTGGATGGCGCTGTCAGGAACGTCAGTGTTGAGCCAGGTTTCAGTGAAGATCAAGATGTTGCAGTCCTTGATCCGGTTGTGGGAGGTGATCCTTAGCCGGAGTTCATCCATTTTGTTTGCCAGTGAGCGCACGTTGGCGAGGAAAAGGCTAGGAATCGCTGCCCTGTGTGGGGCTAGCTCTAACCTGGCCTTTAACCCACCTCTGCGTCCCCGGCGGTGTTTTCGTACCCGTCGCCGTCTGTTGGTGCTTCTGGTGGGCCGAGCTGGCTTGGTGCGCGCTGGTGTTCTGCCGCTCCGTTGCTCCGCGTCTGCGTTACTCCGCAGGCGGTCTTCAGCCCCGCGGCTCTGCTGATGGTCTCCAGCCCCGGGGCTTACCTGGCGTTCTCCAGCTCCACGGGTCGGGTGGTGGTCTCCAGCTCCACGGGTCGGGTGGCGTTCTCCAGCTCCACGGGTCGGGTGGCGGTCTCCAGCTCCACGGGTCGGGTGGTGGTCTCCAGCTCCACGGGTCGGGTGGCGTTCTCCAGCTCCACGGGTCGGGTGGTGGTCTCCAGCTCCACGGGTCGGGTGGCGTTCTCCAGCTCCACGGGTCGGGTGGTGGTCTCCAGCTCCACGGGTCGGGTGGTGGTCTCCAGCTCCACGGGTCGGGTGGTGTTCTCCAGCTCCACGGGTCGGGTGGTGGTCTCCAGCTCCACGGGTCGGGTGGTGGTCTCCAGCTCCACGGGTCGGGTGGTGGTCTCCAGCTCCACGGGTCGGGTGGTGGTCTCCAGCTCCATGGGCCGGGTGTCGTTCTCCAGCTCCACGGTCGGGTGGTGGTCTCCAGCTCCACGGGTCGGGTGGTGGTCTCCAGCTCCACGGGCCGGGTGTCGTTCTCCAGCTCCGCAGGACGGTTGGGCTCCGGGGATCGGGTGAGTACCGGGAGTCGGGCCAGGACCGGGGATCGGGTGAGGACCGGGGGTCGGGCGTGGGCCGGGAGTCGGGCGAGGGCCGGGGGTCGGGTCAGGGCCGGGGATCGGGCGAGAACCGGGAGTCGGGCCGGGAGTCGGGCGAGAACCGGGGGTCGAGCGTGGGCCGGGGGTCGGGCGAGGGCCGGGGATCCGGTGAGGACCGAGGGTCGGTTGGGCTCCGCGGGTCGGATGGCGGTCTCCAACCCCGCGACTCACCTGGCGGTCTCCAGTCGGGTGCTCTGTTGCTCTGATGAGCTCAGACGGAAGAGGGAGATTGTCCAAAAAGTTGTTGCAGCCGCAGGAACCGAAGTCCAGAAGTTCCTGTCGGCTGTACGAGATGAGTACAAGACTGCTCCGAGTGAGCAGCCTTGAAGCAGGTAAGGGGATCGTTGCTATTTTTCCCATTCTAGGGAGACACAGGGCGTCGCGGTGTGCCCGCGCCGCCGCCATTTTGAAGCTCGGGTGCCTTGCAGCACTGGAGACCTGGGTTCGATCCTGGCTATGTGTGCTGTCTGTACAGAGTTTGTACGTTCTCCCTGTGACCATGTGGGTTTTCCCCAGGTGCTCTGGTTTCCTCCCACACTCCAAAGAGGTGCGAGTTTGTAGGTTAATTGGCTTCTGTAAATTGTCCCTAGTGTGAAAGATAGTGCTAATATATGGGGTGATCGCTGGTTGGCATGCAATATCTCTAAAGTCTAAAGGAGGTAGTTGAGGCATGTACTGTAACAACATTTAAAATACATTTGGACAGGTACATGAACAAGAAAGGTTTAGAGAAATGTGGGCCACACACAGGCAGGTGGGACTAGTATAATAATAATAATAATAATAACTTTATTTGTTAAGCACCTTAAAAACAACCAAAGCTGACCAAAGTGCTGTACAGAAAAAAAAAGAAAACAAGCAAGACATCATAAAACAGGCAGAACAACAGAACATACAACTAACACGAGGCGCATAAATTACATACAAAAATCCAAACAATAAATTAAAAAATGGGGGCATATTGGTCAGCATGGACGAGTTGGGCCGACGTGCCCGTTTCCACTCTGTATGACGTTCGGGGAAATTATCAAGTGACTGTTCAAAAAACGGAAAGATTTTACAGAGCAACATAAGGAAGGAGAGGCAGAAAAGGTTTGGAAGAGATTTCCAGAACTTTGGACAGACTTCTGAAAGTATACCCCCCACTGTACGGAATAATTACACATGGAGAAGGTACGGGAATTGGAGGAACACCAAGATCGTAAGAAGTTCTTGATGGTGAAGATCGGTGCCACCAAGCCAACGGGCTTTTAAGGCCAGGAAAAGACTGCACTCGAAAGAACTTTGAAACTATGTGGGTGCCAGAAACGTGGCGACTGTGTACTGTCTCGGTGAAGGTTACAATTACACTACAACTGTTGCACTGTTGTACTTATTTATGAATGTGCTTATCTACAGCATGATTCCACTGGATTATATGCAAGACAAAGAATGTTGCTTTACCTAGATACATGTGACAATAAAGTATCATCATTATCAAGGAGGCTGGGGAAGGTTGCACAAGGAACGAGGTTTGAGAGCAGTGGTGGGGTGATCAGGTGATATGAAAATGCCAGTGTCTATATTGGCACTAATTCACAAGCTTTATGGTTTTGCTGTAAATGCTCATTTTTGGCAGAAAAGGAAAGAAATTGTGAATTCTTTACCCAAACCTAATTTTCCATTATTTTAATAATTTCCTAATTTTATTCACCAAACTTGAAGGTGGCACATTGGCAGTAGAGCCACTGCCTCACAGCGCCAGAGACCCGGGTATGATCCTGACCTCAGGTAGCAATGTTACAAAATTTTGAGATTTTAAAAATCAAGTCTGCAATTTATCCCATCAGATAAAGCATAACAATGTTTAATTTGACACCAAATTCACTTTCATATCTCAAATATTAAAAAAGTTATGGCCATTTTCATACTCGGAAATTAGCATCTTGTTCCCTATTGATTTTCAATGGACATTACAAAAAAGCTGTGATCTTGGATAGTCAAAAGCCCATTTCTTAAGGAAAGATTAACATTTTTAAATAGCCTAAGTGTCCAAAGATTATTCACAAATAATTCACAATATAACATGATTTTTATATCTAATTTACATTAATTTATAGGCCAAATGGAAGGAATTTAGTGTTCAATTGCTGTAAATAAATGCCCATTTAAATCGGCTTTCTAGTGGGTTCATGTGAACGCGCTGGTTTAGAACGTTCGCATCGCGCTGGATTAGTGCCCTCAAATGCCGAGAAAAATACTGCGGGATATAAAAAGCCCAAAATGAACTACTCGCTATAGATAACTTGATATACAGGGTTATATATATAAGCCCCATTTAATGTAAAAATAAGGTACATACCTTTAATTGTTTGCTTTATAAAACCCTGGGGCTGCGAGAGGTTGCGGAGTGAGACAGTAATTTTAAAACTATTATAACTATATTATCGAGGCCTATAAAACTAATACCTTTTGCGACCGGGTCTTGCAGCGATTTTTCGTTAATGATTTACTAGGCTGAACATCCGCGATTAGAACAGCCTAGTAAAAATCGCGTTTTAAACTCGCCCCCTCCAAACAGCGCCAAAATCGCGGACATGGCTGTGGGCAGATTCCCAATGACGATTCAGGTAGGTTTTGTAACATACCTACCTCAGGTACCATCTCTGTGGAGTTTGCACATTTTCCTTCGGGTGCTCCGGTTTCCTCCAAGATTCCAAAGACATGCAGGTTTGTAGGTTAATTGGCCTCCGTAAATTGCCCCTAGTGTGCTGGGAAAGTGGGATAACATAGAGCTAGTGTGAACGGGTGATCAATATTCGGCGTGGCTATGATGGGTTGAAGGGCCTGTTTCCATACTGTACCTGAAAACTAAAGTTGACAATTAGTTAATGACTAGGTTTTACTATTTTAGTTTTGTTTATTATTGTCATGTGCACCAAGTTACTGTGAAAAGCGTTTTGTTGTAACTTGTATTTTTTACTTCTAAAGTTATGTTCATAAGTCATAGGTTTAGGCCATTCGGCCCATTGAGCCTACTCCACCATTCAACCTTGGCTGTTCTATCTTTCCTCTCAAACCCCTTCTCCTGCCTTCTCCTCGTAACTCCTGACACCCCGGAAATGGAACGGAGGTTGGTTTGTGTGATGGTCTATGCTGCGTCCACAACTCCCTGCTGTCTTGGGTAGAACTGTTCCCAAACCATTCTGTGATGCATCCCTATAAAATGTTTTTTACAGCGCATCTGCAGAGGTTAATGAGAGTTTTTGGGGACATGCTGAACTTCCTAAGCCATCCTCAGCCTTCTGAGGAAGTAGAGGTGTTGGTGTGCTTTCTTGGCCATTGCTTCGATGTGGACAAATTAATAGGAAACCAAGGGACAACCTTTTCACAAGAGATTGGTGGGTACATGGAACAAGCTGCCAGAGGAGGTAGTTGAGGCAGGTACTACAAGAGCATTTAAAAGACATTAAACAGGTGCATAAATAGGAAACATTTAGAGGGGTTTAGGCCAAACATGCGCAGGTGGGACGTGTAGTTGAGGCATCTTGGTCAGCGTGGGCAAGTTGAACAAAAGGGCAGGTTTCCGTGCAGTATGATTCTAATGACTATCAAAAGACAAAGACTGTTTCCTCCCTCACATTTGGATTCCGTTTTTTCGGTATGGCATAACAAAGGTATACAATGTTTTCTTGATCTGTTTTCAGCTTTACCAATTTAACATCATTGTATGGATTACCAGCAAATCATTTTTTTAGGTACTTCCAAGTTAGACACTTTGTTTCTAAATGTTTTTCTAATTTTCCCTCTTCACCTCCACGACAAATATGGGATAGTTTGTTTACTTTCAAGACACATCAAAGAGGGATTGTTTCAGAGATGTATAGCCGGATCCTGGATCTTTGCGATCAGTTCAACTCTAAAACAAGGGCTGCTTGGGAGGAAGAGCTGGGACTTCAACTTACTGAGGAGTGGGTGGGATAACGTTGTGGGTGGGCTATGTACTGTTACGTCTTGCGCTCGTCTTGCGCTCATTCAGTTTAAGGTTGTACACAGGGTCCATTTTTCTAAATCAAGACTGTCTGGGATTTATCCAGAGGTGGAGGATAAATGTGATAGATGTTCGGACCCACACCCTCATCTGAGCCATATGTTTTTCCTTTGTCCGGCTACTTCAATATAATGTCTACCGTAATGGGAATGCCTCTACAGCCCTGTCCATTGATTGCCATCTTTGGGACCCCGGATGAGTCAGGTCAATTAAACTCTGTGCAAAAATAAATTATTAATTTTACATCTTTAATAGCCAGACGTCGCCTATTCCTACAGTGGAAATCCCCTAACCCATCCTCTGTGCCACAGTGGCTCAAAGATGTAGCGTTTTTTCTTAAACTTGAGACAATTAAGTATACATTGAGGGGATGTACTGATAATATTTTTCACAAATGGCAACCTTTTTTATCATACTTTACAGACTTACAGGTTCTGCCAGACTAAGGGCTGGTTTGTTAAATGTTGTCATGTGTAGGTGCACTCTTCACTCTTAATTAGCCTGAGTGGGATGGGTGAGGTGTGTGACTGATGGTATGGTTGCATTATGGATAGGCATATGGATGAGAAGGGAATGGAGGGTTATGGTATGAGTGCAGGCAGGTGGGACTAAGGGAAAAAAGTTGTTCGGCACGGACTTGTAGGGCAGAGATGGCCTGTTTCCGTGCTGTAATTGTTATATGGTTATATATATACATTTTTTTTAATATAATTTTTTTTTAATTATTTCTATTTATTTTATGTTTCTGTATATTTTTTTTTTTTCTTTTGTGTATCCTTTGAGTGTTTCTTATAAACATGTCTTTTTTCATTTTTGTGTTGATTTATTTTAAATGAAAATTTTTTTTTTAATAAAATGAAAAACAATAATAACATTTTTGTTTTTAAAAAAAAAAGACAAAGACTTCCTTGTTCCCTGAACTTTATCCATACATCATGTGCCAGTTTGCTTTCAAAACACTTTCTTGGAACCTGCTAACGTTAAGATTTATTGAGTGGCATTGGGATCGATTTGGAGAAGATGAAAATCAGAGCAAAAATGAACAAGAAAACTGGGTTTCATGCATATTAAATGGTAATGATTACCCTGCATTGCCAACTTGTATCATATGTGATATAGTTATGAAAACCCACTTTTATATAATGAGGATATGCTTCCCACCACCAGAAACAATCAAGATTAGTCAAGCCCTTCTGGAGAAAGCCTGTGAAAAACTTGCAAAGTAAGTGTTCTAACTTTTTGATTTACCCCTGGCTAGTTTGGAGATACTGTCAGTGGTTTCTGAGTTCATAAATTAATAAGTTATAGGAACAAAATTAGGCCATTTAGTCCATTAAGTTTACTCCACCATTCAATCGTGGCTGATCTATTTTTCCCTCTCAACCTCATTCTATTGCCTTCTCCCCATAACCCCTAACACCCATGCTAATCAAGAATCTGTTATTCCCCACTTTAAAAATATCCATTGATTGTCTCCACCGCCGTCTGTGCAATGAATTCCACAGATTCACCACCCTCTGATGAAATAAATTCTTCCTCGTCTTTCTAAAATTACGTCTTTTATTCTGAGGTTATGGCCTCTGGTCCTAGACTCTCCCATTAGTGGAAACATCCTCTCCACATCCATATCTATCTTGGAACTTATTGCACTTCCACAAAGCAAACATCTTTTTGTAGGTAAGATAGACACAAAGTGCAGGAGTAACTCAGCGGGAGTCACTCCAGCACTTTGTGTCTATCTTTGGTATCAACCAGCACCTGCAGTTCTTTGTTTCTACTCATCCTTTTGTTGGTGTATGTAATAATTTCATAACTTAGCTGATCACGTGTTTTCTTGGCAAGCACGGGACACTGGACATCCAACACAAGCAGTAATCTGAGCAATTGAGGAGGTGGTGATGGGTGGTACGCTATCCTCCCTAAAGTAGAAAAAACATGGAATGAGAAAAATGTTTCAATCACTGCGTTCTGTTCTCTTGAATCAATAATTAACAATGTAAAGTCTAAGTGCATGGACATTGGGAATGCAACTAAGGAAACAACTTGTGGACAGTTAATTTCCATTATAGAGTCATAGACCTGATTTGGCACATAGTGGGTGGCACAGTGGCGCGGAGGTAGAGTTGCTGCCTTACGGCACCAGAGCCAGGTTCAATCCTGACTACGGGTGCTGTCTGTACAGAGTTTGTACGTTCTCCCTGCGACTGTGTGGGATTTCTCAAGGGTGCTCCAGTTCATCCCACACTACATAGACGTGCAAGTTTGTAGGTTAATTGGCTTCTGTAAATTGTCCCTAATGTGTCAGATAGAACTAATGTATGGATATTGCTGGTCGGTGCAGACTCTGGGCTGAAGGGCCTGTTTCCACGCTATACCTCTTAAGCTGAAACTAAAAGTCATAGAACATGGAAACAGGCCATTCAGCCCTACTTGTCCATGCCGACCAAGCTGTCCCATCAAAGCTAGTCCCATTACAACTTATACAAATCTATAAATTGATTTTCAGTGTTGCAAATCAACGGCAAGATATTTACATGTGCCTGAATACATGCCGTCCCCACTGATTCTACTTTGAAGATTATACTAGACCAAGTGCAGACCCGTTGGATGGTCTGCTCCGACAACGCAATATTCCACCACTCACCCATTCCCCCAACTCAACCTGTTCCCCCAACGCAATATTCCACCACTCACGCATAGTTCCCAACTGCACAGGCGTGGCTCATTTCCCCTCATACCCCGGCACCTCATCCTCTTCACCCTCCCTCTTCAATCCCTAGAGAGGGAGGGGGGTAGATTGGGAGGTAGAGAGGGGGTGGTAGAGAAGGGGGGGGGGAGAGCGGGGTGGGGTAGAGGGGGAGGGGGTTGAGAGGGAGGGGGAGGGGCCAGAGAGGGAGGGGAGGGGAGTAGAAAGGGAGGGTAGAGGTTGAGAGAGAGAGGGAGGGGGTAGAAAGGAAGGGGGATAGAGGGAGAGGGAGGGGGGTAGAGTGGGGGGGAGGGTAGAGAGGGCAAGGGAGGGAGAGGGAGGGGGTAGAAAGGGAGGGAGTGAGGGTAGATAGGGAGGGGGTAGAGAGGAGGTAGAGAGGGAGGGGGCTGGAGAGGAAGTGTAGATGTGGCAACTACCCTCCCTACCCCCTCCTCTCCCTTAATCCCCCCACTCTCCCTCCTCACCTCCCCAGTGGCCCCATCGTCGCGAGGCCTCACCGCTGCGGTCTCGATGTCTCGATAAAACGTTGTTTTAGCTATTTTTATAACGCTATAACATGAAATATAGCATAACGTGAAGGGAAGCAGCTTATTTTGTCGACGGGGTTTATGTGATTAATAATTTGTCAAAATGTAAGTGCTAGCATGTAGCGTTTGGAGGAAGATACAATGAATACAGACAGACACGCACACTCACACACACTCACACACACACAAGATCAGACTTTTATAGGTGTAGAGATTCAGGGAACTTTGCAAAGAAGATATTGATTGAATACTAGACTAAGTGGAACCCGTTGTGTCCCAGCATCACACGGGAGGGCTGGTCCCCCAATGCAATATTCCACCTCTCCACAAATTCCAATATTGGTGGGCAGTGGGGTGGGGGGCTTTCTGGAGCGCTAGTACGGGTGTTGTGGGCTGAAGGGACTGGTTTCCAGAGGGCTAGTATGGGCATTGTGGGCCAAATGGATTCTTGGGCTGGCAGCTCAGTTACTCAAGCCTGTTGTGCTGGCAGCTCACTCACTCACGGCTGGTGGGCTGGCAGTTGACTCACAGCTATTCCTTGAATTCCATTCCAAGCAGGGTGCAAGGCCACCAAATTCAAGTGCAGTTTCATACCATTTCAAGCAGGGTGCAAGGCCACTAAAGACAGTGAGTCGTGATCTCTCCCTCCTCCATCTTGCAGAGGCTGAGCTACTCCCACACGTGAGTTTTATAGTCTCCCTCCCCCTCCCATCAGAAGGGGCGTGACCTTCATGGCGTGATTGACAGGAGAGAGAATCTCAACATTTTTTAAACACTAATAACTCTTTTATTTTTCATCGATGGGAAAACTTCTCAGCACCTGATGAGTGGAGGGGGACTCTGAGCAAGATGGCCAAAAATCACAGCTGTACGTGGTAGTGTTTTTTGGGGTTTTTTTTTAATTTTTAGGAGAAGTAAGTACAATAATATGGTACCATAGGTACCTAGTATATATTGGCATGTTACAATTCATGTACAGCTTCTTCTTATTTTTATTTTAACAATAAAAAGGGGACAGAGAAAGAATAGAAAAGAAATAGAAACGTGTGTGATATCAGAAAGTGAGAAAAGGAAAATGAGAAAAGAAAGAAAATGAAAAGAAAAGTAGCAGAGGTAGAAAGCAGAAGAATAAAGGAGAGATAGCTATTTGTTATTCTTGACCACCATTCACCCAGTCCTCAAGCAGATCGTTTCTACGTTTGTATTGCACCGTATGCTTCCAAGAAATCGACAAATGGAGACTAAGTCCTTTGGAATTGGTCTACTTTGTCTGTTAGGAGGAATCGTATTTCTACAAGATGTAGGGTTTCCAACATGTTTGAAATCCACATCTTAAGCGTTGGTATCGATGTATTTTTCCAAAATGTCAGTATACGGTTTTTTGCCATTATTAAACCATAATTAAACCATAATTGTTTTTTCTAAAATCAATATAAAGCGCAAACAGGAAGTGGTCAAGATTAGACTTTTAATTATATAGAAGACAAAGCAACTTTAATTAGGCAAGGCAACGTTGATTGGGCAAGGCAACTTTAATTAGGCAAGGCAACTTTAATTAGGCAAGGCAACTTTAATTAGGCAACACAGCTTTAGCATTTCCAAACCAAAGGCAACACAGCTTTAGCATTTCCAAACCAAAGGCTACACAGCTTTAGCATTTCCAAACCAAAGGCAACACAGCTTTAGCATTTCCAAACCAAACGCTACACAGCTTTAGCATTTCCAAACCATATTTTCAAACCACATTAAGGGCGCTGACAAGTCAGTAAAACCACTCACAGTTTAGGAGACATGTGTTCAGTGTTATTCACAGCTCAGACTGTGAGACGTGATCCTCTCGCTCCCCCATCTTGCAGAGACTGACTGAGGCACTCAACACTTCCGGGATTTATAGTCCCTCCGGAAGGGGCGTGGCCTTCAGGAGAGAGAATCTCAACATTTTTAAAACACGAATAACTCATTTATTTTTCATCAATGGGAAAATCCTCCTGTCCTGCACAGTGGAGGGGGACTCTGAGTAAGATGGCCAAAAATCACAGCAGTAAGTGGCAGCGTTTTTTCTAAAATCAATATACAGAACAACAGGAAGTGGTCAAGATCAGACTTTTAGTAATATAAGATATAGAGTCAGCATGGAAACAGGCCCTTCAATCCAGCGGGTCATGCAGCATCTCTGGCGAACATCGATAGGTGACGTTTCAGGTCAGAACCATTATTTTCATAGACACATAGAAAATAGGTGCAGGAGGAGGCCATTCGGCCCAGCACCGCCATTCATTGTGATCATGGCTGATCGTCCCCAATCAATAACCCGTGCCTACCTTCTCCCCATATCCCTTGATTCCACTAGTCCCTACTTTAGACTGGACTAAGTAGCCTTTAGACTGGACTATGTAGTTGAGCCAAGTACAATAACAACATTTAAGAGACATTTGGACATGGATGGGAAGGTTTTAGAAGATTTTTAGATGGTCTATGGAATTGGATTATTTCTCATTGAAAATGTTTGCTTTCCCGACTTTAAACTTCTAAAATGTGTCCTAATTACTTTTTGCTCCTTGAGCATGAGTTTACAGTGTACACAAATTCAACGGGTCAATGGTGCTTTTATTGTCACATGTAAGAAGTGCAAATGCACAGTGACATTCTTTTTATATAAACAATCCAATAGAGTTTTCCCACACCTATGCACATCCCCGATTAGAAAATTGTACCAAAATATTCTATTCTGCTCGCATGCAAGAGGCAGCATGTTTTGGCGCCATTTTCAATGTCCAGTCTGTGCTCTAGGTATTGTGAGCGGTGCCTGTTCCAGGCAAGCACCAGGTTGCTATGGGCCTTCATCGCCTTCCCTTGGACAAGTGGGGCAACCGATGAATGGATGACCCTCTCCTCATCTGTCCACCATTGTTACCCGGGTTGCCTCCCGCAGCCGACCTCGAGGATGCGGTGGACCAGACCCTGGTTCCCTCTCCTCTGCGTACAGTTTTGGTCTCCAAATCTGAGGAAGAACATTATTGCCAGAGAGGGAGTGCAGCGAAGGTTCACCATACTGATTCCTGGGATGTCAGGACTGTCTTATGAAGAAAGACTGGATAGACTTGGCTTATACTCCCTAGAATTTAGGAGATTGAGAGGGGATCTTATAGAAACTTACAAAATTCTTAAGCGGTTGGACAGGCTAGATGCAGGAAGATTGCTCCCGATGTTTGGGAAGTCCAGGACAAGGGGTCACAGCTTAAGGATAAGGGGGAAATCCTTTAAAACCGAGATGAGAAGAACTTTTTTCACACAGAGAGTGGTGAATCTCTGGAACTCTCTGCCACAGAGGGTAGTCGAGAGGCCAGTTCATTGGCTATATTTAAGAGGGAGTTAGATGTGGCCCTTGTGGCTAAGGGGATCAGAGGGTATGGAGAGAAGGCAGGTACGGGATACTGAGTTGGATGATCAGCCATGATCATATTGAATGGCGGTGCAGGCTCGAAGGGCCGAATGGCCTTCTCCTGCACCTAATTTCTATGTTTCTATGTTTCTATGTCTCTCCTATGGGCCTCGCTCCTCGCTGGTCACATCCGTCGTTGTCGCCGACTCCATCGTCTGGTCTTCGGGGCACGATCAGAGGCCGGCATGGCGGCTCCCCTTTCCAGGCTGCGGTCTGTTGGGTTCTAGAATGGCACAGAATATGGCTGAGAGCCAGATAAACAAGGTACTAGTTTATGCTTTTTGTTGCCGTGTTATCGTGGTGTCTCTGCTCACTCAACAG
This sequence comes from Leucoraja erinaceus, assembly GCF_028641065.1. NCBI lineage: Eukaryota > Metazoa > Chordata > Chondrichthyes > Rajiformes > Rajidae > Leucoraja > Leucoraja erinaceus. Next base: position 30,580,645 of record NC_073383.1, on the reverse strand, counting down.
TGGTCTGAGGTTAGTGAAGCAAAGGAAGTAGAGGCTTGGGGGGTGGACCTTCCATTGCGCAGAGTCATCGCTTCCCCAATCTTAAATGGAAGTTGAGGTGAAGTGCGTTCTCTTAAAGGAAGAAACTGAGAAGAGATGCACTGCAAGTGGACTTCAAGGGATAGAAAGTACTCAGGGAGTACTCAAAGACATGCAGGGTTGTAGGTTAATTGGCTTCTGTAAAATGTTCCTAATATGTAGGATGCAAATGTGGGATAACATAAAACTAGTGTACTGGTAATCGATGGTCAGTGTGGACTCAGTGGGCCGAAGGGTCTATTTCCACACTGTATTTCTGTATTACTGTATCTCCATCAAAAATAATGGACTCAGAGCTGAATGCAGCTGAAATTTGGGATTGATTAAACTGTGCTAATTCCACTCTTTCATGATCTGAGTTGAGGTGAAGTGCGTTCTCTTAAAGGAAGAAGATCTTTGATCCCTCCAGGACACGGGAGCCAAGTTTAAAATATCTCATGGTGTAACCTGTAGAACCAGTAGCTATGGGCAGCACATTCCTTTCCAGTTTTGTAAGAATTGTGCACTAATTAGATTGAATTAAACGTAAGAACAAATTCTTTAAAGCAGCAGGAGTTTTATTACTCACTGCAGCAGCCATTTCTTATTACCTTTTTACATCAAATTGTTACTTTTAGTTGAAGTAACAACTTTAGTTCATAGTAAGCTGAACAACATAATATTTTTGGACAACTTCTTACTTTTATGTTGATAAAAGGCACCTGATCAGATTTCCAGGCAAATAACACTGATAAAAGTCAAACAAATTAAAAATTCATAAAGATAATTTGTATTTTTTACTTCATGTTCATGTCATAGATTCAGAATTAGGTCTTTCGGCCCACTGAGCCTACTCTGCCATTCCATCTTGGCTGATCTATCTTTCCTTCTCAAACCCTTCTCCTGCCTTCTCCGCATAACCCCTGACCCCTACTCATCAAATGTGCATCCTTTTATTCTGAGGCGTAGCCCTCTGGTCCTCGACTCTCCCACTAGTAGAAACATCCTTTCCACATCCACTCTATCCAGGCCTTTCATTATTCGGTAAGTTTCAATGAAGTGCCCTTATCTTTCTGAACTCTAGCGAGTACAGATCCAGAACTGTCAAAGGCTCATAATATGTTAACCCAGTCATCCCATGAATCATTCTCGTAAACCTCCTCTGGGCTCTTCCATGCATTTAGATTTTGTTTACTGCATTTGCTGCTCCCAAATACCTGGCAACTCTTATCTTGAACTATCTCAATAATTGCACGCAGTTGGCCGGGTCGAGGCTTGTCTAGGATATTTTCAGTGCAGAATGTGGTCATCAACTCTGGTTTAGGAATTCCACAACTCTAAATCTTCATGTTAGAAACATTTTACATGTAATCCTGTGTCTCTGATCTATTTGCCTATGTAATTAATCACTGCTCCTGTCTACCCTGTTTCATATTTTGTACAGTGGCATAGCAAGTAGAGCTGCTGCCTCACAGCACCAGAGACTCGAGTTCGAACCTGACCTCAGCTGCTGTCTGTGTGGAGTTTGCATATTCACCCTGTGACCATATGGGTTTCCTCTGTATGCTCCGGTTTCCTCCCACATCCCTAAGAAATGCGGGTATGTAGGTTAATTAGCCCTTTGTAAATTGTCCCTAGTGTGGATGAGAAAGTGGGATAACATAGAACTAGTGTGAATGGGTGATCGATGGTTGGCATGGGCCAATGGGCCTGTTTTCATGCTGTATCTCAAAACTAAACTAAAAGAAATATGCCCAGTGATAATAAGTGAACGACCCACTGCTCTGGTCGTGAGCATGTTGGTCTCTGATATCGTGGATTCGTAATCACTTTTGAAGCTACAATTCCTGGTTATTTTTAGCTATTATCTCTGGACGCACAGATCAGCTGCTCGTAACTTGTAGGTTTTATATCTGAATCTCCACGAAGGAGAACAGAACTGTAAAAAGAAGTGAAAGGGGAACATTTCAGTACTGTGGCAATCTGCTTACTTTAATCTCTAGCCTTTACTTCCAAATACAAAATAACTTCCTGTTTCAACTTTTAAGTTACCTTGCTGCATGGAGAAGGAACATAAAACAGATTTACAGATTGTTATTTCAAGAAAGCTGGTGCAACCACAATCTGCACCTTTCACTGGTTCTCCGTGTTTCTCGACGGTAAGAATCTAAGGTGGAAGTTGTATGGAACATGGTGCCAGAGAAGGTTGTTGAAGCAGGTACTAAAACATAATTGAAAAGATGTTTGGTCGTCTTTATGAAAAGGAAACGTTTCGGGTGATATGGGCCAAATGTGGGCAGGTGGGACGAGTGTTGATGGGGCATCTTGGTCTGCATGGGCAAGTTGTGCTGAAGGGCTTGTTTGCATGATACTCTCTGACTCTCTGAATATCTTTCCACTGAGAATTAAACTTTCCTTTGGGCGGTCGATAGGTATTCAATGGTTTTGCTACTATATAAGTGGCAGTAGAAATGGTCTCTGGATTTGGTCAAGGAGCCACATAGAGAAGCTTGTCTCACAACTTCCTAACCTGGTTTCACTCATTGTGTTTTCAATCATTTCTGCTGCTCTCTTTTGTCCTTTTTACAATACGGATAATGTTGTTGTGTTTAAGATAAAACCCAGACTATAGACATGATTGAATTTGGAGCCCATTATACCAACTGGGGAATCCTAGATCAAAGTATTAAGTAACTCTGGACTGAAATACATTCATCAGTGACCATGAAAAGACTAAATAGTCACCAAAACCCATTTGCCCTATCAAAGGAAACCCGCCATCTTTGTCCCATCTTACCCGAATGGATCTCCAGACACACCATGGAGGTTGGCTCTTAGATTTTGAGCTGTACAGTATGGAAACGGGTCCTACGTCCCACCTTAGCCATCCGACCACGTTGGCAAACTGGGCTGGTGGCATTTGCCTGGAATTGCCTAATCTTTTCCTATCCTTATATCTGTCCAACAATCTATTAAAAGTCGTAATTGTATACGCTTCAATAGCTTCCTCTGGGAGCGTGTTATAGATACGGACTAAACACTGACTGAAAAAGTTGCCCCCGAGGTCCTTTATGACTCGCTCCTCTCTAACCCAAAATCATAATATTAGACTTAAATTTTGTGTTCATCAATTAGAGATGGACAAGCAAAGGGCAAGATACAGAGTGCAGAATATAGTTCTCAGTGTTGTAGCGCACCAGTTCCATAGACAAAGTCCAATGTCCTCAATCGAGTAGAGGTGAATGGGTCATACCCTAGCTGGTGTGTAGAAGCTACAATGGCAAGTTTACTTTTAAATTCAAATATATATTACCAGAAAAGATAAGTTAGTTTAAATTTTAATTAAATATCTTCAGCAAACTCACAGAGACTAAAATAACAATTATTTTTATTTTTGGGATACAGTATAGAAACAGGCCCTTTGGCCCACTGTGTCCACACCAACCATCAATCACCTGTTCACACTAGTTCCATGTTATCCCACTTTCTCATCCACAGCCTGCACACTAGGGGCAATTTACAGAGGGCCAATTAACCCACAAACCCGCGCGTCTGTGGGATGTGGGAGGAAACCGGAGCACCCAGAGCAAACCACAGGGGGAACGTGCATACTCCACACAGATAACACCTGAGATTAGGATTGTGAACCTTGGAGAAGTCACAATGTTTTTATTACTTTGGGGCCACTGAAAGGGATCAATGATCTTATGGAAATCAGTCACAAAAGCTTCACATACTGTGAGTTTGAAACAGAAATGGAAAATGGGCCATATGCACGCAACACGTTGGAAACACGATGTGAGTGGAACAAGAAACAGAGCTGATGGATACATTGATGAAGGATATGCCGCCTGACACCTACAACATGATCCTACAGTTGTGAACAGTTTGGATGTTGGCATGTTGTGAGAGCACAGAAATAGGAGATGTCAGAGTCAGGAGAAGTGTCACAGTGCTGGTGGACAGGTGAGTGAGATCATTTAATGGGAGATTAAAGGAAGGACCAGTATCTGATATGCTGGAGTAAGGCAAAGAATGCAATTTGGGCAATTTCTTGTTTGCAGTTTCACATTGGTGCCAGCACAATAACCTGGCTCACAACACCAGCAAAACCAAGGAACTGATTGTGGACTTTGGAAGGGGTAGAATGGGGATCCATTTATATCACCAGGTCGATGGTGGAAAGGGTCAATAGCTTCAAATTCCTGGGCGTGCATATTTCCAAAGATCTCTCCTGGTCCCAGAACACTGATGCAATCATAAAGAAAGCACATCAGCGCCTCTACTTTCTGAGAAGATTACGGAGAGTCGGTTTGTCAAGGAGGACTCTCTCGAACTTCTACAGGTGCACAGTAGAGCATGCTGACCGGTTGCATCGTGGCTTGGTACGGCAACCTGAGCGTCCAGGCTGCAAAAAGCTGTAACCACTGCCCAGTCCATCATCCGCTCTGACCTCGCTACCATCGAGGGGATCTATTGCAGGCGCTGCCTCATAAAGGCTGCCAGCATCGTCAAGGACCCACACCAGGGCCAGCTTTAGGAGGTGCGGGGCCCAATTGAGAACACTGTTGGTGAGCCCCAGGTTCCCAGCCAAGTTCTGTAGATTCATAGAAATATAATTAAAGTCTATTATAGACTTTATATCTCTATGGTAGAATGGAAAGTAATCAAAATGTGCGCTTAAAAAGTGCCTGTGACTTAATGGACCAAACTACATTTTAATATAAAATTGCATACATGTAAGCCTACAAGTAACAAACAAAATGTGTAGATCACCTCTGAAAAGTACATAGTTACAATACCACTTGTTTTAGTGACTGAAATTTAAAAAAAAGTAATTTAATTAAATAGATCCTGGAAAACCAATAACCATTGGTGAAAAACCAGTCCAGGCATTACATTTTGGGCTTCAGCCCCATCCTACCCTTTGGGCTTCTACCCCATCCTAACTTAGTTGTGTGTGTTAGTTGTCTGTGCGTGATGTGTGTGTGAGTTGTCTGTGCGTTATGTGTGTGTGGGAGGGTAGGAGAGAAGGGAGGGAGGGAGGGAAGGAGAGAAGCGAGGGAGGGAGGAGAGGGAGGGTGGGAGGAAGAGACAGAAGGGAGGGGAGGGAAGTAGGGAAGGGAGGGAAGGAGAGAAAGAAGGGATGGAGCGAATGAGAGAAGGGAAAAGAGAAAGGAAGAAGGGAGGGAAAGGGGCGGTGGCGGGAGCGGATGCCGGGATCCGTGCGGACGGCTGCAGCAAGCAAGAATTTAATTGTCCTATCTGGGACACATGACAATAAACTCTCTTGACTTGACGTCGGCTAAATAGAGTCATATAGCACTGAAATAGGTCCTCCGGCCCAACTTACCCATGCCGACAAAGATACCCCATCTACACTAGTCCCACCTGCGTGGATTAGATCCATATCCCTCTAAACCTTTCCTGTCCATGTACCTGTCCAAATATTTTACATGTAGAGTGTGAATGACACAATATTCTGGAGTAACTCAGCATACCAGGAGATTGATAGTGGCAGTCCGAAGAAGGGTTCCGGCCCAAAACATCACGTGTTCCTTTTCTCCAGAGATGCTGCCTGACCCGCTGATTTACTTCAACATTTTGTGTCTATCTTCTGTATAAACCAGCATCTGCAGTTCCTTTCTACACATCCCTGGAGAACATTTCAGGGTCGGAACTCTTCTTCAGACATTTAAATGTTTTGATTTTTTTAGTTTGGAGATACAGCGAGGAAACAGGCCCTTCGGCCCATCAGGTCCGCGCCGATCAGCGATCCCCGCATATTAACACTCTCCTATATCCATTAGGGCCAAAAAAAATTTCATTTACCAAGCCAAATAACCTACATACCTGTACGTTTTTGGGGTGTGGGTGGAAAACCGAAGATCTCGGAGAAAACTCATTCCAGTCACGGGGAGAAAGTACAAACTCCGTACAGACAACACCCACAGTCAGGATCGGACCCGGGTTTCTCTTAACTCTTTCCCCGTTCCCCTAAAACCTATGCCCTCTGGTTCTGGATTCCCCAAGAAATCTCTGTTCTTTGTCTCGCGTTTCCTCAACTGTGTCAGTGCTCCGCATGGACAAGTCTCCACTTGTGGCCACCGCCTGTCTCAACCTCCATGGAATGCCACCCAGAGGGGCGATTCCAGAGTGTTCTGAAGGCACAGGACGTCTCTCTCTCTGACTGTCTACATTCTGTACATTCATTCACACTCTACATGTAAACAGTCAGAGTGAGACGTCATGTGCCCTCAGTGCTCGCTACACCCAGTAATAATGCCTTGCACGCGACAGACACACTTGGTTGGAATGGTGCTGCAAAGTTGAAACAAACTGATCAAGAATCAAGAGTGTTTTATTGTCATATGTCCCGAACTGAACAATGAAATTCTTACTTGCAGCAGCGCAACAGAATATGTAAACATCGTACTCGTAAGCAATTTAATAAGCAATATATAAATATATTAATGTGTATATATATATATATATACATATATATATGTGTGTGTGTGTGTGAGTATATATATATATATATATATATATACACATATGTATACATATACATATACACATATGTATACACACACACACACATATACACACACACATATATATACACACACACATATATATACACACACATATATATACACATATATATATATAATGTTTTCCGTATACATAGGTATACTGAACTTTTATATATAGGTGTGTGTGTTTGAGTGTACATATATATATATAAATAATCAGGCAGCATCTCTGGAGAAAAGGAACAGGTGATGTTTTGGGTCGGAACCCTTCTTCGGACTGCCGCTATCATTCTCTTGGTACGCTGAGTTATTTTTTGTGTCATGCTGAGTTATGTACAGTTACATACAGGCATTTTGTGTCTTTTCAACATTTGAAATATATTTGGAAAGGTACATGGACAGGAAACGTTTAGAGCGATATGGGCCTCATGCACGCAGGTGTATACATATACATATATACCTACATGTGTATACACATACACACACATATATACACATGCATATACAATAGATGCAGGAGTAGGCCATTCAGCCCTTCAAGCCAGCACCGCCATTCACTATCATGGCTGATATAGATACACTAGGCATGTTACAAAACTTACCTTCAGCAGCGTGTGCGCGACTTTGGCGCCTTTGAGGGGGGGGGCGGGGTTAAAATGCGTTTTTTCTCCTACCTGTCCTGGATATATTTTCTCGGAGTGCAAGCTTTTGCTGAAGAATTGTTCTAGGTATGTTGCAAAACTTACCTTCAGCGGCGCTACAGTTCTGCCGCTGCCCGTGTGCGCGATTTTGGCGCCTTTGAGAGGGGGGCGGGTTTAAAACGTGATTTTCTTTAGGCTGTTGAAATCGATGTTGTTCAGCCTACTTAGTTGCTGACAAAAAATCGCTGCGAAATTCGTTCGCTGCAGGTATTTTTAAACTAAATTGGGTTATTTAATTGTTAAAGTAGATTAAAAATCATCCTCTAAAGCCGCAAACCCCGACAACGGGACGGATCTCATGTAGGGGACAACGCAAGGTAGGTTGTTTATTTTTACATTAAAAAGGGCTTCTTAAGATCCCTTTATACAAAATTGTATGTTGCGAGTAGCTGACTTGGGGGCCCATTCAATCCCATACTGTTTTTCATGCCATATGGGCTTCTAATTCACCGCAATGGCAGCGTTCCAAACCACGCGTTCCACTTGCAAGCTGATTTAAATGGCCATTAATTTACAACAATTGAACACTAAATCCCTTCCATTTGGCCTATAAATTAATGTCAATGAGATTTAAAAATCATGTTTTATTGTGAATTCTTGTGTGAATGTTCTTTGGACACTTAGGCTATTTAAAAATGTTAATCTTTCCTTAAGAAATGGATAGATGTTTAGATCTAGCAATTGAATTTTGTAATTAGCTACAATTGGGTAACTGACTAATTATATGCTTTAATTTCAGGTCATCCAAATAAGATTGTTTAATATTTGTTTCAGAATGCTTCAATCTATAATAACTGAAATTTTCTTTCAGTTCCCTTAATTTTTAATAAAGTTATGGCCATTTCACTGTCCTTGATCACAGCTTTTGTGTTAAGTCAATGGAAAATCAATAGGGAACAAGATGCTAATTTCCGAGTATGGAAATGGCCATAGCTTTTTTAATACTGAAGATATGAAAGTGAATTAGGTGTCAAATTAAACTTCTTTTTATGCTTTATCTGATGGGATAAATTGCAGACTTGATTTTTTAAATCTCAAAATTTTGTAACATTGCTAATTGTTCCGACGGCCGTTCTGTGAATTTTTTTTTTTAAATCGCCCGACAATTTCAGCACTAGAGTATTTAAAAATCAGCTTCTAAAGCCGTTAACGCCGACAACGGGGATGGATTTCATGTACGGGACAGGTAAAGGAAAGCCGTTTATTTTACCTATAAGCGTGCTTTTTAGGATGCCTTTAATCCACATTTTACATTGCGAAACGGTGGTTTAGGACCCATATGAACCAGCAGTATTTTTACTGCCGATATGGGGTTTAAATTCACCGCAAACCGCAACGTTCCAAACGATTGCGTTCCTCAAAAACCCACTCGCAAGATGATTTAAATGACCATTAATTTATGGGAATTAAACACTAAATTCCTTCCATTTGGCCTATAAATCCATGACAATGAGATTTAAAAATCATGTTATATTGTGAATTCTTGTGTGAATGTTATTTGGACACTTAGGCTATTTTAAAATGTTAATCTTTTCTTAAGAAATGGATAGATGTTTAGATCTAGTAATTGAATTTTGTAATTAGCTACAATTGGGTAACTAACTAATTATATGCTTTAATTTCAGGTCATCCAAGTAAGATTGTTTCATACTTGTTTCAGAATGCTTCAATCTATAATAACTGAAATTTTCTTTCGGTTCTCTTAATTTTTAAGAAAGTTATGGGCTTTTGACTGTCATTGATCACAGCTTTTGTGTTAAGTCAATGGAAAAGCAATAAGGAACAAGATGCTAATTTCCAAGTATGAAAATGGCCATAACATTTTTAATACTGAAGATATGAAAGTGAATTAAGTGTCAAATTAAACTTCTTTTTATGCTTTATCTGATGGGATAAATTGCAGACTTGTTTTTTTTAAATCTTAAAATGTTGTAACATTGCTACATACACACACACATATATTTTTTTATATATAGTATATATATATATTTTTATATATACTGATTATTTCTGTTTTTCTTTCATACACATGCACTTTCTTTTTCCACCCATACACATAAAACAATCAAACAAACAAACAATAATAGTGCAAAAAGACAAAACCACTGCCCCACGTCTATATTATTTCCGAGCCTATTTGTAGTGTTTAACAGCTGTAGGTTAAGAGCTGCTCCTGATCCCCAGCACGGTTTAAGGTGCCAGGGTCCCGCTTCCCATGTTATTGATACCAAGTGAGTTCCCCTGTCTATTGCAGGATGTGGGCGCCGACACCCCTTCTCTTCCCTTCTTTCCCCACGTCCAGATTTTTTCCCTCTCTCCACACCTGTCCTTACCATAAAAGGAGTCAGGAAGTGGTGTAGAGAGGAGAGGCTGTTGCACGCTGGCGGTGACTGTGGTGTCAGTCCCTTCCCCCCCACCCCCCCACCTCCACACAGGTAACTGTACGCCTCCTCACTCGCACAGACACACACTCTGGGAACACCTTTCCTACTCCTTGCTCTTGCTTGGAATTATTTCTGATTTCTTGTTTGTTTTCTGTGCCTCTTTATTATTTTCTTGTCGATTCACACTCAAAGACATGACGGCGAGGCTGTTGACAATTCTCCTGCTTCTGCCCAATTCGCCGAGCCGCGCGGCAGGTGAGTTCAAGGCCATTGAAATCCTTCACTTGTTCCTTGGTCTCATGTTTACGCAGGTTGAGAGCGAAGGCCAAACACGTTTAGTTTGACAATCTCAGGTATTTCTGCAAACGTGCCCTCAAACTCACTGCACTGCTGCAGGTGAAATCAAACCCTTTGGGTGGTGATAACGTAGCAAATCGCGCCATTCAATCCCATGCCGATAGTGTATCCCCACCTGTGTACTGTAGCTGGTTTAATGTCAGTGTTTTATTTGTGAATGTATTGTTATAATTAATCAAGTCTGAAGAAATGTCCCAACACAAAACGTCGCCTACCCACGTTCTCCAGGGATACTGCCTGACCCACGGAGTTACTAAAGAATTTGTGACTTTTTTCTGTAAAACAAAAGTCAGAACCTTTTTGTTTTCCTTAGGATGGAAATGTCAAATACTAGAGTGCGTAGCTTTTAAGCGAGGGGCTAAAGGGCCTGTCCCACTTATGTGTCCTTGGCACGCAAATTACGCGACCTCGTGGTCACGTTGAGGGGCACGGGCATCGTATGGCCGTGCGGGGCCGGTCCCACTGAGAAGCGCGGAGGGGTATGTAGTTGTGCGCGACATCGCGCGGGGCTCCGAAATGTTTGTAGTGAATGAAATCTTCGCGCGCCAACGGCCTGTCGCGGAACTGGCAGCCAAAGTGGGACAAGCCCAAGACCCTGGCGTGACGCAACGTCTCACCTTCAGCAGAAGTAGGGGAACAACCGCCGAGCTCGGCCTGGGACCCACGGCCGTTGTGGTCCAGATCCACCCCCACTTCTACTCCCAGAGCGGGGCCAAGAAAATTGAAGATAGACACAAAATGCTGGAGTAACTCAGCGGGACTGGCAGCATCTGTGGAGAGAAGCAATGAGTGACATTTCGGGTCAAGACCCTTTTCAGACTGAAGAAGAGTCTCAACATGAAATGTCACCCATTGCTTCCCTCCAGAGATGCTGCCGGTCCCGCTGAGTTACTCCAGCTTTGTGTCCATCTTCAAATGACGTCACGTGCTCCAGATGGCTGTGCGTACGCATGTAATCGTGCCCGACCTTTGCGGGACCGTCTCGGCTCAACGCGACCATGAGGTAGAGTAATTTGCGTGCCAAGGACACGTAAGTGGGACAGGCCCTTAAGTTTAAAGAAGATGGACGGGCATGTTTTTTTTTACACAGAGGGTGGTGAGTGCCTGGAACGCACTGCCAGGGTTGGTGGTGAAGGCAGATACCTTAGTGGTTTTTAAGACACTTTTGGATAGGCACATGGATATGAATTATGCACAGGTAAATAAGCGGTGGTCTGTGCAGCATGTTCAACACCGACATTGTGGCTGAAGGGCTTGTTCTGTTCTATCATTTATGTAAACCAGCATCCGCAGTTCCTTGTCTCTTGGTTATAATTAATTGTCCTGATTTCCACATATGCATTTGATGGTAATTGCTGTAGAGGGAGAATAATTAGTAAAAGTAGTTGGTGTACAGAAGAAGATAAAAACTACAAAAATCTTCCTCTGTAAACAAACTACTTTAAAAAAAAATCTCTCTCTGTGCACCGACCACTTTTAAAATCATCTTCTTCTGGAAACTAACTCTCATATCCCTCCAACTCACCCCAGTCACTCCCTCTTCTCCTCTCTCTCTCCCATCAGGCAAGAGGTACAGAAGTGTGAAAATGCACACCTCCAGATTCAGGGACAGTTTCTTCCCAGCTGCTATCAGGCAAAGGAACCATCCTTTTACCAATTAGAGAGCAGTGGTGAGCTACTATCTACCTCATTGGAGACCTTCAAACTATCTTTAATTGGACTTGTTGCACTAATCATTATTCCCTTTTTCCTGTATCTGCACGCTGTGGACGGCTTGATTGTAAACATGTTTCGACTTTTCACTGACTGGATAGCACGCAACAAAAAATGTTTTTCACTGAACCTCTGAACACATGACAATAAACAAAACTAAACTAAAAATAAAAATTCTCCCTCTGTTCACCAACTCCTTTCAAAAAAATTATCTCCCTTTGTACACAAACTCCTTTAAAAAGTCAACTTTTTCTGCACACCAACTACTTAAAAAAGAATCATCTCCCACTTTACAGCTGCTATGAAGTGCTCTTGCAACAACCCGTCAGGCTATTGAATACTGCAAACCAAACTGCCTTGATGGCACAAGGAACTTTCAGGTTTGTTTCGTTTTTGCACAATATTGTTCTTGTTTTTAATTTATTTAACTGTTTTTATGTTTGCTTATTATATTGAGTACTGTGTTTACAAACCTGAATTCCATTGTAATGATGTTACTTTGCGGTACATATGGCAATAAAACACTCGTGACTCTCTCTTGATTCTTGAATAATGCAGACTGGGGTCAGTAATGCCAGCATTATTTTCTGCACAGGTCCCTGTTCTTCTGGGAATGCAATCACTTGTGAAGAATGTCTGAGGCTTGGCCCACAGTGTGCTTGGTGTTTTCAAAAGGTAGGACAAATGTTTTTATAAAAACATTGCCACAGCCTTCAAAGGATTTTCTGGTTGCTGTAACAAAAGGTTTTGGGGCAATACATTGCGCGCTCCCCTTTCATGCTGGTGGTGAGGCAATCACAAGATTAATATTTAATCTAACACAACATTCACCTTCTCGAAACTTGAGTGCTATGATACAGTACTTGCTGCCAAATATTCTGCAATAAAAGTAAATGAATAATCTGCAGAGTAGATGGAATCGAGAACCAGAGGGCACTGGGTTAAGGTGAGGGGGGGGAAAGATTTTATGGCAATCTGAGGGGTTATTTTTTCACGCAAATTATGCTGGGTGTATGGAACGCATTGCCGGAGGAGGTAGTTGAGTCGGGGACTATCACAACGTTTAAGAAGCATTCAGATACATGGATGGGACAAGTTTAGAGGGATATGGGTCAAACGCAAGTAAGTGGGACGTATAGATGGGACATGTTGGTCAGTGTGGGAAGGTTGGGCTGTGTCCACGTTGTATGATTCTATGACTCTAATCCATATTACACATGATGTAGATACACGGGATATGACAAAGCACTTGCTCATAACATGAGTCCCACAGCCAAGTTTAGTTTAGAGATACAACATAGAAACAGGCCCTTCAGCCCACCGAGTCCGCTTGACCAATGATCATCCCATTCACTAGTTCCAACCTACACACTAGGGATTATTTACAGAAGCTAATTAACCTACAAACCTGCAAGCCTTTGGTTAAGAAGGAACTGCAGATGCTGGAAAGTCCACCTTTGTCTACCTGCAGGTCTTGGGGATGTGGGAGGAAACCTGAGCACCCGAGGAGAACCCACATGGTCACAGGGAGAAGGTCCAAACTCCTTACAGATTGCTCCTGAGGTCAGCATCAAACCCAGGTCTCTGGTGCAGTAATGCAGCAACTCTACCCCTGTACCACCTTCTAGAGTGTTTCATACAAACACCAGGGCAAGAACAACTAATCCACACTAAAATAAAGCTATACTTGTGTTTCAGTACATTAAAACACACTGACTCGAAATGTAATTTTAGGTCTAGTTTATTTTTTTAAATATTTATAAAACAGTTCTGATTTTACAAATTGGGAATTAAATGCACACTAGACATCTCAACAATATTGATTACAATTGGTGTTTCATTCACAGCATTTACAGCGAATAATATTCAAGTTTATGTGTACAGATAGAATTAGTGGTAAAACTAATTTGAGGAAAAATGGCTAATAATTAAAAATGAAACGCATTGGAATAATATTGTATTCCTCATCAGGAGAATGTGGAGCAATGTTTTATAATACTAAATGTTTTTGTGAAGCAATATTGTGTTCCTAATCAGAATAAAGTTCAGCCATGTTTTAAAATATTAAGAGTATTTAGAAGTAATATCTTTCTAATCATGAGAAAGATTCCAAACATTGCCTTGAGGTGGCACAGTGGTACAGCTGGTAGAGCTGCTGAATCAGAGTGCCAGAGACATGGGGTCAATCCTGACAACGGGTGCCGTCAATATGTGGAGTTTGCACGTTCTCCGTGTGACCGCGTGGGTTTCCTCCGGGTGCTCAGGTCCCACATCCAAAGACGTACGGGTTCGTAGGTTAATTGGCTTCTGTAAGTTGCCGCTAGTGTGTAGACAATGGGTGCAGGAGCAGGCTATTTGGCCCTTCGAGCCAGTACCGCCATCAATGTGATCATCCACAATCAGTACCCCGTTCCTGCCTTCACCTCATATCCCCTGACTCCGCTATCTTATTCCCCTGGCTCCGCTATCCGCTATCTCCCCTATCTAGCTCTCTCTTGAAAGTATCCAGAGAACCGGAACCGCCCTCTGAGGCAGAGAATTCCACAGACTCACAACCCACTTTTGTGAAAAAGTTTTTCCTCATCTCTGTTCCAAATGGCCTACCCCTTATTCTTAAACTGTGGCCCCTGGTTCTGGACTCCCCCAACATCGGGAACATGTTTTGTGGCTCTAGCGTGTCCAAACCCTTAATGATCTTATATGTTTCAATATAATCCCATCTCATCCTTCTAAACTCCAGCATGTACAACCCCAGCCGCTCCATTCTATCAACATGTGACAGTCCCGCCATCCCGGGAGTTAACCTTGTGAAACTACGCTGCAGTCCCTCAATAGCAAGAATGTCCTTCCTCAAATTTGGAAACTGAAACTGCACACAATACTCCAGGTGTGGTCTCACTAGGGCCCTGTACAACTGCAGAAGGACTTCTTTGCTCCTTTACTCAACTCTTCTTGTTATGAAGGCCAGCATGCCATTCGCATTCTTCACTGCCTGCTGTACCTGTCTGCTTACTTTCAGTGACTGAAAATAAGCATGCAGGTACAGGATATGACTGTGGGATAACATAGAAATAGGGTGAAGGGGTGATCATTGGTCGGCGTGGACTTGGTGGCCCGTAGGGCCCATTTCTATGCTGCATCTTTAAACTAAATATTAGAGACCATGTTAGAAAATATTATTAGTATTGTGTTCCTAATCAAGACAATATACTATGATGATTAAAAAAATCCTTAGAGCAGTAGAAAACAATATTGTGTTCCTAAATAAGTTAATGCATAGCCATGTTTAAAAATACTAATAGTATTTGAAAAGTAAATGCGATGATTTGGATTTTTAAATATTTCCTTCTCCAGGTGACATTGTCATGGCCTATGGTTTGGGGAATGGTATCTAGTTTAGTTTAGTTTATTGTCATGTGTACTGTGGTACAGTGAAAAGCTTTTTTTGTTGCGTGCTATACAGTCAGCGAAAAGACCATACATGATTACAATCGAGCTGTCCACAGTGTACATATACAGGATAAAGGGAATAAATGCTGCTGTTTGTGTAGAGGTTTAAAAAAGGGGAGCAAATGCAATGAGTGATTGCAGATCCACTTCTGGGACCAAGACACAGAAAGTCGTCTGGGTTGGGCACCATCTTACAATGCAGCCATGAAATGATGACTATTTATTTTAGGACTTTGGTGTGGATTTAAATTCTGGAGGAAGGTGCGACATTGCCAGCGACCTCTTTCATCGAGGATGTTCCCTGGAATTTATCGAGTTCTCCGTCAGCCACGTTCGTGTGATAAGGAACGAGACTTTAAGCTGGAGCAGGGAGACGGGGGACGAGGGAAGAGTCCAAATGTCTCCACAGAAACTTGTTCTGAATCTGCGTCCAGGTAAACTATGTGAAGGGGAGCGTCGAGAATGAACAGTGGGCAGAACTTTAAATGGCAATATTGAAAGCACACTCCCCTGCCCCATTGTACTGGCATCTTGCACCTTATGACACAGAAGCCTCAATGTCGGGTTATAGGGCTTTAAAATACCACAAAATGTGTCAGAGCATCCTATTAAACAGATAGATCACACCACCACTCTACCCAAGCCGGGACTATCTCGTTTAATACAGGCCAGGGCTCTGGAATTCAGAGCCGGCAGAACCGTTCCCATAGCCAACTTCCGGGGCCGAATTTACGGGCTGGTATCTCGGCTCCTCGGCAGCCTAGGCGGAATGTTCCGGTACCATTGAACTCCTCTTGGAGGCCATGATTACTGTTGGTCCGGCTAAATGGATAATCCAGCAAGGCTCTGGAAACAAGGGTGATGGGAAATCAGTGGTGGACTTGGATAACGAATAATTGGATGTAAATTGTCCCATAACCACTGGACTTGTGGGAAGAGGGAGAACTATTATGGGCCTATTTCACTAGGAGAGTAAAACATAAATCAAATTGTTCTGGTTTTAATATATGAAAATATAATTGTCGGTCAGGTAATAGAGTTGTCGGTATATTGACCAAATCAGACACGCCACAGTTGGTCTTTCGGATATGAACATTAAATACATCAACCATAATATTTACTTCCGGTTTTAATAGATGAAAATAGAATTGTCAGTCGGGTAATAAAGCTATTGGTATATTGACCAATCAAATGTTCCACACCTGGTCTTTCCATAAGACATAGGAGCAGAATAAGGCCATTCAGCCCATCGAGGCTGCTCTGCCATTCGACCATGGTTAATCTGTTTTCCCTCAAAACCCCATTCTCTGCCTTCTCTCTGTAACCTTATGCCCCTGTCCTACTTAGGAAACCTGAACAGAAACCTCTGGAGACTTTGTGTCCCACCCAAGGTTTCCGTGCGGTTCCCGGAGGTTGCAGGTGGTTGCCGGAGGTTGCAGGTAGTGGAAGCAGGCAGGGAGACTGACAAAAACTTCCGGGAACCGCACGGAAGCCTTGGGTGGGGCGCAAAGTCTCCAGAGGTTTCCGTTCAGGTTTCCTAAGTGGGACAGGGGTTAGACACCCATACTAATCAAAAGCCTATCACCCGCCGCTTTAAAAACACCCAATGTCTTGGCCTCCACAGCCGTCTGTGGCAATGAATTCCACAGATATACCATCCTTTTGGATATCAAAGTTTAATATATCAACCATTATGTTTATTATGTGAAAATATAATTTTTTTTTGTCAGGTAGTCCAGTGACGTTTGGAGTGGATGTGCGCCAGGCTGAGGATTATCCCATTGACCTTTACTATCTCATGGACCTTTCTGCCTCTATGATCGATGACTTGGCCAGAATTAAATTGCTGGGCACCTCTCTGTCCAGAGAGATGGCCAAATTAACCAGCAACTTTAAACTAGGCTTTGGAGCGTTCGTAGACAAGCCCGTATCTCCTTTTATGAAAACAAATCCCGTTGACATAAACAACCCCTGCTGGTAAGCAATTGATTTTGTTATTAATGTCTGTGTAGAATCCCTGTCTGTAGCTGGAGATATTAAAATGTCAAGTGACGTTGCAAAGAATGCTGCATGAGTAAGGTCAGCTGGTTCTCCTGGTCCCAAATAGTCCCGTTTTTACAGATCTGCATTTAAATCTAAAACAAACCCTACTGTTGATAGGGTGTTACAGTGGTGCAGCATTAGAGCTACTGTCTTACAGCGCCCAAGATCCGAGTTTGATCCTGACTATAGGTGCTGTCTGTACGTAGTTTATGCGTTCCCCTTGTGTCTGCATGGGTTTTCTCTGGATGCACTGGGTTCCTCCCACGCTCCAAAGATGCGCAGATTAATTGGCTTCTGTAAATTGTCCCTAGGGTGTAGGATAGGAATCGTTTGTGGGTGATCATTGGTCGGCACAGACTCAGTGGGCCAAATAACTTGTTTCTATGCTGTATCTCTTAACTAAACAATGTTAAGCTACAGTAACTAACAAATCAAATTCAAGTGACTGTTGGAAAAAGTATCTCGTTTAACCTTACAATCACTGCTGAAACAATAGACACAAAGTGCCGGAGTAATTCAGTGGGTCAGGCAGCATCTCTGGAGAAGAAGGATAGGTGACATTTCGGGTCGGGGCCCTTCATCAGCCTGGAATCATTAAAGTCACTGCTGTTAGTTTGAACATTCACAGGGAATAAGGGTCCCCTGTTTAGTTTAGTTTAGAAATACAGTGTGGCAACAGGCCCTTTGGCCCACCGAGTCTGAACTGACCATTGACCACCCTGTATACTAGCACTATCCTACACACTGTGGACAATTTACAGAAATTAATTTACCTACAAACCTGTATGTCTTTGGAATGTGGGAGAAATCCCAGGGGGCAGGAATTTAGATTTCTAGATCACTGGAATCTCTTCTGGGGCAGGGGTGACTTGTATAAAAGGGACGGGTTGCACATTAATTGGAGGGGAACCGACATTCTGGGAGGCTGGTTTGCTAGTGCTGCACAGGTGGGTTTAAACTGAACAGTGGGGGGGTGGTGTCAACAAGTATGCGTGCAGTTAACGGGAAAGAGAGTGCAGGAAAGGTCACGTTTAAACTAACGGGGCAGGGGGATGGGAACCAATGCAAGGATACAGAGGGCCATAAAAGGAGGACAGAACCAAAAGGTAGAAGAGAGATAAGAAAAACAAACCTGAAAGCTTTGTGCCTCAATGCAAGGGGCATTTCGTAATAAGGTGGATTAATTGAATGTGCAGATATTAGTTAAGGAATGGAGTGGGAGATTGCATTTTTCACATGGTCCATTCTGTTTCGACGAATGCAATCAACTTGGCTTGCACAAACAGAAGATCAAACAGAACAAGCTGTCTTACAATGTTAGGCTGTATACGCAAGAAGAAGAAGAAGTTAAGGAATATGATTTAGTTGGAATTACAGTGACAGGCTCCAAGGTGACCAAGGCTTGGAGCAGGGGCATTCAATACTAGCCTAACCCTGTCACACGGGAAGCCTGGTCCCCCAAAGCACCCCTCTACCCACTCCCTCCCTCTCTTTCCTCCCCATCACTCTCTCCTCCTCCCCCCCCCCCCCATCCTCATCACTCTATCCCCCCCCCCCCCCCCTTCCTCCCTCATCCCCCTCTACCCTCTCCCCTCTCCCTCTCTCCCTCCGTCTTCTCTCTCACCCCTGTGCTGTTGGCCGGGCTGCGTTAGGGCCGCTCCTGATGTATGTGCCCGTGGGCAGGAGCCATTGGAGCACTGCCCGTCCTGGGACCCATGGTGTCTCTAGCCAGCGGGTAGACACCAGGGCTCAGTGCTGCCCTCCCCTCCCCCCATCTCCCTAGACCACCCCATCTCCCTCGACCACCCCATCTCCCTCCTCCCTATTTCCCTCATCCTCCTCCCCTTACTCCCATTCCCTGCCCCAGCACCTACCCAGGTCGTAGAGCAGCGCCAGGGCCTGGAACTCGGCCTGGTTCTCGTACTCGGCCCGGCCCTGGCTGTAGGCGGCCGAAGCACTCGCGGACCTGGGCCTCGACGGAGCCAGGCTCACTGGGGCAGGGTGAGGGTAGCATGTGGCTAAGCTAGAGCTGCCCGCAGAGCAGGAAGCGGAGGCTGTGCTGCAGGTTGGCGGCGGCCGGACGGCCCCTGAAGCGCTGGTACACCTTGATCCAGGCCCTGGCCTTGGGCACGACTCCAGCCCTCAGCTCGGCCACTGCCTGGGATCCAGTCCCAGACTCCAGGCCCGTTCTTGGTTCCAGCCCAGTCCCCAGGCTCGGCCCGCGGCTTCACCTTCCCCATCAGGTACTGCGCGGCCGCAACTGCTCGGGCGGTGGCGCCACTCCTTCACCATGATGACCTCTAGCCAATTGACAGCAGACGCGACCGATCAGTGCGGTGGTGGTGCCAGGATGGAGCATTGCCGTCCAGATTGGTCTGCGTGGCTGTTGCACTCACAGCACAGGAGAACGGTGAGTAAATTGGCGAAAAATCATAGCGCTATTGGGTACTGTTTTTGCGCAAATAGAAAAACCACGCAAACCGGAAGAGCACAAGATCAGAATTTTAGTTTTATGTATAGATAGATAGATAGATAGATAGATTCAGGAAGGATAGACATAAAGGGAGAGGAGGTGGGGTGGCATTGCTGGTTAAAGAGAATAATGCAACAGCAAGGAAAGACATTATCTTGGATGCTGTAGAATCGATATGGGTATAATTGCAAAATAGCCAAGGGCAGAAAAAACTTGTTGTAGTTGAACAGACCGCCAAACAGCAGTAGGGAGGTTGGGGATAGCATCAAACTGGTAATTATGGATGCGTGTAGCAAAGGTACAGCAGTTATCATGGGTGACTTTAATCTACATATAGACTGGGCCAACCAAATTGGCAGCGGTGCTGAGGAGAAGGATTTCTTGGAATGTATACGGGATGGGTTTTTAAATCAATATGTAGAACAACCGACTAGAGGGCAGGCCGTCTTAGACTGGGTATTGTGTAATGAGGAAGGATTAATTAGCAATCTTGTTGTGCAGAGCCCCTTGGGCAACAGTGATCATAATATGGTGGAATTCTGCATTAGGATGGAAAGTGACAGTTAATTCAGAGACTAGGGTCCTGAATTTAAAGAAAGGAGACTTTGAAGGTATGAGATGGGAAGTGGCTAGGATAGACTGGCAAATCTATTTAACTAAAAGTCTCATCTTGATCACTTCCTGTCTGCGCTGTATATTGATTTTAGAAAAAACGCTACCTTATATCGTTATGGTTTTTGGCCATCTTACTCAGTCCTCCTCCGCTGAGGAAGCCCCAAGGATTTTTCCGTTAAAATAACCAAGTTATGAGTGTTTAAAAAATAATCTTGAGATCAGCTGATTGGTCCACTCGCCTGTCAATCACCATGATGAAGGTAGCGCCCCTTCCGGGGGGGGGGGGGGGGGGGGGGTGTGGGTGGCAGGACTATTAAACCCCGGATGCCTGGACGTGAAGTTCGCGAGGGAGAGACCACAACTGTGATTCGATGCTGTGAATCAACTGAACTGTGAGTCTGCAATGTACTTGCAATAAATGATTTGTTAGCCCTTAATAACAATGCAACGAGTTGTTCAGCAATTTGGTGGCCTGCACTCTGCTTGAAATGCTATGAAATTGAATTTGGTGGCCTGCACTCTGCTTGAAATTGAATGTTAAGCAATAGCTGTGAGTGAACTACCAGCCCACCAGCCCTGAGTGACTGCCAGCCCACCAGCCCTGAGTGACTGCCAGCCCACCAGCCCTGAGTGACTGCCAGCCCACCAGCCCTGAGTGACTGCCAGCCCACCAGCCCTGAGTGACTGCCAGCCCACCAGCCCAGATTGACTGCCAGCCCACCAGCCCTGAGTGACTGCCAGCCCACCAGCCCTGAGTGACTGCCAGCCCACCAGCCCTGAGTGACTGCCAGCCCACCAGCCCTGAGTGACTGCCAGCCCATCAGCCCTGAGTGACTGCCAGCCCACCAGCCCGGAGTGACTGCCAGCCCACCAGCCCTGAGTGACTGCCAGCCCACCAGGCCTGAGTGACTGCCAGCCCACCAGCCCTGAGTGACTGCCAGCCCACCAGCCCTGAGTGACTGCCAGCCCACCAGCCCTGAGTGACTGCCAGCCCACCAGCCCTGAGTGACTGCCAGCCCACCAGCCCTGAGTGACTGAGCTGCCAGGCCCGAGTGACTGGGCTGCCAGGCCCGAGTGACTGAGCTGCCAGCCCAAAAATCCATTTGGCTCACAATGTCCATACTAGCCCTCTCGAAACCAGTCCCTTCGGCCCACAACACCCATACTAGCGATCCAGAAAGTCCCCCCACTGGCCACCAATATTGGAATTGGTGGAGAGTTGGAATATTGCGTTGGGGGACTAGCCCTCCCATGTGAACATGGGACCCAACAGGTCCCACTAAGTCTAGTTATACTTAAAGGGCTGATGGTGGAGATGCAATGGCAAATATTTAAAGATCGCATGGATGAACTCCAAAAATTGTTCATCCCTGTCTGGCGAAAAAATAAAACGGGCGTGTCCGGTTCAACCGCGGCTAACAGGGGAAATCAAAGATAGTGTTAAATTCAAGGAAGAGGCATATAAATTGGCCAGAGGAAGCAAACCGGGGGGGCTGGGAGAAATCTAGAACTCATCAGAGGAGGACAAAAGGGTTAATTAAGAGGGTGATAAAAGCTTGTGAGGAACATAAAAACTGACTCTAAAAGCTTCTTTAGATATGTAAAAAGATTAGTGAAGACAAATGTAGGTTCCTTACAATCAGAGACAGGTGAACAGTTAAACGAGTACTTTGGTTCTGTCTTCACTAAGGAAGACAAACATTCTTACAGAGCGAGGAACTGAAGGGAATCCACATTAGTTAGGAAATGTTGTTAGGGAAACGGTTGCGACTAAATCCCCAGGGCCTGATGGTCTGCATCCCAGAGTACAAGGAGGGGGCCCGAGAAATTGTGGATGCATTGGTGATCATTTTCCTATGTTCTCTTAACTCTGGATCAGTTCCTGTGGACTGGAGGGTAGTCAATGTAACTCCACTTTATAAGAAAGGAGGGAGAGAGAAAATGGGGAATTATAGACCAGTTAGCCTCACATCGGTAGTGGGGAAGAGTTTAAGAAGGAACTGCAGATGCTGGAAAATCGAAGGTACACAAAAATGCTGGAGAAACTCAGCGGTTGCAGCAGCATCTAAGGAGCAAAGGAAATGGGCAACGTTTTGGGCCGAAACACTTCTTCAGATGCTGGAGTCGATTATTAAATATGTTTTAGCAATGTATTTGGAAAGCAGTGACAGGATCAGTCAAAGTCAGCATGGATTTATGAAGGGGAATTCATGCTTGACTAATCTTTTGGGGTTTTTTGAGGATGTAACAAGTAGAATGGATAAGGGAGAGCCAGTAGATGTGGTGTATCTGGACTTTCAAAAGGCCTTTGACAATATCCCACACAAGAGATTAGTATACAAAATAATGGTTTTGGGGTAGGGTATTGACATGGATAGAGAAGTGGTTGACAGACGGGAAGCAAAGAGTAGGAAATAACGGGATCATTTTCAGAATGGCAGGCAGTGACTAGTGGGGTGCCACAAGGCTTGGTGCTGGGACCCCAGTTATTTACAATATATATTAACGATTTAGATGAGGGAATTAAATGTGACATCTCCAAGTTTGCGGATAACACAAAGCTGGGTGGCAGTGTGAGCTGCGATGAGGATGCTATGAGGCTGCAGGGTGACTTGAGTAGGTTGGGTGAGAGGGCAGATGCATGGCAGATGCAGTATAATGTGGATAAATGTGAGGTTATCCACTTTGATGGCAAGAACAGGAAGGCAGATTATTATCTGAATGGTGTCAGATTAGGAAAAGGGGAGGTGCAACGAGACCTGGGTGTGCTTGTACATCAGTCACTGAAAGTAAGCATGCAGGTAAAGTCGGCAGTGAAGAAAGCTAATGGCATGTTGGCCTTCATTGCAAGAGGATTTGAGTTTTGGAGCAAGGAGGTCCTACCTGATGAGACTGCACCTGGAGTATTGTGTGCCATTTTGGTCTCCTAATTTGAGGAAGGACATTATTGCTATTGAGGGATTGACATATGATGAAAGAATGGGTCGCCTGGGCTTGTATTCACTGGAATTTAGAAGGATGAGAGTTAATTTTATCGAAACGTATATAATTCTTAAAGGATTAGACAGGCTAGATGCAGGAAAAATGTTGCCAATTTTGATGGAATCCAGGACCAGGGGACACAGTTTAAGAATAAAGGGTAGGCCATTTAGGACTGAGATGATAAAAAACATTTTCACCCAGAGAGTCGTGAATCTGTGGAATTCTCTGCCACAGAAGACAGTGGAGGTCAATTCACTGAATGTTTTCAAGAGAGAGTTAGATTTAGCTCTTGGAGTTAACGAGATTAAGGGATATGGGGGGAAAAGCAGGAACAGGGTGCTGATTTTAGATGATCAGCCATGATCATATTGAATGGCTGTGCTGGCTCGAAGGGCCGAATGGCCTACTCCTGCACCTATTTTTCTATGTTTCTATGAAAACAGAGCTCCGGGAGAAAACCCACGCAGTCACAGGGAGAACGAGCAAACTCTGTACAGAGAGCACCCATAGTCAGGATTGAACCCGAGTCTCTGGCGCCGTGAAGCAGCAACTCTACTGCTGCGTTACTGTGCCTGTTGGGATGCTGTAGCTCTAAACTAATCTAAATTTAATAGTACATCACGACCATGACACAAAACCTCCCGTTACTGTATAAATCCTGGGACTTTGCGCTTGATTTTCGGCAAATAACGTGGGGCATCCGATACAGAGCTTTTCACACTATTAGGAACTATCTATAATCTCGCTATTTCTATAGAATAGGTTTAAAAATACACTTGTATCCAAACACTCCACACCTCCCTCCCCTCTCTACTACGGGTATTAGCCCGTTGAGATACTGCAGCACTTTGTGTCTTCTTTTGTAAACCAGAAGGGTTTCGGCCTGAAACGTTGCCTATTTCCTTCGCTCCATAGATGCTGCTGCACTCGCTGAGTTTCTCCAGCATTTTTGTGTACCTTCTGCAGTTCCTTGTTCCCAAATTATATCATTGTCTCCAATATGCTCTTCTAACGTTAATGACATTCATATTGTTTCCCAACCGGTGTCACCAAGTTCAATTATGTTAGAAGACAATTATATGTACTGTGACTCTTTTAAAACAGGAATGTCGATGCGTACTGTTTACCTACATTCAGCTATAAACACATGCTGTCACTGACTGAAGACACCACAAAGTTTAACGATGTTGTTAGAAATCAACAAATTTCGGCAAACCTGGATACTCCGGAAGGAGGATTTGATGCAATCTTGC
This sequence comes from Leucoraja erinaceus, assembly GCF_028641065.1. Classification (NCBI taxonomy): domain Eukaryota; kingdom Metazoa; phylum Chordata; class Chondrichthyes; order Rajiformes; family Rajidae; genus Leucoraja; species Leucoraja erinaceus. The sequence continues at coordinate 30,556,081 of NC_073383.1, read as the reverse complement.
AAGCATCTGTATGCAAGGTAAATTAGTTTTACAGTTGTACATGTGGTGCATAAAAGGAAAATTGATTTATGGAGATTCAAGCGTGTTTAATTGTCACATGTCCTGAAACTTAACGGGGGGGAGGGGTTGACAAATTGGGAGTATAAAAATGGAGTTGAAGGGGAAGTGACTACAGGAAAAATTACAAAAGATTCTCGAATTAATGGGAAGGAAAGTTTGAGAAGGGATAAGAGAGTAAGGTCGGGGCCAATTGCGAGCGGTGCGAGGGGGGGGGGGCAAAGTGAATACAGAGGTCAAAGTGTTGTATATGAATGTGCAAAGTATAAGAAATAAAGAGGATGAGCTTGAGGCTCCGTTAGTGTCAAGTCTTCTAATGTTTTTGTGCAGATTCCCCGCTTGAAAGGGATCTGATTCATCCACCCCGAAATGATGAACTGGATTTCACTCAATGACCAAACCACTTCTTTTCCATTTTTTTTTTTCTCCTTTTATTTTGGCAGATTCAGCAATTAATTGACAGTTTCACTTGATTTATTGCTTCAGCCATTACTTTGAAGGCATTTGGATGTTGTAGGTCTTAAGGTATTTAACAGTTTAGTCTTTTAGCAGGTGAAAAACTGGTGCCAATCGGGTGCTGTAGATAATCAGTCCTGCATGCCTTCGCTGGCGATCGCGGCAGTTTTTAGGACAGTCTCTTAGATTATACTGTTCACGTTTTTAGCCGCAAGTCAACTTCCGTCTTTTTCCTCGCTTCTGGTGCTGTGTGCCCTTTTTTAAAGCCCCGGGCGGAACTCGGCTTATCTCCGCTTCTCTGTTCACGGTCGGGCTGACTCTGCTCCCGACCGGGCTTTCTCTGCTTTCTCCCCCCACCGGGTTGACTGTTCCCAGTTGGGCTGAAGACTCAGCCTCTTGTCGGTGGCTTTTCTGGACCTGTCCGTGGCCTTCACGGTACTAGGCCCCCACCCGACGTCTGTGGCTGCTGCTTGGGCTTGGCTGTGGGCTGCACAGCCCTGGATACATTCCAGGTAAGCTGACACCGTGCTTGGTGACCCTTACTGCCCCTGCTTGTTTTCCTAGCTCTTCCCTGAGCTATTGCTCCCGTTCCTACCTTTTTTCTTTTTGGCGCCAATTCAAAACCATTTGTCTTGGTGCTGTTCCACTTGTTTCCAAATACTACTTCTATTTTTAACTTTTGTTTTCGATTCTTCTTGCTGGCCTTGTTCTTATCTTCGTTCTTTTATCCTCGTCGCCAATTGTTGTGTATTCGGATGCTTTGAACAGTCTTGAATAAAGGCTCGGACACGGGAGGAATCATACAAGCTTCTTTACTGCAGGACGCCACCTTGTCTTTTCTGCTCCTGCGTACTTGCCCCAGACATCACAAGACACCAATTACTTATCCTAATTATCCCATACCTAACACTCCTCCCCCTTTAACTTGGAGGCCGGTAACACCAATTATATTACATACATAATACTCCTCCCCCTTTAACTTGGAGGCAGGTAATACCTTTCATTACAGTTTGACTTGACAGTTAGAAATGGGCAAGTATGATGTTATGGGAATTACAGAGACATGGCTGCAAGAGGGCCAGGGCTGGGAACTGAATGTTCAAGGGTATACCTTCCATCGAAAAGACAGACAGGTGGGCAGAGGGGGTGCGGTAGCTCTGTTGGTGAGGAATGGAATTCAGTCCCTTGCAAGGGGTGACATAGATAACAGGAGATGTGGAGTCAGTATGGATAGAACTAAGGAATTGTAAGGGTAAAAAGACCCTAATGGGAATTCTCTACAGGCCCCCAAACATTAGCCTGGACATAGGATGCAAGTTAAATCAGGAGTTAAAATTGGCATGTAGCAAAGGTAATGCTGTGGATGTTATGGGAGATTTCAACATGCAGGTAGACTGGGAAAATCAGGTTGGTACTGGACCCCAAGAAAGAGACTTTGTAGATTGCCTTTGTGATGGATTCTTAGAACAGCTTGTATTGGAGCCTACCAGGGAGAAGGCAATTCTGGATTTAGTATGATGTAATGAACCGGATTTGATAAAGGAACTTGAGGTTAATGAGTCATTAGGAGGTAGTGACCATAATATGGTCAGGTTTAAACTACAATTGGAAAGGGATCAGGGTAAATCGGAGATGTCAGTGTTACAGTTTAATAAAGGGAACTATGGGGCCATGAGGGAGGAGCTGGCTAAAGTTGACTGGAAAGATACACTAGCAGGGATGACAGTGGAACTGTGAGGATGATGCTATGAGAATGCAGGGTGACTTGGACAGGTTGGGGGAGTGGGCAGATGCATGGCAGATAAAGTTTAATGTGGATAAATGTGAGGTTATCCACTTTGGTAGCAAAAACAGGAAGGCAGATTACTATCTAAATGGCATCGTTGGGAAAAGGGGAAGTACAATGGGATCCGGGGGTCCTTGTTTATCAGTCTATGAAAGTAAGCATGCAGGTACAGCAGGCAGTGAAGAAAGTGAATGGCATGTTGGCCTTTCTCACAAGAGGAGTCGAGTATAGGAGCAAAGAGGTCCTTCTGCAGTTGTACGGAGCCCTAGTGAGACCACACCTGGAGTATTGTGTGCAGTATTGGTCCCCTAATTTGAGGAAGGACATTCTTGTTATTGAGGGAGTGCAGCGTAGGTTTACAAGGTTAATTGCCAGGATGGCAATTTGCTAAGAGAATGGAGCGGCTGGGCTTGTACACGCTGGAGTTTAGAGGATGAGAGGATAACTTATTGAAACATATAAGATTGTTAAGGGTTTGGACACGCTAGAGGCAGGAAACATGTTCCTGATGTTGGTGGAGTCCAGAACCAGGGGCCACAGTTTAAGAATAAGGGGCAAGCCATTTAGAACGGAGACGAGTAAACACTTTTTCTTACAGCCAGTTGTGAGTCTGTGGAATTCTCTGCCTCAAAAGGTGGTGGAGGCTGGTTCTCTGGATGCTTTCAAGAGAGAGCTAGATAGAGCTCTTGAAGATAGCGGAGTCAGGGGATATGGGGAGAAGGCAGGAACGGATTGGAGATGATCAGCCATGATCACATTGAATGGCGGTGCTGGCTCAAAGAGCTGAATGGCCTACTTCTGCACCTATTGTCTATTGTCTATTGTAACAATGAAATTAGTCATACAGAGTGCAAACAGGCCCTTTGACCCAACTTGCCCACGCCAACTCACATGCCCCGTCTACACTATTGTAAAGTGTTCCTTGTGTGTAGGATAGTGCTAGTGTGCGGGGTGATCACTGGTCGGTGCAGACTCTGTGGGTCAAAGGGCCTGTTTCCGTGCTGTGTCCCCAAAGAGTTGAACAGGTTCACATGCACCAAGATACAATTAAATGCTTTTTGTTTGCATACTGCTCAGCAAAACTATCACTTTACATTAACACAAAACTGACACTTGTGTACTGTGTCGGTGAGGCCTACTGTATGATTTTACTGGGTTGTAAACAAAATTAAGCATTTCACTATGCCTAGGTATAAGTGACAATTAAGTAGCACTGAATTAATCCCCCGGTTGGTACAGAATGTTCAAAGCCCGAAGTCCTCAGTGCAACAAGGCTTTGAACTCAGATGAAGTAACCATTATCAAACCGAGCTCAAATGGAATGTCCCACCAAGCCCTCCCACACTACCACCATTCTAAAACTAACACCAAAGTTCTAAATATTACTTGGTTATGACAGCCACGTTTATATTTTACAAATTTGTATTCTAGAAAAAGATTGGTTGGCGAAATGAATCCTTGCACCTGCTGGTATTTGTGAGTGATGCTGACACACATTTTGGGATGGACAGCAAGTTGGCTGGTATCGTTGTACCTCACGATGGGAAGTGTCACCTGGACAGTCAGAACACCTACACCAAGGCGACAGCAATGGTAAATTAAAATTTTATTTTCCAAAAAAAAAATTGTAATTAAATATCACTAATGTAAGAAAACAGACCAAGCTAACACCCATGCTTCCCCACGCACTACAGTCTGTTTGAGGAGTGCATCTGACATCTTACTCTGCTCCTGGTCTAAGCATTGCCTTCCATAACTTTTCTGAGCTGTATACTACCTGTATCTTGCCCTCAATTTAAGCTCCATTTACTTTAATGCAGTAATTTGATTTTGGTTTAGGTTTGTATGCGGAGGTGCTTTCAGATTAACTAAAGGCAGTTTAATGTATTTATAATCATTTTTAATTGTTCTTTGGTTAGGGATTATTATTTTCACATATACTGAGGTACAGTGAAAAACTTTGTTTTTCATGCTACCCAAACAGATCAGATAATGCTACACATAAAGACAATATAGTCAAGTGCGAGTACATTCTGTAGGTAGAGCAAAGGGGAAGATAGAGAGTGCAGAATATAGTTCTCAACATTGTAGCGCATCAGTCCCATAGACAAAGTCCAACTTCCGCAATGGGGTAGAGGTGAATCGGACAGTACCCTAGCTTATGGAAGGACTGTTCGGAAACCTGATAACTCGGTGGACCGAAGGGTCTGTTTCCATGTTGTATCTCGCTTAAAAATAAAACATTCAGGCAAAGGCTGATAAGTGGCAAATGACATTTATAGCAGAGAGACAGCAGACATTGATACAACAAGATAAAATCTGACCACATATGCTTAACATTCAATGAGATGCCAGCCCTCCCATCAACAACTTACTGTTTATCATTAGCCCGGAACTCAAGTCGATTCGCCACATAAATACCAAGTGCGGCAGGTCAGAAACTAGGTATCATGCTATAAATGCTCGCCTTTCCACTATCAACAAGGCAGAAGTGCGGAGTGCAGAGTTTAAAAACACTGAATATGAACAACACCAAAGAGCGGCAGGGTGGTGTAGCAGTCTTACAGCGCCAGGGACCCGGGTCAGATCCCGACTACAGGTATGTTCTCTCCGTAGCATGCGTGGTTATCTCCGAGATCTTTGGTTTCCTCCCGCACTCCAAAGACGTATAGGTTTGTAGTTTAATTGGCTTGGTGTAAATGTAAAATTGTCCCTAATGTGTGTAGGGTGGTGTTAATGTGCGGGGTTTGCTGGTCGGTGTGGACTCGATGGGCCAAAGGGCCAGTTTCCGTGCTGTAACTCTAAAGTTCAGATACATAGTTCTCTGAAAGTGGTGTCACGGGTAGATAGGGTGGTCAAGAAGGTTTTTGGTACATTGACCTTCATCAGTCAGAGTATTGAGAATACAGTGGATGTTGGCATGTTATGTTACAGTCGTACAAAATATTGGTAGGGCTGCCATTGGAGTATTGTTTCAGTTTTGGACACTCTACTTTAGGAAGTTTGTCATCAAGCTCGACGGAGTGCAGAGTGGATTTTGGAGGATATTGCCAGGATTTGAGGGCCTTTAGAGCAAGGTCTAGATTCTAGTAAGTAAAAAAAAAAAACAGAGGTCTGCCATACCGCACAAATTGGACACAACAAAATTAGGAAATATAATTTGTATTACGCAGGCTGATTGAGTTGTAACATGACTTTGACGGGGAACTAGAGAACAACATAAAAGTTACCTTGGAAGTTGACAACCTTTTAAAAAGCTGTCTTGTATTGAAACAGATTAGTTGAAAAAACTGTTTCCATGCAACATCCCCACAATAATCAGACACCACCTCTCTCTGAAGAACACAGTTGCTACTTTAACCAGTGAAATGAACAAGCAATTACTTTTATTGCCACTTGTGCAATGACACTCTGTTAAGTAATGTACCATGCAGCCTGTAGTATTTTAAGTGTGCAGTCACAAAAATAAATTTATAGCTATTGAAAATATCTTTTGTTTTTTTTTTAAATCTTGGGGGAAAACTATCTTTGCTATTGTGAAGGAAAAAAATGCTGGAGAAACTCAGCGGGTGCAGCAGCATCTATGGAGCGAAGGAGATAGGCAATGTTTCGGTCCGAAACCCTTCTTCAGACTGATAGGGGGTGGGGGGAGGCGGGGAGAAGAAAGGAAAAAGGAAAAAGGAGGAGGAGGGAGAGGTAGGAAGGGGGGAAGACAGCAAGGGTTAACAGAATTGTGAGAATTCAATGTTCATGCCACCAAGATGCAGAGTACCCAAGCGGAATATGAGGTGCTGTTCCTCCAATTTCCGGTGTTGCTCACTGGCCATGGAGGAAGCCCAGGACAGAGAGGTCAGATACGGAGTGGGAGGGGGTTGAAGTGCTGACGGCCAGAGTGAGCAACACCGGAAATTGGAGGAACAGCACCTCATATTCCGCTTGGGTAGTGGGTAGTCTGCATCCTGGTGGCATGAACATTGAATTCTCACAATTCTGTTAACCCTTGCTGTCTCCTCCCCATCCTACCTCTCCCTTGGCCCTCGGGCTCCTCCTCCTCCTTTTTCCTTTCTTCTCCCCACCTCCCCCCACCCCCCCATCAGTCTGAAGAAGGGGTTTGGCCCGAAACGTTGCCTATTTCCTTCGCTCCATAGATGCTGCTGCACCCACTGAGTTTTTCCAGTATTTTTGTGTACCTTCGATTTTCCAGCATCTGCAGATCCTTCTTTAACACTTTGTTATTGTGAGTCTGAAACTCTCTAGTCCCCAACCCACTTTCCCCCTCATTAACATTATTGTCTTCATAACTCAATTTTCTATAACAGGAGGTTATACACGCAACACAATCACTCAACACAAAGATTAAGTCATAGAAGGATAGTTCCTTCCTAGCTGTTATCAAGCAACTGAACAACCCTATCAACAACTATTTACCAGCTACTTCATCGGAGACCCTCGGCCTACCTGTTATTGGACTTTATCTTGCACTAGACATTATCCCCTTTATCATGTATCCGTACACTTTGGACGGTTGTAATGTAATTGTATATAGTCTTTCCGCTGACTGGTTAGCACACAACAAAAGCTTTTCACAGTACCTCGGTACATGTGACAATAAACTAAACTAAACTACCAGTATAGATGTTGCTTGATTTGTTGGGCATTTTGAGCTTTAATTATTTTTGTTACAGCTTTTGAGGACATGGTACAATAAAGTAGATTTCTTATGGCGGTATGAATTGGTGCCATTTCCCTGTGGGCAAGTTTAAGTCTAGATCAATGGCAGGCATTGTTTATTCACTGTGGGGAGGAAAATCAATTCCATTGTCAAAGGTAACCCTGGCAGCATTTCTATTGCTGCAAATGTCTAAGAATCCATACTCGCATAACATTCAGCAATTCATTTTTCTCCTGAATATTGTTTATTATTGTCATGTGTACCAAGGTACAGTGAATAGCTCTTGTTTGCGTGCTACCCAGCCAGAGAAAAGACTGTACATGATTACAATCAAGCCGTCCACATTGCACGGATACAGGATAAACTGTACAACATTCAGTGCAAGATATAACGTTCAGTCTTAATTTTGTTAAATTCCATTGAACAACATCTGCTGTTTCACCTTAACTGTAAACTATATTTTCTGAACCTGATCATTGGTTATTAAAGTTATGCTAAATCCCTCCCTTTAATCTACTCTCTTTAAATAGACCCTTAAACATTCTTAGCATTCCTTGAATAATTTTCCCAAATCAGCCAAGGCTTATAGGTCTATAACGTTTTGTTCCCACACACATTTAGCAAGTTGGGAGTAATGTTTTGCTCAATTGCACTTTTCCAGCATAAATCTTGAGTAAAATGATCTGTAAGGTGGACTGGACATCGATTTCCACCATTGTCTTTATCATTCCCTTTCCCGCCATCATCTTTGGTAATATACGTGTTGCTTTTTTGAGATAAAAAATATCAGTTCCCTTCGTGAGGTGTGAATGTGTCAATGAGACCTGAAATTATGCCTGAGCAGTTCTCATGTCTATGTTTAGTTTTAGTGTAGAGGTACAGGACAGGAACTGGCCAGTCAGCTCAGTGAGTCCACTTCGACCATCAATCACCCGTTCACACTAGTTGTATGTAGCAACAAGGAACAGTAGATGTTGGTTTATACCAAAGACAGGGGGTCAATTAACCTACAGACTCACACATCTTTGGGACATGGGAGGAAACCGGAGCACCCGGAGGAATCTCACAGGGTCACAAGGAGAACATGCAAACACCACATTGATAGGTGGTCAGGATCGAACCTGGATCTCTGGCTCTGTGAGGCAGCAGCTCCACTAGCTGCGCCACTGTGCAGCCCTATGTTGGTCTGGAATACAGCATCTGAAATGCGGGTGTGACAGAAATCATTACATTCACAATGTATCTGGTGAGCAAATGATGAACCATTATCTACAAGGCTGTGGACTTGCACCTTGGAAGTGAAAGTGACCTAAATAAGTGGTACGCTGATCCAGAAGATTAAGATGCGTGAGATCCATGCTGACTTGTTAGCTTGGATTCAGAATTCGCTTACCCATAGAAGACTAAGGCGGGGGTGGAAGGGTGCTATTTTGGCTGAAGGTCTGTGACCAGTGGTGTTCTACAAGGATCTGTGCTGGCACCTCTATTATTTGCAATATACAGTGCATTAAGAAAGTATTCAGACTCCTTCACTTTTTCCACATTTTGTTACATTACATCCTTATTCTAAAATTGGTTACAGTCGTTTTTTTTTATCATCAGTCTACGCACAATGTCTCATCATATAAAAGCGAAAACAGGTGTTTAGTAATTATTGCAAAATAATTAAAAATAAATAACTGAAATATCACATTTACATAAGTATTCAGACCATTTGCTGTGACACTCAAAATTGAGCTTTGGTGCATCGTGTTTCCATTGATTATCCTTGAGATGTTTCTACAACTTGATAGGAGTCTACAAGTGGTAAATTAAATTGATTGTACATGATTTGGAAAGGCACACGCCTGTCTATATAAGGTCCCACCGTTGACAGTGCATGCCAGAGCAAAAAACAAGCCATGAAGACGAAGGAATTGTCTGTAGACCTCCGAGACAGGATTGTGTTGAGACACAGATCTGGGGAAAACATTTTTTGGAGCATTGCAGGTCCTGAAGGGCACAGTGCCTCCGTCATTCTTAAATAGAACTTTGAAACCACCAGGACTCTTCATAGAGCCTGGCCAAACTGAGCAATCGGGGGAGAAGGACCTTAGACACATAGAAACATAGAAAATAGGTGCAGGAGTAGGCCATTCGGCCCTTCGAGCCTGCACCGCCATTCAATATGATCATGGCTGATCATCCAACTCGGTATCCTGTACCTGCCTTCTCTCCATACCCCCTGATCTCTTTAGCCGCAAGGGCCACATCTAACTCTCTCTTAAATATAGCCAATGAACTGGCCTCAACTACCTTCTGCGGGAGAGAATTCCAGAGATTCACCACTCTCTGTGTGAAAAAAGTTTTCCTCATCTCGGTCCTAAAAGATTCCCCCTTTATCCTTAAACTTAGGATAGACTTACTAACATATTCAGGGAGGTGACCAAGAACCCGATGGTCACTGACAGAGCTCCAGAGTTCTTCTGTGGAGATGGGAGAAACTTCCAGAAGGACAACTATATCTGCAGCACTCCACCAATCAGGCCTTTATTGTAGAGTGGCCAGACAGAAGCCACTCAGTTAAAGGCACATGACAGCCCGCTTGGAGTTTGCCAAAAGGCACCTAAACAAGATTCCCTGGCGTGATGAAACCAAGATTGAACTCTTTGGCCTGAATGCCAAGTGTCACGTCTGGAGGAAACCAGGCACCGCTCATCACCTGGCCAATACCATATCTACGGTGAAGCATTGTGGTGGCAGCATCATGCTGTAGGGATGTTTTTCAGCGGTAGCAACTGGGAGACCAGTCAGGATCGAGGTAAAGATGAACGGAGCAAAGTATAGAGAGATCCTTGATGAAAACCTGCTCCAGAGCGTTAAGGACCTCGGACTGGGGCAGACGTTCACCTTCGGATTGAAGAATAAGTGACAGTATAGTGCAAAGTTCCTTGACGGTGGAATCTCAGCTAGATAGGGTGGTAAAGAAAGCAGTATGCTACCATAAATCAGAGCATTGAGTATAGAAGCTGGGATGTAATGGTAAAATTGTACAAGGCATTGGCAAAACCAAATCTGGAGTATGGTGTAACGACCTAAAGCTCACGTCCAGAGCTAGGACTTGAACCCGATCGAACATCTCTGGAGAGATCTGAAAATAGCTGTGCATCGACACTCCCCATCCAACCTGACAGAGCTTGAGAGGATCTGCAGAGAAGAATGGGATAAATTACCCAAATACAGGTGTGCCAAGCTTGTAGCACACATGATAGCATGTACAACCTCAAGAAGACTTGAGGTTGTAATCACTGCCAAAGGTGCCTCAATAAAGTACTGAGTAAAGGGTCTGAATACTTATGTAAATGTGATATTTCAGTTATTTATTTTTAATTATTTTGCAAAAATTTCTAAACACCCTGTTTTCACTTTTTTATTGTGGGCTATTGTGTGTAGATAGCTGATTAAAAAAAAAAAAGAATTTAATCCATTTTAGAATAAGGCTCTAACGTAACAAAATGTGGAAAAAGTAAAGGGGTCTGAATACTTTCTGAATGCACTGTATATAAACGATTTGGACTTAAATACAGACACAAGGAACTGTAGAAGCTGGTTTACCAAAAAATACACAAAGTGCTGGAGTAACTCAGCAGGTTAGGCAGCATCTCTCGTGAACATGGATAGATGACGTTTTAGGTCAGCATCCTTCAGACCTGAAATGTCACCTATCCATGTTCTCCAGAGATGCTGCCTGACCTGCTGAGTTCAGGTAGTAACGTTCAGGTTCAGGAACAGCTGCTTCCCTACAGCCCAGCTATTAAACACTACAACCTCCAAAAGGCTCTGAACTACTCATACTCGCAGCATGGTCGACACAAGGTCGTAGGAGGTCTTTGTAACTCTCCTTTATGCTCGAGAGTAGCCCCCGTGTACTCGAGGCCTCAGCCCACATCCCAAAGATGTGTGAAAAATGCCCAAGAGTTTATGGATGCCCAAAAAGGTTGCCATGGAAAAAATCGATACTTTTTTTTAAACTCGTAGGTTTAGTCGTTGTGTGTGTGTGTGCGTGGGTGTGTGTATGTGCGTGGGTGTGTGTGTGTTTACGTGCGGTATGATTGTGTGTGTGTCTCGTGTGGATAGATGTGTGTTTTAGGTGTGTGTGAAATGTGTGTTCTCCAGAGATGTGCCTGTGCTGAGTGTGTAACGTGTTCAGGAACAGCTGTCCCTACAGCCCAGCTGTGGCTGTGAACTGTGCAGCATGGTGACACAAGGTGTAGGAGGTCTTTGTGCGGGTGAGTAGTCCCCGTGTGTCGAGGCCTCAGCCCACGTCCTAAAGATGTGTGAAAAATGCCCACGAGTCTGGGACATGACAATAAAACACTCTTGACTTCAGCACATTCTGTCTTTTTGGATGTAAATGTAGTTGGGTTGGTTTGTAAGTTGGCAGACAACACGAAAATTGGTGGAAATGCAGAGGGTGAGAAAGGCTAGAGGATATAGCTTTAAGGTGAGAGGGCAAAAGTTTAAAGGAGATGTGCTGGGCAAGTTTTTTTTTCTACACATAGCATTGTGGGATCCTCATACTGGTTGTAACTAATATTTGGCCTTCGTTGACATAGTGGATCAGGCATCCTCTCGACTACTGTACATATCTCTGATCTGATGCTTCTTTTATTTAGCAGGGTAAACCTCATGAAAATTAATGGTTCTGTTTGGCCTAAGAGTATTACACATTTCACCTGCTTTAGAAATGTTTGATAAATGCTTTTCTAAATCAGCTCACAAACCTTGAACATTTGATTGGAACATAATTGACTTTGATCATTAGAACTTTCTGGAAGTATCCTTGACAGAGCCATGGAGTCATTCAACACAGAATCAGGCCCTTCAGCCCAACGTCCATGCCTACCAACATGCCCCATCTACACTGGCCCCACCTGCCTGCGTTTGGCCAATAATCTTCTCTATCTTCAAGCATAACGAATTTTAGCAGCATTTCTATTTGGATTTTAACACAAGGAAATATTGTTGAACTCTTTCTTGGGTACATTTCAAGAGCAAACTTGTCACTACCTTTAATAAATACAGACACTGACTCATTGAGAAATTATTACGCGCCACCCTTGAACTCTTGATCTTATCTTTAGTGACAATGTTCTGGTAGACATACGTGTGACTCAAAACAATTCACTGCTGTCACGGGGAGTCTGAAGAACTGTTGTCGAAAGTGGAAAAACACTATAGTGGTCTCTTCAACAAAAAACACAAAATGCTGGAGTAACGCAGGTCAAGCAGCATCTCTGGAGAGAATGGACAGGTGATTTTTCAGGTCGGGACCTTTTTTCAGAGTTGAGTTTAGTTTAGTTTATTGTCACTTGTACCGAGGTACAGTGAAAAGCTTTTTGTTGCGTGCTATCCAGTCAGCGGAAAGACCAAAAATGATTATAACCAAGCCATCCACATTGTATAGACACAGGATAAGGTAGTAACACATTGTGCAAGATAAAGTCCAGTAGAGTCTGATTAAAGATAGTCCGAGGGTCTCCAATGATGGAGTCTGGGGAAGAAAGATGGATAAGAGGTGCGGCAGGACAAAGCCTGGCAAGTGATGGGAGGATGCTGGTGGGGGGGGGGGGGGGGGTTTTTAATTGGCAGATGGGCGGAAAAAAAGCCAGAGATGAAGAGACAAAAGGTATGATGATCGGATAGAAGAGGCATGAATTGTGAAGCCAGGGGAAGGGATATAGATGGAGGGGGGGGAGAAAGGGGGGGGGGGGGGGGGGGGGGGGGGGGGGGGGGGGGGGGGGGGGGGGGGGGGGGGGGGGGGGGGGGGGGGGGGGGGGGGGGGGTGGCACAGGATAGTGGGAGAAACAAGTCCATGTCTAGGTGGGCTTCAGGAAAGGTGAGGGGGGAGTAAGCATGTAAGGGGTTATTGTTTAGTCACCTAATATTGGAGAATTCAAAGTTCATGCTTTAAAAAAAAAAAGACACAAGTTGCTGCAGTAACTCAACGGGTCAGGCAACATCTCTGGATAACATGGATAGGTATGGTGACAAGGATCAGTCTGAAGAATTGTCTCAACCCAAAATGTTGTCCATCCATGTTCTCCAGAGAGTATAGAAGTTGGGAGGTCATGTTACAGTAGGACAAGACATTGGGGTGGCCACATTTAGAGTATTGTGCTCAGATTTGACCCACCCTGTTATGGGAAAGATGTTGTTAAGTTTGAAAGGGTGCAGAAAAGATTTACAAAGATGTTGCCAAGACTCGAGGGCCTGAACTTTTGGGAAAGCTTGGGCAGGCTCGGACATGATTCCTTAGCGTGCAGGAGGCTGAGAGGTGATATTATAGAGGTGTCTAAGATCACAAGGGGAATGGATAGGCTGAATGCACAATACCTTTTACCCAGAGTAAGGGAATCAAGAGCCAGAGGACATGGGTTTAAGGTGAGAGGGGAAAGTTTTAATAGGAGCGCGAGGGGCAACTTGTTCACCTAGAGTGATGGGTGTATGGAATGAGCTGCCAGAGGAGGTTGCTGAGTTGGGTCGTATAACAGCATTTAAAATACATTTGGACAGTTACATGGACAGGAAAGGTTTACAGGAATGTAGCCCAAAAGCAGGCAAGTTGGACTAATGTAGAGGGGGCATCTCGGTCGATATGGACATGTCGGGCCGAATGGGCTGTTTCCGTGCTGTGTGACTCTATTAAAGTACTAATTCATTTCATGCCTATGAGGTCTATATCATTTATAGAAAATAGGTACAGAAGTAGGCCATTCGGCCTTTCAAGCCAGCACTGCCATTCAATATGATCATGGCTGATCATCCAAAATCAGTACGTCGTTCTGGTTTTTTCCCCATATCCCTTGTTTCCCTTAACCCTAAGAGCTAAATCTAACTCTCTCTTGAAAGCATCCAGTGAATTGGCCTCCATTGCCTTCTGTGGTAGAAAATTCCACAGATTCACAACTCTCTGGGTGACAATGTTTTTCCTCATCTCAGTCCTAAATGGCCTACCTTTTATTGTTAAACTGTGGCTCCAGGTTCTGGACACCCCCGACATTGGGAACATTTTACCTGCATCTAGCCTGTCCGATCCTCTATGAATTTTATATGTTTCTATTAGATCCCCGCCATCCTGAGAATTAACCTGGTGAACCTACGCTGCACTCCCTCAATAGCAATAATGCCCTTCCTCAAATTAGGAGACCAAAATTGCCAGCAATACTCCAGGTGCAGTCTGTACAATTGCAATAGGACCGCCTTGCTTCTAAACTCAAATACTATTGTATTGAAGACCAACGTGCCATTAGCTTTCTTCACTGCCTGTTATACCTGTATGCTTAATTTCAGTGACTGGTGTACAAAGACACCCAGGTCTCGTTGCACCTCCCCTTCTCCTAATCTGACACCATGCAGATAATAATCTGCCTTCCTGTTCTTGGCACCAAAGTGGATAACCTCACATTTATCCCCATTATACTGCATCTGCCATGCTTCTGTCCACTCACCCAACCTATCCAAGTCACACTGCAGCCTCATAGCATCCTCCTCGCAGCTCACACTGCCACCCAACTTTGTGTCATCCGCAAACTTAGAGATGTTGCATTTGATTCCCTTGTCTAAATCATTAATATATATATTGTGAACAACTGTGGTCCCACCACCGAGCCTTGCGGCACCCCAATAGTCACTGCCTGCCATTCTGAAAAGGACCTGTTAATTCCTACTCTTTGCTTCCTGTCTGCCAACCAATTCTCTAACCATGTCATTACCCTACCCCCAATAGGGCACAATACCATGTGCTCTAACTTTACACACTAATCTCTTGTGTGGGACTTGTCAAAGGCTTTTATAAAACACCAGGTACACCACATCCACTGGCTCTCCCTTATCCATTCTACTTGTTACATCTTCTTCAAAACATTCCAAAAGATTAGTCAAGCATGATTTCTTCTTCATAAATCTTTCCTCTTCATAAATCCATGCTTTGCTACACGAATCCCTAATTTCCTGCTTGATGCTATCCCCAAAGTCCCTACTGCTGTTTTCAAAAGTTTTCACCACCAGGCCCCAGGTAGTCAAGATGGGAGGGAATACATCGGAGTCCCTCACCCTGAGCACAGGATCGCCCCAGGGTTGCGTCCTCAGCCCCCTATTGTACTCCCTGTACACACATGACTGTATGGCTAGGTTCAGCTCCAACTCAATAATTAAGTTTGCTGATGACACTGTGGTGGTGGGCCTGATCTCAGACAACGACGAGAAGGCCTACCGGGAGGAGGTGGCTGATCTAGCACTCTGGTGCCAGGATAACAGCCTCCTCTTGAACATCAAAAAAACAAAGGAGCTGATCATGGTCTTTAGGAGGGCACACCATCCAAGGACGTACACTCCATTGAGGATAAATGGGGATCCCGTGGATAGGGTGAACCTTTTTTAAATATCTGGGAGTCCACATCTCCGAGGATATGACATGGCCATCACACGCCTCAGCACTCGTAAGGCAAGGCAGCGCATTTACCACCTCAGGCAATTGAGGAAATTCAGAGTGTCTCCGAGGATCCTCCAGTGCTTCTACGCAGCGGCGGTGGAAAGCATCTTGTCCGGAAATATTAGCATCTGGTTTGGGAATTGCTCTGCCAAGGACAAGAAGGCTCTGCAGAGAGTAGTGCGTTCAGCCGAACGCACTATGGGAACTTCACTCGCCCTCCTGCAGGAACTATACAACAGGAGGTGTAAATCCAGAGCAAATAAAATCATGGGAGACCCCTTCCACCCCTGCAATGGACTGTTCCAGCTGCTATGTTCAGGCAAACGCCTCCGTTGCCATGCAGTGAGAACGGAGAGGTTGAGAAGGAGTTTCTTCCCAGAGGCCATTCGGACTGTAAAAGCCTATCTCACCAGGGACTAACTCTACTGAAAGTTTTTCCTTCCTATGTGTGTTATGATTGTGTTTATAATTTGTTTGGTTGTTTGTCTTTTGCACAAAAGTCCGCGAGCATTGCTACTTTCATTTCACTGCACATCTCGTATGTGTATGTGACAAATAAACTTGACTTGACTTGACATGAGGAGCAGAATTAGGCCATTCGGCCCAACAAGTCTACCCTGTTATTCAATCGTGGTTAATCCATCTCTCCCTCTCAACACCATTCTCCTGCCTCCCTCCCACAACCCCTGATACCCATACTAATCATGAATCTATCAATCTCTGTGGTGGTGTCTATGCTTAGTGGTGAGGGTTGAGCTCAGGGCTCATTGCTCTGAAGGGTCCCTGAATTTTGTCTTCCTTCATTGTGTGCTGTTCTGATCGGCCCATTACAGGAAGGATGTGGAGGCTTTGGAGAGGGTGCAGAGGAGGTTTACCAGAATGTTGCCTGAATGAAAGGATATTAGCGATGAGGAGAGGTTGGACAAGGATAGATTTCTCTGGAATGATAGAGGCTGAGAAGAAACCCAATGGTAGTTAAAAAACTTATGAGCGACATAGGTAGTCAGAGGTTCCAGGGTGGAAATATCAACTATTAGAAGACATAGCTGTAAGGTCAGATGAGAAAATTTAAAGAAGATGTACAGGGCAAGTTTTTTTCATAAAGAGTGGTGGGTGCCTGGAACTTGCTAGTAGGCATGGTGGGGAAAACAGATACAACAGTAGTGTTTTAAAGGGCCTGTCCCACTTTCAAAATCTAATTCACAACCTTTTTTACTCATGGACATTTTTCATCATGCTAGGGAAAACACCCCGACCTACTTGATGCCACAAGTACCTACGACTAGCATCACGACCTGCTACAACCTACCTACGACCTCCTACGACCTTGTGACGACCATGCAGCGAGTATGAGTCAATGGAAAACTTGGCAGAGGTTGTGAATTAGGTCGTGAAAGTGGGACAGGCCCTTTAGATAGACAGATGAATTTGCAGAGACTGGAGGGAAATGGATTACATACAATGGATTGGGCAGCATAATGGCGCGGTGGTAAAGTTGCTGCCTTACAGCACCAGGGACCCAGGCTCAATCCTGACCATGAGTGCTGTCTGTACAGAGCTTGCACGTTCTCCCTGTGAGTGCACGGGTTTTCTCCTGATGCTCCGGTTTCCTCCCACTCTCCAAAGATGTAACGGTTTGCAGGTTAATTGGCTTTGATAATGATTGTAAATTGGCCCTGGTGTGTGGAGGATAGTTAGTGTACGGGGATCGCTGTTCGGCGTGGACTCGGTGGGCCAATGGGCCCGTTTCCACGCCGTATCCCTAAACTAAACTAAACATACAGGCAAAGGAGATTAGTTTAACTCGGCATCATGTTTAGCACAGACATTGTGGGCCTTTTCCTGTGCTGTAGTGTTTGATGTTCTATCCTCCCTAACCTCGAGGTTATCCAGAATTCCTCTGTCCATGATCCGAAATGCACCGGTTCCCAATTGTGCTACCTGATCTTCAACATCTTTCTCATATCCTCCTCTATCTTACCTCACCCTACTTCTTTATTCTTCCGATTTGCAACTCTCGGAACCTTGTGTCCCTTCTGATCCTTCAAACACTACTGATTTTAATGGGGCAGCTTGGTCGGCATGGGCATGTTGGGCCGAAGGGCCAATTTCCATGCTGACTGACTCTATGGCTGGATGACTATGACTCTCCATTGGAATGTATATCCCATAATTTTATTTTCTTAATTTAATTATGTCCTGCCTTTCCACTGAAATGTGCTCAGGCTTGTTCAGAGGATATTCCGTTGCTAGCATTTACCATTTTTAATGTTACACATCAATATATTCAGACAAAAATGCTGGAGAAACTCAGCGGGTGAGGCAGCATCTATGGAGCGAAGGAAATAGGCAACGTTTCGGGCCGAGACCCTTCTTCAAAAGAAAGGTCTTGACCCGAAACGTCGCTGGTTTCCTTCGCTACATAGTTGCTGCCTCACCCGCTGAGTTCCTCCAACATTTTTGTCTACCTTCAATTTTCCAGCATCTGCAGTTGCTTCTAAAACATCAATATGTTTAGTTTAGAGATACAGAGTCGAAACATGCCCCTTGGCCCCACGAGTCCACGCCAACCAGCCATCCCCAACACTAGTTCTATCCTACACACTAGGGACAATTTATAGATACAATTAACCCATAAACCCGCCTTTGGAGTGTAGGAGGAAACCGGAGCACCTGGAGGAAACTTGTACGGACCCAAGAAGAACATGTAAACTCTGTACAGACAGCACCTAGAGTCAGGATCGAAC
The DNA here is from genome assembly GCF_028641065.1 of Leucoraja erinaceus. Lineage (NCBI taxonomy): Eukaryota > Metazoa > Chordata > Chondrichthyes > Rajiformes > Rajidae > Leucoraja > Leucoraja erinaceus. Next base: position 30,537,890 of record NC_073383.1, on the reverse strand, counting down.
CCAGGTCTCTGGTGCTGTGAGACAGCAGCTCTACCGCTGTGCAACTGTGCAGCCATGTGTACGTCTGGAATACACTGTTTAAAATGTGGGTGAGGCAGAAACCATCATTACACTACACTACACATTCAGGGCAATTTACAGAGACCAATCAACCAACAAACCCTCATATGTTTGGGATGTGGGAAGAAACGCACGCGGTCACAGGGAGAACGTGTAAACTCCACACAGACGTCAGGATCCAACCCGCTGTGAGGCAGCAAGTCTACTGTGCTGACCAAGGGAACAGTACAGTCATCCTCTGCTCATTATTTAGTATGTCTGTGCATTATTCATCGGAATCAAAAGCACGCTGAGGTATTTAATATTGCATTTCCTCTCTGTGGTTTCAGGAATATCCTACCCTTGGGCAGCTCACAGAAAAACTTGTGGAAAATGATATCCTGTTGATTTTTGCCGTGACCAAGGGCCAGCTGAGCACATACAAGGTAATTTTGTTCTCTGGTGTAACTGAAAATAATTTCAACAGTTTCTGTCCTTCTCTCAAGATCCAGAAATACTTCTTTCTTGCTTGGATCAAGAACACGCCTTCTTTATCTCGTGTAGGAAGGAACTGCAGATGCTGGTTTGGATCGAAGAGGGACTCAAATTGCTGGAGTAACTCAGTGGGGCAGGCAGCATCTCAGGGGAACATGGATAGGCATTGTCTCGGGTCGGGACCCTTCTTCAGTATAAGAGAGTCATAAAGTGATAGAGCCACACATCTAGGGGCATGGAGTCAGACAGCATGGAAACAGGCCCTTTGGCCCAACATGTCCATGCTGACCAAGATACCCCATTTGAGACAGTCCCATTTTCCCACATTTAGTACATATCCTTCTGAACCTTTCCTATCCATGTGTATATCCAATATTGTTATTGCACCTGCCCCAACTGCCTCCTCTTGCAGCTTGTTTCATATACCCACCACCCTTAGAGTGAAAAGTTTGCCCCTCAGGTTCTTTCCACACTCACCATTAAACCTACATCCTCTGGTTCTTGATCCCACTAATCTGGATAATTCAATGTTACTTCCTTTTCTTGTGCCCAACTGATGCCATCACTCCCTGTAAAAATGTTATTCCTCTTTTCTACATTGCTATGCAGGGCTGAGGGTATAGACTACAGAAATGACTATGGAACTCACAGTGGAATCGTTCAGACAAATCCATTGCTGTGCTTCCCTGTCTTGCATTCCCTTGCCCATTGACATCAATGTGTGGTTTGCCACAAGTGTGATTTCCTCTCTCAGATGACCATTTGTTCATTGTTAGCGTAAACTTTATCTCGTGGAAGTTTAAAGCTGCACATTCCGACATATGCATACACACCCCATATTCATCCTTGTATTTCGACAAAATTATTCATGGCCAGACATCAAAGCAGGTATTTCGCCAATGTTTATGGTGGGGTATTGGAATCCCTGTAATTTCTTTAATTATGATAAATAAATTGTAACATAAACATAGTTTAGTTTATTGTCATGTGCACTGAGGTACAGCGAAAAGCTTTTGTTGCGTGTTAACCAGTCAGCGGAAAGATGATACATGATTATACTTGAGTCATTCTTAATGTACAGATACAGGATAAAGGGAATCCTGTTTAGTGCAAGATAAAGTCCAGTAAAGTCGGATTAAAGATGGGCCGAGGGTCATCAATTAGGTAATTGTAGCTCAGGACCACTCTGTAGTTGTTGGTTCAGTTGCCTGATAACAGCTGGGAAGAAACTCCAATTCAATTCAATTCAATTCAACTTTATTGTCATTGCACAGATACAAGTATAGGTACAACAAAATGCAGTTTAGCATCTGGTCATAGACATAGTGCAAGATAGGAAAAAAATACAGACAAATACAGAACAAGCATACATTAGAGTAAGAAACTGTCCCTGAATGTGGAGATGTGCCAAGGTTTCACACCTCTGTTGCTCTTGCCTGATGGGAGAGAGGAGAAGAGGGAGTGACCAGGGTGAGATAGGTCCTTGATTATGCTGGTGGCCTTGCAGAGGCAGCGTGAAGTGTAGATGGAGTCAATGGAAGGGAGGTTGGTTGTGTGATGGTTTGGGCTGCGTCCACAATTCTCTGCAATTTCTTGCAGTCTTGGATGGAGCTTTTCCTGAACCACATAGTGATGCATCCCGAAAAAAATGCTTTCTATGGCACATCTGTAGAAGACTTTATAGTTGTCATGATACAATTTCCTGGATCTGTTCCTGAGAAGATGGAGTTGCCTGCATGCTGTAAGATTTGTAAAATTAGTTAAGATTGAGTATATATCTGTAAGGATACACATGAAAAAGTTGAGGCCAGGGAATTATACGTCCCTTGGTCCAGACTCAATAAAAGACTAAAGACTACTGGACAACATGGATAAGTGATGTTTCGGGTCAGGGCACTTATTCAGACCACTGGAGAACATGACGTTTCAGGTCGGAGCACTTCTTCAGACAGAGGTGCTGCCTGACTCGGTCTGAAGAAGTGTCTCGACACAAAACATCACCTATTCCTTCACTCCATAGATGCTAGCTCACCTGCTGAGTTTCTCCAGAATTTTTGTCTACCTTCGATTTTTCCAGCATCTGCAGTTCTTTCTTAAACACCGAGTTACTCCAGAACTTTGTGTTCTCATTGCTATTGATTCTAATTAACCTTTATTTTATGGATCGTAAAAGACAAATCATGGAATTTTAGCGTTCATTTGTTTAAGGTGGGTTATTACTCACCTAAGTTCTGCATGCCTTCATTTTAGTGCATGTTATTGGTGAGTCATTTCAATTGGAATCGAGACACAAAAAAGTCTGGTCACCACCCCATAGGAAGCAGATAATTGCAGTGGTCAGAGTACAGAGATGACAAAGTACAGAGATTTACCAGAATGTTGTCTAGGATGCAATGTTTCACTCTTCTCAAACAGAGATGAGTAATATCTGAGGGCACAGGCTAAAAGTAAGGGATAAGAGGGTTAGACGCCAGAACTCTTGTATACTGCCTGGGTGAGGTCTGCTGTATGATTTTACTGGATTGTATGCAAAAACAAAGAATTTTACTGCACCTAGATACATGTGACAATAAAGTATAATTGAATCATTGAGAAAAAAAATTCACCTATAGTGGTTGTAATAGTTTTAGTTTAACAATTCAGCATGGAAGCAGGTCCTTCGGCCCATCGAGTCCACGTCAACCATCGATCACCCATTCACACGTGTTCTATGTTATCCCTGCATTCTGTCTCTACCCTCCTCCCCCATCCTTGTAAATACTCTCTTCTAAAGCTTACTGCCCTAGTCTAGTTCAGTAAAAAACACTGACTCAAGCACTGGACCAACTAAACTTTATTTTTAGTTTGAACAGCAAATTCCCCTATATTATACCTAAACCACCTTGTCTTTGCCTGGCCAAGCTTCGTGTAAGCAGACGCACTCCAAAAGGTTACGCAGTCCCAAGTGCTCCTCCAGAAGATCGACATCGATCTAAGGTGGGGCTACCTTTTATAGGTCCACGAACCTTGAGAGGCCGAACTACATAGGGGTGGTCTCTTTACAGTCCAATCAAACATATTAATTACATCAATACATTATTGACAGTTTCCCCAAACCAATTACAGAGTCTTCCATACAATGTTTCTGGCAGAAGCTTCTGGAAGGAAACTAACTAACTGAATAATGCAACATTTAACCTGGAACTCAAAACAATCCTGCCAGGGCTTAACACTTTGGCCAATCAACAAACAACAGGGTAACCGTCTTGCAACATTATTTACAATTCCTTTGCAGCAATCCAATCATAGCAATGCATTTAAGTTTATTTACAGAGTTTTAATACATATTATCAATTAAGAGGAAATGAGGAGAACACCTGGATCTTTCACCATCCTGAATATCAATCTGAATATCAATACTGGTCGGTGCCATCCACAGCCTGTAAATTTCCACTGACGAAGGTTAAGCAATTCTGGCAAATGCAGGGATTCTCCATTTTATAGTGTTTTTAATTTAGTCAATATTAACACCCTAGTTATCCTACTAGTTCAACTATTTACATCCCTGTATCTCTTTGTTATCACCTTTTCCCGAGCCAACAAGGGGCCATTATGGGCTCCAACCTTCCTGTTGTCAGCCCTGATTTGCCCGGACATTTTCTTCCTCTAGTTCCTCCACACTACTTTCAGTCTGAAGATGGGTTTCGACCCGAAACGTCTCATGTTCTTTTTCTCCGGAGATGCTGCATGACCCGCTGAGTTGCTCCATCACTTTGTGTCTATCTTTGGTATAAACCAGCATCTGCAGTTCCTTCCTATACAGATCTGTTAAAAGTTACATTCTCACAATCGTTCAAACCATGTCTTGATTAAATTAAATCTATTGTATTCATTAGGGAATGAAAAAGTAGTTTCAAATCATCCTCGACCTTATTAATCTATTATAGGCTTTGTCCCGTCCCCACCTCTCTTCCAGCTTTCACCCCCACCTACAATCAGTCTGAAGAAGGGTCCTGACTCAAAACGTCACTTGTCCATTCCCTCCACAGATGTTGCCTAACCCATTGAGTTACTCCAGCACTTTATGCTTTTTTAACTTTCTAAATTGTATATTTCTCCACCTTAACAACCCGGAGAAAATCATGGGGTGTTTTTAAGCAAGATTCTTTTTGCCAATTTCACTTTAGTATTAATGTTGCGTTGATCAACATTTTATTATATCTGAACAGAATTAATACCAGAGCATTTCCGCCTTTTCCGAGTGATTTCAATGGACTTGTAAACCACGAACCATTTAAAGCTTGCACAGTTATACTTATTGGAATGCATTCATACAATAATGTTCATTGGAACACCATTGGAGTTTAATGACAGCAGTAAATCTGAAAGTGAGCAGTTTGAAGATTCAGATAAATTTCTATCATGGTTCAAACAAAAGGAAATATAGAACCCTTTTGGGCGGCGCAGCGATAGAGGTGCTGCCTTAGCACCAGGAACCCAGGTTTGAACCTGACTATGGGCGCTGTCTGTACAGAGTTTGTACATTCTCCCTGTGACAGCGTGGGTTTTCCCCGAGTGCTCCAGTTTCCTCACACACTCCTAAGACGTGCAGGTTTGTAGTTTAATTGACTTCTGTAAAATTGTAAATCGTCCCTCTTGTGTAGGATAGACCTATTTATGGGGTGATCGATTGTCGGCATAGACTCGGTGGGCCAAAGGGCTGGTTTCAACTCTGTTTGGTAAACATCTAAAGTCTATACCCATCAGTTTCCCTGAGAAAGATTAAGTTGACCATTCTCTTAGAAAGTCTAAACTTTCATCTTTATGATTATTTTTTTTTAATTTCTGGCTATTTTTTAAATAATGGCTTATGTTCCTGACTGGTCAACATTGTCTTTCACCATTTAAAATTGATTCTAACATGCTTGTTGTTTCCTTGTAGAATTATGCACAATTTATACCTGGCGCCACTGTGGAGGTTCTTGCAAGTGATTCTGGGAATATCCTTCAGTTGATTATAAACGCATACAAGGTGAATAGCTCTATTTTCAACAGGTCCCATACAAGTCAAATATTCACCGAAAACATTTATTGCTTAATTAATTAATTTCTTCACAGACATGGGGATTAAGGTAGACTGTCAAACCTTGTTCCCAGGGTGGAAATGTCAAAGAACAAAAAACAATAGATAGAGCAAAGAGTGCAGAATATTGTTCTCAGCATTTTAGTGCATCAGTTCCATAGACAAAGTCTAATGTCCACAATGGGTTAGAGGTCAATCAGACAGTGCCCTAGCTTATGGAAGGACCATTCAGAAGCCTGATACCACAGGGAAGAAGCTGTTCCTGAGTCTCGTGGTGTGCACTTTCAAGCTTTCTGTGGGAGCAGGGAAGAATGGGCAACGGTTAGCCCAATGTTTTCTAAATTCTTGTTATTATTTCCTTGCTTATTTTCCATTTTTAAAGCACAGCCAGCATAAACGTGTGTGTTCTCTGCAGGAAATGCTATCTTGCCTGTTGTACTTGTCCAGTGTTTTTCTCCTTTTGCTTTGCGGTAAGCAGAACTTTGGCAGAGACCTCACTGGAATTGCGGTGTGTGATAAAACAGATGCTGTATATTGCATAATCGTTTTTTTTACTAAACGGTTTGAAAACTTCTAAATTCAGATGTATTTAAGCAAACTGGTGCGATTGCTTAATTGCAATAGAGCATTTTTCATAGTGCACCAAAGAACAAAGTGAGAGGTGCAGCAGGGATTTAGCTGCTTTGCTTGGCAGGTAGCAATGATAATTTGATGGTATAAAACTAGTTGCCAGTTTGCTGCTGTGTGCGTAGTTTAGTTTAGTTTTGACATGCAGCACGGAAACAGACCCTTCGGCTCACCGAGTCCCCGCCAACCAGCGATCACCCTTTAAACTTGTTCCATCCTACACAGCAGAGACAATATGCAGAGGCCAATTAACCCACAAAGCCGCACATTTTGGGGATGTGGGAGGAAATTGGAGAACCTGGAAAAAAGCCAGCTTTCGGTTGCCAAATAGACAATGGCTATTCAGTGCATTCCAAGCTTAAGTGATAGGACTATGTGCAAAATGTTGAAGTTTGCTTCAAAGCTAGGGAAAAAGAACCTGTGAAAATCTATATAGCCTTTCCTAAATCTTTTCTTTTTGCCACAATATTTTGCCTAGCTTTCACAAGCTTCTGGCTGGAGCCGCATTTGGAGTATCATTTGCAGTTCCGGTTGCCCCATTACAGGATGAATGCGGAGGCTTTGGAAATGGTGTAGGGGAGGTTTACCAGAATGATGTCTGGATTAGAGGATGCTAGCTATAAGGAAAGTTTGGATTGTTTTCTCTGGAATGCTGGAGGTTGAGGGAAGACCTGATTGAAGTTTATAAAATTATGAGAGACAATAGACAATAGATGCAGGAGTCGGCCATTCGGCCCTTCGAGCCAGCACCGCCATTCAATGTGATCATGGGTGATCATCCCCAATCAGTACCCCGTTCCTGCCTTCACCCCGTATCCCCTGACTCCGCTATCTTTAAGAGCCCTATCCAGCTCTCTCTTGAAAGTATCCAGAGAACCAGCCTCCACCACCCTCTGAGGCAGAGAATTCCACAGACTCACAACTCGTGTTTCCTCGTCTCCGTTCTAAATGGCATACCGCTTATTCTTAAACTGTGGCCCCTGGTTCTGGACTCTCCCAACATCGGGAACATGTTTCCTGCCTCTAGCGTGTCCAAACCCTTAACAATCTTATATGTTTCAATAAAATTCCCTCTCATCCTTCTAAACTCCAGTGTACAAGCCCAGCCGCTCCATTCTCTCAGCATATGACAGTCCCGCCATCCCGGAAATTAACCTTGTAAACCTATGCTGCACTCCCTCAATAGCATGAATGTCCTTCCTCAAATTAGGGGACCAAAACTGCACACAATACTGCAGGTGTGGTCTCACTAGGGCTCTGTACAACTGCAGAAGGACCTCTTTGCTCCTATACTCAACTCCTCTTGTTATAAAGGCTAACATGCCATTCGCTTTCTTCACTGCCTGCTGTACCTGCATGCTTACTTTCATAGACTGATAAACAAGGACCCCCAGATCCCGTTGTACTTCCCCTTTTCCCAACTTGACGCCGTTTAGAAAGTAATCTGCCTTCCTGTTTTTGCTACCAAAATGGATAACCTCATATTTATCCACATTAAACTTTATCTGCCATGCATCTGCCCATTCCCCCAACATGTCCAAGTCGCCCTGTAATCTCATAGCATCCCCCTCACAGTTCACACTGCTTTGTGTCATCTGCAAATTTGCTAATGTTACTTTGAATCCCTTCGTCCAAATCATTGATGTACATTGTAAATAGCTGCGGTCCCAGCACCGAGCCTTGCGGTACCCCACTAATCACTGCCTGCCATTCTGAAAGGGACCCATTAATCCCTACTCTTTGTTTCCTGTCTGCCAACCAATTTTCTATCCATGTCAGCACTCTACCCCCAATACCATGTGCCCTACTTTTGCCCACTAATCTCCTATGTGGGACCTTATCAAATGCTTTCTGAAAGTCCAGGTACACTACATCCACTGGCTCTCCCTTGTCCATTTTCCTAGTTACATCCTCAAAAAATTCCAGAAGTTTAATCAAGCATAATTTCCCTTTCGTAAATCCATGCTGACTTGGACCGATCATGTTACTGCTACCCAAATGTGCGGCTATTTCATCTTTTATAATTGACTCCAGCATCATCCCCACCACCGATGCCAGGCTAACTGGACTATAATTCCCTGTTTTCTCTCCCCCGCCTTTCTTAAAAAGTGGGATAAAATTAGCTACCCTCAAATCCACAGGAACTGATCCCAAGTCTATAGAACATTGGAAAATTATCACCAATGCATCCACGATTTCTAGAACCATTTCCGTAAGTACCCTGGGATGCAGACCATCAGGCCCTAGGCTTAGATAAGGTAAACAGTCATAACCCTTTTTCCAGTATGGAAATATCAAAGTCTAGAGGGCATTGCTTTAAGGTGAGAGGGGCAAAGGTTAATGATGTGCAGGGTAAATCGTTTGCATAGTGGGTGCCTTGAACATGTGGCAATTGAGGCAGATATACAATAGTGGTGTTTAAGAAGCTTTTAGATGGACGCATGGATAGACAAGGAATGGAGGGCTATGGATATGAGCAGGCAGAAGAGTTTAGTTTAGCTTGGCTTCGTATTCAGCATGGACATTGTGGGCTGAAGGGCCCGTTTCCATGTTGTGCAGCTCTATAAACAATGAACATCCTGATGAATCCTGGAGCTTCCCAGCTCATGACTGCCCCAAGTGGAGAAGGAACATATGAGATTGTGTTGAGATCTTGGATTGGGAGTTTATGGATACTTTGGTGTGACCATAACTGCTGTAATGTGTGCAATCCTAGTCATATCCCCTTAAAAATGATTTGCATCTTAGAGGCAGTGTGTGTATTCGCTTGGAATATCTCGCAGGCGAGGGCAGTAAGATTGCTCTATGAGTGGGACCTGATGTGTTGTGGTTCTTTGCTGCGCTGTGACTCTGCTGCACATCAGTCACAGCACATAGACAACAAGATACAGCTTGGAAACATGCCTTTCGGCCCACCAGGTTCATGCTGACTATCGATCAACCAATCGCACCAGTTTTATGTTATCTGGTGGCACAGCAGTAAAGTTTCTTCCTTCCAGCGGCAGAGATCCAGGTTCGATCATGACTATTGTAGGGAGTTTGTACGTTCTCCTTGTGACCACGTGGGTTTTCTCCGGGTGCTCCAGTTTCCTCCCACACTCCAAAGACGTATAGGTTTGGAGATTAATTGTTTTTTTTAATTGTAAATTGTGCCTAGTGTGCAGGAAAGTGCTAGTGTATTGGGTGATTGCTAGTTGATGCAGATTCAGTGGATCGAAGGTTAAATAATAAAATTAAAATAAATAATAAAATTAAAACAAAATAAAGGGCCTGTTTCAACACTATCTCTAAGTAAAGCAAATCTACAGCCCACATGCCCATGCCGAACATGATCCATATCCTTCCATTCCCTGCATATCCATGCCTCAATCTAAAAGCCTCTTAAACGCCACTATCATATCTGCCTCCACCACCACCCTTGGCAGCACATTTCAGGCACTCACAACCTGTGTAAAAAACAACTTGCTCCACTCATCTCCTTTATCAAAAGCCTTATTCTCAAAAGTTTGAATACCTGTTGAAACGTGAATTAAGCAGTAGACTCTCTCTTTATTTGCCAACTTAAAGTTGACTGGGCTTTCTTTGTGAGCTCATTTACCACAGGCAAGTTTAGAGAGAGACCTGGCCTTGACAAAATTGCTTCCAGGTGCCTGTTCATGTCGTAACACTTTGGCTGGTAGTGTTGCGTAGGCAAACAAGTCACATAATCTAGAAAGAAAAGATTATCCTTTTGATACGTTCCTGAGGCTTCCTTAATGATCTGATTCGTAATCTGCAGGTACAAATGCGATGGGTTTGTGCAAGTCTTGTTTCGCATTTGGAACTAGCAGGTTTGGAGAATTAATTATTCAATGCAAACATGTTTGCGGGTTCTGCATACCAAAGGTATCTGATGATAACGTGGTCTCCATTGAAATAATTGCAAATATGTAACGTGTCCCGATAATGTTCCATGTTGGATTGAGGTGTCGCACATTTTTTTAACAAATTTATTAGATATAAGCTTTTAAAAAAATATAAAAGAGGGTTAAATTATCTTCTCTTTATCTGAATTCGAAGGGTATATTTTAATTAAAGTCAGGGCCCTACTTGGAATTTGGTAGGCTAACCAAACAAGAATTCATGGGTCATGGCTCTCATCAGTAATGGGAAGGATTAATGAAGGTTCTGTTTTATTGATATGTAACAAAAAGAACTGCAGATGCAGGTTTTGTACCAAGGATAGCCACAAGATGCTGGAGTAACTCAACGGGTCAGGCAGCATTTCTGGAGAACATGTAGAGGTGACGTTTTGAGTCGGGACCCTCTCGCCTTAAAACTATGCCCTCTAGTGTTTGACAGCCTTTCTCACTGTCTTCAATTCCATCGATTTTGGTGGTGTCCGCAAACTTACAAACCAACAAATCTACATTTTTGTCCAAAAATCAATCATCTGTGCACTGGTTCTATGCTATCCCACTGAGGAGAAACTAGCTTTATCTTCCAATGGTGGAACTGTCAAATACTAGAGGGTATAGCATTAAGGTGAGAGGGGAAAAGACTAAAGGAGATGTGCGGGACACAAAAAGTCTGGAAAGCGCTGGGAGAGTAGATACGGCAGTGGTGTTTCAAGGCACATGGGTATGGAGGGATGTTGATCACGTGCAGGTAGAGATTAGTTTAACTTGGCATGACCGGGTGATCGATGGTCAGCGTGGACTCGGTGGCCCAAAGGGCCCGTTTTCATGCTGTATCTTTCAATAAAAGAAGTTGAGGCAGGTTCTAAACAACATTGAACAGACAGTTGGATAGGAAAGGTTTAGTGGGAGATAGGGCAAATGGGAACTAGTGTGGATGGGGCTTCTTGGTCAGCATGTGACAAGTTGGGCCGAAGGGACTGTTTCCATGCTGAGTGAATCTATGACAAACATTGCAGATTGAAGAATTCAGCAGTACATTGCTAAAAGTACATGAGTGGACTTGCTTCATAAAAACAAACATTAATCAATCTTATTTTTGTTCACTCAAAGTGCTGCTCTTTCAATCAGTCAAATGTGGAAGGAAATGGGCATGAACAGAGCAAATGCCCCCCTTGTACTGTAAGATACCTTGATTTTCCTTTTTACCCCATCAGGAGCTACGATCTGAAGTGGAACTGGAAGTGACAGGAGAGAGTGAGGAGGTACAGTTTTTCTTCACCGCTATCTGCCAGGGTGGCACTGTCTTTCCTGGAGAGAAGAAATGCTCTCATCTCAAGATTGGAGAGAAGGTACAGTTCTTCTATTTCATTAATATTTTAATTGTCGCATTTTTAAACGCGTCTGTAGAGAGACGTACTATCACAGGTAATATTGCAAAGTTTAAGCAGTTACCGTCGCAATGTTTAAGAAACATGGTACATGGATTGGGGAGGTTTCGAGGGATATGGGCCAAAAGCTGGCTGGTAGGACAAGTTAGCCGGTTTGGGCAAGTTTGGTCAAAGGGCCTGTTTCCACGATGACTCTATGTATAGCACGGAAATAGGCCCTCCGGCCCAACGAGTCCAGGCCGACCATCGATCACCCATTCAAAGTAGTTCTATGTTATCCCACTTTTCTTGCACTCTCCACACACTAGGGACAATGTACAGCCAATTAACTTACAAACCTGCATGTCTTTGGGATGTGGGAGGAAACTGGAGCAACCAGAGTGACTCTTGTCACAGGGAGTATGTGCAAACTCCACACAGACAGCACCCGAGTTCAAGATCGAACCAGGGTCTCTGGGGTTGAACATCATGTAAAAAAAAAACACTTTAAAAAGTGGTGCTGTTCTTCCAGTTTGTATGGGGGAGGTCACTACAAATTAAAACAAGACTCAAAGTGCTGGAGCATTATAGTGGGTCAGGCAGAATCTCTGGAGAACATGAATAGGTAACATTTTAGATTTCGACCCTTCTTCAGACGGTGTATTTTTTTTGTTTTTGTTTTTGCTTTAAACCAGCATCGGCAGATCCTTGTGTCTCCATCTCTTAATGTCATAGATTTGATTTTAAAGTATGTTTTATTTAGTACTGCAGCACTCTTACCATTGTCTTCAATATTACTATGTGAAGGCACAGTCTTTTATGAATGGGAGGCACAGTGACACAGCTAGTAGAGCTGCCATCTCACAGCGCCAGAGACCTCGGGTGCTGTTTGTGTGGAGTTTGAACATTCTCCCTGTGACTGCGTGGAATTCTTCCGGGTGCTCCGGTTTCCCCCCAAATGCCAAAGCCAAGCGGGTTTGAAGATATGTTGGCCCCCTGTAAATTGCCCCTAGTGTGTAGGGAGTGGATGTGAAAGTAGGATAACATCGAACTAGTGTCAAAGGGTGATTGACAGTCAGCATGGATGGTTGGCTGAAGGGCCTGTTCCCATGCTATAGCGCTGAACTAAAACAAAAAATGCACAGGAACCTTTACCCTTGGTAGGATAATCTTAGACAAGAGGACATAGGATTAATGTGAGAGGGACAAGATTTAATATAAACCTGAAGGGGTAACCTTTTCACTCAGAGGCTGGTGGGTGTATGGAAGGAGCTGCCCGAGGAGATACTGTAGTTGAGGCAAATACTATAACATCATTTAAAGACATTTGGACTGGTTCATGGATAGGAAAGGTTCGGGACAAAGGCAGGCAAGTTAAACTAGTGTAGATGGGACATGTTGGGCGGTGTGGGCAAGTTTGGCTGAACTTTGAAGGGACTGTTTCCGTGCTGTGTGAATCTATGAGAAACATTGTCATAGAGAAGAATTGACCGGTACATTGCTAAATGTACATGAGAGGACTTGTTTTATAAAAACAAGTAGTACTCAAAGTTGTTTTGTTTACTCAAAGTGCTGCTCTATCATTTCTGCCAAAGAAATTAAGATTTTTACTGACAATGAAATCATTACAACCATATAATAACCATGTTGAAAGAATACTAGTGAGAACATGTGGTTGTCTGCATTGCTTCCATTAACAAGGGCCGCAATACCGGAAGGGTTTTATAATTCATGGCGTGCCAGCATAAATGATGTGATATCAATAAAACCACATCCCCATCATTTGTTTTTACAACTATGACTTATTTATGAATTATAAAATATCCCTTCAGACATTCGTATATACAGAGAGACACAATGAGCTGCAGATGCCAGATTCTGGAGCAAAACACAAAATGCTGAAGAAACTCAGCGGGTCAGGCAGCATCTGTGAAGGACATACGCAAACGTCCACAGATGTTGCCTGACCCGCGGTGTTACTCCAGCAGTTTGTGTCACATTTTTATATCTTTACCCTCCCAAACTTAGTGTTAATCTAATAAAAAAAGAACTGCAGATGCTGCTTTATACTAAAGATAGACACAAAATGCAGGAGTAACTCAGCGGGTCAGGCAGTATCTCTGGATAGGTGACGTTGCGGGTCGGGACCCTGCTTCAGTCTCCTTCACTTCAGATGTCTCAAGAAGGTTCTCGATTTGAAATAATAAAGGTTAATGTCCAGATTCACAATATGTCTCATTTCCTAACCAAATCAATCTTCATTCTATCAACTCCAATTTCTGCTAAATATGAGGAATAATCTCCAAATTCAGTCTGAAGAAGGGTCTCGACCCAAAACGTCACTATCCATGTTCTCCAGAGATGCTGCCTGACCCGCTAAATAACTCCAGCACTGTGTCTTTTTTTGTGTATTAACCAGCATCTGAAGTTCTTTGTTTCTACAGGTAATACCACAAATATCTTGCTCTTTTCAAAAGTAAAGATGATAATCTAATTTTGTTTTATTGAACTAGGTTTCTTTCAATGTGACCGTTGAGCTGACTGAATGTCTGAAGGAACCCAAGCATATTGTGATTAAGCCGGTAGGATTCAGAGACGCTCTGGAGATTGAGGTGCATTCTGCCTGTAACTGCGGTTGCCAAATCAATGCAGAGCTGAACAGCTCAAGGTGCTATGGCAACGGCACACTTCAGTGTGGAGTGTGTGTTTGCAACCCTGGCCAATTTGGGCCTCACTGCGAGTGTGCCGAGGAAGACATCAAAGTTGGCAGCTGTAAGCATCATGCAGGCAACGTCTCCTGCAGTGGGCGTGGTGACTGTTACTGTGGGCAGTGTGCCTGCCACCCATCCGAGTTTGGCCAGGTATACGGATCCTACTGCGAATGTGATGACTTCTCCTGCATGCGGTTTAAAGGGCTTCTCTGTGGAGGTACGTCAATGCTAGTCAGTTTGTTATCCATGCATTACCTTTCAATGAGTCATACAGCATGGAAACGGGCCCTTTGGCTCAACTTGCCAATGACGGTCGACATGCCCATCTACATTCGTCCCACCTGCCTGCATTTGGCCCATATCTCTCTAAACCTGCCCTATCCATATACCTGTCTAATTGTTTCTTAAATGTTGCGATAATACCTGCCTCAACTACCCTCTCTTGCAGCTCGCTCCATACAGCCACCACCCTTTATGTGAAAACATTACCCCTCAGATTCCTATTAAATCTATCCCCCTTCACCTTAAACCTCTCAGGTCCCCGATTCATCTACTGGGCAAAAGTATGCACCTTCCTGATCTATTCATAGAGTCCGAGAGTGATAATGTTGGGATAGTTCCTGCCTCAGCTACTTCCTCTGGCAGCTTGTTCCATACCCCCCTGGAAAAAGCTACCCCTCAGATTCCTGTTAAATCTTTTCCCTTTCACCTTAAACCTATGTCCTCTTGTCCTCAATTTGCCCCCTCTGGGCAAGAGACTCTTTGCATCTACCCAATCTATTCCTCTCATGATTTGATACACCTCTATAAGATCACCCCTCATCCTCCTGCAGTCAAAGCAATAGAGACCCAGTCTACTCAACCTCTCCCAATAGCTCAGACCCTCTAATCCAGGCAACTTCCTCGTAAATCTTCGCTGTACCCTTTCCAGCTTGACAACATCTTTCCTATAACATGGTGCCCAGAACTGAACACAATACTCTAAATTTGGCCTTACCAACGTCTTATACAATTGCAACATGACCTCCCAACTTCTATGCTCAATACTCTGACTGATGAAGGCCAATAAGCCAAATGGCTTATAGACTACCCTATCTGGCTGCAACTCCACCTTCAAGGAATCATGCACCTTCACCCCTAGATCCATCTGCTCTGCAACACTCCCCAGAGCCTTACCATTCACTGTGTAGGTCCTGCCCATGTTAGACTTCCCACCATGCAACACCTCGCATCTTTCTGTTTTCCTCTCATGATTTTATACACCTCTATAAGATCACCTCTCATCCTCATGCGCTACAAGGAATAGAGTTCCAGGCTACTCAACCACTCCCTATAGTTCAGACCCTCGAAACCTGGCACATCCCCATAAAATTCTCCCCTTTCTTTAGACTTTAGAGAAACAATGTGGAAACAGGCCCTCAGCCCAGCGATTCTGTGCTGACCAGCAACGAGCCCTAGCACTATCCTACAAACTAGGAAAAATGTACACTTTACGCAAGCAAATTAACCTACAAACCTGTGCGCCTTTGGAGTGTGGGAGGAAACCAGAGCACTCACGGAAAACCCACGTGGTCACATGGAGAACGTACAAACTCTGAACAGACAGCACCCATAGTTAGGACAGAACCCGGGTCTCTGGCACTGTGAGGCTCCACCATGCTGCCCGAGGAAGTAGATGCAAGGAACTGCAGATGTTGGTTTACAAAGAAAGAAACAAAGTACTAGTGTAATGGCATGGTGTAAATGGGTCAGGCAACATCTCTGGAGAATATGGGTAGGTGATATTTCAGGTCAGGATCCTTCTACAAACTGAATTTGGAGATGTTTTACTGATTTCTCAGAATATACTTTTCAGAAATTGGAATTGATAGAATTAAGTAACTACAGATGCTGGTTCACACAAATGATAGACACAAAATGCTGGTGTAACTCAGCGAGTCAGGCAGCATCTCTGGAGAAAAGGAATAGATGATGTTTTGGGTCGAAACCCTTCTTCAAATCATCTATTCCTTTTCTCCAGAGATGCTGCCTGACCCGCTGAGTTACTCCAGCATTTGTGGCTAGCTTTGATAGAATTAAGATACACCTGGATATTAAATGAGACATACGGTGAATCTGGCCATTAACCTTTATTTCTGAATTCTGGATGTGCACTCCTGTTATGCAGCGCTCCAAGTCAGTTAATTCTTAAAAATTCTGCAATATCTCCATGCAGGGTTTTTTAATTTTTATTTGGAAATAACCCAACACATTTGAAAATCTAGACTAAAAGTTACATTGTGTTGCATTCCATGCAAACATTCTTTCAGCTAAAGTTTCCTTCTGTTCATCTCCAATTACACTCAGGATTTTGTTGAATGGCACAATCATTTTATTGTTTTTATGGAATTGCCACAAGAAAAAATCCTGATTTTAAAATTACATTTTGTTTTGCTGTTGCAAATCTTTTCTGATGCAACTCCTTAAATCATAAATAAATAAACTTGCTTTTAATACAATCCTAAATTAGCCCCAGGACATTCCAAGACACTTTGTAGCCTGTTCATTACTATTGAGGTCTTATCGCTACTTTTGTTTAACAAATTTGGGAACCGAATTACAAACACCATTTCAACAAACTTAATCAACGCGGGGCAGCGCGGTGGTGCAGCGGTAGAGTTGCTGCCTTACTGCGCTAGGGACCAGGGTTAATTCCTGACTATGGGTGCTGTGGGTAGATATGTTCTCCGTACTGAGTATGTACGTTCTCCCCATGACCGCGTGGGTTTTCTCTGGGTGCTCCGGTTTCCCCCCACACTCCAAAGACGTACAGTTTGTGGGTTAATTGGCTTCATTAAAATTGTATATTGTTCCTAGTGTGTAGGGTAGTGTTAGTGTACAGGAGGGGGTCACTGGACAGTGCGGACATGGTGCACCAAAGGGTCTGTTTCCGTGGTATATCTCTGAAGTATAAAGTCTAAACTCTGTATTCAGCAAATAGTTATTTATAAATGTGAGGAATTTGCTTCAGAAGTGAAAGTGCAATAGACCTAGACCTAGAAAATAGGTGCAAGAGGAGGCCATTCGGCCCTTCGAGCCAGCACCGCTATTCATTGTGATCATGGCTGATTGTCCCAAATCAATAACCCGTGCCTGCCTTCTCCCCATATCCCTTGATTCCACTATCCCCTAGAGCTCTATCTAACTCTCTCTTAAATCCATCCAGTGGCTTGGCCTCCACTGCCCTCCGTGGCAGGGAATTCCACAAATTCACGACTCTCTGGGTGAAAAAGCTTTTTCTCACCTCAGTCTTAAATGGCTTCCCCTTTATTCTAAGACTGTGGCCCCTGGTTCTGGACTCGCCCAACATTGAGAAAAATGTTCCTGCATCTAACTTG
This sequence comes from Leucoraja erinaceus, assembly GCF_028641065.1. Taxonomy (NCBI): domain Eukaryota; kingdom Metazoa; phylum Chordata; class Chondrichthyes; order Rajiformes; family Rajidae; genus Leucoraja; species Leucoraja erinaceus. The sequence goes on along the minus strand of NC_073383.1, from coordinate 30,520,313 downwards.
TCCAGTCCTTTTATAATTTTATATGTTTCTATAAGATACCCCCTCATCCTTCTAAACTCCAGTGAATACAAGCCTAGTCTTTTCAATCATTCCTCATATGACAGTCCCACCATCCCAGGGATCAATCTCGTGAACCTACGCTGCACTGCCTCAATCACAAGGGTGAATGAATCAAGATGTTGACTGTATTCTGCTGCTGGATCTTCTTTCCTTGAATAATTAAGCTGAGGGTAGATTTTATGAAAAAAATAACATGTCATCCAGAAAGGTGGCAAGATTAAATGTTACGGAATATGTTCATGGACTAAGTACGTGATCAACTCCCTCCATAATTACACATGGAGTCAGATATTAAGTTATTGCTTATTACTTGGAAATTAGATAATAAATCGAGGAATTGGCAGAGAACAACACTGTGGCAAAAAATTGCTGAATCAAATCTGTCATATCACATTTTCCAAGTGAAACTGCAGATCCTGGCAATAAGCACAGGAAATATATCGGAAATATTTGACATTAGGCAGCAGCTTTGGATTGGGAAAACTGAGAAAACATGAACTGTCTGAATCAGAGTGTGGAAACAAGGAAATTCAGATGCTGGTTTACGCAAAAGGACCCAAAGTGCTGGCGTGACTCAGCGGGTCAGGCAACATCTCTGGAGAACATGGGTAGGTGATGTTTTGGGTCGGGAGCTTTCTTGGTCTGAGGAAGGGTCCTGACCAGAAACGTCACCTATCCATGTTTTCCAGAGATGCTACCTGACCCACAGAGTCACTCCAGCACTTTGTGTTCTTTTGGGTAAACCAGCATCTGCAGTTCCTTGTGACTTCAAACTTTAAATGTTATTGACCATTGAAATGTTTTATCCTTCTTCAAAGCTGTCGTATTTAATTTGGATCATTGACCCATCCCCCCCATCCACCAACCAACCCCTCAGCTGTATCAACCTATCACTCACCAGGCCTTGCTCACCTTGCACCTCCTTCCCACTTTTCTCCCCCTCCCTACCACAATTAGCCTGAGGTAGGGTTCTTACCCGAAACGTTGCCTACCTATGTTCTGAACCTGTAGATTTCAGACGGCGGTGGAGGCCAAGACATTCAGTATATGTAAGGCAGAGATTGATAGGTTTTTGATTAGGAGGAGCATCAAAGGTGATGGAGAGAAACAGGATAATGGAGTTGAGGTGGAAAAAATAGATCAGCCGTGATTGAATGGCAGGGTAGACTTGATGGGCTGAATTGCTTAATTCTGCTCCTTTGTCTTATGGTCTGGTCTTATGGACAATCAAATCCCTTTCACCTGTACCCACCTATCACTTCCCACCACTTTTCCTGCTTTTACCCTCCCCTCCCCCCCCCCACCTCACTACAATCAGTCTGAAGGACAGTCCTGACCCAAAATGTCACCAATCCATGTTCTCCAGAGAGGTAAGGGTGGCACAGTGGCGCAGTGATTGAGTTGCTGCCTTACAGCGCCAGAGACCCGTGTTCGATTCTGACTACAGGTGCTGTCTCTATGGAGTTTGTACGTTCTCTCTGTGACTGCCTGGGTTTTCTCCGGGTGTTCCGGTTTCCTCCCACTCTCCAAAGACGTGCAGGTTTGTATGTTATTTGTTTTCTGTAAAATTCTCCCTAATGTGTAGAATAGTGTGAGCGTACAAGGTGATCGCTCGTCAGCACGGACTCGGTGGGCCGAAGGGCCTGTTTCCACGCTGTATCTCTAAAGTCAAAAGTATAAAGATGTTGCCCCACCTGCTGAGTTAATCCAGCACTTTGTTCTTTTCTTTGTAAACCTACACAGTTCCTAATGGCATGCGTGGTTTGCCACAGAAGTTGGGAGTGACACTGGATTTCATGGTAGATTTGGATTATTCCTTTATCTTCCACCAGGGCACGGATCGTGTGACTGCGGGGACTGCCGCTGTGACCAGGGATGGACGGGGGAATACTGCAACTGCACGACTCACACAGACGCATGCATCTCTGAAGATGGAACCCTCTGCAGTGGCCACGGGGAATGCACTTGTGGAAGATGTACCTGCACTCATCCAGGGGCCTCCGGAGATAGATGTGAAAAATGTCCCACTTGCTGCGACCCCTGCATTTCAAAACGGTAATCTGCACAACACCATCCACTTAGTCATCTCCAAACACTCTTTTACTAAATCATTCCTTCTGTTTTCCAAAAGAACCAAATTTGGACTGCTTTTTAAAGTTTAGCAAACACAGGCTATAGAACTGAATTCAACATGATCCTGCAAAATGTTTAAGGATTAACTTTGGAGCACAGCATTACAGGAATGCACGTCCAGAATTAAAGAATAAAGCTTAATGGCCAGATTCACAGTTTGTCTCTTTTTTTAACAAAATCAATCTTCATTCTGTCAAAGACAGACACTAAGTGCTGGTGTATCTCAGCGGGTCAGGCAGCAGCTCTGGAGAAAAAGGATGGGTGACGTTTTTGGGTCGGAACTGTTCTTCACACCCTTCAGCCCACAATGTCCATGCTGAACATGATGCCAAAATAAACCATCTCCTCTGCCTGCATGTGATCTCTATCCCGCCACTGCCTGCGTTTTCACCTTAAATGCCACTGTCGTATCTACATCCATCATCAACTCTTATCTGCCTGAACATAATCTGTATCCCTCCATTCCCTGCAAATCCAAGTGCCATTTCAAAAGCCTTTTAACACCCACGATTGTGTCTGCCTCCACCACCAAGTTAAATCAATCTCCTCTGCCTACACGTGATTCATATGCCTCCATTCCCTGCATATCCATGTGCCTTAAATACCACTATCGTATCTGCCTCCACCACCACCCCCAGCAGTGCGTTCCTGGCACCCATCATTCTCCGTGTTAAAAAAACACTTGCCCGCACATCCCCTTTAAACTTTGCCACTCACTCCTTAAAGCTATGTCCTCTAGCCTTTGACATTTGGACAAGTGGGGTTCCTCCGGGTGCTCTGGTTTTCTCCCACATTCCAAAGACATTTGTGTTTGTAGGTTAATTGTCTCTCTGTAAATTGCCGTTAGTGTGTAGGGTGTGGATGAGAAAGTGAGTTAACATAGATCTAGTGTGAAAGGGTGATCGATGGTCAGCGTGGACTCGATGGGCGGAAGGGTCTGTTTCCATGCTGTACCTCAAACTAAACAAATCTAAACTAACCAATCTGTTCCATAATGTCAGACAGGCGTCAAAGTCAAAGTCAATTTTATTTGTCACATTGCATCAACTGTGTAAATGTGTCTTTATTAAAAATTTCCCCAGACATTTTGACTGATTTGAATTCACCTTCCATTTGCCTTGGAATTAAACCTTAATTATTACACAAGTATTTAAAATTTTTAGTGAAATGTAAAAAAGCTTAGAAGTTATCAGTTTTAGTTTAGTTGTGAGATACAGCATGGAAATGGGACGTTCAGCGCGTCAAGTCCACACCAACCATTGATCACCCATTCACACTAGTTCTATGTTATCCCACTTTATCATCCACTCCCTACACACTAGGAGATATTTACAGAAAACAACTAATCTACAAACCTGCATGTCGTGGGGATATGGGAAGAAACTGGAGCACTCGGAGGAAACCCACGCGGTCACTGGGAGAACGTGTAAACTCCACACAGACATTGATCTACGTGATCATTTTGTTTTGCAGGAGCTGTGTTGAATGTCACCTGTCTCAGGCTGATGGATCAGTAGAGGATTGCCAAGAAAAATGCCTGACAGCTGATTCCGTTGTCAATCAAACTACAGGTAGTAAATACTATTTCTTAATCATTTGCTGAAGGACTAAACCGAATGTGAAAATATGTAAAAGATCATAATAATTCAAGGGGTGACACAGTGGGGAAGTGGTAGAGTTGCTGCCTTACAGTGCCAGAGACTCGGGTTTGATCCTGACTATGGGTGCTGTCTGAACACAGTTTGTATGTTCTCCTATGACTGCGTGGGCTTTCTCCGGGTGCTCTGATTTCCTCCCACACTCCAGGCTTGTAGGTTAATTGCTTTGTGTATATTGTTAAATTGTCCCTAGTATGTAGTATTGTGCCACTGTATGGGGTGGTCACTGGTCGACGCAGACTCAATGGGTCCAAGAGCCTGTTTCTGCACTGAATCTTTAAAATATAAAGTAGAGTCTAAAGTGGTCTAAAGTTTATCTGACAGAGACCTGGTCTATTTGTGTGAATAGAGATTGCGGGGTTGTAGATAAGAATTGGATCAGTTACATAATTTAAACTAATTCTGTTTTAAGTATTTGAGAATGCCTGCATTTGATTCTGGCATCTCTAACATATTTAAACACTTATAATTTAATTATTTGATAGGTTTTTAACCTGTGGCATTGGAGACGGAAAACAACATTTAAAAGACAACAAAAAAGTACTGGAGTAACTCAGCAGATCAGGCAGCATCTCTGGAGAACGTGGATAGGTGACATTTCAGACTGATTGTAGGGGGAAGGGGAAGAAAGCTGGAAGAGAGGAGGGGGAAGGGGGGGGGGGGAAGAAAAGGAGGAAGTGGGGAGGCTGTTAGAGGTTACCTACAATTCTCCACAGATGCTGCCTGACCCACTGAGTTACTCCAGCCCTTTGTCTTTTTTTGTAAACCAGCATCCCCAGTTCCTCATTTCAACACTTAAAAGATATTTAGACAGGTATATAAACAGGAAAGTTTTAGACAGATACGGGCCAACACAGACAAGTGGGACTAGTGCAGATGGGGCCATTTGGTTGGCTTGGGCAAGTTGGGCCGAAAGGCCTGTTTCTGTGCTGTCTGTCTCTATAACTCCATGAATCTAACCCTAAGAACTATTTATCTGGACTACACTGCTTCCCACCCTGCTTCCTGTAAGGACTCCATCCCCTACTCCCAATTCCTCCGTCTACGCCGCATCTGCTCCACGGATGAGGCGTTCCACACCAGGACATCTGAAATGTCCTCATTATTCAGGGAACGGGGGTTCCCCTCCTCCACCATAAATGAGGCTCGCACCAGGGTCTCTTCCATACCCCGCAACACTGCTCTCTCTCCCCATCCCCCCACTCGCAACAAGGGCCGAGTCCCCCCTAGTCCTCACCTTTCACCCCACCAGCCGTCACATACAAAAAGTAATCCTCCGTCAGTTTCGCCACCTCCAACGTGACCCCACCACTCGCCACATCTTCCCATCTCCCCCCATATCTGACTTCCGCAAAGACCGCTCCCTCCATAACTCCCTTGTCAATTCTTCCCTTCCCTCTCGTACCACCCCCTCCCCGGGCACTTTCCCTTGCAACCGCAAGAGATGCAACACTTGTCCCTTTACCTCCCCCCTCGACTCCGTTCAAGGACCCAAGCAATCGTTCCAGGTGCGACAGAGGTTTACCTGCATCTCTTCCAACCTCATCTATTGCGTCCGCTGCTCTAGATGTCAGCAGATCTATATCGGTGAGACCAAGCGGAGGTTGGGCGATCGTTTCGCCGAACACCTCCGCTCGGTCCGCAATAACCAAGCTGACCTCCCGGTGGCTCAGCACTTCAACTCCCCCTCCCACTCCGTCTCCGACCTCTCTGTCCTGGGTCTCCTCCATGGCCACAGCGAGCAGCACCGGAAATTGGAGGAACAGCACCTCATATTCCATTTGGGGAGTCTGCATCCCGGGGGCATGAACATCGAATTCTCCCAATTTTGTTAGTCCTTGCTGTCTCCTCCCCCTCCTCAGCCCCCCTGCTGTCTCCTCCCATCCCCCAGCCTTCGGGCTCCTCCTCCTCCTTTTCCCTTTCTTGTCCCCGCCCACCCCCGTCCCCGATCAGTCTGAAGAAGGGTTTCGGCCCGAAACGTTGCCTATTTCCTTCGCTCCATAGATGCTGCTGCACCCGCTGAGTTTCTCCAGCTTTTTTGTGTAACCTATGGCAAATGCAAGATTGGTGGCCTGGGAATGTTTTGGGCAGCTTTTGCTCTGTCCTGCCCCTCACATTGATTATTCAACTCCTCCCCTTCAAGGTTGCTGCCATCTAGAGGTAAGAGTGTTTAATTGTCATATGTGCCGACAATGGAACAATTCTTACTTGCTGCCTGCAAACACAATACTCATAGATAGCATTTCATAAACAAAACAATTAATAGATTAATAAACACAATACTAATGCAAAAGTTTAGTAGTTTAGTTTATTGTCACGTGCACCAAGGTACAGTGAAAAGCTTTTGTTGGTGCTATCCAGTCAGCAAAAAGACTATACATGATTACAATCAAGCTGTCCACAGTGTACAGATACAGAATAAGAGGAATAATGTTTACTGCAAAATAAATTCCAGTAAAGTCCAATTAAAGATAGTTCAAGGGTCTCCAATAATGTAGATAGTCTCAGGACCACTCTCCAGTTGGTGATAGGATGGTTCAAATGCCTGATAACAGCTGGGAAGAAATTTCCCCTGAATCTGGATGTGTGTGTTTTCAAACTTCTGTATCTAGCCTGATGAGAGACGGAGTGTATCCAAGACAGTCCAAAGTTCGTAGATGAAGTTAATATTTTGTACTGTTGCTGGAAAGAAGACCCTATCTCCCTATCTCCCTATCTCTCTATCTCTGTATCTCCCTCTCCCCTGATTCTCAGTCTGAGGAAGGGTCTTGACCTGTAACGCCACCCATTCCTTCTAACCAGAGATGCTGCCTGTTCCGCTGAGTTACTCCAGCATTTTGTGTCTATCTTCAGTAAACCAGCATCTGCAGTTCCTTCCAACACATTGCTGGGAAGTAAAGGGTCTGTCCCAATAGGGGGTCATTTGTGTGTCATTTATGCGACATAATTTACGCTTCACCATTTACACGTCATGATGCACGATGCGCGCGTCGTGATGCGCGCAGGGTGCGTGGTGACATAGGCAGTGACGCGCGGTCGTGCACGGCACCCCAGAATTTTGGGATGTACAAAATCTTCGCGCGCCAGGCGTGACTGTACTGGGCTTTACCTTACCTATATTCCCTTAATCTTGTAACTGTACACTGTGGACGGCTCGATTGTAATCATGTATAGTTTTTCCGCTGACTGGATAGCACACAGCAAAAAGCTTTTCACCGTTCCTCGGTACACATGACAATAAACTGAACTGAACTAAACTAAACATCTGTCTGTACATGATCCATATCCCTCTATTCCCTGCATATCCATGTGTCTAACCAAAAGCCTTATAAATGCCATTTGTGTATCTGCCTCTATTACCACCCCAGGCAGCACATTCCAGGCACCACTGTGTAGGTATGTTGCAAAGCCTACCTGAAGCGTGGCTGAAAATCTGGCGCTGCAGGTGTGCGCGATTTTGGCGCCGTTTAGAGGGGGGCGGGTTTAAAATGCGATTTTCACTAGGCTGTTCCAATCGAAGATGTTCAGCCTAGTAAATCATTAATGAAAAATCGCTGAAAGACCCCGCCGCAAAAGGTATTATTAGTTTTTATGGCCTTGTATAATAGTTATAATAGTTTAAAAATCACTCTCTAAACCCGCGACCTCACGCAACCACAGGGCCGCATGGAGCTGTATACAGAAGGTATGTAGCTTATTTTTACATTAAAAAGGGCTTCTTAAGAACCCTTTATACAAAGTTTACTATTGCGAGTAGCTAATTTTGGGCTCTTTATATCCCGCAGTATTTTTCTGGGCATTTGAGGGCACAAATCTAGCGCAATGTGAACGTTCTAAACCAGCGCGTTCACAGGAACCCACTAGAAAGCTGATTTAAATGGACTTTAATTTACAGCAATTGAACACTAAATTCCTTCCATTTGGCCAATAAATTAATGTAAATGAGATTTCAAAATCATGTTTTATTGTGAATTATTTATGAATATTATTTGGACACTTGGGCTATTTAAAAATGTTAATCATTTATTAAGAAATGGATAGATGTTTAGATCTAGTAATTGAAGTTTGAAATTAGCTACACTTGGGTAACTAACTAATTATATGTTTTAATTTCAGGTCATCCAAGTAAGATTATTTTATATTTGTTTCAGAATGGTTCAATCTACAATAAATGAAAATTTCATTCAGTTCTCTTAATTTTTTAAGAAGGTTATGGCCTTTTGACAGCACACGATCACAGCTTTTTTGTTATGTCCATAGAAAATCAATAGGGAACAAGATGCTAATTTCCGAGTATGAAAATGGCCATAACTTTTTAAATACTTGAGATATGAAAGTGAATTAGGTGTCAAATTAAACTTCTTTTTATGCTTTATCTGATGGGATAAATTACAGACTTGATTTTTTAAATCTCTAAATTTTGTAACATTGCTACACTGTGTAAAAAAATTAATGCTCCGTTCATCTCATTGAAACTATGCCCCTCTTGCCTTAAAGATGTGCCCTCTAGTATTTGACATTTTTACCCTCGGAGGAAGAAAAAGCCCTGACTGTCTACCCTAGCTATGCCTCTCATAATTGTACACACTTCTATCAGATCTCATCTCAACCTCCGATATTCCAGAGAAAACAATCCAAGTTTGTTCAAATTCGCTTTGTAGCTACAGTGAAACCCTCTAATCCAGGCATTATTGTGGCAAACCTCTTCTTTGACATTTCCACCTTGGGAGAAAGGTTGTGACTGTTTGGTATCTGACTGATAATATTCTGTTGACTATGGTCACATGTTGATTTAATTAATTTAGTCATTTTTCATTGTTTTTGTTTCTTTCATTTATAAAAAAAACTTTAAAGAGCCTTAATAGGTTTTGGTGTTTTAAAAAATATATATTTTTAGAAGCTTCTAGATGGCACAAACAGAGGGCCAGGTGGATTATCTTGCCCAGAATTGTCACTAGAGTCTTTACTTGCACTGACTTACTGAACCCAGACGCAGGGAACTGATCTCCCTGGGTCTCTGTACTATGGAGGCAGACACCGACTAGACTTTGAGCTGTGTAGGGCAAAGACAGAGTCAAAACGTCATACAGCACAGAAACAGGCCCTTCTGCTCAACCTGTCTACGCCTGGCCCTTAACTCCAAGAAGACCAAGGAGCTCATTGTAGACTTCAGGAAGTCCAGAGGCGGCACGCACACCCCCATCCACATTAACGGGACGGAGGTGGAACGTGTTTCTAGCTTCAGGTTCCTGGGAGTCAACATCTCCGATGACCTCTCTTGGACCCACAATACCTCTACTCTGATCAAGAAGGCTCATCAGCGTCTCTTCTTCCTGAGGAGACTGAAGAAGGTCCATCTGTCTCCTCAGATCCTGGTGAACTTCTACCGCTGCACCATCGAGAGCATCCTTACCAACTGCATCACAGTATGGTATGGCAACTGCTCTGTCTCCGACCGGAAGGCACTGCAGAGGGTGGTGAAAATTGCCCAACGCATCACCGGTTCCACGCTCCCCTCCATTGAGTCTGTCCAAAGCAAGCGCTGTCTGCGGAGGGCGCTCAGCATCGCCAAGGACTGCTCTCACCCCAACCATGGACTGTTTACCCTCCTACCATCCGGGAGGCGCTACAGGTCTCTCCGTTGCCGAACCCAGCAGGTCGAGGAACAGCTTCTTTCCGGCGGCTGTCACTCTACTAAACAACGTACCTCGGTGACTGCCAATCACCCCCCCCCCCGGACACTTATTATTTATTTTTTATTCAAATCGTTTGCTATGTCGCTCTTCAAGGGAGATGCTAAATGCATTTCGTTGTCTCTGTACTGTACACTGACAATGACAATTAAAATTGAATCTGAATCTGAATCTGAATCTAACCAATATGCCCTATCTACGCTCGCATTTGCCCCATCTCCCTCGAAACCCTTCCTGTCCATGTGTCTTTTAAATGCTGTTATAGTACCTCCTTCAACTACCTTCTGTGGCAGCATGTTACACCCACCACCCTGCCCGTTTAATATTCAACGACATATAAAAACTATTAAAATGAAGTAAATAACTTTAAAAGTGCTAAAAGGTATGTAAAAAATAAATTTTAAATTAAATAGAAACGCAAGGAGCTACATACACAGGGATCTTGAGTAAAACACAAGTGTAAGAGGAACTCAGCAGGGTGACACGGTGGCACAGCGGTAGAGTTGCTGCTTTATAAAGCCAGTGACCCTGGGTTGATCGTGACTACAGATGCTGTCTGTGTGGAGTTTGTACGTTCCCCTTGTGACTGCGTGGGTTTATAGGTTGATTGGCTTCAGCAAGTTGTAAAAGTGTCCCTATTATGTGTAGGTTAGTGTACAAGGTAATTTCTGGTCGGCTCGGACCGTGTCCACGCTGTATCTCTAAAGTCTAAAGGTCAGGCAGCATCTTTGGAGTCGGAAGAAGGGTCCCAACTGAAACATCACCCATCCACTTTCTGTAGAGATACTGCCTGACCCACTGTGTTACTTCAGCACTTCATAGAAACAATGAACTGCAGGTGCTGGTTAATACACAAAAAGGCACAAAGTACTAGAGCAACTTGGGCAGCACCTCTGGCGAGCATGGATAGATGACCTTTCTTAAGTTCTCCACAGATGCTGCCTGACCTGCTGTGTACTCCATCACTTTGTGCCTTTTTGTTTTGTAAACCAGTCTCTGCGGTTCCTTGTGTTTTCTTTGTGATGAATGGATCTCAGTTGGATTTGATTTTTTTTGAACGATACTGTAATGTCAACATGTAATTAATACAGTGAAATTCTTTGTTTTGCATACAATACACAAGTATGCAAAGAGTCACCACGTATAGGGCACCAACAAAGTGACAAAAGTATCAATTACAGTCCCAATGGTTCTTCCTTCTCATGCCAGGTCCTGCATTGTGTAGGAGGGGACTGCAACTGCTGGTTTAAACCTTTGTTCCCACTGTGACCCCCATAGCCAGGTGCCTCCTTGTTCTCAGTGGCCCCCTCTTTGTTCTCTTGGCACCCCCACCCTCCTCCCCCAACACCGGATTGCCCTTTGTATGGCACCCCCACCCTCCTCCCCCAACACCGGATCGCCCTTTGTTCTCGGCGGCCCGTCCTCGACCGACCAACTACCAACACTGATGCGGGCGACAGATCTCGGACATCCGTCCTCTCTCTACGATGTCCCTCTTTGACCAGCGGGTCCACTCCAGCACGGCAGCGCAGCACTTGCCGAGAGCTCCTTCTGCAGCAAATTGACCCAAGATCCAAATTCCACAATAACAGCTCCCATTTCAGGATTCTGTGGGAATGTTGCTGATTTCCCTCAAAACTGCAACTCACCGCCTACTATTGTTGCATAATATTTTGACAGAAGCCTTGGCTTTCTCAGCTGCTGGCAATTCTTTTGTAGGGCCAACTAATCCCTGACCTCCACAGGAGATGGAGCCAGCTTTAGATCTCCCTCAGCAATCATACTTAGGCATCTCAAACTCATCTGGCACATCCTCTGTGAGATCACAACGGTCTATGGGCGTTTAACTTCAGCTTTAGTTTATTTTAGAGATAAAGCATGGAAACGGCTCTATTCAAATCAGCCCCATATGTCCTTCGAGGAATTTTGAGATATTCAAATTTACACAGCTGTTATCTGACTGTCATTATTGAAAATATACTTTAGTTTGTGGGTTGAAGAGCCTGTTCCTCTGCTGTACTGTTCTATGTGGATGCAAGGAACTGCAGATGCAGGTTTACAAAAAGCAAAGTGCTTGATTAACTCAGCGGGTCAGGAAGCATCTGCCCATGAAGTTTCTTCTGTAAAAATGAACAAATATTAGCACTCCGGCATCAAAAGGACATTTTTTTCAAATATGGAACTTGTTATTTAAAACAATGGATAGCCAAAATTCCAAGTAAATTATATAGAATCAGTATAATTTTGTTTTTGTGGCCCTTCAAAGCTTTAAGTAAAATGATAGGCATTTTAAATATGACTATGATAGTCATATTAAAAATTTTCAAATGTTCTACTGATCATATCTCTCAATATACTGAGTTTATTTGAAAGGTTTCAATATCTGTTTGGTTGCATTGTTAAGTGTAGCATAACCTCTGCATATTTACTGTATGAATGGACTTTGGAAATGTTTTGCAACATGGGAAATATAGACTCAAGAACAGTATGTGATGTATGTTAAAAGACTCTGCTCAATTATATGGGATGTGTACTGAAGAAAGTTGGCTCATGCCTTTGTTGGCTCACGCTTTTAGACCACCCATGGAGTTTCTAAAATGAAGAGAACTGAGAATGTTTTCTCATAAACCATTTGAGTGGAAAATGACGATTTTACCAGTAAAAAAATGCAGCCAATTAAGGGAGTGTTCAGGGTGATTTCACTCATTTTTAATAATATATTTGAATCGTGACTATTTTCTCGAACCATAGATTTTGACGAAAGCCAGTCCACCTACTGTTCTTTGAAAAGTGCCAATGACTGCACCATGTCTTTCCGTTTAATTAAGCATGAACATGGAGGATCGCTTCTATTTGACCTTGAACAAACTGGTGAGTTTGACATTGCATAACTTTTTAGATACAGTAAATAAAAGGCACAATGTTCTAATTTGTGCAGGACAGATTGTTGCTGATATTTACCCCTTGAACTTGAAGCTCTTAACCATTTCCACTTCAACTCCATTGATGCTGATTTGGGCATTCATGAAGTCATTCTTGTGCCACTTGCAGAGTTAAAACACTTCCTCAAATGTCTTTTTACCTAATAGGTCTGAGCCAACATGTTTTTTATTAACCAATATGTCTTATGGAAGACATTAGAACGAGCTGCCAAAGGAAGCAGTTAAGGCAGACTCTATAACAACATTTTTTTTTTTCATTAATTTTTTTATTAGAAGCAGTGGACAGTAGTATAAACCGCGGCATATGACAAAATACATTTATTGTACATCTTCCATTTTAATTTTGACAAAAATGAAATAGAAAGAGAGAGAAAGAGAAAGAGCAAGAAAGAGAGAAATAAATAGTGAATGTGTAAACCCCTAAACTACCAAAGAGTGTAGTCAAAGAGTAAGTAAAAACTAAAGAAAAAGATATGAAAAATAATATTTTAAAAAAGACCAAAACATGTTGATCTTACCTGCTTCATTTCTCACCACACCCCTCACCCTGTCTGTAAATCGATGTAATTCCGAAGTTGTGATGCACCATACTATCCTTGTAATGAATCAATGAAAGGAGACTTTATCTTTGAAAATTGCTCTGATTTTCCTGCTAAGACGAGTCTCATATCTTCAAGATGTAACGTCTCAGACATGCTTGTGATCCACATTTTAAGAATTGGGGTAGATGCATTTTTCCAAAATTTAAGTATACGTTTTGGTTTTTTTTTTGCCATTATCGGGCCATAATTAAGGAAACGTCTTTGAAATATTGATAGCTCAGAGCAGCCTCCTGCTATTCCGAAAATAATCAATTCTGTATGGGTATCCAGTTTTGTTTTTAATAATTTTGAGAACATTTCAGATTCCTTTCCAAAAATGTGGGAGTTTTATGCAAGAGGCAAAGGATTGTGTTATAGTTGCTTCTTGAGAGAGACATTTGTCACAGATAGGAAATACATTTGGAAAAATCTTATTCAGTTTCATTTTTGAGTAATATAGTCTGTGTAGTATTTTAAATTGGATTAGAGTATGTCTAACATTAATCGAACAATTATGTATATATAGAAGATATTTTTCCCATCTGTCTTTGGAAATTTCTAGGCTTAATTCCTCTTCCCATTCTCTTCTAATTGCGTCTGACGATGAAATTTCTATATTTAGAAGAATATTGTATGTATGATATTAGATTATTTAACCCATTAATCCCTACTCTTTGTTTCCTGTCTGCCAACCACTTCTCTATCCATGTCAGCACTCTACCCCCAATACCATGTGCCCTAATTTTGCCTACTAATCTCCTATGTGGGACCTTATCAAATGCTTTCTGAAAGTCCAGGTACACTACATCCACTGGCTCTCCCTAGTCCATTTTCCTAGTTGCATCTTCAAAAAATTCCAGACGATTAGTCAAGCATGATTTCCCCTTCGTAAATCCATGCTGACTTGGACCGATCCTGTTACTGTTATCCAAATGTTCGGCTATTTCATCTTTTATAATTGACTCCAGCATCTTCCCCACCACCGACGTCAGGCTAACTGGTCTATAATTCCCTGTTTTCTCTCTCCTGCCTTTCTTAAAAAGTGGGATAACATTAGCTACCCTCCAATCCACAGGAACTGATCCCGAGTCAAAAGAACATTGGAAATTTATCACCAATGTATCCACGATTTCTAATATTTAATGATATTGAATTGCATTTATTCCCAGGTTGTGAAGAAAGAATGTGTCATGTTTAACAAAGGACAAATCTGGTTGGCTGTGGAGCTCAAAACATAGTGAAAGTTAATGCAACCTGATATCATAATCCTTCAACAATATGCTCTGTTAAATGATATGTTTCACCACAGTTTCATCTGTTATTAACAATTTTTAGTGTAACTCCATTTTAACAGCAGCCATGTGCTAAAGTGTTGTGTTTTTTTTTGCAGACTGTCCCTTGCCACCAAATGTCTTTATGATAGTCTTGGGAATTTCTTTGGCTATCTTTGTTGTTGGGTTGGTTATTCTCAGTGTCTGGAAGATGCTTATATCCATTCATGACCGCAAGGAAGTAGCCAAATTTGAAGCGGAACAAGCAAAAGCTAAATGGCAAACAGTATGTATACAAATTTAAATAATTGGTATTGCCAAACATTTCCGTTTTTAATACAATAATATATTTAAAAGTCGACTCAGTGAATTCCATGCATTTATTGTTGCATTCATAGAGCTATAATAGATATTTTAGAATTTTACTGTTTAGCTAATTTGAGAAGAATATTCATAAATTGCAGATCTTATATCTAATTGTTAATATTGCTGGTATGATTTTAAAGTAATTTGAAATGGCTATAGAACTATAGATTGACCATAAACTTACCTTGGATGAGGTAGTTCAGAATTGGTTAACCTTACCATGCAGAACATTATAAATGTTTCGAATACTTTTTTACCAAATATCAATGTTGTATTTGCAGAGCACAAATCCACTTTACAGGGGCTCAATTTCCACATTTAAAAACGTGACGTACAAGAATCACGAAAAAAAGGGATTCGCAACCTTTGGGTATTGATTTATTGGACAATAGTAAGTTTGCGTTTCTTGAATAAATGCTTCGTTTTTTTTGTCTACACACAATGTGTACGGATCACAGCAGCTTGTACTGTATATATTTTGAAGATTTTAATTATATTTTGAACTGCTTGTGATCTAGATGTGAAATCTGGAGGGTGACAATTCATCAGGTAATATCAGATTGTCATAGACACATAGACAATAGGTGCACGAGTAGGCCATTCGGCCCTTCGGTGCGATCATGGCTGATCATCCCCAATCAATAACCCGTGCCTGCCTTCTCCCCATATCCCTTGTTTCCGCTAGCCCTAAGAGCTCTATCTAACTCTCTTTTAAATGCATCCAGTAAATCGGCCTCCACTGCCTTCTGTGGCAGAGAATTCTACAAATTCATAACTCTCTGGGTGAAAAAGCTTTTCCTCATCTCAGTTCTGAATGGCCAACCCCTTATTCTTAAACTATGCCCCCGGTTCTGGACTCCCCCAACATCGGGAACATCTAGTGTGCCCAATCCCTTAATAATTGTACATGTTTCCATAAGATCCCCTCTTATCCTTCTAAATTCCAGTGAATTCATGCCCAGTTGCTCCATTCTTTCATCATATGACAGTCTCGCCATTCCGGGAATTAACCTCATGAACCTACGCTGCACTCCCTCAATTGCAAGAATGTCCTTCCTCAAATTAGGATCCCAAAACTGCACCCAATACTCCACAGTCATAGAGTCATTCAGCATGGAAACAGGCCCTTCGGCCCAACTTACCTATGCCGACCATCATGTCCCATCTATACTAGTCCCACCTGCCTGCATTTGGAAACATAGAAAATAGGTGCAGGAGGAGGCCATTCGGTCCTTCGAGCCAGCACCACCATTCATTGTGATCATGGCTGATCGTCCCCAATCAATATCCCATGCCTGCCTTCTCCCCATATCCCTTGATTCCACTAGTTCCCAGAGCTCCATCTAACTCTCTTAAATCCACCTAGTGCTTTGGCCTCCACTGCCCTCTGTGGCAGGGAATTCCATAAATTCACAACTCTCTGTGTGAAAAAGTTTTTTCCCTCCCCTTTATTCTAAGACTGCGGCCCCTGGTTCTTGACTCGCCCAACATTGGGAACATTTTTCCTACATCTAGCTTGCCCAGTCCTTTTATAATTTTATATGTTTCTATAAGATCCCCCTCATCCTTCTAAACTCCAGTGAATACAAGCCTAGTCCTTTCAATCTTTCCTCATATGACAGTCCCGCCATCCAGGGATCAATATCGTGAACCTACGCTGCACTGACTCAATCATAAGGATGTCCTTCCTCAAATTAGGAGACCAAAACTGTACACAATACTCCAGATGTGGTCTCACCAGAGCCCTATACAACTGCAGAAGAACCTCTTTACTCCTATACTGAAATCCTCTTGTTGTGAAGACCAAATTTCCATTGGCTTTCTTCACTGCCTGCTGTACCTGCACGCTAACTTTCAGTGACTGGTGTACAAGGACATCCAGGTCTCGCTGCACCTCCCCCTTACCTAACCTAACCCCATTGAGATAATAATCTGCCCCCTTGTTTTTGCCGCCAAAGTGGATAAACTCACATTTATCTATATTATACTGCATCTGCCACGCATCTGCCCACTCACTCAACCTGTCCAGGTCACCCTGCAACCTCCTAACATCCTCTTCACAGTTCACACTGCCACCCAGCTTTGGGTCATCTGCAAACTTGCTAGTGTTGCTCCTAATTCCCTCTTCTATATAATTAATGAAAAGGACCCGTTCACTCATACTCTTTGCTTCCTGTCTACCAGCCAATTTTCTATCCATGTCAACACCCTACCCCCAATATTCTAATTTTAGTCACCAATCTCCCGTGCGGGACCTTATCAAAGTCTAGATACACTACTGGCTCCCTTCATCCATTTTACTTGTCACATCTTCAAAAAATTCCAGAAGATTAGTCAAGCATGATTTCCCTTTCATAAATCCATGGTGACTTGGACTAATCCTTTTACTGCTATCCAAATGCCCCATTATTACCTCTTTAATAATTGATTCCAGCATCTTTCCCACCACCGAAGTCAGGCTAACTGGTCTGTAATTCCCCGTTTTTTCTCTTGCTCCTTTCTTGAAAAGTGGGATAACATTAGCTATCCTCCAATCTACAGGAACTGATCCTGAATCTATTGAACATTGGAAAATGATCACCAATGCGTCCACTATTTCTAGAGCCACCTCCCTGAGGACCCTGGTATGTAGACCATCTGGCCCAGGGGATTTATCATCCTTCAGTCCCATTAGTCTACCCAATACTATTTCTTGCCTAATGAACATTTCTTTCAGTTCCTCTACCCCTGTAGATCCTCTGTCCTCCAGTACATCTGGGAGATTATTTGTGTCTTCCTTAGTGAAGACAGATCCGAAGTACCTGTTCAACTCTTCTGCCATTTCCTTGTTACCCATAATAATTTCACCCGTGTCTGCCTTCAAGGGACCCACATTTGACTTTGCTACTCTTTTTCCCTTAACATATCTAAAGAAGCTTTTACTGTCCTTCTTTATATTCCTGGCCAGCTTCCCCTCGTACTTCATCTTTTCAGCCCGTATTGCCCGTTTTGTTTCCTTCTGTTGTCCTATGAAAGTTTCCCAATCCTCTGGCTTCCGGCTACTCTTTGCTGTGTTATACATCTTTTCTTTTAGTTTTATTGTATCCCTAACTTCTCTTGTCAGCCACGGTTGCCTCCTACTCCCCTTAGAATCTTTCTTCCTTTTTGGAATGAAATGATCCTGCATCTTCCGGATTATGCCCAGAAATTCCTGCCATTGCTGTTCCACCGTCATTCCTGCTAGGATCCCTTTCCAGTCTACCTTGGCCAGCTCCTCTCTCATGCCTTCATAGTCCCCTTTGTTCAACTGCATCACTGCCACTTCCGATTTATCCTTCTCCGTCTCAAGTTGCAGATTATAACTAATCATGTTATGATCACTACCTCCAAGCGGTTCCTTTACCTCGAGTTCTCTTATCAAATCTGGTTCATTAGACAACACTAAATCCAGAATTGCCTTTTCTCCAGTCGGCTCCTTTACAAGCTGCTCTAAGAATCCATCTCGGAGGCATTCTACAAACTCTCTTTCTTGGGGTCCTAAACCAACCTGATTTTCCCAGTCTACCTGCATATTGAAATCCCCCATCACCACAGTGGCATTACCTTTGTTACATGCCAGTTTTAACTCCTGCTGCAACTTGCACCCTACATCCGGGCTACTATTTGGGGGGGGTGTAGATAACACCAATTAGTGTCTTCTTGCCTTTACAATTCCTCAACTCAATCCACAGATGAGGCCCATATCCCTCTAAATCTATCCTATCGATGTACCTGCCCAAATGTTTTTTAAACGTCACAATAGTACCAGCCTCAACTACCTCCTCCGGCAGCTTGTTTCATACACCCACCACTCTTTGTGTGGAACAACGCCCTTCTGGTTCCCATTAAATCTTCCCCCTCTCATCTTAAACCTATGCCCTCTGGTTCCCGATTCCCCATCTCTGGGCAAAAGACTCTGTGCGTCAACCTGATCTATACCGCTCATGATTTTGTACACCTCTATAAGATCACCTCTTATCCTCCTGCTCTCCAAGGAATAAAGTCCTAACCTCTCCCTATAGCTCAGGCCCTTGAGTCCTAGATGGTTGTACTCAGCACCTTAGCACTCAGTTGGAAAATAATTTATATACATTTGTAATGTCAAAAAAAATGTTTTACCCTATCTGCTGCATGGAGCTGCTGCCTCATTGTGCTGGAGACCCAGGTTCGGGTGGGTTTCCTCCAGGTGCTCCGATTTCCTCCCGCATCCCAAAGGCATGTAGGTTTGCGGATTAATGAGCCTCTGTAAAATTACCCCTTGTGTGCAGGGTGTAGTTGAGAAAGTGGGATAACATAGCACAAGTGGTAGTGATTGATGGTCGGCATGGACTCGGTGGGCCGAAGGGCCTGTTCTTGTGCTGTATATTTCAATAAATGTAGTCATGTGAAATACATCACGTCCCTCTCTCGCATTGCACCTCTTTTTCACTGCACTTTCCGCTGGTGTGAATGGGTGATGGTTGGCATGGATTCGATGGGCCAAAGGGCCTTCTATTTCCATTCTGTATCTCTAACACTAAATTTCACATACAGGTATGCTGTGAAAATTGTACTGCAAGATATCTTGAATGTGCAGCTGCTACTCAAAATATCACATTCCAGCTTTGAAGAAATGCTCCGTGTTCCACCCTTATTGCTCTAAGAAACGTAGGCATCCCTCTTGTTAGCATTAACCATGTGATATCATGGATACATGCGGCCATTAACCTGTTTCAGGTCATTGGCTACATGATGTAATCTGTTAAAAGGGAATAGAGTCATACAGTGTGGAAACTAACTCATAAGCCCTTTAAACCTGTCCTATCCATGTACCTGTCATTGATAAATGCTCCTGAACACATCATCAGTGATGTAACCTGGGGTCATTGGGAGTTTCGGGTCTTTCAACATCAGACACCCTCACCCAGGCGACCCAGCCGTGGTTGATCAGACCACGATTTATGTTCAGATGGCATTCACTCCTCCCCATGGACCTCCTCTCCTGATCCAGATCCAAATGTCAAAATGTATCTTAAACGTTATGATAGCACCAGACTCAACGACCTCCTTCGGCGGCCCATTCCATGTACCCATCACCCTTTGTGTAAAAAAAAAAGTTGCCCCTCAGGTTCCTATTAAATCTTTCCACCCTCACCTTAAACCTATGTGCTCCGGTTCTTGATTCCCCAACTCTGGGCAAGAGACTCTGTGCAGGAGTCTGGACAGGAAGCAGCTGACTGGGCAAAGGTTAGATCTGTACTGCAAACGTAACTGCTTTGACAATCTTTTGCAGTGAGCAACCTCACCTTTGCTAAAGTGCCTTCATATTGTATTTTCCGCAGACTACAGATTCTAATGTATATTATACAAATGCTGCTTTACTAACAACACCTGTCCTTTTACCTCCTCCCTCAACTCCATCCAGGGACCCCGACAGGTCCTTTCAGGTTAGACAAAGCTCCACATGTACCTCCACTAACCTCATCTACTGCATCCGATGTCCCTGATGTGGGCTGCTGTACATCGGCAACCTCAACTCTGCTTAGCTTTTTCATGCGCTTTTACATTGTGTCTACTTCCAGCCTTCGAAAGAACATATTTCAATAACTTTATATTCTCCTAAATAAATTGTAACATTTGTGTTGGCTCATCTCATCCAACTTGATGTCTTATGTGCACTCGTATACACTAGGAAACTGGGCAACGTAAGGAACATTCCGGGCAAAAAATCAGAGTTAGTTTTTTTTGTTATTTAACCTACTAGTCAAATTCATGCTGACTATAACGAAAAGGCAGAACGCATTTACTTTGTTGAAGTTGAACATTTCTGTAACTGTTTCAAAGCCACTATGGACCTTGAGGTTTCACATGCTATCTAATCAGATTAGATAATAAGTTCATAAATTCATAAGTGATAGGAGTAGAATTAGACCATTCTGCCCATCAAGTCTACTCTGCCATTCAATTACGCCTGATGGATCTCTACTTCCTAACCCCATTCTCCTACCTTTTCCCCGTAACCTCTGACACCCGTACTAATCAAGAATCTATTTATCTCTGCCTTAAATACTGTATATCCCCTGACTTTGCATCCACAGCCTTCTGTGGCAAATAATTTCACAGATTGGATAATACTGCACATAAATACAATCATGTCAAAGTCAAGTACAATAGGTGGAGCAAAGGGGAAGATACAGTTCCAGAGACAAGTCCAATGTCCGCAATGGGGTAGAGAGTGGCACAGTGACCAAGGTTCGATCCTGAGTAAGGGTGCCATCAGTACGTAGTTTGGATGTTCCCCTTGTGACCGCGTGGGTTTTCTCCGGGTGCTCTGGTTTCTTCCCACACTCCTAAGATGTACAGGTTTGTAGGTAATTGGCTGCTGTAAATTGTAAATTGTCCCTAGTGTGTAAGATAGTGTTAGTGTATGGGGTGAACGCTGGTTGGCGCACAATTGATGGGCCGAAGGGCCTGTGTCCGCGCTGTATCTCTAAAGTAAACAAAAGATGAATCAGACAGTCGCCTAGCTTACATATAATATGCTTATTAAAATTGTTTGCATAATAATCAGTGACTCATACACAAAATTTAAATTAATTTTCTTGTATGCAGTTGTTATGTTTGATTGTGTTGGAAGGAACTGCAAATGCTGGTTTACACCGAAGATAGACTTAAAATGCTGGAGTAACTCAGCAGGGCAGGCAGCATCTCTTAAGAGAAGGGATGGGTGACGTTTCAGGTCGAGACCCTTCAGTCTGAAGAAGGGTCTCGACCTGAAACATAACTCATTATATTCTCTCCTGTTGTGTAAGCTGTTGTGTAACTCTAACATTTTGTGTTTATGTTCTGTTTGATACCAGTTCACTACCAGGCTTTGTGCTGCCCCCACCACGCTCTTCCAACTTTCTCTCCTCTATTACAATCACTGAAGAGGGATCACGACCCAGAATATCATGTCCTCCAGAGATGCTGCTTGACCTGCTGAGTTACTCCAGCATTTTGTGGGGGGGGTTTTCCATAAGCTAGCATCTGCTCATCCTTGTATCTCTCTCTTGAGGTGAATGTTTACTTTGCTATCGGTCTGATTCATGTTATCTCCAGCATTCCTCTCCGCCACATTGCGAACGTTGGACTTTGTCTATGGGACTGATGCGCTACAATGCTGAGAACTATATTCTGCACTCTGTATCTTCCCCTTTGCTCCACCACGCTCCAAGAGTTTGACAGGTTTATTTTTACTGCTGGAGTACAATATTGGCAACTCTAAAGCAGCAGAATGCTTCAACGTTGGAGGAGCTGGGCTGTTGATGGACGTAAAGGATTTATGGCACTTCTTGGAAGAAGAGCTTGGGAGTTTTCTTGGGACCAATCTTTATCCATGCAAGGCATACAAGTTCTTCACTGCACCTCGGTACATGTGACAACAATGAACCTAAATCTAATCTAATGAGACAAACCAAATATGTTCTCGACATGAAGGATTAATTTGTATTGTTCTGAATGTACATGAAGTGTTTTGGTCTGACAAATTCTGCCGATCTAGTGTATATCATGGCATCTATCCATAGCAATACAACGCATTCTTCAGACAGACTACAGCCCACAACGGGATTACATTTCTAACTCCCAGCATGTTACAGTCATGTGCTTGTACCACAAAAATGCTTAGCATTGCACTAGTACAGTCTCTAATAGCAAAAAAAAGTTTTGATATGTTCTTCTCGATGCTAGGATTATAATTCTGAATTAGTAACCTCCATTGAGAATAATTACACTCTACTGTTTAGACTTTGGAGATACAACACCCGTACACTAGTTCTATCCTACGCACTGGGACAATTTACAATTTTTTTGCCAAAGCTGATTAACCTACAAACCTGTACCTCTTTAGATTGTGGGAGGAAACCGGAGTACCCGTAAAAAAACCTACGCAGTTACAGGGAGAACGTACAAATTCCGTACAGACCGCACCCGTAATCAAGTTCGAACGCGGTCTCTGGCGCTGTAAGGCAACAACTCTACCGTTGCGCCACTGTGCCACTCTATAATATGATGTTTGGCGTTCCATAAATTTCAGAAATTGGTTGAAAGATGCAGCTTCCAAACAGGCCCTTCAGCCCACTGAGTCCATGCCTACCATCGATCACCCATTCACACGTGTTCTAAGTCATCCCACTTTCATATTGACTCTCTGCATAGTTGGGGTAAGCAATGTTTCTTAGTTTAGTTTAGAGATACAGTATTGAAACTGACCCAGAGTCCACGCTAACCATCAATCGCCCGATCACACCTGTTCTATGTTGTCCACTCCATACAGAGGCCAACTAACCTACTAATCAACACGTCCTTGGGATGTGTGTGGAAACAGGAGCACTCGGAGAAAACCCATGTGGTCACAGGGAGAATGTGCAACACCCCACAGACAAGACCCGAGGTCAGGATCACACCCGGCTCTCTGGCGCTGTGAGACCGCAACTCTTCCTGCTGCGCTACTGTGCTGTACATTTATTGCTTTATGTGTATGAGCATTTACATTTCATCTTTTTGTATATTTTATCATGAAGAAGTAATTAGTACAATACTGTTTTGTGCAGTTTCTTATAAAGGCTGGACCTTAAGAATGGCCAAATATGTAAGATATAGACGTCTTTGAAAGATGCATTTCATGCTGTTAAACAAATGTTTTTTGTTGTCTGGAAATAAAATTCTGTCCTATCCATAAATCATTTTAACCTTTTCCTTCAATATATTGCTGAAATGTTGACAGCTTTGGCAACACACATTTCCCACCTGTGTTTACAGTGAAGGTATAAAACTCGTCTAAATTGGAACGAGAATCAGTGTAGCACAGACTGGTAGGAGCAGTAGTTTGGAACAGAATATAGACACGAGGAACTGTAGATGCTGGACTCTTGCATAGAACACAAAGTACTGGAGTAACTCAACGGGTCAGGCAACACCCTGGAGAACATGGATAAATTACATTTCAGTGACCTGCAATGCTGCCTGACCCGCATGGGCAGAAATCCTGTGGGGTGGGGAAGGGGGAGAAGGGGCGGACAAGTCCCTCCCATGTTTTGAGAGGTGGGGAACAATCCACCCCGCCCCCCCCGTGTTTTGTAATCCGGATTTTGAAATTTGGTGAAATCAAAACTATTAAAATCTCCGCTTTCCGCAAGACAGTAGGGGTGTCACTATTAAGCGCTTGTTAAATGTCTCTATTAACATTGTATTAACACGATGTGTCACCAATTGTGTTTTGACCTTCAAGTGTTATTGAAGGTGTTCACGGAGAATATCTTTAAGCTGTTTGATGCGGGTACAATTACCATTTGAACTAATTGGATGTATTCGTGGATGGGCAAGATTTAAACGGGTATCGGATTTAAACGGGTCGGGTCATTAAGGGCTCCGGTCGAACGGGTTTCCTGGCTGGTTTTCAGGTAAGTCCCTCATTCACGGTCACTTTATTTAGTATGTTTCTCCCATCTCTCTCTTCCCCCCCCCAGGTTGGTTCTTCTGTTTGCCTTTATTTGCTTCAGTTTTATTTGTTTTAGTGTTATTTATCACATTGTATCTTTTGAAAGATTCAAGCACTACAAAACGAATGCAATCTCAACTTTAAAGTCTGTGTTAACTAAACTAACTATCTAGGTTTTTTAACTAGAATTAGGCCGCACAGCTGTGAGTGGACAGGTGCTGTCGCAAGGAGTTGGGAACGCATCCTGATGGGGCAATTATCATGGAGGACGTTTTGTCACCCATCCTTACTGATTGTGGTCTATGGGTCAAGAAGTCATAGACTGCATATACCCAATTCCCAGTCACAGGGAGAACATACAAATTCCGTACAGACACCACCCATGGACAGGATCAAACCCGAGTCTCTGGCGCTGTGAAGGCAGCAACACTCCTGCTGCACCACCGTGCCGCCCCAGTTGACATCTGCAAAGTCCCCGCGGACCTCAGCAGGATGGAGAGAACTTTCACTGGCACTCCCAGTTTTCAGTCCGGGAAGTCTAGCTACTAAGCCTGGACCAGATTAAACCTGGCACCAAGACTGCAGATCCACTGAAACAAATAGGGAGGAATGGCAGCCAGAAAAACAGTGGTAGACTCTTAAACTAACTGAATCAAATCAAATAAAATGGATTTAATCGATTTAAAGTATGTAGGAGTGGTTTTAATTTATTTTTTTGAATATCTTCTTTATTTCTGTCATAATTCAGAGTCCGCTGCTCTGTTAGTTTTTAAATAGTTATGAATAGACAGGATGAACCCACAAGTTAAAATTCTGAGGGGCAAGGTCAACTCTAATGGTGTTCGACAGGAACTTGCTCGAGTTGATTGAAGGAGGTTGTTTGTGGGCAAAGTATCGCTTGGAACGTGGGATGCTTTCCTACAGTGGTGCAGTGGTAGAGTTGATGCCTTACAGCGCCAGAGACCCAGGATCAATCCTGACTACGGGTGCTGTCTGTACCGAGTTTGTACATTCTCTCTGTGACCACATGAGTTTTCTCCAGATGCTCTGGTTTCCTCCCACATTCCAAAGACGTGCAGGTTTGAAGGTTAATTGGCTTTTGTAAAATTGTTCCTTCTGTGTAGGAGTGAGGGGGTGATCGCTGGTCATGTTGTAGTCTCGGCAGACGCATGGGCCTGTTTCCACACTGTAAGAGTAAACTAAACTAAAGTAAAGTCTAGTATTTAACCATCATAATACCCTGCCCACATTACTGTACAGGGTATATTGTAGGCCACGTTGCAAGAATCCACTAGATATAATTTTGCATCAGGATATTTGCTGGAAGATTCCTGTGGTATGTTTGGTTTGAGTTTGAGTTTAAATTTAGTTTATGGTCACGTGTACCAAGGTACAGTGAAAAGCTTTTGTTGCGTGTTATCTAGTCAGTGGAAAGGCTATACATGATTACAATCGAACCATTCACCGTGTACAGATGCATGTTAAAGGGAATAACATGAATAATGTTTCATGCAAGATAAAGTCCAATAAAGTCTGATCAAAGATAGTCTGAGGTTCTCCAATAAGATGGTTAGTAGTTCATGACCACTCTCTAGTTGGCAATCTGACCGACATCCACTATAAACCCACTGACTCCCATGGCTACCTGGACTACACTTCTTCCCACCCTGCTTCCTGTTAGGACTCCATCCCCTACTCCCAATTCCTCCGTCTACGCCGCATCTGCTCCCAGGATGAGGCGTTCCACACCAGGGCATCTGAAATGTCCTCATTCTTCAGGGAACGGGGGTTCTCCTCCTCCGCCATAGATGAGGCTCGCACCAGGGTCTCTTCCATACCCCGCAACACTGCTCTCTCTCCCCATCCCCGCACTCGCAACAAGGGCAGAGTCCCCCTAGTCCTCACCTTTCACCCGACCAGCCGTCACATACAACAAGTAATCCTCCGTCAGTTTCGCCACCTCCAACGTGGCCCCACCACTCGCCACATCTTCCCATCTCCCCCCATGTCTGCCTTCCGCAAAGACCGCTCCCTCCGTAACTCCCTTGTAAATTCTTCCCTTCCCTTCCGTACCACCCCCTCCCCGGGCACTTTCCGTTGCAACCGCAAGAAATGCAACACCTGTCCCTTTACCTCCCCCCTCGACTCCATTCAAGGACCCAAGCAGCCATTCCAGGTGCGACAGAGGTTCACCTGTATCTCTTCCAACCTCATCTACTGCATCCGCTGCTCTAGATGTCAGCTGATCTACATCGGTGAGACTAAGCGGAGGTTGGGCGATCGTTTCGTCGAACACCTCCGCTCGGTCCGCAAGAACCTACCTGACCTCCCGGTGGCTCAGCACTTCAACTCCCCCTCCCATTCCCCGTCCGACCTCTCTGTCCTGGGTCTCCTCCATGGCCAGAGTGAGCAACACCGTAAATTGGAGGAACAGCACCTCATATTCCGCTTGGGGAGTCTGCATCCTGCGGGCATGAACATTGTATTGTCCCAATTTTGTTAGCCCTTGCAGTCTCCTCCCCTTCCTCAGCCCTCAGGCTGTCTCCTCCCATCCTTCAGCCCTCGGGCTCCTCCTCCTTTTTCCTTCCTTCTCCCCGCCACCCCCTATCAGTCTGAAGAAGGGTTTTGGTCCGAAACGTTACCTATTTCCTTTGCTCCATAGATGCTGCTGCACCCGCTGAGTTTCTCCAGCATTTTTGTGTACCTTCTAGTTGGCAATTGTTTGGTTCAGTTGCCTGATAATAGCCGGGAAGAAACTGTCTCTGACTCTGGAGGTGTGCGTTTTCACACTTCTGTACCTCTTGCTTGATGGGAGAGGGGAGAAGAGGGTAGTCTGGGATGATACTTGTTCTTGATTGTGCTGCTGGCCTTGCCGAGGCAGCATGAGGTGTAAATGGAGTCAACAGAAGGGAGGCTGGTTTGTGTGATGGCCTGGGCCACAATTCTCTGTAATTTCCTGCTGTCTTGTACGGAGCTGTAACCAGACCATGCTGTGAAGCATCCCTATAAAAAGCTTACTGGGATGCATTTAATAATAGGAGTGATCGAACTATAAATTTCTGATCTGAACTGATATGTTTGCTGTATTTGCTAGACCAAATGTTTCAAAGTGTCCTTGCTGGCTGAAACAATAATTCTACCATCAATGCTAAATCCGTAACAGCAATCCAACACACTAGGGACAATTTACAATTTTTACCAAAGCCAATCAACCTACAAACCTGTACGTCTTTGGAGGGTGGGAGGAAACTGGCGCAACCAGAGAAAACCAATGCGGCGCGGGGCAGTGGTGTCACAGGAGCTCTTCGAGCAACATCGCCGCCGCACCCCGAAAAGCTCTCCCTGTGTACGGGCAGCACCCGTAGTCAGTATCTGGCGCTGTAACGCAGCAACTCTATCGCTGTGCCACCGTGCTGCCCTTAATGACCTGAATATATTATGCAAAGTAAGGGATGCAACGAGGTGAGCACACTATTGATTTGTCAATGTAGTCCAATTGTAAAGACGTATGAGTTGTCTTAAGGAAGGTTATTGGAAAAATATTAGGTTGCAGGGAAGCCAATTCTTCAAGTTATTTTCTTTTGCAGAAATGTCCAGATGGAACGATTTTAAGTTGCTTAATATTTTCTTCCATCAGCTTACAGAAGAAGAATGTTCAAAATGTTCAAAATAACATTACGTTTTTATAGCTTTGGAAAACATCGAGGGAAAAAATGCCAAAGTAAATATCTTTTGCCAGACAAGTTAGTTGCATTGACACTAAAGAATTAATTAATTATTTGGTGGATGTATGCTAAATGCACGCGAGTGACAACATTATGGATCATTTGATCATATGCCAAGTGAGACTGGCCTGTTGCCCTCATCCCCTGCCCAACATTACCATCCAGGTCCATATTTACGTGGCCAGATGCAAGATGTTATGACTGCAGCATAGTTAAGGCCCTCTGCCACAACATGTCTTTGGTGATCTTTGACAGATGATAAAAGTGAGAGTAGGCTTTGCTAGATATCAAAATTTGCAGATAAAACCAGAACTTGAAATTGAAGTAATTAAAAATATCGAATTGGTCCTGTTTCAGCAAAATCTTACTATTACAGGGAGTCTAGGTCCAGAGGATGGGGGACACCTCATTGAAACTGACTGAATCGTGAAAGGCCTGGATAGAGTTAATGTGGAGAGAATGTTTCCACTAGTGGGAGAGTCTTGGACCAGAGGCCTCAGAATCAAAGGACATACCATTAGAAAGGAGATGAGGAGGAATTTCTTTAACCAGAGAGTGATGAACTTGTGGAATTAATTGTCACAGACGGCCATGGAGGTCAGGTCAATGGGTATTTTTAAAGCGGAGATTGTCAGATTTTTTTTTAGTAAGGTTGTCAGGGGTTATGGGTAGAAGGCAGGAGAATGGGTTGAGAAAAAAAGATAGATCAGCCATGATTGAATTGCAGAGTAGACTTGATGGGCTGAATGGTTTAATTCTGCTCCTATGACTTACTGTAGAGATACAGCGCGGAAACAGGCCATTCGGCCCACCGAGTCCACACCGACCAGCTAGCACCACACACCCGTACACTTGCACTATCCTACACACACACCAGGGTCAATTTTACAATTTTTTTCCAAAGCCAATCAACCTATAAACCTGTCTTTGGAGTGCAGGAGGAAACTAAAGCACCCGGAGAAAACCCACGCAGTCACACGGAGAATGTACAAACTCTATATACACACAGCAACCATAGTCAGGAACCAACCTGGGTCTCTGGCGCTGTAAGGCAGCAACTCTATGCTGCACCACCATGCAGCCCTATTCTTACAACCTTGTACATAGGTGTGTGTGTGTGTGTGTGTGTGTGTGTGTGTGTGTGCCTATACCTGTACCTGTCTTGGGTACTGTCTGTGTGGAGTTTCTCCCCTGTGACCACATGGATTTCCATGGGGTGCTCTGCTTTCCTCCCACATCCCAAAGACGTCCTGGTTTGTTGGTTAATTGGCCTCGGTAAATTGACCATAGTATGTAAGGAGTGGATGAGATAGTGGATAACATAAAACTCGAGTGAACGGGTGATCGATGATAAATGTGGGCTAATGGCCATTAGGTACAGTAAGGTTTTACTGAACTCTATGTAAAAAAAACAAAGTTCACTGTACATAGGTACATGTGACAATAAAGTACATTAAACCATTGAACATATGTAAATGATTCAAGACATTGAGTGAAATAAAACGATTTCATTTATTAATGCACTTCCCACTTTATCTATATAATTTTTGTTGTAGGATCCCTTTGAAATTCATTGGGCCTCTGTTTCTGTAGAACACTTAGCCAATGCAGAATTGGAGAGGCAATCATTCAATCTAGCTTTAGGTTTATAATTGTCACATATAACAAAGTGCATGGATGCTACCCATGCAGATCAGACGTCCCCTACATAAATACAATCAAGTGAAACTCAAGCATAATAGGTAGAATGAAGGGGAAGATACGCAGTGCAGAATATAGTTCTCAGCATTGTCGCACGTCAGTTCCATGGATAAGGTTACAATGGAAAAAGCAAAGGTGAATGCTAGAGAAGTCTTGCAAAACTGAGTTATGTTTCTGGATTACATATCATTGTTTAGTTTGGAGATGCACCATGGAAATAGACCATTCAGACCATTAAGTCCACATTTATCATCGATCACCCGTTCACTCGAGTTTTATGTTATCCACTTTCTCATCCACTCCTTACATACTATGGTCAATTTACAGAGGCCAATTAACCAACAAACCAGGACGTCTTTGGGATGTTGGAGGAAACCAGAGCACCCCAAGGAAATCCATGTGGTCACAGGGGGAGAAACTCAACACAGACAGTACCCAAGGTCAGGATTGAACCTGGGTCGCCAGTGCTATGAGGCAGCAGCTCCACCAACTGTGCCACTGTGCCACCCATTGACAAGGTAAACTGGAGTATGAGTAAGAGGCTTTTAGATAGGCACATGGATATGCAGGGATTGAAGGGATATGAATCATGTTCAAGTAGAGGAGATTAATTTAACGGTGCCATGTTCGGCATGGACATTATGGGTGAAAGGTCTGTTCCTGTGCTGTACTGCTCTAAGTTCTATGATATCATAAGGAGCACATCAACTTTGTAGTCGTGTCGCAGCCAGAGAGAGGTCAAGTATGTCATTGGGCTCTGGGACCTGAGTTGGAGAGTGTTGCACAGAGCAGTGGCTTGTTATAGATATTTAAGTCAGCTCACTTCTGCGGTGAGGAAGAGACCGTGTTCCATGTGTATATGGAGTGTGAGAGGTTGCAGCCTCTGTATGTGTCTGAAGGGACTGCTCCTCAAGTTTTGGCTACACTTCAGCCCCACGCTCCTGATATTTGGTCATCCAGTATGGAGGGGGGATGGTCGGGAGGGAGGGTGGGATCCCCCTGTCAATTTGCTCCTGGGCCTGGCCAAGACGGCCATTCACAGGTCCAGGCAGCAGGTAGTCAAGGGTTGTGCCCGAGTCGACTGCCTGCACCTTTTCCGGGCCTAAGTCCTTACCATCGTGTCCCTGGCGAGGGAACATGTAGTCCACAGGAACTCTGGAGGCCTTCCGTGAACGTTGGTCGCTGCAGGGGGTCAAGTGTGTCATTGATAAGAATGATAACGTAACCTAATGATTGATTTATTGATGTTTGCAAACTAGGTTTAAGGTGAGGGGGGAAAGATTTAATAGGAACCTGAAGGGTAACGTTTTTACACAAAGGGCGGTGGGTGTATGGAATGAGCTGCCGGAGGAGGTAGTTGAAGCGGGTATTATCGCAATGTTTAAGAAACATTTAGACAGGTACGTGGATAGGAAAGGTTTAGAGGGATATGCGTCAAACGCAGTCAGGTAGATGGAGGCAGGTTAGTCGGTGTGGGCAATTTGGGCCGAAGGGCCTATTTCCATGCCAAATTACACGATAAACTGCTAGGTAGTTTTGATCATTCCAGTATATTGTAACTGGGCAAAATGGTGACACTGTGGTAGAGTTGCTGCCTTACAGTGCCAGAGACCTAGATTTGATCCTCACTATGGGTGATGTCTGTACAGAGTTTGTATATTCTCCCTGTGATCGCCTAGGTTTTCTCCGGGTGCTCCAGTTTGCTGTCACACTCCAAAGGCATGAAGGCTTGTAGGTTAGTGGGTGCAGCAGCATCTATGGAGCGAAGGAAATAGGCGACGTTTCGGGCCGAAACCCTTCTTCAGACTGATGGGGGGTGGGGGGGAGAAGGAAGGAAAAAGGGAGGAGGAGGAGCCCGAGGGCGGGGGGATGGGAGGAGACAGCTCGAGGGTTAAGGAAGGGGAGGAGACAGCAAGGGCTAGCAAAACTGGGAGAATTCAATGTTCATGCCATCAGGACGCAAGCAACCCAGGCGGAATATGAGGTGCTGTTCCTCCAATTTCTGGTGTTGCTCACTCTGGTAATGGAGGAGACCCAGGACAGAGAGGTCGGATTGGGAATGGGAGGGGGAGTTGAAGTGCTGAGCCACCAGGAGTTCAGGTAGGTTATTGCGGACTGAGCGGAGGTGTTCGGCGAAACGATCGCCCAACCTCTGCTTAGTCTCCCCGATGTAAATCAGCTGACATCTAGAGCAGCGGATGCAGTAGATGAGGTTGGAGGAGATACAGGTGAACCTTTGTCGCACCTGGAACGACTGCTTGGGACCTTGAATGGAGTCGAGGGGGAAGGTGAAGGGACAAGTGTTGCATTTCTTGCAGTTGCAACAGAAAGTGCCCGGGGAGGGGGTGGTACGGGAGGGAAGGGAAGAATTGACAAGGGAGTTGCGGAGGGAGCGGACTTTGCGGAAGGCAGACATAGGGGGAGATGGGAAGATGTGGCGAGTGGTGGGGTCAAGTTGGAGATGGCGGAGGATTATTTGTTGTATTTGCCGGCTGGTGGGGTGAAAGGTGAGGACTAGGGGGACTCTGCCCTTGTTGCGAGTGTGGGGATGGGGAGAGAGAGCAGTGTTGCGGGGTATGGATGAGACCCTGGTGGGAGCCTCATCTATGGTGGCGGAGGGGAATCCCCGTTCCCTGAAGAACGAGGACATTTCCGAAGCCCTGGTGTGGAACGTCTCATCCTGGGAGCAGATGCGGCGTAGGCGGAGGTATTGGGAGTAGGGGATGGAGTCTTTACAGGGGGCAGGGTGGGAAGACGTGTGATCCAGGTAGTGTATGTCGGTCAGAAGTCTGTCCCCTGCGATGGAGATGGTGAGGGCAAGGAATGGTAGGGAAGTGTCGGAAATGGTCCCGGTGGCTCAGCACTTCAACTCCCCCTCCCATTCCCAATCCGACCTCTCTGTCCTGGGTCTCCACCATTGCCAGAGTGAGCAACACCAGAAATTGGATGAACAGCACCTCATATTCCGCCTGGGTTGCTTGCGTCCTGATGGCATGAACGTTGAATTCTCCCAGTTTTGCTAGCCCTTGCTGTCTCCTCCCCTTCCTTAACCCTCGAGCTGTCTCCTCCCATTCCCCCGCCCTCGGGCTCCTCCTCCTCCCTTTTTCCTTCCTTCTCCCCCCCCCCCCATCAGTCTGAAGAAGGGTTTCGGCCCGAAACGTCGCCTATTTCCTTCACTCCATAGATGCTGCTGCACCCGCTGAGTTTCTCCAGCATTTTTGTGTACCTTCAATCTTCCAGCATCTGCAGTTCCTTCTTGAAGGCTTGTAGGTTAATTTAGTTTAGTTAACTTTAGAGATACAGTGGGGAAACAGGTCCTTCAGCCCACTTTGTCTGTGCCGACCAGTGGTCCCCGCACACTATCACTATCCTACATACACTCGCGACAATTTACAATTTTACCATGCCAATTAGCCCACAAACCTGTATGTTCATTGGCTTTGGTAAAATTGTAAATTGTCCCAAGTGTGTCGGATAGTGTCAGTGTATGGGGTGGTCGCTGGTCGGCGTGGACTTAGTGGGCCGAAGGGCCTGTTTCCGCAATGTTTCTCTAAAGTAAACAGACACTAAACTGTGATCATTAAAATCAGGATCTGCGAGGATATGACTAGGAAGAGATTTGGAACATTGATTACCGCCTGGTTAATATTAACTGAAAAAATAGCTGGTGAGGTTTATGGCCCTGTAAGCCATCTCATTGTAAACATCCCACTGTGATCTATCCCAGGGACAGAACGAACAAATGGGAATGTTTTGGGAACTGGCATCTTGAGAAATGGGCAATCTGATACATTGCAAAGCACAAACAAACACTCTGATAATTAATGAAGCAAATGGCTGCAGTAATTGTGGAATGGAGTCAGGAGGAGTTTGAAATGAAAATCACATATACTGGTGTGGCTGTGGATCGGAATTACAGCTGTGTAAACGGCAATAAAACACAAACACTGGAAGGTATGTGAGGAGATGTATTTTGAGTTGATCTGCAACAGCAACTCTAGAGATTAAATACTCAAGAAGAAGACACAAGGAACTGCAGATGCTGGTTTACAAAAAAAGACACAAAGAGGTGGAGTAACTCAGTGGCAGGCAGCATCTTTGGAGGGAGGTAAGATTTAACAGGAACTTGACGGGTAACTTTTTCACACAAAGGATGACTTTATTTATTAATGTTTTACTTTTCCTAAACTTCCTGGGATTGTCGCATTTCTCCCTCGAAGGGCAACAACACCACTAGGAATAATTTACCAAACTTTGGATCACAAGCAGAGTGACACAGAAGCACACTTGGTAGAGCTGCTCCTCACAGCGCCAGAGAACCGGGTTCGATCCTGACCTCGGGTGCTGTCTGTGCGTGGAGGTTGCACATGCTCACCTGTGACCGCATGGGTTTCCTCCCACATCCAAAAAATATGAGGGTTTGTAGGTTAATTGGCCCTCTGTAAATTGCTCTCTAGTGTGTAGGGAGTAGATAACATAGAACTAGTGTGAATGGGTGATCGATAGTCGGAGTAGACACAGTGGGCCAAAGGGCCTGTTTTCAGGCTATATATTTCAGTCAATCAAAAAACTCCATGAAGCCGAAGTATCTCCAGCTCTGACGGATTCACTGGTCCTTTTAACCAATAATAGTTGGTCCATCAACAGCCTAGCAGCTCTGAAAATATATCTGATTACTTCCCTCTGCTCATCTCTCCCTTCAAAAGATCTTCCTTTCATGTACCGTAGGTTGTCATCATTATAAGCCCCTGTCGCTTTGCATCTCACAAACATTTCATACAGTGTGTTGGGACCACTTTATATAGGAGGAAATTGTTTAGTTTAGAGATAAAGCATGGAAACAGGCCCTTTGGATCCACACCGACCATCGATCACCCATTCACACTAGTACTATGTTATCCCATTTGCTCATCCACTCCCTACACATTAGGGGCAATTTACAGAAGCCAATTAACCTACAAAATCCACACTTCTTTGGGATGTGGGAGGAAACTGGAGCACCCGAAGGAAACCCACATGGTCACAGGGAGAAGGTGCAAACTTCACACAGACAGCACCCGTGGTCAGGATTGAAACCAGGTCTCTGGTGCTGTGAGGCAGTAGCTCCACCTGCTGCACCACTGTGCCGTCCCTAGTTTGAGTTATTGACTCAAAGGTAAGAAGGCAACACTGGAGAACAAAATTAAAACAGAAAATGTAAAAAAAATACTAAACAGATCTTCTCATGGACTGCGGGTGGGATCTGTTCCACTGCACAGATGTTGTAGAATATTCCCAGCACATTCTGTTTTATTTTAGGCTGTGTACGCTGCACTTTATCACGGGAACTTCGAGCTGTGCTGTACATCGCAAGAGGCCCCGCGGTCAGTTTAATTTGGAAACAAGGAACTGCAGATGCTGGGTTATTAAAAGAAAGACACCAAGTGCTGGAGTAACTGAACGGGTCAGACAGCATCTCTGGAGAACGTGGATAGGTGACATTTCGGGTCGGGACCATTCTTCAGACTGATTGTGGTGGAGGTGAGGGAGATGACTGTTAAAGAAGAGGGGCAGGATAAAGCCTGGCAAATGACGGGTGGATACATAGACAATAGGTGCAGGAGTAGACCATTCGACCCTTCAATCCAGCACCGCCATTCAATGTGATCATGGCTGATCATCCACAATCCTGCCTTCTCCCCATACCCTTTGATTCCGCTAGCCCTAAGAGCTCTATCTAAATGTTGAATGCATCCAGTGAATCGGCCTCCACTGCCTTCAGAGGCAGAGAATTCCACAAATTCACAACTCTCTGTGTGAAAACGTTCTGTCTAATTCAGTTCTAAATAACCCCCCCCCCCCCAATCTACATTAAATAGTCCCCCTGAACTACACTCTCTACTCCCTGAAATACACTACCCCCTTGAACTACCTGAACACATTGCCCCCTGAATTACATTCTATGCCCCCTGAACGACACTCTATGCCTCATTCTTAAACTGTGGCCCCTGGTTCTGGATACGGGTGAGAGGGGGGTTATAATAGGCAGATGGATGGACCAGAGACAAAAAGACAAGAGGTATCAAGGAAGGATGGAAGAGTTGCGAATTGTGAAGCCAGAAAAAGGAATGTATGCAGAAGGGAAGGGGGATGGGGAAAAATGGGTATGTCGTGGGGTACAGTGAAGACGGGGGGGGGCAATGTGTGTAGTTCAGGGGGTATAGTGTGTAGTTCAGGGGGGCTATTTAATATAGATTCGGAGGGGGTGGATAGGACGGATAGATGCAAGGATGGATAGATGCAAGCAACATGTAAACATGTAAACGTCTAGCATCTCTTCCATGCACGCAATGCATGAAGCCGATAAAATGAGACAACTGTCACACCAAAGATAGACACAAAATGCTGGAGTGACTCAGTGGGACAGGCAGCATCTATGGAGAAACGGAATGAATGAATAATGAATGAATGAATGCATGAATGAATGAATGAATAATTTTATTGGCCAAGTATTCACATACAAAGAATTTGCCTTGGTGCTCCGCCCACAAGTGGCAACATGAAATACAGTGACAGTTAAGAATGATACATAAACCATTAAACATTAATAATAAAACATTATTGATTAAACATATGAATTAAATAAAATACCAGAACAAAGGGTGGCTACAGATTTTTGGTTATTGAGTAGAGCTACTACTCGTGGGAAAAAAGCTGTTTTTATGTCTGGCTGTGGCAGCTTTGACAGTCCGGAGTCGCCTTCCAGAGGGAAGTGATTCAAAGAGTTTGTGGCCAGGGTGAGAGGGGTCAGAGATGATCTTACCCGCTCGCATCCTGGCCCTTGCAGTGTACAGTTCGTCAATGGAGGGAAGGTTGCAGCCAATAACTTTTCAGCTGATCGGATGATTCGCTGCAGCCTCCGGGTATCGTGCTTGGTGGCTGAGCCAATCCAGACCATGATGGAGAAGGTGAGAACAGACTCTACGATGTCCGTGTAGGATTGGACCATCATTGTCTGTGGCAGATTGTGCTTCCTCAGCTGCCATAGGAAGTACATCCTCTGTTGTGCCTTTTCGACTGTGGAGTCGATGGTAGCCCCCCACTTAAGGTCCTTGGAGATGATGTTTCCCAGGAACTTAAAAGACTCCACAGATGTGATTGTGGTGTTGTTGATGGTGAGTGGGGTGAGGGGAGCGTGAGCTCTCCTAAAGTCTACAATCAATTTCACTGTCTTAAGAGCATTGAGCTCCAGTTTGTTGCGATGACACCAGGACACCAGCTGTGACACTTCCTGTCTGTGGGCAGATTCCTCCCCATCCTGGATCAGTCCAATCAGGATTGTGTCGTCAGCAAACTTGAGAAGCTTGACAGAGGAGTCAGTGGAGGTGCAGTCATTGGTGTAGAGAGAGTAGAGGAGAGGGGAGAGTATGCAGCCTTGCGGTGCTCCTATGCTGACGGTTTGCGGGTCCGAGATGTGCTTTCCCAGCCTCGCTTCCTGTCTGTCAGGAAGCTGGTGATCTACTAACAGAGGGGTTCAGGCACAATCAACTCAGAAAGTTTGGAGTGTAGTAGCTCTGGCACAATGGTGTTGAATGCAGAGCTAAAATCAACAAACAAAATCCTCGCATTAGGCCCGTGGCAGTCTAGGTGCTGGAGGATGAAGTGCAGGTCCAGGTTGACTGCGTCATCCACAGATCTATTGGCCCAATATGCAAACTGCAGAGGGTCTAGCAAGGGGTTTGTGATATTTTTCAGCTTGGCCAGCACAAGCCTTTCAAGGGACTTCATGACTACAGAGATCAACACGACAGGCCTGTAGTCATTAAGACCAGTAATCCTTGCATTTTTGTGTACAGGGACAATAGTGCAGACTTTGAAGCAGGCAGGGACAGTACAGGTTTGCAGGGACTTGTTGAAAATGTCTGTGTAGACCGGTGCCAGTTGTTCGGCACAGAGCTTGAGAGTAGAGGGGGAAACATTGTCCGGTCCTGGAGATTTCTGGCTTTTCTGTCTTCTGAAAAGCCTCTCCACCTCCTCTATTTTTATTGTTGATGATGGAAAAGTGATGTTGTGCAGCACGGAGGGTGTGGGTAATTGGGTGTGAAGTGGTGATTGGAGAAGGGTGGCTGAGAAATGGTCCAGTCTTTTCAAATGGGTGACGTTTCGGGTCAAGATCCTTCAGACTCAGTCTTCAGGTCTGAAGAAGGGTCTCGACCCGAAACGTCACCCATTCCTTCTCTCCAGAGATGCTGCCTGTTCCGCTGAGTTACTCCAGCTTTTGTGTCCATTTTCGGTTTAAACCAGCATCTGTAGTTCCTTCTTACACAACTATCACACCAAACTAATTGTCCAGGTTGGCTTGCTGAATGTTGCATAAGACATGGTCAGAAGAAGGGGGAGGTTTTATATATATATATATATATATATATATATATACTGCCTCTTTTATGCACATTCGGGAAATAAATTAAACATGTGGCAAATATGTTATTGCTGCATTTGTGTCGGGGAAGGAGGAAAGTTGCAGTTGAATAATTTGCAATTTCCATTTCATTCTTTTCCACTCTGTGCGACATTGGCTGATCGATACCGCGTCGCTCGGCTATCTTTCACTACTTGACGTGCTCATGAGATTGATTTCAAGATGCTCAGATGATCTTCTAATGCGGCCATTGTTCTGAGCGCCAAATCCCTTCAACTGTACCTGCAGCTGAAGCTATGGGTGGATTAGTAGACCTTGAAGAGGCATTGACACTTTGTTTTTATGTAGACGGGTAATAGAGGTAAGGTAAGTGATTTGAGAGTAATATATCGTCTGTGGGGGGAAAAAGTACGACTTACTCGACACCTCTGCTAAAATGGCACTGTTAAATGCACAAAGTTTAAAAAAAACAAATGAACTGCAAATAAACTGAAAAGATACAGATTATCTGGTGTTTTGTGCATGCGAGCTTGTTGTGTGCGTTACGCAGGCAACTAGACATAGGTATGTTACAATGCTTACCTTCAGCCGCGCTGCAGTTCTACCACTGGCCATGTGCGCAACTTTGGCGCCTTTGAGAGGGGGGGGGGGGGGGGGGGGGTCGGGATTAAAATGCCATTTTCTCCTGCCTGTCCGAGATATATTTTCTCGGGCTGCTAGCTGATGCTGAAAAACTGTTCCGACTTGCGTTCTCGGATAAAAAGACTTCTAACGCCGACGCCGACAACGGGACGGATCTTACGTCGGGGACAAAACATAAGGTAAGTCATTTATTTTACATATAAACTTGCTTCTTAAGATGACTTTAATCAAAATTTCATTGGCGAAAATGTGATTATGGCCCCATACGAACCGGCAGTGTGTTTCCTGCCGATATGGGGTTCAAATCACCGCAAACCGCAATGTTCCAATTGATCATGTTCCACAAAAACCCACTCGCAAGATGATTAAAATGGCCATTAATTTACGGGAATTAAACATTAAATTCCTTCCATTTGGCCTATAAATTCATGACAATGAGATTTAAAAATCATGTTATATTGTGAATTCTTGTGTGAATGAAAGTGAATTAGGTGTCAAATTAAACTTCTTTTTATGCTTTATCTGATGGGATAAATTGCTGACTTGATTTTTTAAATCTCAAAATTTTGTAACATTGCTACCAGACGGTATTGCTGTGTTTAAACAATAAATAGCAATAAATCAAATGTGCTTCTTGTTGTTAAGGGGATGGATGGAGTGGGAGGAGATAAAATTGTTAGTTGAAGTGATTTCCGCCCATATATTTCCAGGGAGATGATTGATATAGTTCGGTGGGCTCAGAGTGTAGATTCAGGGGGCTGCATATTGTAGATTCAGGGGGCTGTATATTGTAGATTCAGGGGGGTATTTCATGTAGTTCAGGGGCATTGAGTGTAGTTCAGGGGTCTGGGGGCGTGTTGTGTTGTGCAGGGTAGTGTGGGCCAGTGGGCTGGCGGGCGGAGCTGGGCAGGAGGCTGTAGTGAGCGGAGTGAACACCCCCAGTGGGCTAGCTGGCAGGCTGGCTGCGAGCTCCAGGCTCAGCGCTGCGGTGGTGGCCGGCGACGGGATGCAGCCTGTCCGGACCCTTCAGCGGAGCGGCCGGGGAGCGGCGTTGGTGACCTGGGTGCTGCTGTGTTCCTCCTGTACTCACACCCTGTCCTCCTTCACCTCGGTCGTGGATGTGCGGCGGAGCGCCCCAAACCTGGACCAAGGCGACCTGTCCGAACTGCTGGGTGAGCGCTGCTGAAATCTCGCCCCGTCTTCAGGCACTTGGGAGCGGGGACGGGACGGGACGGCAGCCTGGCCGGGCAATGCAGAGGGAAAGGGCAGCCAGCGGGATTTACAATGGGGTCGGAGGTTCCGATAGCGAGAGGAATGCTTAAAGACATGACCATCTATTACTAAATACAATCCGCTTGGACAGTTTGCAACCTTATGGTATCAACATTGAATCCTTGAATTTCCACCAGTGGGAGAGTCTAGAACCAGAGGGCACAGCCTTAGGATAAAAGGACGTAGCTTTAGAAAGGGGAGGAGGAGGAATTTATTTCGCCAGAGTGTGGTGAATCTGTGGAATTCATTGCCACAGTCGGCTGTGGAGGGCAAGTCAATGGGTATTTTAAAGGCAGAAATTGACAGGTTTCTTGATTGGCAAGGATGTCAAAGGACATAGGGAGAATGAGGTGGAGAGGGAAAGACAGATCAGCCATGATCGAATGGCAGTGTAGACTCGATGGGCTGAATGGCCTAATTCTGAGATTCTAAGTCTACGATTTTCAAGGATGTTGCCAGGACTGGGTTGAGGTTAAGCAGGCTAGGACTTTACTCTTTGGAGCACACGAGGATGAGGGGTGATCTTATAAAGGTGTATAAAATCATGAGGGGAATAGATTGGGACGGTAAATGCGCAGTCTTTTACCCACAGTAGGGGAATCGAAAACTAGAACATAGGTTTAAAGTGATTGGAGAAAGATTTAATAGGAACCTGAGGGGCAACTTTTTTTTTACACAAATGATGGTAGGTTTCAGGAATAAACTAGTAGAGGAGGTTATTGATGCAGGTACTGTCACAACGTTGGACAAGTACATGGATAGGAAAAGCTTAGAGGGACACAGGCCAAGCACAGGCAGGTGGGATTAGTGTAGTTGGGGCATGTTGGGCGGTGAGCAAGTTTGGCCGAAATGCCTGTTTTGGCTCTGACTCGTTGACTCCATAATTTCAAGACTCAAATTGAGAATTTACTGTCATTTGCACCGAAAATTAACAATGGAACGAACCTACAAGGAACCTCCTCCCCCTGTTTCCCCCATCTCTTCTCTGTGCCCCATCTGAATGTGTCCCTATTTTGCCCTTCCCTCCCCCATTCCCTACCGCCTATATTCCTTACACAGTTTGTTCATCCTTTATCCCTAACTCAAAGATGAAAGAGACAAAGTGCTGGAGAAACCCAGCGGGTCAAACAGCATCTCTGGAAAACGTGGATAGGTGACTCCAGAGATGCTGCCTGACTTGCTGAGTTACTCCAATGCTTTGATTCTTTTTTTGTAAGCCAGCATCTTGTACCTTGTACAGCAGGACAGGCAGCATCTCTGGAGAGAAGTAACGGGTGACGTTTTGGGTCGAGACCCTTCTTCAGCCTGAAACGTCACTCATTCCTTCTCTCCAGAGATGCTGCCTGTCCCGCTGAGTTACTATAGCATTTTGTAGTGGAGTATTTTGTATCTACCTTCTTGTACCTTCTGTCCTTTTGTCTAAACATTTGTCCGTGGGTGTGATATATGAAGTTGTATTTTTTAACAGTTTTTTTAAACATGCCGTAATATAATTGTGCAAAGTTTTAGACTTTAGACTTGGATGCGGAAACAGGCCCTTCTGCCCACCGAGTCCATGCCGACTAGCGATCACCACATTAGCACTATCCCACAAACTAGAGACAATTTACAATTTTACTGAAGCCAATCAACCTACAAACCTGCATGTGTTTGGAGTGTGGGAGGAAATTGGAGAAAACACACGTGGTCACAGGGAGAATAAACTAACTCTGTACAGTCAGCACCTGTAGTCTAGATCGAACCCAGGTCTCCGGCGCTGTAAGACAGCAACTCTGTCGCTGCGCCACTACAGTGCCCTCAATGGGGTTTGAACCCCAGAGCAATACATTTGTTTTTTCTTAATTGAATGTATAACATATGCACTTTAGTCTGATATGACACATATGCACTTTAGTCTGTTGAACTGTTTTGACTGTTTCACTGTTTTATTACAATCCATGTTCTCGGGATATCAATATCTAAATCCAAATTTTATTAGTTATTTATGTTATGACATCGGTTGGAAGCTGCATACCAAATCTCGTTGCGCTTATGTGCAATGACAATAAAAGATATTATTATTATTATTATTATTATAAATGGGCTTGTATTCATGTATTGTTTAGTTTCGTTGAGAGATACAGCATGGAAACAGGCCTTTCAGCCCACCGAGTTCACGACGACCACCGATCACCCGTTCACCAGTTCTATGTTATCTCACTTTCTCATCCACTCTCGACACACTCGGGGCAATTTACAGAGGCCAATTCAACTACAAACTCACACATCTTTGGGATGTGGGAGAAAACCGGAGCATGTGGAGGAAATCTACATGGTCACAGGAAGAACAGGCAAACTCCATACAGATAGGGCCTGAGGTCAGGATTGCACCGGAGTCTCTGACACTGTGTGTTGCTGCTTTTAAAACTGGCAGTATCATTCAAAAGTAATCTGCCGGTAATCTCAAAACAAAGCTCCCCTTCGCCAGTCATTGAATATCAGACTATCCTTGATCGGAGTTTACTGGATTTATCGTGCACGATACGCTGTTCACATTATTCCCTTTATCCTGTATCTGTACACTGTGGATGGCTCGATTGTAATCATGTATTGTCTTTCCGCTGACAGGATAGCATGCAACAAAAGCTTTTCACTGTATCTTTGGAACACATGACAATAAACTAAACTCAACAACGCAATAAACTAGAAGTTGGAACATTATGTTACAATTATACAAGACGTTGGTGAGGCTGTACTTGGAGTGTTGTGTTCAGTTTTGGTCACTCTGCCATAGGAAGGATGTGCGGAGAATGAGTGCAGAGAATATTTAC
This sequence comes from Leucoraja erinaceus, assembly GCF_028641065.1. Taxonomy (NCBI): domain Eukaryota; kingdom Metazoa; phylum Chordata; class Chondrichthyes; order Rajiformes; family Rajidae; genus Leucoraja; species Leucoraja erinaceus. Next base: position 30,477,580 of record NC_073383.1, on the reverse strand, counting down.
AAGGTTGAATGAAAGGTGATCATTTATTCCTTGGAGCACAGGAGAATGTATAAGATCATGAAGATAGTGAAAGGGTGAATGCACAGTATTTTTCCCAGAGTAGGCGATTCAAGAGCCAGCGGGCATAGATTTGAGGTGAGAGAGGAAATATGTAATAAGAACCTGAGGGGCAAACCTTTTATACAGAGGGTGGCGTATATGTGAAATGAGGTAGTTGAGGAAGGTACAATAACAAGATTTAAAATACATTTGTTATATAGATAGGAAAGGTTTAGATGAATATAGAGCCACATGAAAGAATTAGCTTGTAAGAGTTTCTATAAGCTCAGCCTTCTGCACTGCAAGGAATAAAGTCCTAGCCTGACCAACCTCTCCCTATAGCTCAGACTCTTGAGTCCAGGCAACATCCTCGTAAATCTTCTCTGCACCCCTTTCAGCTTGTGTTGCATGATTCTGGTATTGAGTTACCAAGGAATGATGTCAGGAATTCTTTGTGGATTTCCCACATTTTAAAAAAGTTTTTCGGATTTTAAAGAATTTAAAAAAAAAAGATCTTATAGAGGTGCATAAAATCATGAGAGGAATAGGGTCAAGAGTGTTTAACTGTAATATGTCCTGAAAACTGACCAATGAAATTTTTACTTGCAGCAGCGTAACAGGTCTGTAAACTATAAATGCAGTGGTTTATTAGTGGTGAATGAAAGTTCTATGTTCTAAGTGGATGTGCAGGGAATGGAGGGATATGGATCATGTTATGGATGGATCATGCCATTAGATTAATGGCATCATGTTCGGCACAGACATTGTGTTCCTGTGCTGTACTGTTTATTGTATGTTCTATGGAAGTGTGAGTGAATTTGGACATTTATCCCATGGGAGAGTAGAATTAAAAATATTATTTTTGTTTAATTTGTGAAGTGAACCTGAACTACTCAAGTGTTAGTATGTTGCCAAACATGAAGGTAATTTGTTCCTGAATAAATGAAGACAGATGATACCCAAGGTGGCACGATGGCGCAGCGGTCGAGTTGCTGCCTTACAGAGACCCTGGTTTGATCCTGACCTCGGGTGCTGTCCATGTGGTGTTTGCATGTTCTCCCTGTGACCGCGTGGGTTTCCTCCGGGTGATCCGGTTTCCTCCCCCATCCCAAAGATGTGCAGGTTTGTAGGTTAATTGGCTTCTGCAAAATCATCCCTGTGTGGGTTGGATAGAACTGATGTGAACGGGTTATAGGTGGCCGGCACGGAGTTGGTGGGCTGAAAGGCTTGTTCCTGTGTTGTGTCTCTAAAACTACGAAAACCAAAACTAGTGCACATTGCAGCCACATTTCTCTAACAGCAGGTACTGCAGGTTAACTGTGCACTTGGTCATAAAGTATACTTTGGAAAACTCTCCCCATCCTTCCACTTCTCGATGATTCTGTGTAAATATATATTCCCATGTTCAAACAGCATCCACACGCCAAAAATCTGTTTTCCATTTGAAGAGATCTTGGAACAGTCGTAGCAAATTCTAGAAGTTGAACTGATTAGTGGTTAGGCAATAGAGCATATTTTTCCATGGTTAACTTCACATTTTGCCAACGTTTACAATGTTAAGTTTGGTTCAGGTCCATTAAGTTTGAGAAGCACAGAACCTAGTTCTTTTCATTGCTTCGTGGTCTTTTTTTTAATTCTTAACAAGGAGCTTTTATTCGATTAATCACTGAGTACTGAAAAGATCAAGACTGCTATTGGCAGTTTGTAAACATCAGTCATCAATGTACATTGTGTAGGGAGGAACTGCAGATGCTGCTTTACACCAAAGATAGACACAAAATGCTGGAGTAACTCAACGGGACAGGCAGCATCTCTGGAGAAAAAGTACAGGTGACGTTTTGGGTCTAGACCCTTCTTATCTACAATACACTCAACCCCCCCCACCACAGAAGGCCAACCCAGTTCTTGAATGTGACTGACTGATGGATCAATTTCTGTTAATAATTCCTGTTACTTATTTTTCTTTTTCTTTGTAAATTAGAATAAGGTATTAATAATTGCCGGTACACAAAAATGCTGGAGAAACTCAGCGGGTGCAGCAGCATCTATGGAGCGAAGGAAATAGGCAACGTTTCGGGCCGGAACCCTTCTTCAGACTGATGGGGGATGGCGGGGAGAGGAAAGGAAAAAGGAGGAGGAGCCCGAGGGCTGAGGGATGGGAGGAGACAGCAAGGGCTAACAAAACTGGGAGAATTCAATGCCCGCAGGATGCAGACTCCCCAAGCGGAATATGAGGTGCTCTTCCTCCAATTTCTGGTGTTGCTCACTCTGGCCATGGAGGATACCCAGGACAGAGAGGTCGGACGGGGAATGGGAGGGGGAGTTGAAGTGCTGAGCCACCGGGAGGTCAGGTAGGTTCTTGTGGACCGAGCGGAGGTGTTCGGCGAAACGATCGCCCAGCCTCCGCTTAGTCTCACTGATGTAGATCAGCTGACATCTAGAGCAGCGGATGCAATAGATGAGATTGGAGGAGATGCAGGTGAACCTCTGTCGCACCTGGAACGACTGCTTGGGTCCTTGAATGGAGTCGAGGGGGGAGGTAAAGGGACAAGTGTTGCATCTCTTGCGTTTGCAAGAGAAAGTGCCCAGGTAGGGTGTGGTACTGGAGGGAAGTGAAGAATTGACAAGGGAGTTATGGAGGGAGCGGTCTTTGCGGAAGGCAGACATGGGTGGAGATGGGAAGATGTGGCGAGTGGTGGGGTCACGTTGGAGGTGGTGTAACTGACGGAGGATTACTTGTATGTGACGGCTGGTGGGGTGAAAGGTGAGGACTAGGGGGACTCTGCATTTGTTGCGAGTGCGGGGATGGGGAGAGAGAGCAGTGTTGTGGGGTATGGAAGAGACCCTGGTGCAAGCCTCAGCTATGGAGGGGAACACCCGTTCCCTGAAGAATGAGGACATTTCAGATGCCCTGGTGTGGAACGCCTCATCCTGGGAGCAGATGTGGCCTAGACGGAGGAATTGGGAGTAGTGGATGGAGTCCTTACAGGAAGCAGGGTGGGAAGAAGTGTAGTCCAGATAGCCATGGGAGTCAGTGGGTTTATAGTGGATGTCGGTCAGAAGTCTATCACCTGCGATGGAGATAGTGAGGTCAAGGAATGGTAGGGAAGTGTCGGAAATGGTCCAGGTGTATTTGAGTGCCGGATGGAAGTTGGTGGTGAAGTGGATGAAGTCAGTCAGTTGTGTGTGGATGCAGGAGGTGGCACCAAAGCAGTCGTCGATGTAGCGGAGGTAGAGGTCGTGGATGGGGCCCTGGTACGTATTGAACAAGGATTGTTCGACGTAACCGACAAAGAGGCAGGCGTAGCTGGGGCCCATGCGTGTGCCCATAGCTACGCCTTGTATTTGGAGGAAATGGGAGGAGGCAAACGTGAAGTTATTGAGCGTAAGGACCAGCTCCGCTAGGCGGAGGAGAGTGTCAGTGGCCGGGTATAGGTTGCTTCTCTGGTCGAGGAAGAACCGGAGGGCTTTGAGACCATCCTGGTGGGGGATGGAGGTGTAGAGTGACTGGACGTCCATGGTGAAGATGAGGGGGTGAGGGCCTAGAGAATGGAATGCGTGGAGACGGCGGAGAGTGTCTGAGGTGTCTTGAACATAGGTAGGGAGGGATTTAACCAAGGGGGATAGGATGGAGTCAAGGTATGTGGAATGAGTTCGGTGGGGCATGAACAGGCAGAGACAATGAGTCTACCGGGACAGTCAGGTTTGTGGATTTTAGGGAGAAGGTAAAATCGGGCCGTGCGGGGCTGGGGAACGATGAGGTTGGAGGCTTGGTCGGGCAGGGCGTGGGAATTGATGAAGTCGGTGATGGTGCTAGAGATGGTGGCCTGGTGCTCGTCAGTGGGGTCATGGTCCAGGGGTAAGTAGGAGGAGGTGTCCTTTGTATTACTACAAGTATATTAACATCCTGCAGTATATTTTTACTTTAACCACCTGACTCAAGTTTATGGAGCAGTCCCTTTTTAATCTTAACATTTTGTCACTGATTTGTAACATACGCTCTAAATATTTAGCTTAAAAATAGCTCTTGTTTTACTCTTGGCTACTCCCCATTGACTCTTGGCTACCCCCCATGACTCTTGGCTACTCCCCAGTAAAATCTCGGGGTTCAACTTGTGGGATATCTTTTAAGCTTCTGTCCCCCAGTTAGGAAAGATTACAGAAACAAGAAAAAGTGTTTTTTTTTAAGCAAGTTCCTTGTTTCTACAAGGAAAAAAGTCTTGAATAATGTTTGCCTGTTTTTATTACAACCCTTCATTCAGTGTGGTGTGATAGGTGGAATTGAATGAAGGGACAGTGGTGCAGCGGTGGAGTTGCTGCCTCCCTCACAACGCCAGAGACTCAGATTCGCACCCCACTACGGGTGAGGTCTCTATGGAGTTTGTACGTTCTCCCTGTGACCGCGTGGGTTTCCTCTGGTTTCCTCCCACACTCCAAAGACTCCAAGAAGTAGGTTAATTAGCTTTGGTAACATTGTAAAATTGTACCTAGTGTGTAGGATAGTGCTCTTGTACAGGGGTCGCTGGTCGGTGCAGACTCGGTGGGCAGGTCCTGAGTCCGCACTGTATATCTAAAGTTTAAAGACGAGCTTACATGGGGCATATTAGTCGGCATGGACGAGTTGGGCTGAAGGACCTGCTCCCTTGCTGTATGACTCAATGACTCTATGGTTGTGACTTTAAGGTTTTTATCTTCTTATTTCTCTCACTCTTGAAAGTAAGTCTTTATTATTTTACAGTCGTAATCTTCCAATAATTAATTTTTACAACATTCATTCTCAATTGCCAACTAACCTTTTCTCCTTCCCTAGGTAAAAACATCTTTATTCTGCAGAGTGAACACCTCGACACGTGTATAAATGTGGAAGGCCAGGATCTTCGACTCGGTGACTGCAGCCAGCCCTCAAGAAGCATGCTGTGGAAATGGGTCTCTAAGCATAGACTTTTCCACTTAGTCAGCAGCTCATGTCTTGGACTCGAAATCAATGATCAACAGCGGCCTTTAAAGTTGTTTAGCTGTGATTCAGCAACGGGGGTACTGCAGTGGCATTGCACTGGTAAGGTGCTAGCCGGTGCCTCCAAGTACAAGTTAGCCGTTGGACAAGGTCATCGTGTTGTGGCAGAGAGGACCATCTACGACAGATGGAGAAGGTACATGACGCAAGATGAAGGTCCATGTAAGCATCTTTATGAAGGTACTGAAACAATATAATTTGCAAAAGTACAAAATAAATTGGAGAAACCAGGAACTGCAGAACTTTAGAATTTCCTTGATAACGTTCTCCATCTCTAAGAGGTTCCTTTTAAAGATGTTTCTGTCTGGTACATGCATCTGTGCTTTGGGATCAAATATAGTTTGATAAAATTTCCATGGAAAATCATGAGCACAATTAGATGCATTAAAGCGATTTAGACATGCAGCTTGTGATAGTTTGTCTGTAGGTCACCTCTATGTGTACAGCATTGTTACAAGTCAGCTGGTATCACATGGTGTGACTCTTGGTATTCTGTTTTATCTACAAACTGCAGGGTCATTGAGGGTGAGTGCCTTTGGGATATTTTGCTGGTATCGGTATTGGTCCATTATTGCGACACAGCAAAAAAATTATATTGTGTGCTATTCATAGAACCGAGAAACATAGAACATAGTGTAGATGGAATCAATGGATGGGTGGATAGATTGTGTGATGGACCGAGCGGCCTCCACAACTCACTGCAACCATTCCTAAAAACTTGACAGATGCATTCATTCTCCTGGGTATGGTATGCAGGGAATAACCAAGTGATTGGTTATTCAGGGGAGGGACATGAAAAAATGTCTTCATTCAGCAGCTAGTGAACCTTTGGGATTCTCTCCACCAGAGGGCTGCGGTGAGTTCCTTCACCGTCTTTTTTCAATAGGTTTTAACCGGAAGTGAAACATAACAGGTTAGTGCAGAGAAGCGATGTTGAGCTAAAAAATATTACCTATTAACTTATTTGGTAGTAAAGAGAAGCAGAGGGGTGATCTTATAGAGGTGTATAAAATCATGCGAGGAATATCAGCAAGAGTCAATGGTGTTTCATAGTAATATGTCCTGAAATCTGATCAATTAAATTCTTACTTGCAGCAGCGTAACAGGTCTGTAAACACTCGTAACACAATAAACAAACTAGGCGGCACAGTGGGCAGTGGTAAAGGTACTGTCACAGACCTGGGTTCGACCCTCACATTTGGTGCTGGCTGTACGGAATTTGTTCGGTCCCCCTGTGACAACATGGGGTTTTTCCAGGTGCTCTGGTTTCCTCCCAAAACTGTTAATTGGTTTTGGTAAAATTGTAAAGTGTAAATTGCCCCCAGTGTGTAGGATGGGTGTACGGGGTGATCACTGGCCAGCATGGACTCAGTGGGCTGAAGGGCCTGTTTCCTCGATGTATGTCCAAAATAAAGTCTAAAAGAAAGTTCAGACATTTAAACCAAGAACAATACAGTGCTAAACTAAAGCCAAGAGATAGGGTAAAGGCAGAGTCTTTTACCCAGAGTAAGGGAATCAAGAGGTGAGAGGGGAAAGATTTAATAGGAACCTGAGGGGCAACTTTTTCACACAGTGGGTGGTGGGTGTATAGAACGAGCCACCAGAGGAGGTAATTGAGGCAGGTACTACAGCATTTAAAAGACATTTGAACAGGTACATGGATAGGAAAGGTTCAGAGGGATATGAACCAGACACGGCCAAATGGATGGGACATCTTGGTCAACATGGATAAGTTGGGCCAAAGGGTCTGTATCTATGCTCACTGACTCTCAAAGGTATGAGGATCCGAATGACGTACCTTTACATCAGCGTCTTACGTTTGGCACCAAGGCACCCACAAACACTATTTTGATGTAGAAAAAAAGGAACTGCAGATGCTGGTTTACAAAAAAAGACACAAAGTACTGGAGTAACTCAGTGGTAGACAAAAATGCTGGAGAACTCGGCGGTTGAGGCAGCATCTATGGAGTGAAGGAATTAGGCGACGTTTCGGGTCAAGACCCTTCTTCAGACGTCACTCAGTGGGTTAGGCAGCATTTAGTTCAGACGTAACTCAGTGGGTTAGGCAGCATCTCTGGTGAACATGGATAGGTGGCATTTGGGATCAGGACCCATCTCCAGACTATTTCAAACACTTTAGACTATTCACTATTTTGATCACATTCCCTGATGGATTGTTGAGTATTGAGCAGGGGTGTGAACTGCAATGCAGATTTACTTTATAGAGTGTTAACCCTACAAGTTGTTTGCTTGCATTAGCAACATATTAGAGCACACACAATTAACAAGGAATCATAGATTTTTAGTGAAACCTGTGGCTGCAGAGCCCCCTAGTGCCCACACACTAGCAAGTGTTGTGATTGAAATGTTAGGTTCATGGTAGTCTCAATGTCATAAGTCATAGAGGAGAATTAGGCCATTTGGACCAAATCATGGCTAATCTATCTTACCCTCACTACCCCATTCTTCTGCCTTCTTTCCGTTACCTTTGACACCCTTACTAATCAAGAACCCGTCAAACCCTGCTTTAAAATACCCAATGCATAGATGCATAGACAATAGGTGCAGGATTAGACCATTCGCCCCAAGCCAGCACTGCCATTCAATGTGATCATGGTTGATCATCCACAATCAGTACCCCGTTCCTGCCTTCTCCCCATACCCGATTCCGCTAGCCCTAAGAGTTCTATCTAACTCTCTTTTGAATGCATCCAGTGAATCGGCACAGGCAGAGAATTCCACAAATTCACAACTCTGTGTGAAAAATATTTTTCCTCATCTCAGTTTTAAATGGCCTACCCCTTATTCTTAAACGGTGAACTCCACCAACATCGAGAGCATGTTTTCTGCATCTAGTTTGTCCAATCGCTTAATAATTTATATGTCTCTATAAGATACCCTCTCATCCTTCTAAATTCCAGTGAATGACTTGACCTTCAATGCCGATTGTGGCAATGAATTCCACAGAATCACCACCCTCTGACTAAAGAAATTCCTCCTCAGTGCCATTCTAAAGCTACTTCCTTTTATTCCGAGGCTGTGCCCTCTGGTCCTAGACTCTCCTGGGTCCTTTTTTCAGACTTGTCCCAACCTGATACATCATCTCCACAGATACATTTCCTTCACGGATGCTGCCTGTCCCTCTCTTCCAGCATGCTGGACTACGCAGTTGCAGCATGGGACCCATACACAAATAAAAACATTTCTTTCATCGAACGTGTCCAAAGACAGGCAGCTCGATTTGTTACTAACACCTATGAGAGAGAAGCGAGTGTCACCAAACTTCTGAATTCTCTGGGGTGGAACCCTCTCCAAGACAGACGTGAAGCTCACCGTTTGACCTGTTTTTACAAAATGTTAAATGGTCAGCTCGACATAGATTACAAGACCTACACCAAACGCAAACCAATTAGGAGCAGACGAGGGCATTCGATCCAATTTGTGATCCCAGCTACAAAGACAGATGTGTACAGCAATTCGTTCTTCCCCCGCACAATTAAAGCATGGAATAATCTCCACCCTACTATAGTTACCCAACCAGATGCAACTAAATTTAAAGTAGCTCTTTCTTCCCAATAACCCTTTCTGGCTTAAGTCCTCCCTTCACCACCTCCAGTTTAAATTCCATTTGTAATATTTTGGAGGACCAAGAAACCAACCAAGACCAGCACTTTATGACTTGCAAAAATAAATGAATTCAGTAAACTCAGTTAAAATTGACCATGTGGGGTTGTTGCCGACTTTATCTTGCACAAAATGCTATTCCCTTTTTCCCATATCTGTACACTGTCGACGGCTTGAGTGTAATTATATATAGTCTTGTCGCTGACTGGATAGCACATGACAAAAAGCTTTTCACTGTACCTTAGAATATATCAAACTAAACTATGGTTATAAAGGGGTCGGTAAAAACGAGGGTTTATTGTATTGGTCAAAACTGCTAAATGTTCTTTTATTTCCCAGAAATCCACACTGTGCTGGGAACCTCCAGAGGAATGCCTTGTGCTCTGCCATTTAAATATAATAATAAATGGTACCATGAGTGTACAGATGAAGGTAGGGAAGATAAACTACTGTGGTGTGCGACCACCAGCAATTACGATGTTGATGAACAATGGGGATTTTGTCCAAACTTGGGTAAGAGTTAATGGGAACTTTTTAAAATCATCAACAGCTTCATTTAATTTAAAGTCAGACACCCAATGGTTTTGTTCTGCATTTTCCAGACACAGGATGCGATTTGCTCTGGGAGAAAGATCCTGTTTCACAGACTTGCTATCAGTTTGATCTCTTTGCTCTGCAGTCTTGGAATGTGGCACGTGCTTCATGTAAGGCACAAGGCGGAGACTTGTTGGCGATCAGGGATCATGAGCAGCAGGAGTACCTAAAAAGTAAGTTCATAAACAGCACCCTCTGAGTTTTAACCTGAGGAAGTTATATACAACACTAAACCTTCGCTATAATGGACCATGGCGGGAGGGGGAGGGGTTGGTGTCCATTATTGACGATTGTCTGCTATAACCAAGTGGGGGGGGGGGGGGGGGGGAAGTTGAACCCAAGACTGAGAGGAAAGACGAAAGACACGCTATGCTGGGGAGGGAGGGTTAAACCAGCGGGGCTTCACAGGATGGGAAGCTCTGGCGCCTCCAGCCCCGCAAGCTGTGCACCTGGGGCGGGCCCGGTACTCACACCACCCTCATGCTGCTCGCTCCCCCCGCTCCCGCAAACAGAAGCTCCCGCCACGTGGCGCCAGCTCGTTGGAGTAGCTGGCGGAATTGGTGGGGCCGTGCAACGATGGCCTCAGTCCGCTATAACCCATATCCATTATATAGAGGTCCATTATTGAGAGGGTTTTACTTTACAATTTTACGTGTTTCACACCAGTAACTTGCCTTTGTTGTGATAAATGCCAGAGTAGTTTATAATTTTAGCATTAGAGATACCTTGTGGCAGCACAGTGGCATAGCGGTAGAGTTGCTGCCTTACAGTGGCCAGAGACTAAGGTGCGATCCTGGCCTCAGGTGCTGTCTGCACGGAGTTTGTACATTCGTCCTGCGACTGCGTGGGTTTTATCCGTGTACTCCGGTTTCCTCCCACATTCCAAAGCCATGTGGGCTTGTTGGTTAATTGGCCACTGTAAATTGTCCCTGGTGTGTCGGATAGAAAGAGTATACGGGGTGATTGCTGCTCGGCGTGGACTCGGTGGGCCAAAGACCCTGTTTCCACGCTGTAAGTTTAAAGTTTTAAGCACCCGATCATTGATCACCCGTTCACACAATTTCTCTCATCCACTCCCTACATACCATGGGGCAATTTACAGGAACCAATTAACCTACAAACCTGCATGTGGGCGGAAACTGGAACACCCAGAGGAAACCAGTTTGGCCAGTCATTGTTATTTAATTGTTAATATTCCAGGCATAACTTTGATGTAAGTGCACAGACCAATAACAGACTTTTAGGTTAAGTGTACCATTAGAAATTCATTTGGTAATGTAACTATTTTATATCTAGCTAATGCTTTATCCTTGTTTACAAGTATGCTGAGATGTGTTTAGTTTATTGTCGTGTGAACAGAGATATAGGGAAAAGTTTTTTTGGTGCGTGCTAACCAGTCAGCGGAAAGACAGTACGTGGTTACAGTCAAGCAATCCTCAGTGTGCAGACAAAGGATATAGGGAATAAGGTTAAATGCATGATAATGTCCTGAAAGGTCCAGTTGAAGATAATCCAATGTCTCCAAAGAGGTAGGTGGGAGATCAGGACTGCTCTCTAGTTGTTGATAGAATGGATCAGTTGCTGGATAACAGCTGGGAAGAAACTGTCCCTGGATAATGTTTTCTCTTTCCATATGTGATTTTTTTTTTCCCCACCTCATTCTGTGATTAAAAGTTATTCTCAACGTGGAGAGTCTTTGCAGTACAGTAAACATTATCTACATGGATTTTAGCAAGACCTTTGACAAGATACGCAGGCACATGGAATCCAGGGTGAGCTGGTTTATTCAACGCAAAGGGACTCTGAAGAAAGGTCACAACTCGAAACATCACCTAATCCTTTTCTCCAGAGATGCTGCCTGACCTGCTGAGTTACTCCAGCATTCTGTGTGTATCTTCAATTCAATGCAAAGTTAGCTGAAAGTTAGGAGACAGAGGGTGGCAGTAGAGGTTTCTTTGCGGACTGGAGGCCTGTAACAAATGGGATTGGTGCTGTGTCCACTGCTGTTTGTTATTTACAATATATTAACAATTTGAATGAGAATGTAGGTAGGATTGTTATTAAGTTTGCCGATGACACTAAAATTGTCGGTGTAGGGGACAGTGAAGAAGATTATCTAAGATTATAAAGGAATCTTGATCAATTGCGCTAGTGGGCCAAGAAATGGCAGATGGAATTTAATTTGAACACATGAAAGGTGTCCTTTTTGGTAAGACAAACCAGGACAGGATTGTGACTGTATATGTTAGGGCCTTGGGGAGTGTTGTAGAATGGAGACCTTGGGGTGCAGGTACATCGTTCCATGAAAGTGGCAACTCAGGTAGACAGGGTGGTGAAAAGATGTTTTCGACATGCTTACCTTTATTGGTCAGGGTATTGAGTACAAGAGTTGGGAGGTGGGCCAATACTAAGCTATGGGTAGTTTGAGAGATAGTCTGAGAGACATCCATACTCTGGAATAATAAATAGTCCTAAACAATAGTTTATATTGAAAAGGATAAATCCCATGAAACGTTTTTGATCTGGTTGCACAATCACACTCAGTCATCCAGGATGGAAATTGACCCTTCGACCCAACCTGCCCATGCTGACTAACATGCCCCATCTATAGTGGTCCCACCTAATTGCATTTGACCCATATCCCTCTTGACCTTTCCTATTCATGTTTCCGGAATCATGCGATCAAGGGTGAACTCGACTCAATCCACTTGATAAAATATATTTTATTTTTCAATGGGATACGGTTTGTAGAATTGGTTATTAGCTGAAAGTTTCAGTATCAAGAAGACCCAAATAAACACAAGATTTAAAGTGGTTGCAATTAAAAACAAAACTTAAAAAAAAAAGATGCAGAAACATCAAGAGACATAGCAATGTGTTTGAATGCACCAAAAGGTAAAGGAGAGATAAATTGAACCTGATCACTCAGTAGGTAAGAATAATGATTCACTTTTAAAACACCTTATACTTTAATTTCCTCTGAAGTAATTTACTGTAATGTTTAGGTTTATTATTGTCAGGTATACAGAGGTACAGTGAAAAGCTTTGTTTTGTGTGCTATCCAATTAAATTGGATAATACTATGCATACATATAAACTTAAGTACTATAGATAGAGCAAAGGGAGTGCATACGGAGTGCAGAATATAGTTCTCAGCATTGTAGCGCATCAGTTCCAGAGACAAAGTCCAATGTCCGCAATGGGGTAGAGCTGAAACGGACAGTACCCTAGCTTATGGAAGGACCATTCAGAAGTCTGATAACAGAGGGGAAGAAGCTGTTCCCAAGGTGGTGCGCAGTTTCAAGTTTCTGTACCTTCTGCGCGACGGGAACAGGAGCAAAAGAAAGAATGATGGGATGGGACAAGTCTTTGATTATGTCAGCTGTTTTCCCGAGGCAGCGTGATGGAGTCAATGGTGGGGAGTCTAGTCTTTGTGATGGACTGGGCGACATCCACAACTCTCTGCGATTTCTTGCGGTCTTGGGCAGAGCTGTTCGGGACCAAGCAGTGATGCAGCCCGACATTATGCTTTCTGCATCGCATCTGTACAAGTTTGTAAGAGGCGCTGGAGACGAGCCTAATTTCTCCTGAGGAAGTAAAGGTACTGGTGTGCTGTTATTTTGGTTTATTGGTCTGCTTCAGACTAGTAATGGAAATGACATGACAAAAAAGCTCTATTAAACATCTCCTTCATTGGAGACCCTGGGACTATATTTAATCGGACTTTACTGGACTTTATCTTGCACTAAACATTATTTCCGTTATCCTGTATCTGTACACTGTGTTTGGCTTGATTGTAATCATGTATAGTCTTTCCGCTGACTGGAAAGCTTGCAACAAAAGGCTTTTCACTGTACCTCGATACACGTGACAACAAACTAAACTAAACTAAAGTAGTTTGACACATTTTTGCTTTGTGGCTCTGCATCGGACAAATAATGGAAATGGCATGACGGATAAGCCTCAACATTGTTATGTTGCTGTTAACCTTCCTTACAGAGCGGCTACAAAATGTTGGAATTCTAGCGTGGATAGGTTTAAATCACTTGGACGAAGATTCTGGATGGCAGTGGGCGGACAGAGCACCGTTGAGCTTTGTAAATTGGGATGCAGGTATTTAGCAATTACCAACAACACCCTCCCCTCTTTTATCGCTATTCCACGTGTGCATCCTGATGGTCACGCATTTCCCCCAATATCCTGTCCCCCCCCCCTTTCCTCTCCTCCCCATCCCCTTCCCCCTATATCCTTTCCTTTGACCTCATTTTACTCCTCTCCTCACTTATCTCACAGCCTTGTGTCTTCTTCCCCATCTCTGGCCTTTGTCAAGCCATCTTCCAATCAACTCCCTCCACACCTGTATCTACCTATCACTTGCTGCTCTTTGTCCCACCCCCACCTCTCTCCCCGTTTTCCTCCCCACTGCAACAAGCAGGGTCCCACCCAAAATGTCACCTCTCCATGTTCTCCAGAGATGCTGCCTGACGCACTGAGTTACTCCAGCACATTGTAACCAATGATGGATGCCTCCTGTGCCTTACCCCGTTTCAAGACCAATTTTATCCAGACACAAGGAACTGCAGGTGCTGGTTTACAAATTAAAAGATACAACGTGCTGGAGTAACACAGCAGGGTCAGGGATGATCTGTGGAGAACAAGTAGGTGACTCCATAGCTGCTGCCTGACACGCTGAGGTACTCCAGCACTTTGTGTGTTTTTTTGTAAACCAGCATCTGCAGTTCTTTGCGTCAACATGAAACTGAAGAGTTCTGGTTTGATGTAGGCCTAATTAACCTATTCAATTGTCTTAGTAATTGGCCTGATTGCTGTGCTCTAAAAGCTGTGTAAATAAGAAGATGGCGGACAATCTAGGCGACTCTCTGCGTGCTGGTCTCGGAAGTGGATCTGCAATCACGCATTACAATCGCTCCACTCTTTTAAACCACTGCTCCAACGGTAGCATTTCTTACTTTAACTATGCTCTTCTTAACCCCTCTATTCCCTTTATCCTGTATTTTGTGTTTTACTTTGAGCGAAACAGCATGGAAACAGGCCCTTTGCCCCACCAAATTCGTGCCAATCAGTGATCACTCTGTACACCAGCACTACCCCACACACTGGGGGCAATCTACAATTTACAGAAACCAATTAACCCGTTTTGGAATGTGGGTGGAAACCAGAGCACCTGGAGAAAACCCACGCGGTCACAGGGAGAACATGCAAACTCCGTGCAGACAGCACCCCTGGTCAGGACCGAACCCTGGTCTCTGGTGTTGTAAGGCTGCTGCACCACTGTGCAGCCTTAACCAAACACTAAGTCACACTATTAGTAATACATTTAAGTATAACGTGAAGCATTATGGCGAGAACTCCCCAATTGAAATGCTTTCAACTTGCTTTTATTTAGAGCAGTCCCCAGTACCTTTGTTTGAAACACACCATTGTGGGACACTAAATTCTAAATTAGGCTTCAGTTGGAGCAGAGCCGTATGTGAGACAGCGCTGCCCTATATTTGTGAGAAAACATTGAACTCATCAAGAAAAGTCAATCCCTTCGGTAAGTAATGTTAATTCATCTACTTGTCCTTTCTCTCTTACCTACCATGGATAAACTATGATAATAGTCAGTGCATTATTTTAATGTTGGTAAAGCAATTGGCATTGGTAAGAATTTAAAAACTATATAAGAGCTAGTGTATAAGATCATGAGAGGATTAGATAGGATGAATTCACAGAGTCCTTTACCCAGAGGAGGGGAATCAAGAAAGAGAGGACATAGATCTAAGCTGTGGGAGGGAAAATGTAATAGGAACTCGAGGGGCAACTTTTTCACACACAGAGGATGGTGGGTGTATAGGACAAGCTGCCGGAGGAGGTAGTTGAGGCAGGTACTATCGCAACATTTAAAAAACATTTGGACAATACATGGATAGGACAGGTTTAGAGAGATGTGGGCCAAATGCAGGCAGGTGGGAATAGTACAGAAGATGATGATACTTTAAGTACAGTGAAACCTATACCTAGATATAGTGAAATTCTTCTATTTGCGTACAAACTACACAAAAGAGTCACCACAAAGGCGCCGACAAAGTAACAAAAGGTACTATAAGTAATGTTTAAGAAAGAACTGCAGATGCTGGAAAAATCGAAGGTAATCAAAAATGCTGGAGAAACTCAGCGGGTGAGGCAGCATTTATGAAGCGAAGGAATGGGTGACTTTTCGGGTCGAGACATCTGAAGAAGGGTCTCGACCCGAAACGTCACCTTTTCATTCGTTCCATAGATGCTGCCTCACCCGCTGAGTTTTTCCAGCATTTTTGTCTACCTTTAAGTAAGGTTGGTCACCTACAAATGTGCACGTTTGTGGGACATGGGAGGCAATCGGAGTAGTTTAGTTTAGAGATACAGCGCAGAAACAGGCCCTTCAGCCCACCAGGTCCACACCGACCAGCGATCCCTGCAAATTAACACAAGCCTACACATACTGGGGATAATTGACACTTACTGTATACCAAGTATACAAACACAAGCTAAGTAATCTACAAAGTACTCAAAGGAAACCAAACCAGACCAGAATGAACCAAACCATACATTAACCTCGTACTTTGATTGTTTTGCGATGTCATGTTGAGAATCTAAGTGTCTTTTCTACTGGCTTGCATGACAGAGTTCTGGCAATATAGAGCTACACGCTGTGAGCCAGACTGGCTTTCTCACAATGGCTTCTGCTACAAGACACACAAGGAGATTCAGGGCTGGAAGGATGCACTGGCCTCCTGTCGCGAAAACGGAAGTGAACTCGTCGGTGTCCATTCCTTGGCAGACGTGGGGAACCTCATGAAGTTATTTATGAATGGTGAGTACAGGCTTGGTTAGTTTGGAGATGCAGCATGGAAACAGGCCCTTCAGCCCGCCAAGTCCGAGCCGACCAGCGATCACCCCGTACACTAGCACTATCCTACACACCAGGGGCAATTTACAGCAGCCAATTAGCCTACAAATCTGCATGTCCTTGTGATGTGGGAGAAAACAGGAGCACCTGGACAAAACCCACGTGGTCACAGGAGAACATGCAAACTCAATACAGACTGCACCCATTGTCAGGATCAAACTTCCAACTTTTTTTGTTAATCAGCCAGGGCTTTTAATTCATGCACCAGCCTCCTTTGTGAGACCCTTTGAAAGCAAGTTCTCCTCTAACATAGACGAAAAAAGATTTGGCAAATCACTTCCCTCAAACTAGAATTTCAGATAATATTGCAGAAGTGTACATTTTATACGTTACTGGTTGGATCTTTGCTGCATAACTCATCCCATTTTTTCTTTTAAATGTTGAGAGTTGAGAGTTGAGTTGAGTTGAGGTGGTAGAGTTGAGCCTGAGACCCGGGTTTGATCCTATGATGCTGTCTCGTCTGTACGGAATTTGTATGTTCTCCCTGTGACCGCGTGGAGTCTCTCCGGGTGCTCCAGTTTCTTCCCATACTCCAAAGACGTACAGGTTTGTAGGTTAATTGGCTTTGGTAAAATTGTAAATTGTCACTACGCTTTATCTCTAAACTCTTTAAAAACTCTAAACTTAAATTGCATGCAAATTTTAGGATTGTTGGCACTGTAAGTACCCATAATCTGTTACAAAGTGCTGCACCCACCTATCACTTGCCAGACTTTCTCTTCCAGCTTTCTCTCCCCCCCCCTCCTTCTACAATCAGACTAAAGAAACACCCCAACCCGAAACGTCACCTGTCTTTGTTCGCCAGAGATGCTGCCTGACCTGCTGAGTTACTCCAGCACTTTATGTCTTTATTTTGTAAACCAGCATATGCAGTTCCTAGTGTCGCCATAATCTCTCACACAGAAGCCAATGAAGGTTGTGGGCGCAGCCCAAACCACCACACAAACCAACTTCCCTTCCATTGACTTCATCTACACTTCACGCTGCCTCGGCAAGGCCACCAGTATTACCACAGATTCACCCCAGTCACTCCCTCTCCTCTACTCTCCCACCAGGCAAGAGGTACAGAAGTGTGAAAACGCACACCTCCAGCTTCAGGGACAGTTTCATACCAGCTGGTATCAGGCAACTGAACCTTCCTATCAGTCTATTCTTTAGTCAGAGGATGGTGAATCTGTGGAATTCTTTGCCACAGATGGCTGCAGAGACCAAGTCAGTGGATATTTTCAAGGCAGAGATAGATAGATTATTGATTAGCACAGATTAGCACAGATGTCAGAGGCTATGGGGACCTGGACCTTATCCTGACCTCTTTGATACCTCTTCAGAGACCCTCAGACTATCTTTAATCGGACTTTACTGGACTTTATCTTGCACTAAACATGATTCCCTTCACCCTATATCTGTACACTATGGATGGCTTGATTGTGATCATGCATAGTCTTTCCACCGACTGGATAGCACACAACAAAAGAGTGTTTCATTGTACCTTGGTGCATGTGACAATAAACTAAAGTATCATTATCTAAGGTATATTTCTGGCCCAATACTCCAGTCCTCTGCATTAGGATTGGTCATTTTAGGGCCTTTGTCCATGACGTCTCAATTTTAAAACATCACAGCTTATTTTGTCTTTTCATTTTCTACCAATTCTTTCCAAATGCCGTTCCTTCCTATTCTTTGTTTTAATTGCAACTTTTTCATAAACAATTCCAAGGTCTCTATTTCACACATTCCATTTGCCAAAATATTCAATTCTCTATATGCTCTTGTACAAGGACCCTGAAATGTATCTTAAAAGTATATACAGTGACGTAGGCTGCGGCATGTAAAGCCTTTGCTTCTGATACACACCAGGCTGACCAAGAAATGTTCATTTGGAACTAATTTGATAATGTGTTCAACACAAAGTGCAGGTTAGGCAGCATCTCTGGAAAACGTGCATAGGTAATGTTTCGGGCCAGGACCCTTCTTCAGACAGGTAATAGGAATACAGATTACTGTTTTTTTATTGTCACAAGCACCCCAATGTGCAATTAAATTCTCTTTTTACAGTTTACAGTTCAGTAAAATTATTGCCATACATAGGTACAATCCCAGGATAAGTATAGAATGTATAGAAACAGCCCACGGAGTCCATAGGCAAGAGTCATCAGGTGTTGGTGCCATTTTCAAAGTCCCAGCTGCAGCTGGCCATAAAGGCCCCTTGCAGCCATCATCCAGCAAACCTGAAAACTGTAACATCCAGATTCAGGAACAGCTTCTTCCCAACAACCATCAGGCTCTTGAACACTGCAAACATCAACTAAACTACAAACTACAAATTGTCTTGGTTGCACTGGGAACTTCAGGCTTGTTTTGCACTAATATTTTGTTTTAATTTATTAAACCTTTTTTATTCATATAATCGATTAGTACTGCGTTTACAGACATTACGTTGCAGAAAGATTTTATTGTTCTGTTTTTGGTACATATGTTAATTAAACATTCATACAGCATGGAAATAGGCCCACCAGCCCAACTTGCCCATGCTGGCCAAGATGCCCCATCTATACTTGTCCCAATTGCCAGTGTTTGACCCATGTCCCTCTAAATCTATTTTATTCATGTACCTGTCCAAATGTTATTTAAACGTTGTAATAATACCTGCCTCCTCTGGCAGCTCGTTCCATATACCATCCACCATCTGGGAAAAAGGTTGTCCCACGGGTTCCTATTAAATCTTTTCTCCCTCATTTATCTCCCTCATCACTACATTTATCCTATCTTTTCCTTTCATGATCGTGTACACCTCTATAAGATCACTCCTCATCCTTCTGCTCTCCACTCTTGGTGTGGCCCTCTGGTCTTTGACGTTTCCACCCTGGGGAAAAATGTTCTGACTGCCTACCCTACCTTAGATAATGATCATGATTCTTGTATTCAGTCTTAAACTGTTAATGACTTTTTTTCTGACAGAAACTGTGTCAGAGGTGTGGACTGGACTATACAATAACAGAACCCCTGCTGAATTTACGTGGTCTGAGGAATCACCTGTAACGTTCACTTACTGGCACAAGAATGAACCAAACTTTCCATACAGCACCAGAGAACACTGCGTATCATTGCAGACAATTGTAAATATATTTACTAATATCTTTGCTTTTCTAAAAACTGATGTATTATTGTCTAGTCAAAAATATTTGGGTACCGCGCTGGAAAATTTACTTGCCTTCATTTAGTTAATACAGGCACCTCGCATTTTACACAGAGGGGTTCTGCGTTTGAAAAGCAGCGTGTAAATCAAAAAGCAGCGTACATCAAACATGTGCCAGGCACTGCCAGATGGTGCCAGCCATAAATTGAGTGTTATACCAAAATAGGTGCGCGTAAATTAAAGTTATTACTCAGACAAACAAATATAGACAGGCAGCACGATGGCGCAGTGGTAGAGTTGCTGCTTTACAGCGCCAAAAACTTGGGTTTGATCCTGCTCACGAGTGCTGTCTGTATGGAGTTTGTATGTTCTCCCCGTGATCTGTGTCAGTTTACACCGGATGCTCCAGTTTCGTCCCACACTCCAAAGACTTACAGGTTTGTAGGTTGCTGGGCTTTGGTAAACTTGTATATTGTCCCTAGTGTGTAGGGTAGCATTAGTGTTTGGGGGTTGCTGGTCGGCACAGAGTCTGTGGACCGAAGGGCCTGTTTCTGCGCTGTATCTCTAAACTAAACTAAAAACAACCATGTTATTTTAAAGTCCCGTAACTCAAGCATGCGTAAAACATCAGATATCTAAAATATTGTCCGCCTTTGACTTTTCTTAACAACATGTAATTTTTCATCATTATAAATGATTGTTTTCTCTGTGGAGGGGAGACATATTAGAAGTGTGTCAAATTCTAAGAGGCATCGATAGGGACAGTCAGAAGCTTTGTTCCCCAGGATGGAAAAGTCAAATACTCGAGGACTTCTCATATTCTCTACAGATTGAGACGACAGATTGTTTTTATCATCTGTTGTCAAGGGATAACTATCTTAACTTTCACTTAATATAAACATAGTTTGTTTGAAGCTATAAACAACTTGAACCTTATATCGCACATTCAGTGTCACTGCTAAATGCCTGTGTCTTTATTTGAACTCCACAACTTCACAAGCAGTAATAAATTAACATCTTAATTTAGTCAGTAGGATATTTGCACATGTCAAATTTGTTGCTTTCAAAGGTAGGAGTATGGTGAATTTCATGAATGTTTGCAGTTGGGGAAATCAGATAATTAGGTACAATTTGTGCTGTCGCTGTACAACATTTTCTGTTTGTGACATGAATTGTGTTTCTTTATTTCAAAGAATGGCCAGTGGAAAGTTAAAGACTGCCAGGAGAAAATGTGGAGCATCTGTAAGAAACCAGGAAAAGTGGAACAGCAAGGAAAAGATAAAGGCTGTCTTGAGGTGGGATATGTATTTCATGGAATGGTGTATTGTTTTTAAGATTAACCTTGATTGTGTTTGGTTCTTGCTGTTGTGTAAAAGAAGTGTGCACTTTTGTAGGATCATGAAAAATCAATTGAGAGGAATATTAGTTTAATGTAGAGATACAGCATGGGAACAGGCCCTTTGGCCCACTTGGTCCGCGCCTGTACACTCATTCTATCCTACACACTAGGGACAATATTACAGGAGCCATTTAACCTACAAACCTGCATATCTTTGGGATGTGGGAGGAAACTGGAGCACACGGAGAAAACCCATGCGGTCACAGGGAGAACGTGCAAACTCTGTACAGACAATACTCGTAGTCAGGATCGAATCTAGATCTCTGGCGCTGTAAGGCAGCAACTCTACTGCTGCGCCACCGTGCCGCAGAATATCTATGATATGTCCAAAACTGTCTTAAGGGCTTGTCCCACTTGGGCAACCTAATCCGCGAGTTCTGGCGAGATTGCCCTCGACTCATACTTGCAGCATGGTAGACACGAGGTCATAGGAGGTCTTCATAACTCTCCTTCATGCTCGAGAGTGGTCTCCGTGTACTTGATGCCTCAGCTAGGTCGCGGCGTTTTTTTCAATATGTTAAAAAATGCCCACGATTTTTAAAAAATGTTGCCATGGGAAAAAAACAATAATTTTTTTCCTCGTCGTAGTAGGTCGGCATGTTAGTCGAAGGTAGTCGTAGATTATATGGTTATATGGTAGTCGTAGA
Organism: Leucoraja erinaceus; assembly: GCF_028641065.1. Taxonomy (NCBI): domain Eukaryota; kingdom Metazoa; phylum Chordata; class Chondrichthyes; order Rajiformes; family Rajidae; genus Leucoraja; species Leucoraja erinaceus. The sequence goes on along the minus strand of NC_073383.1, from coordinate 30,456,175 downwards.
TAGCCTTCATCATAATCGAAGGGAGGTCGAAGGAGATCGAAAGAGGCCCTCTTCACTCTCCACTATTCGGTGTCCAATTTTCCCGAAGTTAGTCATAGCTAGTCGAAGCTAGTCTTCAACATAGTCGAAGGAGGTCTTCAGCATCTTCAGCATGACATTTTTTCAAACTCTTCTAAACTCGCCAAATAGGTTGCCCAAGTGGGACAGCCCCTTTACAGCCATAGAAGTACTTTTGAAATCCAGTTACTGTGGTAATGTAGGAGTAACGTCAATTGCTATTTACAAATAAACAATGTAACGTTAGCGAAGATAGATGCAAAGTGCTGGAGTAACTCAGTGGGTCAGGTAGCATCTCTGAAGAAAAAGAATGGGTGACGTTTCGAGTCGGGACCACCTTCAGACTGAATGTAGAGGGACGGGAACTAGAGGTAGGAAAAGGCAACAGATGACCAAGGTAAGGTGTAACCCACAATGGCCCATGTTGGCTGGGGTAGAGGTGATAACGAAGGGATACAAGGATGTGAATAGTGGAACTGGTAGGACGACTAGGGTGAGGGAGGGGGTGAGAGAAGGAATGGAGGGGTTACTTGAAATTAGAGAAATCAACGGTCATATCATTGGGGTGTGAGCTGCCCAATCAAAATATGAGGTGCTATTTCCCTGAACTTGTGTGTGGCATCACTCTGACAGTGGAGGACGCCAAGGACAGAAAGGTCAGTGTGGGAATGGGAAGGTGAGTTAAAATGGTTGGAAACCAGGAGATTGCGTAGGCCAAAGCGGACTGTGCGTAGGTGTTCAGCGAAACGATCGCCCAGTCTGTACTTGGTCTTGTTAATATATACGATCCTACACTGAGAACATTTAATGTCCTTTGCAAAGTTTAACAGTGGTGTGCGGGGCAGGTATTTTTTACACAGAAGATGGTATGTGCCTGGAACGCGCTGCCAGGGGTGGTGGTGAAGTTGGATACAATGGGGATATCTAAAAGACTGAGATAGGCTCATGGATTTGCGGTGAATGGAGTGATATGGATCATGTGCAGCCGGAGGAGATTATTTTATCTTGGCATCATCTTTAGCATGGGCATTGGGGGGCAAAGGGCCTGTTCCTGTGCAGTACTGTTCTATGTTCCACGCTCTATATTGTCTGACTAAGGATGGATTTTATTCCTCAGGAATGGAAAAGATATGACGACTCGTGCTATCACATTGACACTAACTTGCAAACATTCGACGAAACTTCAAAGGGATCACTTTGTACACTTGCCAGCATTGAGAACAGGTAACATTAAGATCACCGGACAAACTCCTTGTGATGAATGAATGATTCAGTTGTTGTGTTTTGTTACATGTGTCGGAAGGAACTGGTTTACACTGAAGATTGACGTAAAATTCTGGAGTAACTCAGCGGGTCAGGCAGCATCTCTGGAGAAAAGGAATAGGTGACGATTCGGGTCGGAACCTTTCTTCAGACTGTCACATCAATAAATTTCTTTCTGCATGAGATCAGAATTCATGTCACCCTCTATACTCCTTCTCAGCTGACCTGTGGTCCTTGATTGACCAAGTAACGCAAGTTGGATTTTTAGAATCCTGCTCTGGAAAGCAGAAATTCCTGCTGTAAACATCATTCAATGTCAACTCTCTATCAGTGACCAAACTCACAATCCAACCAGCCTCTTGGACATTGCTAACTCCTACTAAACTACCAACTGCAACTAAGCTGGCACATACCAGGGTTCCATTAGCGACTTTGGGCTTTGTTTTGTCTGTTGGAGCATTTTTTAAATGTTATTGAACTTATTTATTTATTCTCACTTGTTCTATGTTATCCAACTTTCTCATCCACTCCCTACACACTGGGGGCAATTTACAGAGGCCAATTAACTTACAAACCTGCACATCTTTGGGATGTTGGAGGAAACCAGAGCACCCGGAGGAAACCCACATAGTCACAGGGAGAACGTGCAAACTCTACGCAGGCAGCACCCGAGGTCAGAATCGGGTCACTGATGCTGTGGGGCAAGGCTCTGCACGCAGCACTACTGTTCCGCCCTTACTTCCATTACATTGAGATCCAATACAATTCCAAGGCACAATGTTCCTTTCACAATAGTAGCAAAAGTGTTTCACACAGAATATCCACAGAGTACAACTTCATGCAACACCAGTAGCTCAACACCATCTCAGATATACTCGGATATACTGATCTCATAGAGGTAGTCATGATCTTATAGAGGTGCACAAATCATGAGAAAAATAGATCGGGTAAATGCAGAGTCTTTTGCCCAGAGTAGGAGATTCGAGAACAAGAAGACATAGGTTTAAGGTGAGGGGAAAGATTGAATGGGACCTGAGGGATAACCTTTTTACACTAAAAGGTGGTGGGTGAATGGAACGAGCTGCCAGAAGAGGTAGTTAAGGTAAGTACTATCACAATGTTTAAGAAACATTAAGGATAGGTTAAGAGGAATATGGGCCAAACGCAGGCGGGTGGGACTAGTGTATGTGGGACATATTGGTCGGTGTGAGCACGTTGGGCCAAAGGGCCTGTTTCCACATTCTTTGACTATATGTGAGACGCAGGTTAGAACTGGGTGTGTTGTGAGATACACAGGAGGGGAGACCAGAACAAGACTTTAGACTTCGGAGAATCAGCGCAGAACCAGGCCCTTCAGCGCACCTTGTCCACGCTGACTGCCGATCACCCCGTACACTAGCACTATCCTAGAGACAATTTACAATTTTACTGAAGCCAATTAACCTACAAACCTGTACGTCTTTGGAGTGTGTGAGGAAGCCAGAGCACCCGGAGAAAACCCATGCAGTCACAGGGAGAACGTACAAACTCTGTACAGACAGCATCCTTGGTCAGGATCTAACCAGGGTCTCTGGCACTGAGAGGCAGCAACTCGACCACTGCACTGCCTACAGATGAATGAGCTGTGTGAGCTTCTCTGACTGATACGGAAAGTATAACTAGTGTCGGTTTGGTCCTATATTTAATTTTTTAAGTTTTCTCTTATTTTCCATAGATTTGAACATGCTTTCATTGATAGTTTGATCAGCAATTTTGCCAGAGAAAAAAATAAATATTTCTGGATTGGTCTTCAGGATAGGAATCGCACAGGCGAATATACATGGTTAACAACAAACAATCAGAAAATACCGGTTACTTTCACAAATTGGAATAAGGATCAACCAGGTGAATAACCAAGCTGTAATATTTATTGAAAAACAGATTCATTAATGTGTTACTTCCAACAATAACTTTAGCATTTTGTCATTTGTTAATGAATGTATTTACATTTGCATTTATATTAAAAGAATGTTAATTTGCAACTCTTGTACTTTAAGATGATTGATAAAAACAGTTTTAAAGGAGATGTGTGGGGCTAGTTCTGTTTTACAGAGAGTGGTGGGTGCCTGGAATGCATTGCCAGGGGTGGTGGTGGAGGCAGATTTGATGGTGGTTTGTGGATTGACACATGGATATGGATCATACTATATGTGGTCAGATGAGGTTAGTTTATCTTGGCATTATATATTTTGAACATAGAACAGTACAGCACAGGAACGGGCCCTCTGGCCCACAATCTTTGTGCCGAACATGGTGCCAGGTTAAACTGATGTTATCTGCCTGTACATCATCCATATCCCTCTATTTCCTGCACTTACATGTGCCTGCCTAAAAGCCTCTTGAACACCACTATCGTATCTGCCTCCACCATTGCAATGCGTTCTAGACACCTACTACCCTCCGTGTTACAGAAACATGCCCCGTACATTTCCTTTAATCTTTCCCCCTCTCACCTTATAGCTATGCCCTCAGTGTTGGACATATCCACCTTGGGGAAGAAGGTTTTGACTGTCTATCCATGTTTCTCTGTTGTACTTTTCCAAGTTATACAAGTTACTGATAATCTTTGTGCTTTCTTTGCTTTTCAGCATATTCAGGTGGTTGTGTGGCATTAGTAAGAGAGAAATCTCATATACTTTGGGAAGTTAAAGATTGTAAAACCTTCAAGGCCTTACCTCTATGTGAGGACAAAGTAGCATCAAGTGTAAAAGTGGACACCTTCCCTGATCCAACCATGAAGGCAAACAACAAATGTCACTTTGGATGGGAGTCAAGATCAGACCTTCATAACTGCTTTAAGGTGAAAACATTTCAAGATAGCTGTGAGAAAATTATAAGCAAAGTTCTTTTCACCATTTTTGCTGTACCTGTCAAAGCTGACAGTGGTAGAAAGTATAACATCGAACAGCACAGTGCAGAAACAGGCCCTTTGGCCCACAATGTCAGTGCTGAACATGATGCCAAGACCAACTCTTATCTGTCTGCACATAATCCTCTATTCCCTGGATAAACATATGTCTGACCAAAAGTCTCTTAAACGCCACTATTGTATCTGCATCCACCATCACCCCCGGCAGCGTGTTCCAGGCACTCACCACAATCTGTGTTTAAAAACAAAACTTGCCCTACACATCTCCTTTAAACATTGCCCCTTTTACTGTAAAGCTTTGTTCTCTAGTATTTGATACAGATCCACCACCGATTTTCAGACAACTGATGGCCCGGCACCTCCTTTAATGTGGACAAAATTACCCGAGTACACTTGAACTCCCACTGGAAGTCCCCCCCGAAAATGTGGCGCCTTGGCTGGGTAAGGCTGCCGAACACGACCACATCGGGACTTCCACAGCCGATCAGCGGGTCGAATTTGTCCCCTGCAGCCAGGGATCTGGAACACAACGACAAAATCTCTTAACTTGTAATATGAGAAAACAGGAGAAGGATTGTCACCTGGCACCTCCCATGTGCCCACCATTCAGTGTCATCGCAACCTAGTGCCCAAGGCTTCATCTACTCTTCTCTGCCTCTTTTCCGTCGTCCTCAGTTCCCTAAACTTGATCTACTTTCTTCATAAATACCCTCACAATCCAGCCTCCACAAACCTCCGACATAAGAACATTCCAGATATTTTAAGGATGCCATTAAGCTGGAAAGGGTGCAGAGAAGATTAACAAGGATGTTGCCAAGACTCGAGGGTCTGAGCTACAGGGGGAAATTGGGTAGACTAGGACTTATAGAAGTGATCTTATAAAGCCACGACGGGAATAGATATGGTGAAAGCACAGTCTTTTACACAGGGTAGGATAATTTCTTGCAGAGGGTTAAGGGTTATGGAACGAGCTGTCAGAGGAGGTAGTTGAGCCAGGTACAATAACAATTTTTGTTTCCAGAGGTACAGCCTGTCCCACTGAGTTACTCCAACATGCTGGGTTTTTTTGCCTTTAAATTATATTTGGACAGGTGCATGCATTTGAAAGGTTTTAAGCAGTATTGGCCAAATGCAGACACCTGGCACTAGTTTAAATGGGGCTTGTTGTTCGGCATGGGCAAGTTGGGTCAAAGGACCTGTTTCTGTGCTTTATAACTGAGATTAATACCCTTTTAAAATACTTTCCTTTTCATCTCAGTTTTAAATGACTGCCTCAATTTTACATTCCCATATTCAAATTCTCCCATGAATTGAAACATCTATCCTGTCATATCCAAAAGATTTTGCATGTTCCAATAAGATCATCTCTCTTTCTTCAAAATGAATTTAGAAGGATGAGAGGGTACCTCATTGAAACTTACCAATTAGTGAAAGGCCTGGATAGGGTGGATGTGGAGAGGATGTTTCCACTGGTGGGAGAGTCTAGGACCAGAGCCATAGCCTCAGAATAAAAGGACATACCTTTAGAAAGGAGGAGGAATTTCTTTAGCTAGAGGGTGATGAATCTGTGGAACTCATTGCCACAGACGGCTGTGGAGGCCAAGTCACTGGTTATTTTTGAGACGGAGATTGACAGATACTGGATTGGGAAGGGTGTCAAAGGTTATGGGGGGAGGCAGGAAAAAGGGGTTGAGAGGGAAAGATAGATCCACCATGATTGAATGACGGAATACACTTGAGCTGAATGGCCTACTTCTGCTCCTATGACTTTTGAATTTATAATCTCCAATGAATCTAGATGCAATGTCTTTAGACTTTGGTGACAGACTGCCAACTCAACTCAGAGTGTAATGAGATGTATATGCAACACATGCTTTACACTGGACTTTTGAGCTTATGGGCTGTAATCTTTATAAATCTAAATATTTATGCTTGAAGGTATTTCATCGTGAGAAAGTGTTAAGAAAGAGAACTTGGGAAGAAGCAGAGCAGTTTTGTCAAGCATTTGGAGCACATCTTGCCAGTTTTAACCATTACAGTGAGGAGGTTTTTCTGAATGAAATTTTGGGATGGATGTTTGCCAGGTAAAATGTATATCTTATATACGTTATATTTTCGAATACAGTGTGGTTATTCATTTACTCTTCTTTATGTCATTGAATTTAAACATGGGATACTTATAACATTTCTTTTCTCTATGCATTTTGACTTGTTTGTCTAAAATCAAGCATAATGGCAATTAAATTGATTTATTTTTGTGGCAATGTATATTACAGTTGAACAGCATATTATAACATTAATTGGTGGAACATGTATTTTCTTTAAATAATTTTATTTGATAATGGCTTTATACTGTTTGAAAGAAGATTCTGGATTAGAGTCATAGAACTATAGAGCATGGAAACAGGCCCTACGGCCCAACTTGCCCACACTGACCATCTCTACTCTAGTCCCACTTAGTCCCACATTTAGAGGGATTTGGCTCATATCCCTCTAAACTTTTCTTATCCATGTACCTGTCCAAGTGTCCTTTAAATATTGTTATTGTACCTGCCTCAACTACCTCCTCTGGCAGCTTGTTCCACAATTCTCTGTGTGAGAAAGTTGCCCCACCGGCTCCTATTAAACCTTTCCTGTCTCACCATAAACGTATATGTCCTCTGGTTCTTGATTCCACTACTTTTCCTTCTTCCTTAATTACTTTTCAACTATATACCAATAGATTTGCATGACTGTTCCACAGAAAAAAAATCAAAGGGTGAAAATGGGCACAGATTTATCAAACCAATTATCCAAATTATCCTAATTTATTACCTTGCGTGGGAGCTGTGCCTTTGAGCAAAATGAACTTAAAATGACAAGCTTTAGTCTTTAACGTTTTGTACAATTTTAATAATTAGTCTTAAGTACAAAATATATTTCCTTGCTTAATGGGTAAGATGTTATTTTTATCTCCAATTATGCAGTATTTTTTAATATGATACTTTGTTCAATGGAGAAGTATTTTTAATGTACATTCTCTAGCGATTTAATTATTTGAAACATTGCAAAACCTGGAACGAGGGGAGGATTTTGCTAATTTTGGTTTAGTTTAGAGATGGAGCATGGAAACGAGCCCTATGGCCCTCCGAGTTACTGCCGACCATCGATCACCCTTTCATTCTTAATCTACGTTATCCCATTCCCTCCACACTAGGGACAATTTTAGGAAGCTAATTAAGCCACAAACCCACACGTCTTTGGGATGTGGGAGGAAACTGCAGCACCCGGAAGAAACGCACCCGTGATCAGGAACAAACCATGGTGTCCAGCGCAGTGAGGCAGCGACTCTACCAGCTGTGCCACCTTGCCAAATATTTTTCACATTCCAGTCAATGAGAGACATGACCTTGTTAAAAAGGGGTTGACACAAGTATGCAAGGATATTGAAATGACCTTCAGAGTCTACAATCCAAAGAGTCATTGGAAGTTAAAAACATTTTGGTTTAGTGAAAAATACCGTGTGAGGAATAAATGAACTTAAAGGGACAAGTTAACTTTGCTAATTTTGTATTAATTATTGGCTAATTCTTGCAACACTTCAGATCAGACAAGTCATTCTAAATAGGGATTGACTGATATTTTACTATTACAATTACTTTTTGGCAGTCCACTGACAAAGCTCTTTATTAAAAAAAAACATAGAAGAGTGCAGCACAGAAATGGGCCCTTCAGCCCACAGTGGGATGTTGATGAAATAATGTAAGTATTTCACAAGCTGTATTATTGATAATGTATGATCAATTGCTATCTTATCTTACTTTAACGTAACTATTTTCAGCTTTGCTTGAAGCAGATAACATGGCTATAGATTTTCAGACCCTAGTCTTGGTTTCCCTCTCCCTCCCAAATATGAGTGTGCTGGAAAACTACCAAAATGATAAAAGTAAATACAAATAAAACTAGCCAAGTGACAGTGTGAACCAACTGTTTCCGTGCTGTAAGAGCCTATGACATCTGGGGGGGGACTGAACAGACAACGTTTTTTAGATCGGAATCTGAAGAGCATGGATCAGACAGACGCTGCCTGACCCACTGAATTACCCTTGTGCTTTGTGTTTATCTCTAGATTTCAGCATCTGCGTGTGTCTCCGTAGAACAGTTAGATGCTGCTCTTTTATGATGGGAACTTTTTGTCTTTGGTTTATCATAGTGAAAGAACACATATTGGCTAATCGAGAAATCTTGAGTGCCTTTGAAATAGATCGTTTAGTTTAGTTTTAGTCTTGAGATACAGTATGGAAACAGTCTCTTCAGTCCACAAAGTCCACGCCGACCATTGATCTCCCGTTCACACTAGTTCTATCTTATCCCACTTTCTCATCCACTCCTCACACACCAGGGGCAGTTTACAGAGCACCAATTAACCACAGTTCTTTGGGATGTGGGAGGAAACAAGAGCACCCGAAAGAAACCCATGTGGTCACAGGGAGAACGTGCAAACTCCACACAGACAGAACCTGAGGTCAGGATTAAACCGTGTTCTCTGGCACTGTGAGGCACCAGCTCTACCCACTGCGCCACTGTGCCACCCTGGAGGGAAATATTGCACGCTCATCAAAACGAAAGAAAACTCATGAAGGTTTTTAATATTGAAAATATAGAATTTAGAAAAAAAATCAGCTTCAATATATTGTCTGAAGAAGGGTCGTGACCCAAAACGTCACCTATTCTTGTTCTCCAGAAATGTTGCCCGCTGAGTTACTCCAGCATGTTGTGTCTTTCTTTGGTAAACCAGCATCTCCAGTTTCTTGTTATTACAGCCTAAATATTTTGTTTCCCTTTCTAGGGAAGATGAAAGATGGTTTTGGATTGGCTTTAACAAAAGGAATCCCACTTCAGCTGGCTCCTGGAAATGGAGTGATGGCAGCTCAGTAAGTCATTACTAATTATTTTTACTTCTCCCTGTGACGATGTGGGTTTTCACCGGATGCTCCGGTTTCCCCTCATGTTCCAAAGAGGTGCAGGTTTGTAAGTTAATTAGCTTTGGTAAATTGCCCCGAGTGTGTAAGGAGGGGAAGTGAAAGTGGGATAACGGAATGAGTGTGAACGGGTAGTTGACGGTCGGCATGGACTCAGTGGGCCAAAGAGCCTGTTTGCATGTTGCATCTCAATCAATCCATCTAAGAGACAATAGACAATAGGTGCAGAAGTAGGCCATTCGGCCGTTCGAGCCAGCACCGCCATTCAATGTGATCATGGTTGATCATCCCCAATCAGTACCCCGTTCCTGCCTTCTCCCCATATCCCCTGACTCCGCTATCTTTAAGAGCCCTATCTAGCTCTCTCTTTAAAGCATCCAGAGAACCTGCCTCCACCTTCTCCTGAGGCAGAGAATTCCACAGACTCACAACTCTCTGCGAGAATAAGTGTTTCCTCATCTCTGTTCTAAATGGTTTACTCCTTATTCTTAAACTGTGGCCCCTGGTTCTGAACTTCCCCAACATCGGGAACATGTTTCCTGCCTCTAGCGTGTCCAAACCCTTAACAATCTTTTTCAATAAGATTCCCTCTTATCCTTCTAAACTCCAGAGAGTACAAGCCCAGCCGCTCCATTCTCTCAGCATATGACAGTCCCGCCATCCCGGGAATTAATCTTGTAATCATTTTGGGAAAACAGCTCATCATTGAAATATTCCTGTTGATGTGCTTCCTCAAATTCCTTAGGGGACCAAAACTGCACACAATATTCCAAGTGTGATCTCACTAGGGCTCTAGAGAAAGAAATGGTTATACCAAATAAATGGTTCGATAATACAACAAGAAGTATTCTAGAGAACAAGGAGAGGAGACATTTCAGGATTGGACCCCTTCTGAAGAAGGGTCTCACATGAAATGTCACGTATTCATGTTCTTCAGAGATGCTGCCTGACTGCTGAGTTACTCCAGCACTTTGTGTCCTATTTTGTAAACCAGCATCTGCAGTTCAATAATGACATTTAAGAGACTTTTGGATTGGTGTGGATATGTAGGGAATGGAGCGATATGGATTATGTGCAGGCAGATAAGAGTTGGTCTTGGCATCATGTTCGGCACAGTGATTGTGGGTCGAAGGGCCTGTTCCTATGCTATACTGTTCTAAATTCTATGTTGTTCACTTAATCATATTGGGAAAACAGCTCATCATTGAAATATTCCTGTTGAGTTTATTTTGTTTTAATTTCCCCAAAATGTGAATAAATTTGAAGCAAACTCTTGCAGATGGATCTCCTGACAAATGTCATTACATATTGGTTTTCAAGTTTAAAATTTTCTCAAATATATGATGGTATAATTCAGGCTTTCAAATCATCTGCTTTGGTACCTCATGGGATGACAAAAATCTCCCGCTGGCACTAAAGTGACACTTGATTTTAATTTCATTTTAATTGTGGTGGAAGAAGCTGGAGTCAATTATAAAAGATGAAATAGCGGCACATTTGGATAGCAGTAGCAGGATCAATCCGAGTCAGCTTGGATTTACGAAGGAGAAATGATGCTTGACTAATCTTCTGGACTTTTTTGAAGGTGTAACTGGGAAAATGGACAACGGAGAGCCAGTGGATGTAGTGTACCTGGACTTTCAGAGAGCATTTGATAAGGTCCCACATAGGAGATTAGTGGGCAAAATTAGAGCACATGGTATTGGGGGTAGGGTGCTGACATGGATAGAAAATTGGTTGGCAGACAGGAAACAAAGAGTAGGGATTAACGGGTCCCTTTCAGAATGGCAGGCAGTGATTAGTGGGGTACCGCAATGCTCGGTGCTGGGACCGCAGCTATTTACAATATACATCAATGATTTAGATGAAGGGATTCAAAGTAACATTAGCAAATTTTCAGATGACACAAAACTGGGTGGCAGTGTGAACTGTGAGGAGGATGCTATGAGAATACAGGGTGACTTGGACAGGTTGGGGGAGTGGGCAGATGCATGGCAGATGCAGTTTAATATGGATAAATGTGAGGTTATCCACTTTGGTAGTAAAAACAGGAAGGCAGATTATCGCCATCTAAATGGTGTCAAGTTGGGAAAAGGGGAAGTCCAATGGGATCTGGGGATCCTTATTCATCAGCCACTGAAAGTAAGCATGCAGGCACAGCAGGCAGTGAAGAAAGCGAATGGCATGTTGGCCTTCATAACAAGAGGAGTTGAGTATAGGAGCAAAGAGGTCCTTCTGCAGTTATACAGGGCCCTAGTGAGACCACACCTGGAGTATTGTGAGCTGTTTTGGTCTCCAGATTTGAGGAAAAACATTTTTGCTATTGAGGGAGTGCAGCGTAGGATCACAAGGTTAATTCCCGGGATGGCGGGACTGTCATATGTTGATAGAATGAAGCAACTGGGCTTGTATACTCTGGAATTTAGAAAGATGAGAGAGGATCTCATTGAAACATATAAGATTATTAAGGGTTAGGACACGTTCCCAATGTCGGGGGAGATCAGAACCAGTGGCCACAGTTTAAGAATAAGGGGTAAGCCATTTAGAACAGAGAAGAGGAAGTACTTTTTCACACAGAGAGTTGTCAGTCTGTGGAATTCTCTGCCTCAGAAGGCGGTGGAGGCCGGTTCTCTGGATGCTTTCAAGAGTGTTAGATAGAGCTCTTAAAGATAGCGGAGTCAAGGGATATGGGGAGAAGGCAGGAACGGGGTACTGATTGTGGATGATCAGCCATGATCACAATGAATAGCGGTGCTGGCTTAAAGGGCCAAATGGCCTACTCCTGCACCTATTGTCTATTGTCTATTTAGAGGGATATGGACCAAAAGCAGGCAGGTGGATAGTGTAGTTGGTCGGCGTGGGCAAATTGGGCCAAAGGGCCTGTTTCCACGCAGTTAGACTCTATGTTCAAGAGGCACGTAGACAGTTACGAGGGAATGGAGGCAGACTGGATTAGTTTAATTTGGCACCATTATTTGCATGGACAGTGTGGGCTGAAGGGCCTCATCCTGTGTTCTGTTCTATGCTCCATTATGTCTGAGAGAAAGAACCAAGTTTAGCGCAAAGCCAAAGAAATGTTTTCAATAATACAACAAGAGGCTGTTTAAAATCATCAAGGAATCTTTTTTTATTGCTTCTTGTGGACTGGGAAAAACATTCGTTATTAATCTACTTTTAGTGAAAGTTCAAAGACAAAACATGATTGTCCTTGGTCTGGCATCATCATACGTTGCTTCCACAGTATGGGGTGGCACAGTGGTAGAGTTGTTGCCTGACAACGCCAGTGACCAGGGTTCCAACCTGACTACGGGTGCTGTCTGTATGGAGTTTGTACCTTCTCCCTGTAACTGTGTTGGTTTTTTCTGGGTGCTTCGGTTTCCTCCCACACTCCGAAGATGTACAGGTTTGTAGGTTAATTGGCTTTTCGGTAAATTGTAAATTGTCCCTAGTGTGTAGGAAAGTGCTGGTGTACAGGGTGATCGCTGGTTGGAGTGGATTCGGTGGGTTAAAGGGCCTGTTTCCACGCTGTATCTCTAAACTAAACTCTCACCTTAAACCTGTGTCCTCTCATTCTTGATTCCTCGATCTTGAGTAAAAGACACTGTGCATTCCCCTATAGATAGGGTGGCAAAGAAAGCTTTTGGTATGCCCTCATGATCTTACACACCTCTATAAGATCACCTTCGTCCTCTAAGGAATACAGTCGGTAGCCTGCACAACAAAATCTCCCGATAGCTCTAGGCCTGGGTTTCCCTCAGAGAAAATAAAAATTCTCTGTGAGCAAAACAAAGGTCTTTTTGATGAGAGGGATTTTGTGGACTCCCAAATGGTCACAGAATTAAGGGACAATGTTTAGGGGTAAAAGGGGGAACTCAAAGAGTGATTTATTCCCATTGGAGGAAATGAAAAAAATAAATAAAGGCTATGGATGAGAAGGGAAAGGGTTATAACTCGTGTGGGACTAAGTTTTCGGCATGGACTGTAGGGCTATCTTGTTTCCGTGCTGCTTGTTCTGCAGGTTGATGTCTCTGTTTTCCTGCTGGACTCAAAGATAAAAAATGACGACCTCAGAATCTGCGCTGCGTACAGATTTGATAAAACCCTTGCACCTTTTCAGTGTGATGAGAAGCTGGGAGAAGCTGGGATGGGTTTGCAAAATGCCAAAAGGTAAAAAACATGTTTCAAACCATGAAGGTAGACAGAAATGCTGGAGAAACTCAGCGGGTGAGGCAGTATCTTTGGAGCGAATGAAATGGGCAACGTTTCGGGTGGAAACCCTTCTTCAGACTTGAAGGTGTTGGCTTCTCTTAGTGACACCATGCACTGGTACTGTGAACCGGCATCTCTACACGTTGTGGACGCAGCCCAGACCATCACGCAAGCCAACCTCCCTGCCATTGACTCCATCTACACTTCACGTTGCCTCAGCAAGGCCGCCGGCATAATCAGGGACCAATCTCACCCCGGTCACTCCCTCTTCTCTCCGGTTGGTAGGCAGATGGTTGTAACAAAGGCCAGGAATGAGAAGATAGTGGATGTCAGACAAATGGATTGAAGAGTTGCAAATTGTGAAGCCAGAGGAAGGAATGTAGGTGGAGGGAGAGGGGCAGAAAACGTGCAAATCCAGGTGGGGTACAGGGAAGGATTGGGGGGGAGTGGGTGAGATAAAAAAGGAGACGGGGGGTGTGGGGGAGAAAGGTGGGAGGGTTGGTTAGAGGTTACCTAAAATTGGAGAATATTAATTGAACAGATAACACTAGAAATACAAAGAAGCCAAACTCAAGTGTACCAGCACCATTTAGTCCACAATAAAGCACTGACAATCAGTAATGTTGCTAATAAATAATAATAAATAAATAATATATAATAATAAATGATAATAAATATATTAAATAATACATCTAATATAATTATTTTTCAGGAACTGAACTGAAAAAAGCAGACTGGTATGTTGACGGTAAGCATAAGGAACTAAACATAACAAAGTTAAGTCCCCAACACAGCACAGTGGCTGCAAAACTACAAAAAAGTTATACATTTCACAATGAACTATCTCCATACCTGGGTGGCACTGTGGTGCAGCGGTAGAAATCCTGCCTCACAGCGCCAGAGACCCAGGTTCTATTCTGACTACAGTGCTGTCTATACAGAGTTTGTATGTCCTCCCTGCTTCCAAATAAGCACTGAACTCCATTGACATGGGCATTGGTTTTGTATTTTTGCACTATTATTGTTTGTTTTATGTGTCTGTGTCTGTGTCTCATGACCCGTTTCTTCCGGGTACTCCGGTTTCCTCCCACATCCCAAAGTCATGCAGGTTTGTAGGTTAATTGGCTTCTGTAAATTGTCCCCTGGTCTGTAGGATAGAACTAGTGTACAATGATCGCTGGTTGGCACAGAATCAAGACGATAGTCAAGAGTTGAATTGTGAGAAGGAAGAAACTGCAGATGTTGGTTTACCAAAAAAAATGACACAAAGGGCTGGAGTAACTCAGCGGGTCAGGCAGCATCCCTGGAGAACATGGATAGGTGACGTTCTGGTTCAGTCTGAAGAAGGGGCTTGACCCAAAACGATCTCCAGAAATGCTGCCTGATCCGCACTTTGTGTTTTTGTTGAATTATCACATGTAGCGACAACGGAACAGGAGACTTAAGACATTATTGAGGGAGAAAACAAGATAAACATGGGCGGTGCGTTGGAGCAGCGGTAGAGTTGCTGCCTGGAGAGTGGCAGCAGATCCGGGTTCAATCCTGGCTACGAGTGCAGTCTGTACAGTTTGTCCCCCTGTGTCCGTTTTCCCCGGGTGCTCTGGTTTCCTCCGACACTCCAAAGACGTTTTGTAGGTTAATTGGATTTTGTGAAGATTGTAAATTGTCCCTAGTGTGTAGAGTAGTGCTAGTGTACGGAGTGCTCCATGGTCAGCGCACACTCGGTGGGCCCAAGGGCTTATTTCCGCGCTGTACCTCTAAACTAAACAAAAGCCTTGGGTCTCTTTAGGATAGCAACATCACATCATAAAACCCATCACACCTCTTCAAACAAAGACATTTTGTTCTTTTTAGATCTAAGCCCATTTCTAAAAAGAAAATGCCACGTTTCCTACTATAGGGCACAGATCCTCGCAACAATTAAATAACTCACTTGGATGCAATGGCACTTCCTCCTTGATAGCAGTGGATGGCATCATAGTAGTGGAGATTCCCTCAGGGTAACTCCTTACTAACATAATGTTCCATTTTTCCCCTCCCCCGTGTTCACAATAATAATTTTTGTGGTGTAGTTGGTAAAGTACCTGCCCGGGATTTTCAGAACAAAAAATCCAAAAGTGAGAAAGATTCTTCTCTGGTTTTAAGAACGCAAAACATAGAATAGTACCCTATAGGTCCTACTAGTTTGCATCCGTGTATCCTTTTCGTTATCACACCTTCCCCAGCCAACAACGGGTCATTATGGGCTCCACCCTTCCTGAGGTCATCTGTGGCCTGACCTGATTTGTTTTGGCCTTTTCTCGCCACCAGTTCCACCCACCCTCACCCCTCCCCACCACTTCTATCTTTCAGTTTGAAGAAGGGTTCCAACCCAAAACACTCACCTATTCCTTTTCCCCAGAGATTTAGTTTAGTTTAATTTATTATTGTCATGTGTACCGAGATGCAGTGCGAAGCTTTTTGTTGCGTGCTTTCCAGTCAACGTAAAGTCTATAAATGATTGCAATCAAGCCACCCAGAGTGCAAATAAAGTTTTAAGAGTGGAGCGATTGTAATGTATGATCGTAGTTCCTCTTCTAGGACCATCTCGCTGAGAATAGCCTGACTTTCGCACCATCTTGCAGGGTGTTTATCTTCTAATGCTAACGGGGTGGCACAAGGACGCAGCTGTTAGAGCCGCAGCCTCACAGCGCCAGAAACCCAAGTTTGATCTTGATCTCAGGCACTGTTTATGTGAAGTTTGTACATTCTCCCTGTCTGCATGGGTTTCCTCCAGGTGCTCCGGTTTCCTCCCACATTCCAAAGACGTGCGGGTTTGTAGGTTAATTGACCCTCTGTAAATTGCCCCTAGTATGTAGGGAGTGGGATCACGTAGATCTAGTGTGAACAGTTGATCGATGGTCGGCTTGGGCTCAGTGGTCCCAAGAGCCTGCTTTAAATGTTGCATCTTTCGATTCAATAATGTTCTTTGTTAGTGGCATGTGTAGCTGCATCATTGTTAAAACATATTGTGAATTGTTTCCTCTGTATAGAAGAACAGCTGGCATTTGCACCTTGGTTCTTCTTTCAAGGAGCGGAGTATTTGTTCTTTGAAACCGAAGGCAAGTGGCTGGCAGCGGTTGTAGCCTGCAGCCTGATGGGAAGCAACTTGGTTTCCATAACGACCCAGAAAGAACAGAACTTCATTCAAAACAGGATGTCAAGGGTAAGGTGAACTCTGAAGAAGTTTCACATTGGAGCAGAATAACCAATGATATCACAGGTCAAGTTTAGTTTGGTTAAGTTAGGTTTGGGTAAGTTTGGTTAGGTTTAGTTTGGGTTAGGTTTAGTTTGGTTAGGTTTAGTTTAGTTTAATTTTGGGTTTAGTTTAGTTTAAGGTTTCGTTTCTTTTAGAGATACAGCATAGAAACAGGGTATTCAGCCCACCAAATCCATGCTAACCAGCATTCACCCTGCACACACTGAGCACTATCTTCCCCACAAGGAACAATTTCCAATTTTGAAAGGTAATTAACCTCCAAACCTGTACGTCTTTGGCGTGCAGAAGGAAACGCCACTCACAGGGAGAACATTCAAACTCTGTACAGTCGGCACCTGTAGTCAGGATCTACTCATATAAAGAATATAACGTTTACAGCAAAATAAAGTCAGTAAAGTCCAATTAAAGATAGTTCAAAGGTATCCAATGAGCTAGATGGGAGGTCGGGGCCGCTCTCTAGGTGGTCTTGACCTCCCAACTACCTCTGAATCAGATCGAAGTCTTGAAAACACAACCTGGATCACTTTTGTTTATTCAATTAAACAGTTAGGAATGTGTCGTGGACTAGAACATAGAGCAGTACAGCACAGAGAATGGCCCTTCGGCCCACAATGTCTGTGCCGAACATGATGCCAAGACCAACTCTTGTCGGAGCAGACGCATTGAGCGGAATGGCCTAATTCTGCTCCCTATGTCTTATGAACTTGCATTTTGATGACCAGGGAAGAGACTTGAACTTTATTTCACCTTTCATCACAGTGAGGAATGTGTAGGAGTCACTGTGGTGGATGTTCATGTTAAAATGTGTTTTGGGTGATTTGATGCTTCTATTTGTGTGACTGACTTGGCAAATGAAATTCCTCGTATGTTGCAAAACATACTTGGCAAATAAAGTACGATTCTGATTCTGATTCTGTTACCTCTTGGCTTTTTTTTGGACTGATTATTATTTGATGTTGCCATGTTCCAGAAAGCAGACAAAAGGGAAGTGTTTTTGCAGTATTTTTTCATGAAATGTTTAATGTTTTCCACAGCTCTTAGCAAATGGGCATGAAAAGTGGTGGATTGGGTTATACGCAGAAAATCCCAAAACTGGATTCCGGTAAGGATGAACAATCAAAACATTTTTTGAAACATCCTTTATCAATTATTCACGATTATTATCCAAGGAAATGCTTCATTTGTCTCCAGCTGGACAGATGATTCACCTTTGTATTACAACAACTGGGATGTCAACTATCCGAGCCTTTTACACAAGCGTAGTGGCAGATGCGTTTATCTGTCATCAAAAACAGGTAATTATTCCATTAAACCAGTCAATACATTTGCAACTTTACTGTCTGGTGAGATAATTGTTCTAGTTATAAAATGGGAGAGCACTAGGTGTCGGTCGTTAAGATGGAGCGATAGTTAAGAGATGCAAGGCGGCACAGCGGAAGAGTTGCAGCTTCACAGCGGCAGAAAGCCCGGTTCGATCCTGACTACAGGTGCTGTCTGTAGGGAGTTTACACGTTCTCCCTGTGACCATTTGGATTTTCTCCAGGTGCTCTGGTTTCCTCCCACATTCCAAAGACGTGCAGGTTTGTAGGTTAATTGGCTTCTGTAAATTGTAATTTGTCCCTGGGTTGCGGGAATGTGCTACTGTGTACGGGGTGATCGCTGGTCGGCCCAGATTCGGTGGGCTGAAGGGCCTGTTCCCACACTGTATCTTTAAAGTCTAAAATCTAATATCATAAGTCCGCAATTACACACGTCACATCAGTCTGCCACAATATGGAAAAATATTGCCTAATTTGAAAGCAAAATGCTGGAGGAACTCAGCGGATCAGGCAGCAACTGTGGAGGGAATGGACAGGCGAAGTTTCTGGTCGGGACCTTTCTTCAGGCTGTGGAGGGAAACCTCACTTTATACTTCCATCTGGGAATACCTGTGTCATTGTCCTTAATTTAGGTACTATTCCCTCCACAGATGATACCTGACCCACAGAGTTCTTCCAGCACCAGGGCCGGCCTTAGGAGATGCGGGGCCCAATTGGGAAAAATGTTCATAGAAATATAAATAAATAATTATAAATGAGTCACGTGTCGTGAGTAATATGACAATTCGGGGGAGAGTTCCTTTCACAGCGTGTGGGGAGTCCAGCCAGGGGTAAAGTTGCGGGGAGGGCAGGAGCGTTGAGAAGGAGGGGGTCGGGTTCTTTTACAGCCGCTTCCCACTTTACAGCCACTTCCCATCAGCTGCTAGCAATGAGGGATAGACTTGGCTATACCTCAGTACAGCAACATCATTCTTGATGTTGCTGTACTGAGGGATAACAAAGTCTCTCTTTCTTGGCTAACAGCCTAACCTTCGGCCTCCAAGATGCAGGTACATTTTCTAGCAATGTTACACAATTTTTGAGATTTTGAAGATCAAGTCTGCAATTTATCCCACCAGATAAAGCATAAAAAGAAGTTTAATTTGACGTCTAATTCACTTTCATATCACATTCATTCAATGTGATCATGGCTGATCATTCATAATCAGTACCCCATTCCTGCCTTCTCCCCATATCCCCTGACCGCTATTTTTAAGAGCCCTATCTAGCTCTCTCTTGAAAGCATCCAGAGAACCTGCCTCCACCGCCCTCTCAGGCAGAGAATTCAACACTCATCACTCTCTGTGTGAAAAAGTACTTCCTCGTCTCCGTTCTAAATGGCTTACTCCTTATTCTTAAACTGTGGCCCCTGGTTCTGGACTCCCCCAACATCGGGAACATGTTTCCTGCCTCTAGCGTGTCCAAGCCCTTAACAATCTTATATGTTTCAATGAGATCCCCTCTTATCCTTCTAAACTACAGAGTGTACAAGCTCAGCCACTCCATTCTCTCAGCATATGACAGTCCCGCCATGCCGGGAATTAACTACGCTACACTCCCTCAATAGCAAGAATGTCCTTCCTCAAATTAATGGACCAAAACTGCACACAATACTCCAGGTGCAGTCTCACTAGAACTCTGTACAACTGCAGAAGGACCTCTTTGCTCCTATATTCGATTCCTCTGTTATAAATGCCAACATGCCATTTCTTAGCGCTAACGGCAGGTGCTCGGGAAACGTGGTAACTCGTGAAGATTTTTCAACATGTTGAAAAATGTCCACGAGTAAAATATACTCAGGATGTAAAGATTTGATACTTTTTAACACGTAGGCAAGTCGAAAGTTATATTTTATTTCAAAGTGGGAATTTGAGGATAGGGACAGAGATGCTACACAGAGATTTTAAGCTCTTTGGTGAACTCGCACAGTGGGACAGGGCTTGAGGCAGCATCTATGGAGGAAGGAAATAGCCGTGTCTGAAGAAGGGTTTAGTCCCAAAACGTTGCATATTTCCTTTGCGCCTCACCCGCTAAGTTTCTCCAGCATTTTTGTCTACTGCAGAACGTCAATGATTCCGGGAATGCCGAGAGAGCTAGAGAGAGAGGTGGGAAACGGGAGAGAGAGAGCGCGCGCTAGAGAGAGAGAGGGATGGAGAGAGCGAAAGACAGAGAGACACAACGTGGGTCGGTAGGTAAATTAAATTACTAACCTGCTGCAGACCAAGAATCTCACCAAGAAGAAGTCCTCAATCATGATGGTCAGTTTTAAGAAATTATCAGTGTGTCATTAATGCATCGATCTACATTCCTCAGTAAATGTAATTATGTTTTGAAGAAGTGTTAATGACGCCGCGTGAATTGTATTCAAAGGAACGCAGCGTCATTAATACTTCTTCAAAAACACAATTACATTTACTGAGGAATGTGGATCGATGCATTGATGACGCATTGGATAACTACTTGTTAACTACTGGCTGTTAACAAGTGCTACAGTAGCAGTTAACACATTGTTTGTGTCTGATGGCTGTGCAGCGCTTCTTATCTATGTTCGTTTTGTAAAAAAATCCGTATGGCGAATGTTTTTAAAAAAAATCTTTATTTAACAAAGCGAATTTGTATTTCCATATGAAATACGGAAAATTACCGGGCCCCCCTTGGGCGCGGGACCCAATTTGGAAAAATCGGTCCAATTGGCCTAAGGCCGGCCCTGGGTATATGGAATAAGCTGCCAAAGGAGGTGGTTGAGGCAGGTACTATAACAATATTTAAAAGGACAGCTATGTGGACAGGAAAGGTTTGGAGATATATGGGCCAAACGCAGGCAAATAGGACTAGCTTAGATGGGGCATCTTGGTTGGCATGGACAGATTAGGCTGAAGGGCCTAATTCCATTCTGTATGACTTTATATGACATCATTAAGTAGACATTAAGTTTATTACAGTACAATGTTTTTTCAATTATGCACCAGAGAATTCTTGTTGGATGGGGCCACTTGGTTGGCGTGGACGAGTTGGGCTGAAGGGCGTTTCTTTGCTATATGACTCTATTTAGTCTGCTGAAATGTAGCATTGCACAGGGCTTCGAGCTCTAACTAACCGGGCCTGATACTGCATCCTTCTAATCTCCTAAAAATGAACATTCTGACTTAAAGATTAGTTTAATTTGACATCATGTTTGACACAGACACTGTGTGCTGTTCTTTTCTATGTTCTATTCCACTGTGTCAACTGTGTAATCTGATTCAGTGAATTATCTGGAAATTGGAAAATATCAACAGTTATTCTGAGTAACTAGGAAGGAATGGCAGATGCTGGTTCACACCGAGGATAGGTGCAAAATGCTGAGTAACTCAGCGGGTCACATAGCATCACTTGGAGTAAAGGAATAGTTTACGCTTTGGGTTTCAAAGGTCCAGTGATATGCGAATTACCAGACAGCCATACTAAAAAAGCAACGAGACACACAACTACATAAAAGTTAACATAAACATCCACCATTGCGGATTCCCCACAATCCTCACTGTGATGGAAGGCAATAAAGTCTAGTCTTCTTCCCTCATTTATCTCCCGCGATTGGGGCAGTCGAACCATCCGTCGGGGCAATCGAAGCTCCCGCAGCTGGCGATCAAAGCTGCCGTGTTGGGGCGATCAAAGCTCCCACAGCCGGCAGTTGAACCTCCAGGGCCGGGACCATTCGAACCTCCCACGTCGGGGCAATCGAAGCTCCTGCATCAGGGCGGTCGAAGCTCCTGCGGCTTTGAGTTCCCGAACTCCGTCTCTGACCAGAGACCATGGGCTCCACGATGTTATAGTCCACAGCCACCCGCGGTAGAGCTCGGAGGTTGATCCCTGGCAAAGGGATCGCAGGCTCCATGATGTTAAAGTCCTGCACACTCTCGCGATGGAACTCTCAAAATCGGTGTCCAGCAAAGGTCGCCAACTCCTCGATGTTAGGCCGTATTGCGGACGGGAGATACGATACAGAAAAAAATGCATCTCCGTTGTGGTAAGAGATTAAAAACGGTTTCCCCCAACCCCCACATAAAACAAGCTAAAGAACACTGAAAACACACATATAACACGTACTAAAAAACAACAAAGAAGAAAGGGACTGACAGACTGTTGGCGAGGCCCTTCTTCAGACTGAGTCGGGGATAGGGAAACAAGGGGTATGAAAAGGTACAGAACAGATCAGAGCGAATACCAATCACCAAAGAGCCCACAATGGTCCATTGTTGGCTGTGGCGGTCATGATAATGAGGGGGTACAAACAGTAAAACTAGCAGGACAATTAGGGTGGGGGAGGGATGGAGAGGGGATGCAAGGGTTACTTTGGAGAAATCAATGCCACTGGGTTGTAAGCTGCTCAAGCGACATTTGAGGTGCTGTTCCTCCATTTTGCTTGTGGCTTCACACTGACAGTGGAAGTGGCCCAGGAAAGAAAGGTCAAGTATGAGGATGGGAAGCAGTGTTTAAATGTTTGGCATTTCTGAATAAATGTGGTTGCAAAATTTTACCAGTTTCCGTAGAAACGCATTGGACACACCAGGAGTGGGAATTTCCCGTCCTGACCTGCCCTGGCCTCCATACTCCATCAGTCTGAAGAAAGGTCTCGACCCTCAATGTCACCCATTCCTTTTCTCCGAGATGCTGCCTGTCCCGCTGAGTTATTCCAGCATTTTGTGTGTACCTCTGAATGACAGAAGCTGAGATTAAGGATGGGCACCTCCTAGTCTGATTATGTCGGAATGCCGTACAGTAATTTTACGCTTGTTTGCATCTGTACCCACAGGGCGATGGGGTGACAGCAAGTGCTTTCTGTCTCTTCCTTTCATCTGTAAACGTCACAATATATCACTCGTAGAGGTTCCAACGGTCGACCGTTACCTGCCCGACATCTCGTGCCCAAAAGGATGGCTTTATTTTGAAAATAAGGTGATTTTAGCTGTAGAATATTTTTGACAGCTGTATTTTGTGGACTAAACACAAAGTCTTAACACAGACTTTACAGAATGGAAACAGGCCCTTCGGCCCACCGAGTGCACACCGACCAGCGATCATCCTGCACACTGATGCCCCTGTCCCACTTAGGAAACCTGAACGGAAACCTCTGGAGACTTTGCACCCCACCTAAGGTTTCCGTGCGGTTCCCAGAGGTTTTTGTCAGTCTCCCCGCCTGCTTCCACTACCTGCAACCTCTGGGAACCGCACGGAAACCTTGGGAGGGGCGCAAAGTCTCCAGAGGTTTCCGTTCAGGTTTCCGAAGTGGGACAGGGGCTTAATAGGGACAATTTACAGTTTTACCAAAGCTACAAACCTGCACATCCCTGGAGGAAGCGGGAGCACCCAGAGAAAACCCATGCGGTCACAGGGAGAACATACAAACTCCATACAGACAGCATCAGTAGTCAGGATCGAACGCTGGTCTCTGGTGCTGTAAGGCAGCAACTCTACCACAGCACCACCGTGCCACCCATTAGGCTGAGAATATATATTTAATTGTGAGACCAGTTAAATCATTATTGCAACTTTCATTATTTTAAGGCAACAAGCTCCCTATTATATATAGAAAATTAAATTGCAACTGCTATTTTTTGTCTTAACAAATGGTGGTTGATTGATTGAAAGATACTGTATGGAAACAGGCCCTTCGGCCCACCGTGTCCACGCAAACCATCGGTCACCCATACACACCAGTAATCCCACCTTCTCATCCAGTCCCCACACTAGGGGCAATGTAGAGGCCTATTAACTTACAAACTTGCACGTCTTTAGGATGTGGGAGGAAACCGGATCATGCGGAGGGAACACTCAGCCACAGGGAGAACGTGGAAACTCCACACAGACAGCATTCAGTTCCAATGCATGGTGTCACCATCCAATATAATGTGTTAAAAGTCAGTGATATTAGATTGATTTCTCAGCGGTAGATTCTACTTTTCATAGCTAAATTGAACTGCACTTAGCATTTTCAGAATAATTACTTGTGATTCAAAGATTGCAGCATAAAGAAATACTTTACTTGTGGCTTTTGTTGTTCTTGTTACAGTGTTTCCTGGTTTACGTACCAAAGGACAAGAGACAACTAAAGCATTGGTATTCCTCTCAAATGTTTTGTACAATACATGGAGGCAACCTCGCTACAATAGAAAATGAGATAGAACAAGGTAATTAAAAGTGGCTGCAGGTCCACCAGTGAGTTTTCGGCACCCTTGGTTCCAGAGCCTTGCCCGGATTATCCGTTTTGCCAGACCAACAGAGGTCACGTAATAATGATACAACAATACACCTCTGACCCACTAATCACACCCTGCTAGAAACTTCAATAAAACAAATATTAAATGTGCTTACACTTGACAACATGACTGCCACTTGGACCTTACTTAGAAGCCATGGCTAGGGTTTAATGTAAGCAAAATAAGTAAAGGATTGCACAAAACCGAGGGACCGCCACCAACAACTGCAGATGTAAGCAAATAACTCTTTTGGGATGGAGGGACACGTCTCGAAAGAGTGCGTGCCACAAGCAGCGCCTTCTGTGGCCGCCCAGGGAATTTCAACTGTTAAATCTAACAAAGATTTAGATTTAGCTCCCAGGGCTAAAGGAATCCAGGGATATGGGGAAAAAGCAGGAATGGGGTACTGATTTTAGATGATCAGCCATCATCATATTGAATGGTGGTGCTGGCTCAAAGGGCCGTATGGCCTCCTCGTGCACCTATTTTTCTATGTTTCTAACTTGCCCAAGCCGATCAACATGTTCCATCTACACTAGTCCCACCTGCCTACATTTGGCCCATATCCCTCTAAACCTGTCCTATCCATGAGCTTGTCTAAATATTTCTTAAACATTGTGATAGTACCTGCCTCAACCACCTCTACCAGCAAGCCGTTACATACACCTACCACCCTTTGTGTGAAAATGTTCCTATTAAATCTTTCCCCCCACCAGATTAAAGGAGGTGCCAGACCATCAGTTGCCAGAAAACCAGTGGTGGACCTGTAATATAATTTAGATCTGTTTTTGGTTTAATTGTCTGTGCCTAAATTAAGGACAGTGACACAGGTATTCTCAGATGGAACTATAGAGTAAGTTACTCTCCACAGTCTGAAGAAAGGTCCCGACCCGAAGCGCCGTCTGTCCATTTCCTCCACAGATGCTGCCCAACCTGCTGAGTTCGTCCAGCACTTTCATTTCTGCTCATGATTCCAACATCTGTGGGTCCTTGTGTCTCGATTTCCCTCCACTGATGGGACGTGATCCCAAGCCTGGAGAGTTGGTTCCACAGTCTCCAACAGTTTACAGAAGCCAATTAACCTACAAACCTGCAAGTCTTTGGAATGTGGGAGGAAACCAGAGCTCCCGGAAAATATACATGCGGTCACAGGTAGAACGTACAAACAACGTATAGACAGCAACTGTCATAGAAACATAGAAACATAGAAATTAGGTGCAGGAGTAGGCCATTCGGCCCTTCGAGCCTGCACCGCAATTCAATATGATCATGGCTGATCATCCAACTCAGTATCCCGTACCTGCCTTCTCTCCATACCCCCTGATCCCCTTAGCCACAAGGGCCACATCTAACTCCCTCTTAAATATAGCCAATGAACTGGCCTCAACTACCCTCTGTGGTAGAGAGTTCCCAGAGATTCACCACTCTCTGTGTGAAAAAAGTTGTACTCTCATCTCGTTTTTAAAGGATTTCCCCCTTATCCTTAAACTGTGACCCCTTGCCCTGGAAATCCCCAACATCGGGAGCAATCTTCCTGCATCTAGCCTGTCCAACCCCTTAAGAATTTTGTAAGTTTCTATAAGATCCCCCCTCAATCTCCTAAATTCTAGAGAGTATAAACCAAGTCTATCCAGTCTTGGTGTCATAATCAAACCCAGATTCTCGCGCTCTGAGGCAGCAACTCGAACTCTGTACTCACTGTGCCGCTTCTGGATAGAAAAGTTACAAATGGAAAAATACTTACCAAGACTATGTTTCAGGTTAGTCCTGACCCGAAATGGCACCTGTCCATTCCCTCCACTGATTCTACCTGACTCACTGAGTTCCTCCAGCGATTTGTGCTTTACTTTTGTGTTTTGGTCTGGAATTGATGACTTGTTTGTCCTTATGCATGACGGTAAGCAACAATTATTACTGCAGCCATTGGCAGTGAAGCCTGAGATTACATTATTTTCTTTTTTAAATTTACAGCGTTTTTAACCATCCAGCTCCTGGAAAGATCAACTAGTGTGTGGATAGGTCTGCACAGTGATAACTTTGAACGGTGGGTGAATGGGAAGCCTGTGAAGTATACAAACTGGTTACCCAATGAGCCAGCGCGAGATGCTGCAGATCCTTATGATCCCGTGAGTTTCTTTTAAATGATTTGTCCCACCCTGGGTCCCACCTCTTCCTTTCTGTTCCTACACCTATTTTACTATGTTTCTAACTTGCCCATGCAAGGTACAGAAGCTTGAAACCACCGCCAGACTCAGGAACAGCTTCTTCCCCTCTCTTATCAGACTTCTGAACAGTCCTTCCATAAGCTAGCGTACTGTCCGATTCACCTCTACCCCATTGCAGACATTGGATTCAGATTCAGATCAGATTCAGATTCAATTTTAATTGTCATTGTCAGTGTACAGTACAGAGACAACGAAATGCATTTAGCATCTCCCTGGAAGAGCGACATAGCAAACGGTTTGAATAAATAATAATAAGTGTCCGGGGGGGGGGGTGGTGATTGGCAGTCACCGAGGTACGTTGTTGAGTAGAGTGACAGCCGCCAGAAAGAAGCTGTTCCTCGACCTGCTGGTTCGGCAACGGAGAGACCTGTAGCGCCTCCCGGATGGTAGGAGGGTAAACAGTCCATGGTTGGGGTGAGAGCAGTCCTTGGCGATGCTGAGCGCCCTCCGCAGACAGCGCGTGCTTTGGACAGACTCAATGGAGAGGAGCGAGGAACCGGTGATGCGTTGGGCAATTTTCACCACCCTTTGCAATGCCTTCCGGTCGGAGACAGAGCAGTTGCCATACCATACTGTGATGCAGTTGGTAAGGATGCTCTCGATGGTGCAGCGGTAGAAGTTCACCAGGATCTGAGGAGACTTTGTCTGTGGAATTGATGCACTACAATGCTGAGAACGATATTCTGCACTCTGTATATTTATATTTATCCCTTTTGTCTACCTATTGTACTTAAACAGAGACACAAAACGCTGGAGTAACTTGGCAGATTAGGCAGCATCACTAGAGAAAAAGAGTAGGTGACATTTTGGGTCAGAACCCTTCTTCAGACTGAAAAAAGGATTCTGACCCAAAACGTCACCAACTCTTTTTCAGGTTTTATAATTTACTTTAATCTTAATGAAGAGTCCAGACCCGAAACATCACCAGTCCATTCCCTCCACAGATGCTGCATGACCTGCTGAGCTCCTCCAGCACTTTGTGTTTTGTTTATGATCCCTCCATCTGCAGTTCCTTGTGTCTCTACTTCCCTTTCTTTTCTTCTTTTTCCATCTCAGGCAGATAGATTAATAATCAACGTATGTTATACGTCCTTTTCCATCCTTTTGGCTCACACCTTCCGTCTTTTCATCTCTGGCCTTTGGCCAACCAGCTGCCGATCAAACCTCCCCCTCACCCGCATCAACCTATTACATACCAGGCTTTGTTCTGCACCTCCTCTCTTCCCACTTTCTTCCCCATCTCCCCCTTCCCCCCCCACTACAATCAGTCTGAAGAAGATTCCGACCCAAAACAGCACCTACCAATGTTCCCCAGAGATGCTACCTGACCCGCTGAGTTATTCCAGCACTTTGAGTCACATGTTATAAACCTGCAGATTTTCCCCTGCTTTGCAATTACACGTTGATCATATTTCCTCAACTACTCAACTCCATTTCTTCCCTCCCCTGGAACAACTCCGTTCTGTGCTCCCATTGCTCCGTCTCTACTGGTTTGCCTCCAATAACAATTTATTTTAACCTACCTGCATCTCTGCCTTACTCCTTTCTGGAACATGCTTTTCCCTTTATTGTAGCTAATGGAGTCTTTCACCATCTCATCCACCGCCCATACATAGAGTTATACAACGTGGAAACAGGCCCTTCGGCCCAACTTGCCCATGCCGACCAACATACCCCACCTACAGAAGTCACACCTGTCTGAATTTGGGCCATATCCCTCCAAACCTGTCTTATCCATGTACCTGCTTAAATGTTTCTTAAACGTCACGATAGTACCTGCCTCAACTACCTTCTCCAGCAGCACATACCATACACCTACCATTCCTTTTGCGACAAGGTTACCCCTCGGGTTCCTATTAAAGCTTAATAGGATCTTAATTAAATCCTATTAAATCTTTCCCCCCACACTTTATACCACTGTTCTCACTCCTTCTGGCAGAGCAACATGAGCAAAAGGTAATTCCAGCATTTTTTAAATTTACTTGCAGACTTCCGAACACAATAACAGCCCTGTTTTACAAGAGGAGGCAAAAAGGTGTGCGTTATTGTCTAACAGTCATGCTCATCATTCTACAGGGAGGTGGTACACAAGCATTTGCAATACAAATCGGTATGGTTTTGTTTGTCAGAAAGCTCCAGGTAAAGTGCTTCAACTAAATTGTCAATCCGATTTTAAAGGAAAAAGAAATAAATGAAGTAATATATTTAACGTGCCAAATAGAAACAATCTTTTAATTCCAACACTTGGAAATTGATATCCCAAAGAGATCATGTTAACCATTGAGCTTTATCTGTGATTTACTATTGTATTGTTCATCGAGGTTTAAATCTATGTTTGTTTATTTCGAAGATGCAGAGATTTAAATTATCATTGAGTGTGTGAAATGAATCTATTCTAGCAGAGTCTGAAATCTTGATCACCTTAATTTATAGATCCTAGTTTTATAGATTATAGCTTTATACCGAAGATAGACACAAAGTGCTGGAGTAACAGCGGGTCAGGCAGCATTTCTGGAGAAAATAAATAAGTGACGTTTCGGAACCCTTTCATTGGTTTAAGATGGGAGAGGAAATATTTTGTACGAACCTGAGGAGCAACATTTTCACTCGGTGTATGAAACAAGCTGTCAGAGAAGGTAGTTGAGGCAGATAGTATGACAACATTTAAAGGACAAGTGCGTGGATAGGAAAGGTTTAGAGGGATATGGACCAAACATGGGTAAATGAGCTTAGATCGACATCTTGGTCGACATGGACAAGTTGGGCCAAAGAGCCTGTTTCCGTGCTGTATGACCCTGTGACTCTATAGGGCATCATTAAACAGCCACTAAAATTTATTATAGGACACAACATTTTTTCTAAGTATGTACTAGAGAATTCTTGTTTTTGTAAAATCCAGCAAGTTTTTAAACTGAGGTCTACTCTTGTGTGCTTTTTCTGGTGTGATGTGACGTGTTGATTTAATGTAGTACAGGACTGCTCAGCAATGCAGCTGGTAGAGCTGCTGCCTCACAGCGCCAGAGACCCGGGTTCGATCCTGACCTCGGGTGCTGTCTATATGGGGAATTTGCACATTCTCTCTGTGACCAAATGGGTTTCCTCCAGGTGTTCCGGTTTCCTCCCACATCGCAAAGATGTGCGGGTTTGTAGGTTAATTGATCCTGTGAAAATTGCCCCTTGTGTAGGGAGTGGATGGAAAGCGGAACAACATAGAACTAGTGTGATGGTCGGTGTAAACTCAGCGGGCTGACGGACCTGTTTCTCTGCGGTATCTCTAAACTAAACTGGACTTTTTTTTCCAAGTATGCATGGGGAAATTCTGGTTTTGTGGGAATCCAGTAAGTTGTTGAACTGAGATTAGTGTTTTGGGTTCTGTGGTGTGACATGTGTTAATTGCATCTATGTCTAAAGCCGTAGGATTTTGCAGAATAGTTTTTATTCCTGTTTAAAGCTGTTGTTCTGTAATTGGATTATTCTCCCAGCAGATGAATCTATCTCACTTTCTTCTTCTCAACAGATTCATCCATCCATAATATCAATAAATCGTCTGTATATCAGATTCCTGATACATTTGCGTACGGCAATTACACATACAAGCTACTTAAGAAGAACGTAACTTGGTATGAAGCATTAAACGAATGCAAACTGAGAGAGGCTGAACTGGTCAGCATCACCGATCAATATCACCAAGCTTTCCTCACTGTCATCGTGAATACACTGGCACATTCTCATTGGATTGGACTCTCCAGCCAAGATGTACGTGCAAAACTGTGTCACTTTTTAATAAAACTTTGATATCATTCATCATGTGTAGAAATGTGGACAATCAAAACCTTTTCCCCAGGATGGAAAAATCAAATAGCTTAGTTTAATGTATTGTCACGTGTACCAAGGTACAGTCAGCGGAAGGTCTCTACGTGATTACAATCACGCCATCCACAGTGTACAGATACAGGATAAGCGGAATACCGTTTAATGCAAGATAAAGTCCAGTGGAGTCAGATTAAAGATAGTCCGAGCATCTCCAATGAGTTAGATGGGAGGTCAGAACTGCTCTCTAGTTGGTGATGGGATGGTTCAGTTACCTGGGAACTCATAACAACCGAGAAGAAAATCCCAGAATCTGGAGATGTGCATTTTCACACTTATGTAACTCTTGCCTGATGGGAGAGCGGGGAAGAGGGAGTGACTGGGGAGAGACTCGTCCTTGATTAAGCTGGTGGCTTTGCCAAGGCAGTGTTAGGGCATACTAGAGGGCATGACTTTAAGGCGAAAGGGGCAAAGTTTCAAGAAGGTGTGCGGGGTAAGTTTTTTTACAGAGAGGGTGGTGGGTGCCTGGAATACACTGCCAGTAGCACAGAGGTACAACCGCTGTCTCGGACCGCCAGAGACCGGGGTTCAATCCTGACCTCGGTTGCTGCCTGTGTGCAACATGTGCAAGGTCAGTTTGGAATAATTTCATTAATTACACTCCATCCATCAGAGCTTGTCATTGATGGTACATGCAAGTTATGTCTGTGGACAGAGAGAGAACCAGTGGTGCAGCGGGTGGAACTGCGGCCTCACAGTGCCTGAGACCTGGGTTTGATCCTGACCTCGGGTGCTGTCTGTGTGGAGTTAGCACAGGCATGATACGTTAGAGGCAATGAAGAAACATTGGGATTGGCACATGGATCTGGAGGGACCCAAAATGCTGGAGTAACTCAGCAGGTCAGGCAGCATCTGTGGAGAAAATGGATAGGTGACATTTCGGTTTGGGACCCATCTTCAGTCCCAACCTGAAACGTCCCCTACCCATTTTCTCCAGAGTTCCTGACTGACCTGCTGAGTTACTCCAATATTTTTTGTTTATCTTTGGCATAAACCAGCATCTGCACTTCCTTTTTATTGCATACTGGATATGGTGGGATACTGATTATGTGCAGGCAGATAAATGTTGGTCTTGGTGTCATGTTCGGCACATATATTAACTTTAATTGAACTCTACATCGACATTGCCTTGCACTAAATGTTATTCCCTTTATCCTGTATCTGTACATTGTGGACGCATTGATTGTAATCATGTGTAGTCTTTCCACTGACTGGATCGCATGGAACAAAATCTTTTCACTGAACCTTGGTACGTTTGACAATAATAAACTAAACTAAGCGATTGTGTGCTGAAGGGCCTGTTCTTGTGCGGTACTGTTCTAATGTTGTACTGTTCTATGTTCTATGTCAATGTTACTGTGAACATGTTATCATTATCCATTTGTCAATGTTTGCAGGATGGCCACAGCTTTACTTGGTCAGATGGTAGTGCTGTCGTTTTCACACAATGGAGTGCAGAACGTCCTCATTCCTCTCACGATTGTGGATACATGGACACAAAGGGCTACTGGAGGACCGCTGACTGTGAAACTCAACTCCAGGGAGCTGTCTGCCAGGTTTTAGAAAGTAAGAGCTCAGCTTCAAACCCTTTCGAAATGATGATAGACACAAAAAACTGGAGGAACTCAGCGAGTCAGAGAGCATCGCTGGAGACAAGGAATATGTGACTTTTCTGGTTGAGACCCTTCTATTCCTCACCTATTATAGGTCACCTAAATATGTCACCTAAATACGTCACCTATTCCTTTTCTCCAGAGAAAAGCTGTTACTCCAGCTTTTTGCGACTATCTTCGGTTTAAACCAGTATCTGCAGATCTTGTACAGGTACATGTCTGGGAACGGTCGAGGGGGATATGGGCTAAATGTGGACACATGGGACTAGCTTGGTCGGCATGGAGGCGTTAGGCAAAAGTGCCTGGTCCCGTGCTATATGACTCAAGTGTAAGTCAGCCTGTTCCTACCTGTATTATTTGCATTTGGGCCCTAATGTTGAATCCTGTTCAAAGGAAGTGATTTTTTTTTTTTAATTTATGTAAACCTCTGAAGAGATAGCGAGGTACGTCAATTTGCATCTGAAACCCGCGATCACTAGGTTCAAGATCAAAGTCTATCTTCAGCCGCTTGCACACCACATGACATTAACCACTTCCTCAGCAAATACGATCTTCTGCAGATACTTCTTCTTGCATATGGAGCACACAGCCTAAAGTTGTAGGTCAACTTGTTCTATTTGATCTTGTTTGTGCTCGTCGGGTTAATTGCATTAATTGAAACAGGGTGGACCATGTGAAGGTTGCAATCTCCCACCCCTCTTTAGGTATTATAACAACATTTAAAAAACACTTGACAGATACGTGTATTGGAAAGGTTTAAAGTGATATGGGTCAAAAACAAGCAAATTAGATTAGCTTAAATGGGACATCTTGGTCCTTGTGAACGAGTTGGGCAGAAGGGTCCGTTCCCATGCTGCACGACTCTCTAAATCTTAAAAAAGCAGTAATAGAAATTGCCCATGTACAAGTGTGTAGTAACATGTCTTCCCTATAGACCCTGCTATAAATACAAAGTGCTGGAGGAACTCAACGGGTCAGGCAGCATCTTTGGAGAATATTGAAAGGTGACATTCTGGTTCGGGACCCGTCTGATGAAAGGTCCCAACCCAAAAAATTACCTACCCATATTTTCCAAAGATGTTGCCTGACCCGATGACTGACTCTAGAATTTTGTGTGTTTTTTTGTAACCCAGCATCTGCAGTTCATCGTTTCTATGCTGTGAATCACATTCTTGATATCCATGGTGTGGTTACCACCACTCAGACAGCAGCACAGCGCCAGAGACTTGGGTTCAATCCTGACTAAGGGCAATGACTGTACGGAGTTTGTACGCTCTCCCTGTGTCCCTGTGGCTTTTCTCCATGTCTCGCATTCCAAAGACTTGTAGGTTTATAGGTTTCTTGGCTTCTTTAAATTGTCCCTCTTGTGTACGATAGAACTATGTGTGTACGGGTGATTGCTAGTTGGTCAGTGTGGAATCCTTAGGCTGAAATGCCTATTTCCATACTGTATCTCCAAACTAAATTAAACTAAACACTCAGATTCTAAAATAATTGCTTTATTTCTGAACATTGAAAATACTCACAAGACCTTTACGGCCAGGAATTTAATGAAAGTACCTACATTTCAAAATATGATGTTACATATAATATGGACACATTAGGGTATGGGGGAACCATAGCTTAATATTCTTAATATAATAATATCTTAAATTAAGATTTAGAATATTCTAAATCTTTCTCATTCATCTATTTACAGCTGCAACATTAAATCCACCTGCACACAAAGCAGAGTGCCCTAACCTTGACGAAGGTTTGCCCTGGATTCCGTTTCGAGGCAATTGTTACCTTTTCGATTTGGTTTTATACAATTCTTCAAGCTTGACAATGGAAGAAGCGAAAGACATTTGCGGAAACCTGGGTAAGACGCAGTGCCTTGAAAAATTAGCTTTACCCTAAATAACCTTAGTTTAGTTTACAGCATGGAAACAGGCCCTTCGGCCCACCAAGTCCACACCGACCAGCGATCATCCTGTACACTAACACTACCCTACACACTAGGGACAATTTACAATTTTTACCAAAGTCAATTAACCTACAAACCTGTACATTTTTGGAGTGTGGGAGGAAACCGGAGCATCCGGAGAAACCCCACACGGTAACAGGGAAAAGGTACAGCACCCGTAGACAGGATCAAACTCGGGTCTCTGGTGCTGTAAGGCAACAACTCTATCAATGCACCACCGGGCCACTACAACACCATGCAGTGCAACACCATGCACTATTCAGCTTTGAATTCCTGTGGAGATGTAGCTAATGAATAATATATACAGCACTTAAAAGTCGTGACAAAGGGCCTGTTTCTGTGCTGTATGTCCCATGATTCTATGGTAAGATTACTTTCATACTCATGATAACTTACTACAAATTTCTTATCCTTACAGCTGCAAAATCTTTCATTTTACACATTAATGATGAAGAGGAGAACAATTTCATTCTTCAACAAGTAAAGTTGTACAGCCACATTGCAGATGTAATCTGGCTGGGTATTATGTTTGACAACAATGGTGAGTTATGACCAAGTAAAAAATTAAAATACTCCAAAAGAACATGCAAATGTTTTGTGTATTAACCAGCATCTAGTTCTTTGTTTCTACTTTAAAAATACTACCTTGCATTTAAAAATTCGAATTAAAAATACTTTCTTGCAAATATCTTTTGAGTCATAAGACTCATAGAGAGATACAGTGTGGAAACAGGCCCTTCGGCCCAACTCGCCCACACCAGCCAACAATGTCCCAGCTACACTAGTCCCACTTGCCTGTGCTTGGTCCATATCCCTCCAAACCTGTCCTATCCGTGTACCTGTCTAACTGCTTCTAAAACGCTGGGATAGTCCCAGCCTCAACTACCTCCCCTGGCAGCTTGTTGCATACACCCACCACCCTTTGTGTGAAAAAGTTACCCCTCGGATTCCTATTCAATCTTTTCCCCTTCACCTTGAACCTATGTCCACTGGTCCTCGATCCCCCTACTCTAGGCAAAAGACATTGTGCATCGACCCGATCTATTCTTCGCATGATTTTGTACACCTCTATAAGATCTCTCCTCATCCTCCTGTGCTCCATGGAATAGAGATCCAGCCTACTCAACCTCTCCCTATAGCTCACACCCTCTAGTCCTGGCAACATCCTCGTAAATCTTTTATGAACCCTTTCAAGCTTGACAATATCTTTCCTATAACATGGTGTCCAGAACTGAACACAATATTCTAAATGCGGTCTCATCAATGTCTTATACAACTGCAATATGACCTCCCAAATTCTATACTCAATACTCTGATTCATAGACTGATGAAGGCCAAAATGCCAAAAGCCTTTTTGACCACCTTATCTACCTGCAACTCGACCTTCAAGGAACCATGCACATGATCCCTCTGCTCTACAACACTACCCAGTGGCCTACCATTCACTGTGTATGTCCTGCCCTTGTTCGACGTCCCAAAATGCAACACCTCACACTTCTCTGTATTAAATTCCATCGACCATTCCTCCGCCCACTTGGAACGGTCGATACAGATCCTGCTGCAATCGTTCACAACCATCTTCACTATCTGCAAAACCACTAACTTTTGTATCATCAGCTTTGAAGCACTTATTCATTAACAATTTAAAATCTCGAGTTGGTGATCAGTATTAATGATTGTGACATTAAACATATGAACTTTTTTTTACCAATTTCCACTGATGTAAACTAGCAATTCTATCTCCTTTGTTAATTCTATCTCCTTTGTTAATTCGGAGTGACGGCGCGGCTCTGGCTGCAGCGGCTTACCGGAGGTCCCGTTGTCTTTGTGTTTTTTATGTTGTTTATTTTGTTTGGTTAGTTTAGTTTTTTGGTTTTAGCTTGTGTTTTTGGGGGGGGGGGGGGGGGGTTGAAACGAGGTTTGCAGTCTCTCCCTGCGGGGGAATACGACCTTTTTTTGTCGTATTCCCCTTCTCTGCCTCCGTCTGCGCTGAGGCCTAATGGAGCTGACGACCTCGAGGCTCCGGAGGCAGAGCACCGTCAGGACTCGCTCTGAGCTCGCTCCCGTGAGGGTGGTCCGGCTCAGGGCTGGAAGAGGTTGGGACGCTCCCGTGAGGGCAGCCAGCCCGAGGGTGGAACGAGGCTCCCGTCGGAGCGGCCGAGCTCGGGAAGGTGCGGCGCTGGCAGCCCGAGGGAGGTTCGGCGCCCAAGTCGGGGTGGCCCGGTCCGGGGGAGAAGCGACGCCCAAGTCGGGACGGCCCGGTCCGGGGGAGAAGCGACGCCCAAGTCGGGGCGGCCCGGTCCGGGGGAGAAGCGACGCCCAAGTCGGGACGGCCCGGTCCGGGGGAGAAGCGACGCCCAAGTCGGGGCGGCCCGGTCCGGGGGAGGTTCGGCGCCCAAGTCGGGGCGGCCCAGCCCGAGGCTGAAGACGGCACAGTACTCACGTGAGGGTGGCTGGGATGGTGTTCTGGCGGCGGTGGCCTGAGTCCGGGGTTCGGCCGCGGGCCAGCAGGTGCTTCTGCAGGACTGGTGGGCAGCAGCTTCAACCACCCCGGGCCGCGGTGTTTGAGCCGCGGGACTGTTCTTAACATCGCCCGGGGGGGGGGGTATCGCCCCAGCGCAGAGGGAGAAGAGGAGAGAAGAGACTGCGACCTAAGACTTTTGCCTCCATCACAGTGAGGAGATGCTGGGTGGACTCACTGTGGTGGATGTTAATGTGTGTTTATTGTTGTTTTATTGTATGGTATTATATGTATGACTGCTGCAATTTCGTTCAGACTTCGGTCTGAATGACAATAAAAGGCTATCTATCTATCTATCTATAAATTTAGACTTTAGACTTTAGAGATACAATGCAGAAACAGGCCCTTCAGTCCACCGAGTCTGTGCTGCCCAGCGATCACCCCATACACTAGCGCTGTACTACACACTAGGGATAATTTTACAACTTACAAAGGTAAATAATGCAATCATAAGGTCCTGGGGGATTCTAAATCATAGAGCCAGACTTTTGTAAGGAATTTGGATTCTGTTCCTTTCTGATGTAACTTAGTGATGCCACCCCCACCCCCACCTTAATCCATCCCCATCCCGAACACCCACCCAAGCAATGCACAAGTGCTGGAGGAACTCAGCAGGTCAGGTAGCATCTGTGGAGAGAATGGACAGATGGTGTTTCAAGTCGGGACCCTTCTTCAAACTAATTATAATGGGGGGTCAGGAAGCTGGAAAAGAGAGATGAGTGGGGACAAAGCCTGGCAAGTGATAGTGTCTGAAGAAGGTTCCTGACCTGAAAGGTCACCTATCCATGTTCTTCAGAGATGCTGCCTGACCGGCTGAGTTACTCCAGCACTTTGCCAAATCTTTATGCCTAATTCAATGTCCGTAGATGTGGATCTACAATATGGTTGCAGTTTTCCTTGGGATAATTGCTTATTTAGTATGTCACTGAAAAGAACATGTTTCTTTATGGGTAACTTCTTTATGTTACTTTGCAGATAACACACTGAAATGGTTGGATGGCACCCCGATAACATATTCAAACTGGGGTGCAGAAGAACCTAATGCACATCATCTCTCCATTGATTTCTGTGCTGGCATGAGATCAACAGATGGTACATGGTTTCTGACCAACTGTGCAGAGAGCCTTGCAGCAGTTTGTCAAACAGGTATGTCCTAAGCTCTTTGAAACATCGCGTGTCATTATTGAAATGTTATTATTGAGCCACTTTAGTTTAATTTCGTTCCAGATACAGCATGGAAACAGGCCATTCAGTCCACCGAGTCCATCCAGGTATCAGGGGTTATGGGGAAAAGGCAGGAGAATGGGGTTGAGAGGGAAAGATAAATCAGCCATGGTTAAATGGAGGAGTAGACTTGAAGGGCCGAATGGCCTAATTCTGCTCCTCTAATTTATGAACATGAAAATCCCGTAAACGAGTTCCATCCTACATACCTGGGATGATTTACACAAGCCAATTAATCTACAAACCTGTACATCTTTAGAGTGTGGGAGGAAACTGGAGCACTCATAGGAAACCCACGTGGTCACAGGGAGAACATGCAAACAGACAGAACCCGTGATCAGGTTCAAACCCGGGTCTCTGGCAGCAATTATACCGCTGCTCCACAATGCACTCACCAGTTTAGTGGACATTGTTTTTGTTTTATTAATGATGTAATGTTACTGAATGTATCTGGCCTAATTCTGCTTGTATGACTTGCGGACTTGTGTGCTTTGGAAGCAAGACATCAATCCTGTGTCTCTGGCGCCACGAGGCAGCAGCTCTACCATTGTGTGGTTCCACAAACACTGCAGTCATAACCACTGAAGTCCTTACACAAGATATTCTCAGGAGGCCTTTATGCCAAATATTTATGAGCCCAAGAAATTTAGATTTTATTTTTAAATTAAAGAAACTAAACCATTCGAAAATATTTCAAAGCAATTAAAAATACTCTCAACTAATTAAAAAAAATGAATATGCTTTAAAATGAACAAACAAAAATAATTTTTCCAATGAAGATTGCTAACCTCTCAAACCTTCTTTTGGGCAGCAAAGTAGTGCAACTGGTAAAACTGGAGATCTGGTTTCGATCCTGACCTCGGGTGCTGTCTGTGTGTAGTTCGCAAGTTCTCCCTGTGACCATGTGGGTTTCCTCCAAAGACGTGCGGGTTTGTGGTTTAATTGGTCCTCTGTAAATTGTCCCCAATGTGTAGAGAGACGATGCGAATGTGGGATAATCACTTTCAGGTGGTCAATATGATCAGGTGGTCAATATCATCAATATGATCAGGTGGTCAATATCAGGTGGTCAATATGATCAGGTGGTCAATGTTGACGTGGACCTTTTGTGGACCCAAAGAGCCTGTTTCTGTGCTGTGTCTTTAAACTTAAACTAAAGAGTGTGGGGTGTGCAGGAGGTGTGGCCTGGCATCAATACACTGTGGACCCTCACATGGAATTAGTCTACATTTTGCTTGTTTATACTCCAATACACTTTTGTGCATTAGTACCGATGAGAGAGTACATTTCACATGATAATAAAATCATGAGCGGAATAGATAGGGTGAATGCACAGTCTTTTGACCAGAGTAGGGGAATCAAGAACCAGAGG
Organism: Leucoraja erinaceus; assembly: GCF_028641065.1. Classification (NCBI taxonomy): domain Eukaryota; kingdom Metazoa; phylum Chordata; class Chondrichthyes; order Rajiformes; family Rajidae; genus Leucoraja; species Leucoraja erinaceus. The sequence continues at coordinate 30,417,133 of NC_073383.1, read as the reverse complement.
GCATAGGTTTAAGGTGAGAGGAGAAAGATTGAATAGGAACCAGAGGGGCGACATGTTGACACAAAGGGTGGGCGGGTATATGGAACGAGCTGCCAGAGGAGGTAGTTGAGGCGGGTATAATGTCAATATTTAAGACATTTGGACAGGTACATGAATAGGAAAGGATTAGAGGGATATGGGCCTAATTTAGGCAGGTGGAACCAGCACAGATGGGGTATCTTGGTCGTCATGGACGAGTTGGGCCAAAGAGTCTGTTCCCGGCCTGTATGATTCTATCACTCCAAGTATATCAGCCTGTCCTTACTGGTATTATTTGCTTTTGAGCCCCAACGTTCAATCTTGCTCAAAAATAAGAAGTGATTTTTTTTAAATTCATGCAGATCTCGAAAGAGATAGCGAGGTACATCAATTAGCATCTGAAACCCGTGACCACAAGGTTCAAGCTCAAAGTCAACCAGATGCTTGAACATGACACGACAGTAACCATTTCCTCAGCAAATACGATTATCTGTAGACTGTATGTAGAAACAAGGAACTGTAGATGTTGGTTTATACCAAAGATAGATACAAAGTGCTGTAATACCTCAACGGGTCAGGCAGCATCTCTGGATCATTTTAGGTCAGACCCTTCTTCAAACTCATGACTTCAGATTGCCTGAGCACGGCCGTGCCTGAGGTCAATTGTTGTCGTCCTTGATTGGACCAGGTTTTTTTCTTGCCTCCTGCTCTTCACCCTCCCCCCCCCCACTCTCGTCTTTCAGTCTGAAGAAGGTTCCGGAACCGCAACGTCACACATCCAGAGCTGCTGTGTGTATTTCCTCCAGCTGCTCTGGTTTCCTCCCACATCCTAAAGACATGCAGGTCTGTAGGTTGATTGGCCCACTGTAAATTGCCCCTAGTGTGTAAGGAGTGGATGAGAAAGTGGGATAACATAGAACCGGTGTGATTGATGGTCAGCGTGGACTCAGTGGGCCGAAGGGCCTGTTTCTATTCCGTAGCTCTAAACTAAGCTAAACTAAACCAATCAACTTCTGTACATTCTTAGGCCACAGAGCATAGAACGGTACAGCACAGGAAACAGCCCTTCAGCCCACAATGTCTGTGCCAAACGTGATGCTAAAATAAATGTATCTCCTCTCCCTGCGTGTGATCTGTATGATCCACATTCCTCCATTGCTTGCATATCCATGTGCCTATAAATACAGTTGTGGTAAAAATGTCAAATGATTTCTATACAGATATATTGTTTTTTTGTAATATATTTCATTTCATGATTTCAGATTTGAGTGGAAAAGCTCACATTCCAAAACAACATGGTAAGTTCCAAATATATATTTTTCAGTGCAGAATTATAAAAACATAATTTACATTATGATGGTTAATTAAACAGGTTCCTGATATTTACAAGATTGCAAGCTATAGAAATCTTACTCAAGCATCTGCAACCTCTTGGGGAAATGGGAAGATGCAACGAGACCTGGGTGTCATGGTACACCAGTCATTAAAAGTAGGCATGCAGGTCCAGCAGGCAGTGAAGAAGGCGAATGGTATGTTAGCATTCATAGCAAAAGGATTTAAGTATAGGAGCAGGGAGGTTCTACTGCAGTTGTACAGGGTCTTGGTGAGACCACACCTGGAGTATTGCGTACAGTTTTGGTCTCCTAATCTGAGAAAAGACATTCTTGCCATAGAGGGAGTACAGAGAAGGTTCACCAGACTGATTCCTGGGATATCAGGACTTTCATATGAAGAAAGACTGGATAGACTCGGTTTGTACTCGCTAGAATTTAGAAGGTTGAGGGGGGATCTTATAGAAACGTACAAAATTCTTAAGGCGTTGGACAGGCTAGATGCAGGAAGATTGTTCCCGATGTTGGGGAAGTCCAGAACAAGAGGTCACAGTTTAAGGATAAAGGGGAAATCTTTTAGGACCGAGATGAGGAAAACTTTTTTCACACAGAGAGTGGTGAATCTCTGGAATTCTCTGCCGCAGAATGTAGCTGAGGCCAGTTCATTGGCTATATTTAAGAGGGAGTTAGATATGGCCCTTGTGGCTAAAGGGATCAGGGGGTATAGAGTGAAGGCAGGAACAGGATACTGAGTTGGATGATCAGCCATGATCATATTGAATGGTGGTGCAGGCTCGAAGGGCTGAATGGCCTACTCCTGCACCTATTTTCTATGTTTCTATGTACCATAAAAAATTGCTCTTTGCTTTTCAAGGCATCCAGGCATAGGACATAGAACAGTTTTGCACAGGAACAGGCCCTTCGGCGCACTATGTCTGTGCCGAATATGATGCCAAATTAATTCAATCTATGAAAAACTGGAGTACCTCAGCAGGTCAGCCAGCATCTGTGGAGGAAACGTCACCCATCCGTGTTGTCCAGAGATGCTGCCTAACTTGCTGAGTTACTCCAACATTTTGTGTTGGTCTTGGTATAAACCAGCATCTGCAGTTTCAGTAACACAGAAACGGGCTCTTTGGCCAAACTCATCCATGCTGACCAAGATGTTCCTTCTACACGTCGCACCTGACTGTTTTTGGCCCATATCCCTCTAAATCTTTCCTATCCATGCATGCCCAAATGTCTTTTAAATGTTCTCCAGAGATGCTGCTTGACCCACTGAGTTACTCCAGCACTGTGTCATTTTTAGGGATTCTCCTACTCTGGGTAAAAGACTCTGTGCAATAACCTTATCAATTCCCTCATGATTTTATACGCCCATCAGCCTGCTGTACACCAAGGAATAAAGTCCTAGACTGCTCAATCTCTCCATATAACTCAGGCCCTTGAGTAGTGGCAACACCCTCCTCTTGCCCAACTTGTCCATACTGAGCAAGATACCCCTTCCAAGCTAGTCCTATATAAACCATATAAACATATAACAATTAGAGCACGGAAACAGGCCATCTCGACCCTTCTAGTCCGTGCCGAACACGTATTCTCCCCTAGTCCCATACACCTGCGTTCAGACCATAACCCTCCATACCTTTCCCGTCCATATAACTATCCAATTTATTTTTAAATGATAAAAACGAACCTGCCTCCACCACCTTCACTGGAAGCTCATTCCACACAGCTACCACTCTCTGAGTAAAGAAGTTCCCCCTCATGTTACCCCTAAACTTCAGTCCCTTAATTCTCAAGTCATGTCCCCTTGTTTGAATCTTCCCTACTCTCAGTGGGAAAAGCTTATCCACGTCAACTCTGTCTATCCCTCTCATCATTTTAAAGACCTCTATCGAGTCCCCCCTTAACCTTCTGCGCTCCAAAGAATAAAGCCCTAACTTGTTCAACCTTTCTCTGTAACTTAGTTGCTGAAACCCCGGCAACATTCTAGTAAATCTCCTCTGTACTCTCTCTATTTTTTTGACATCCTTCCTATAATTAGGCGACCAAAATTGTACACCATACTCCAAAATTGGCCTCACCAATGCCTTGTACAATTTTAACATTACATCCCAACTTCTATACTCAATGCTCTGATTTATAAAGGCCAGCACACCAAAAGCTTTCCTACTTGTCCACATAAACCTTTCCTATCCATGTATCTGTCCAAGTGTCTTTTAAATGTTGTTATAGTACTTGCGGAAGAATGTGCTGGCATTGGAGAGAGTTCAGAGGAGGTTTATGAGAATGATCCCAGGAATGATGGGATTAACATATGATGAGCGTTTAACAGCACTGGGCCTGTACTCGCTGGAGTTTAGAAGGATTAATAGGGAGACCTCTTTGAAACTTACCGAATAGTGAAAGGCCTTGATAGAGTGGTGGAGAAAGTGTTTCCACTAGTGGGAGAGTCTAGGACCAGAGTGCAGTCTCAGATTAAAAGGACATACCTTTAGATAGGAGATGAGGATGAATTTCTTTAGTCAGAGGGTAGTGAATCTGTGGAATTCATTGCCACAGACACCTGCATTGGGTATTTTTAAGGCAGTGATTGATAGATTCTGGATTAGTAAAGGTGTCAAAGGTTATAATAGAACGGGTTGAGATGGAAAGATAATTGAATGGTGGAGTCGACTCGATGGGCTGAATGGCCTAATTCTGCTCCTATGATTTACGACCATGAACCTGAACTAAATACACCCACACTGAGTGTTTCTTGAGAATGTCGACTTTAAAGCAAATGATTTTTCCTGAATAATGTGAATTTCTGGAATCTGTTTATGAATGTTTATTCCGTTTGGTGCAAACTTGGCATTTTGTAATATTTCAAAGAAATTAATTCTGTTGTCTTCCCTCAGAATACCAAATTGGAAATACTACAGTGCTCACCACAGTGCTGGCATTACTGGTAACCCTGGTCATTGTCGTGGGCGCAGTTGGTACTTGGTATCTATGGAGACGGAATCGGCCTTCATTGCGGTTTTCAGGAAATGCTTACTATAGACAATCTGCCCCAGAAGTTACTGATAACGATGGAAATATTCTAATTTCTGCATTTGAAAAGAATGGTGGAAATTAATCAAGTGAGGTGATGGCATCTATATTTACAAAAAAAGTCTTGTTGGACTATGACAGACATAAATGTTCAACAATTGGTCGTTTAATCATAAGTATGTTGAAATCATTGTTATACAATGTGAATTCAATTTTCTGCACATTGTGCATTCAGTACATGAATATATTCTTGCTAATATTTTCTAGTCTAAGTAGAGTGCCTATTTTTATACAGTACTTCTATTATTAGTTATACCAAGTTATCATTGAATTGGTCGAAACAGCATGGAAACAGGCCCTTCGACCAACAGTCTGCCCCGACCATCGATCTCCCTTTCACACTAGTTCTATGTTATCTCCTTTTCCCATCCACTCTGTACACACTAGAGGCAATTTACAGAGGCCAATAGAAACCCCAAATGTTGTAAGAAGGAACTGCAGATGCTGGTTTAAACCAAAGATAAGCACAAAAGGGACAGGCAGCATCTCTGGAGAGAAGGAATGGGTGACGTTTTGGGTCGAGACAAGAAGAGTCTCGACCTGAAACCACCCATTCCTTCTCTCTAGAGATGATGACTGTCCAGCTGAGTTACTCCAGCTTTTTGTGTCCATCTTTCTGATGGATGCTCTTCTAGTTACGACGTCCCCAATGAACTGAAGCATTATCTCTGCATGTTTATTCTTGTTCAGCAGTCATAGTAGAATTACCATTGTGTCTACTCTATTCAATCATGGCGGATCTATCTTTCCCTTTCAACCCCATTCTCCTGCCTTCTCCCCATAACACCTGACACCCTTACGAATCGGGGACCTGTCAATCTCCACCTTAAATATACCCAATGACGGTCTCCACAGCCGTCTGTGGTTATGTATTCCGCAGATTCATCACTGTGTGACTAAAGGAATTCCTCCTCATCTACTTTCTAAAGGTGCGTCCATTTATTCTGAGACTGTGCCCTCTGGTCCTAGACTCTCCCACAAGTGGAAATATTCACTCCACAGATTCACCACCCTCTGCCTGAAGAAATTTACTTTCCTGTCCTTTGACACGGCAAATATTCCATTAACCTTCTTACATTACCTTTTTTTTTTAAAGATATTGAAATGATATTTTGTGTAATAAGATCATTTCAAAATGTTCCATTTACTTTGCTTAGTTGGCTAATTCAACACGAAGTTACTGTACGCTTACTCTGATTTACAATAAAATTATAGCAGTGAAGCAATGTAACCTGAATATTATGCGATGTTCCTGTGACCATTTGTTGCGGACTAGGCCTTAAAACTTCATTTATACTCTTGCAGTTGAACAAATGTAAAAAATGTACTCTTGATCATGTTAGTAGGAAAGGGTCTGCATTTACTAGCACAGTAAACCCTTGTTAAAACAGTTCAAAGGCAAGAGAAATGGCGTCCGTTATTGCTGATGGTCTACTATAACCGAGTACTCCCAGTGACCGGTCTTATACAGCATGGAAACAGGCCCTTGTGTCCACCAAGTCCAAACGGACCCATTCACATTAATTCAATGTTACCCACTTACGCATCCACTCCCTACACACTGGGGGCAATTTGCAGTGGGCCAATTAACCTACAAACCAGCACATCTTTGGGATGTGGGAGGAAACAGGAGCACCCGGCGAAAAACCACACTCCCTCAGGAAGAACGTGCAGGGAGAAAGGTATTATCATTGTACAAGTAGTATTAGTGTTAGAAACAAACAGCTGCCAGTTGCTGGTTAATAAACAAAAGGACAGAAAGTGCTGGAGTAACTCATTGGTCAGGCAGCGTTTCAGGAGAACATGGATAGGTAAAGTTTCGAGTCGAGAACCTTCTTCAGACTCTTGGGCCTGAGATCCAGGTGAGTTGACGGCCTCGGCCTGCTGGCGGTTGGGGAGAGGCGAGGTTCGTCGGAGTTGACGGTCGCAACCCGCGGGCGGCTGGAGTGCTGGCAAGGGTCAGCAGCGGCAGCAGATGCAGCCTGGAAGCGGCCGGGACAACTGTGTGGGCCGGCGGTGGCAACAGTGGGTCCGGTCTGGAAACGCTGGGGAGGCAGTGTGGTCAGTCCGCTATAACCAAAATCTGATATAAAGAGGTCTGCTAAAACAAGGGTTTACTGTACTGTAGAGGGGTCAGGTATTTCTAGAATTGGACATAGCAGTTACTTTCTGGAATGTATTCATTTTTCTACTATTTGTTTTTATTAGTACATCTGTTAACTGAATATTCCAGTGTTCTTAAAACTTGCTTTCTTGAACGTGAAATGTCGCTGCATTCTCTTTTACCCGCTCACCAGCCACAGAGTCAAGAGCGTTTGATTGTCATTCGTACCGACAATGGAACAATCAAATTCTTACTTCAGCAGTGCAACAGGCCTGTAAAAGCAATACACACAGACAATATATAATAGGCAAAAAAAAACAATAACTTAATATCTACCATATGACTGCAAAGAAAACTGGTCAGTGCAACCAAAGACAGTGAATAGAAGTTCATAGTTGAGGGTAGTGTTGTACAGTGTTCAAGAGCCTGATAGTTGTTGGGAAGAAACGGTTCTTGAACATGGCGACTAAATTATGTAATTTAAGTAATGATGTCGTTTTCTTATCCCATTGGACTCTTTTCGGGGGACCATGACCTCCGTTGATCTGACATAACATGCAATCTAGAAAGGCTCCGGAGCCAAGGGTGACAGAAAAACGCTGGTGTACCTGTACTACAATCTACCCTCATGTAGTCAAAGATAACCAAATGAAGAATTTTATTATTCATCAATAATATCAACCAGGAATGGTCAAATCTTTAACAAACGAACAAGATTATCCAAATGTTAAAAGAAAGGCAACCTACCCTGTTTAAGGAAAGAGAAGGTCTTGATTTTATGTTGCCTGTGATTTTTAAGGCTGGTCTGTGCATTGTGGAAAGTATCTCAGTTTAATTCCCTGCCTGACCTGCTGAATTACTCCAGCACTTTGTGTCATTCTAGACTCAGTTCCCTAACTGATGAAGGCCAAAGTACGAAAAGCCTTCACCACTCTATCTTCCTACTCACTGTCAACTTTGGATGCAAGTAAACAGTGAGCATTGATAGAATCGATTGTTTTACACTTTTAAAAATTGGGAATGATTCATCTCATCTTCTGAACTTAGGGTGAACTTAAAACGTTGCAATTTGTTGGAAGGAACTGCAAATAATGGATTATACCAAACATAGACGCAGAATGCTGGACTAACGCAACGGGTCAGGCAGCTTCTCTGGATGAAGGATTCCAACCCGAAACGTCACCTATTCTTTAAAACTCTGCAATCTACATGTACACTGCAAGGTTCCTGGACCACACTGCCTAATGCCCGGAACAGAAATGGATGCAAATAGACTATACCTTTATTTACACAAAAAGCTAAAGTAAATAGTTTGCTTGCAATTTTATAAGTGCTTCGCTTCTGTTGTCAATTTAAGGTGGAAAGCCCCACAAATCATTGAAGCATTTATTGTTTATCACATGATGGAAGCAGCAGCATTCATGCCTGTTGGTTAATTCATCGTGATCTGCAAGAGGTCACGAATCAAAAAGAATAAACAAAGAAACTAAATGACTCAGAACGAATGCTTATCCCTTTGATTTCCCGGCCATTGCAAGAGACTTTAGAAATGCAGCGCGGAAACAGGCTCTGAGGCCCCCGTACACTAACACTATCCTACACACTGGGAACAATCTACAATTTTACCAAAGCCTGCAAACACTTTGGAGTGTGGGAGGAATCCTGAGCTCCCAGAGAAAACACATGCAAGTCAGGGGATGAACATACAAACTCTTTTTTTTTAAGATTAGTCTATATTGGTAATAATTTTATCTTTCTGTTCAAGATGGAATAAAACAGAAAATTCTAGAAATACTCAGCAGGTCAGGCAGCATCTGTTTCTGACTCCTAGGTATTTCAGGTTCTGATGAAACATTAAATTTGTTTCTTCTTTCTTTGTTTCAACCATTTTTAATTCAAATTTCTAGCATTTGGGATTTTCTTTTAATTTTGACGTAGCAGTGGGTTTTTCTTTCATATTGTCAAAGAGCAGTAGAGTGGTGCAGCATGAAAACAGGCCCAATTGGTCCATGCCGACCAAGGCGCCTGATTTAAGCCGGTCACGTTTGGCTCATGAGGACTTGAGTCTGAAGGAGGGTTCCAATCCAAAATGTTACCTATTCTTTTTCTCTAGAGATGCTACCTGACCCACTAAGTTACTCCAGCATTTTGTATCTATCTCTGATGTAAACCAGCATCTGCAGTTCCTTCCTACTCAGGGCACGAGGGCCTGAGCTATAGGGAGAGGTTGAGCAGGTTGGGACTTTATTCCTTGGAACACAGGTGGATGAGGGGTGATCTTATAGCGATGTACAAAATAATGAGAGGAATAGATTGCGTAAATGCGCATAGTCTCTTGACCAGATTAGGGGAATCGAGAACCAGAGGACATAGGTATAAGATGAGGGGGGGAAAGATTTAATAAGAACCTGAGGCGTAACCTTTTCATACAAAGGGTGGTGAGTGTATGGAATGAGCTGCCAGAAGAGGTAGCTAAGGGAGGTAATATCGCAACGTTTAAGAAACATTTAGACAGGTACATGGATAGGATAGATTTAGAGCGTATTGGTCAAATGCAGGAAGGTGGGACAAGTGTAGATGAGGCATGTTGGTCAGCGCGGGCAAGTTGGATCGAAGGGCCTGTTTCCATGCTCCATGTCCCTCTAAACCTTTCATATCCACGTACTGTCCAAGTGTCTTTTAAATGCTGTTATAGGATCATCAAATATAGTATCAAATATTTAAAATGCTTTTCTAGTATTGCTAGGGATTTGCTTTGTATCCAGTAAAAGGTGAGAGTGACTAACTTTGATGACCAGACAACTCTGACTGAGAGTAACATTGAGGAACACTGTTAAGACCGAAGCTAAGAGGTATCAAGGGAAATATACCCCATGGTTGGAATCAAAATTTGCACAAAAGGAATGCTTTTGGTTGTTTAAGCCCCAGCAGTTCCCTCGGACAGCACCGTAGGCCCAGTCACCTTCAACTGTTGCAGCACAGTGGTGCAGCAGTAGAGCTGCTGCCTCACAGCGCCAGAGAACCAGGTTTGATCCTGACCTCAGGTGCTGTCTATGTGCAGTTTGCACATTCTCTCTGTGACTGCGTGAGTTCCCTTCGGGTGCTTCAGTTTCCTCCCACATCCCAAATTCATGCATGTTTGTAAGTTAATTGGCCTTTGTAAAATTGCCCCTAGCGTGTAGGGATTGGATGAGAAAGTGGGATAATGTAGGACAAGTGCGAACGGGAGATCGGTGGTCAGTGTGGACTCAGTGGGCCGAGGGGGTTGTTTCCACAATGTATCTTTCAATTAATTCAATCAAAATCTTTCTTTCTTTATTTTTCCTATCTACAAATATAAATAAATAATTAGAGGCAATGTTAATAGATAACCGATAAAGGAGGATCCCAGCTACTTTGGTAACTGTGTCCCTGGAAACCTGGATATTTAATATGTAACCGTTAAACAAAGTCTGTACTGGTTTGGATTATGATATGCAGATGCCTCTAATAAAAATGTATTTAAAAAAAAAAAAAATCAATTGAAGACACAAAGTGCTTGAGTAACTCAGCGGGTAAGGCAGCATCTCTGGAGAACATGGATAGGTGACGTTTCAGGTTGGGAACTTTCTTCAGACTGAAGTATTCTACAATCAATCATTTGCCTTTCTTTTATCAAAAGTTCAGAAGTGGGGATGTTTGCCGATGATTCCATAATATTCAATTCCACCTGCATCTTCTCAGCAATTGAAGCAGTCCATTCCAGCATGCAGAAGACGAAGACAATGATCAGAGATGGTGCCAAAACACACTTCCTCATCACTGGGTTTAAATCTCCGAGCAGTGCCTTAGGTGTAGATTCAGCAGAAGAACTGCAGCGGTTCGGAAAGACTGATCATTAGCACCTTCACAAGGACAAGGTTGGATGGGAAATAAATGCCGACCTTGCAAGTTATGCCCAGATCCTGAAAAATGAATGAAGTTTAAAAAAAAATAAGATGAAGTGCAAAATAGAGGTGACATTTTTGGATCCTTGGGAAATAAATCAGTGATATTAAAAATAAATAAGAGCATTCACGAAAGAAGGTTTGAAGTAATTAAGAAAAATATAAAATAGAAACAATATCTAATTGCGAGGGAATAAAAACAAATTAAGGAACATAAGGTGGAAAACATTGACAAAGAAAGAGGTCCAATGATAAATAATCAAAATTATGAATTGTAAAGTTTAATCGTAAGTATACATCATGGTCATAGCTGATCAAAGGAAAGATAAAACATATGTATTAGATAAACGTTAGTCATAGATCTGTACAGCACGGCAACAAGCTCTTCAGCCTGTCATGTCCATGCTGACCAAGTTGGAATGATGGGTTAGTCCCATTACCCTGCATTTGACTTATAGACCTTCAAACCCTTCTTATCTGCCCAAATGTCTTTTAAAAGTCGTAATTGTATCCTATAGTTTCTTCTGGCACCTGATTCCAGATAGGGACTACAGTCTGAGTGAAAAAATTGTCCCCGAGGTCCCTATTAAATCTCCCCCTTTTACCTTAAACTATGCCCTCTAGTTTTAGAATCCCCTCCTAGGGAAAAACATTGAATGTTCACTTTGTAGGAGGCTGAACGATGATCTTATTGTGTACAAGACTAATGTTCACTTTGTGAGCATGATCTTGCACACAATAAGATTACCTCTTAGCCTCCTATTCACCAAAGAAAAAAAGTCCCAGCTTTTCCAACCTCTCCCTGCAACTCCAACCCGCAAGTCTAGGTAACATCCTGGTGAATCTGTTCTGCATCCTTTCCAGCTTAATGACATCCTTCCTAGTTCTGAATAACCAGAAATGCACAAAGTTTGGTCTCGCCAACAACTTGTACGGTTGTATCTTGATGTCTCAACTTTTGTACTCACCACCCTTGCCAAAGAATTAGCAGGAATATAAAAAGAAATGGTTAAATATTGTGCAGACTTAAAAGGAAAATCAGATTAGAGACAGGACCACAAAGTGATGCATGTTCCATTCACAGGTAATGATAGAGAAATGGTGGAAATATTAAACAGATTGTCTCTGCAAATAAGAAAATAAACAAGAAGTATGATAAATGGAGAGGTCAAAAATACCTAACCATACTTATGTATAAAAGGGAAGGATAATGGGTCAGCAGTTTAAATTTATTGTAGAGAACTATTGTTTCAGATTGATTATATTCACATGTATTACAATTGTAATTATCACATAGCAGAGAATGTTCTTAATGATCTTTTGCTCGCTAAAGGCTCATGTCTTAATGAAAATTAAAATACTTACTTGTGGACACAAGGAACCGCCGATACTGGTTTGCTAAAAAAAGACACAAAGTGCTGGAGTAACTCAGCGGGTCAGGCAGCATCTCTGGAGAACATGGATAGGTGATGTTTTTGCTCAGGGCCTTTTTGCTACAGGCTCTCGTGTTGTCTGCAGAATGACAAGAACGCAAGTAATGTTGTATAGAAATCTGAACAGACGTGTACTGTTTGTTTCAACAAAGTCTGCTTTGAACATTTAAATACAATAAGTAATAGAAACCACAGTGACAGTGACACAATAGCCAATGTCACTAAGTTGCATTTTAAACTTGATTGATTTAAAACTTCTGAGAAACAGTAGGATCAGCAAGCAGAATTAACCCTTGCCTACATAGGCGAGCAACTAGAGGGAAATGAACAGATGATTATTTGGGTCAAGCAGACCCCGAAAGGTTGTCTGCCCATTCTCTCAAACTCCCGGAAGCGATGGCTTACCGGCTGCGTTGTATTCGGCTCTGTGGGAGCTGGGTGGGCCCGGACCTGCTGTAATTGTACAACGACATGTTAAGTTAGATCTTTATTCTCTGGAGCGCAGAAGGTTAAGGGGGGACTTGATAGAGGTCTTTAAAATGATGAGAGGGATAGACAGAGTTGATGTGGACAAGCTTTTCCCTTTGAGAATAGGGAAGATTCAAACAAGAGGACATGACTTCTGAATTAAGGGACAGAAGTTTAGGGGTAACATGATGGGGGAACGTCTTTACTCAGAGAGTGGTAGCAGTGTGGAATGAGCTTCCAGTGGAAGTGGTGGAGGCAGGTTCGTTGGTATCATTTAAAAATAAATTGGATAGGCATATGGATGAGAAGGGAATGGAGGGTTATGGTATGAGTGCAGGCAGGTGGGGCTAAGGGAAAATAATTGTTCGGCATGGACTTGTAGGGCCGAGATGGCCTGTTTCCGTGCTGTAATTGTTATATGGTTATATGGACATGGTTCTAGCCGGCAGCAAGTCAGACTATGAGGAAAGGCAGCATCACCCAAATCTACAAGCAGAAGGGGGAGATGAATGACATAAGGAATTGGAGACCCATCACATTGTTGAATGTTGATGACAAAATCCTGTCTAAGGCCATCGCCAACCTGGTCAAGTCTGCTCTGGGACGGGTGATCCCAAACCTGTCATGTACCTGGCAGGAAAATCTCAGACAGCCTGGTGCTGCTGAGAGATACCATTGCCTCCGTGCAGGACAGACGGGTGGATGCCTGCCTAGTCAGGAGAAGGCCTTCGACAGGATATCGCACACGTACATGAGGGACGTGCTCTCCAAAATGGGCTTTGGGGAGGGAATCAGGAATTGGATCCAACTGCTCTACACCAATATCTGTAGTGCAGTCCAAATCAATGGGTGGGAATCAGACAGCTTCCCGTCAGGTCTGAATTTAGGCAGGGTTGCCCTCTCTCCCCTGTCTTGTTCGTCTGTAGTATTGAAACTTTTGCCATCCATCAGGAAGGACAGAAGCATAAGAGGAGTCACATTGCCAGGCAGTGGGGGCACTCAGGTCAAAACCTCTCTGTACATGGAAGATGTCGCCGTCTTCTGCTCGGATCCAGGGCCGGATGGCAGATTGATTAGCGTCTGCGACCAGTTTGAGTCAGCCACGGGAGCCAGTGAACCACAGGAAGAGCGAGGCCGTGCTCTTTCGCAACTGGCCCGACCGATCTTCCGTCCCCTTCACCATCAAGTCTGACTTCTTGAAGGTGCTGAGGATCTGGTTCGGGGGGGCGAAGGCATGTGACAAGAACTGGCTGGAGCGGATAGCCAAGGTGGGGAAGAAACTGGACATGTGGAAGCAGCGCTCCCTCTCTATAACGGGTCATCGGGTGTGAGGCGCTCTCGGGGCTGCTGTACTTGGTGCAAGTGTGGCCTGTCCCTCCCTCCTTCGCCACAGGGATCACCTGGGTCATCTTCCAGTTCATCTGGGGGTTGAGGATAGACCGGATGCGACGGGCCACAATGCACAAGTCTGCAGACAATGGGGGTAAAAGCGCGCCCAACGTCGCCCTCACCCTGATGGCCACCTTCGTGTGTGGCTGCATCAGGCGGAGCGTAGAGCCAAGGCACGTGCACCATGTCACTACCTGCTGAGGTTCTACCTGTCCTCTGTGTTGCGAAGGATGGGCCAGGCGCAGATACCATGTAATGTGCCAGTCAGCTGGACATTGCCGCACCATCTGTAGTTTGTGGAAAGGTTCTTCAGGACCAACACCTTTGACCACAAGTCCATCAGGCAGTGGTCAGCACAGAACGTCCTGCAGGCACTGCAGGGAAATGAACATGGATCCGGTGGCGTGGTTCCCAGAGCAGACTGCCTAGCTTGTGTGGCAAAATGCCTCATCGCATGAACTCACCAACAAACACCAAGACCTGGCTTGGCTGGCAGTGAGGGGAACCTTCCCAGTCAGATCCTTCCTGTACCGTCGGAACCTCACTATCAGCCCATGCTGCCCTCACGACAGCTGCTATGGAGAGGAGACGGTTGTCCACCTCTTTGCAGAGTTTGGTTTTGCAAAGAAAGTCTGGAGAGGTTTGCAAGGGTCCCTGTCACGATTTATTCCAAACAGTTCCGTCATAGACTCCGTGATTTACGGTCTGTTCCCATGGACGCATTCAGATTCAGATTCAGATTCAACTTTAATTATCATTGTCAGTGTACAGAGCAGAGACAACAAAATGCAGTTAGCACCTCCCTGGAAGAGCGACATAAAATATGATTTCAATAAATAAATCTATTTACATGCATACAGTCATAGTGTTTTTTCCTGTGGGAGGAGTGTCCGGTGGGGGGGTGGGGGGTGATTGGCAGTCACCGAGGTACATTGTTGAGGTGTGTGACAGCCGCAGGGAAGAAGCTGTTCCTGTACCTGCTGGTCCGGCAACGGAGAGACCTGTAGCGCCTCCCGGATGGTAGGAGAGTAAACAGTCCATGGTTGGGGTGAGAGCAGTCCTTGGCGATGCTGAGCGCCCTTCGCAGACAACGCTTGCTTTGGGCAGACTCAATGGAGGGGAGCGAGGAACCGGTGATGCGTTGGGCAATTTTCACCACCCTCTGCAGTGCTTTCCAGTCGGAGACAGAGCAGTTGCCATACCATACTGTGATGCAGTTGGTAAGGATGCTCTCGATGGTGCAGGGTAGAAGTTCACCAGAATCTGAGGAGACAGATGGACCTTCTTCAGTCTCCTCAGGAGGAAGAGACGCTGGTGAGCCTTCTTGACCTGAGACTGATTCAGAGACTGATATCAAGTGCGGCTGGATTCATTTCATTCGTACACTGAATCAGATAGTCCAGGTGTTTCTTCTTGGGGCCCATAAACTCGGTGATAGACGCTCTTTGGTCTGCCCGGGCTTTGATGACCTCCCAGCAGAGCAGGATGTGTGTCGGGGAATGTTGCCGACTGGCCCGCTGCAGACTGCAGGAGTACGTGCTGAGGGACGCACTGAAGCTTGGTGCAGCCAATGCCAAGACACAGTGAGGGAGGACCACAGTCTAAGGTCCTTCCGCTGCTGGACATGGGGGGCAGGGTGTGGTGGAGACGCCCCTCAAAATAAGGGAAATGATTCCACTCTAGTGGGCCACATGGGTGACAAGGGTGGGGGAGAAATTTGTGAAATTTGAGCAATGGAAACAGTATTGAATGTTTGTATAGCCTCTGAAAATGTTGGATTAATTTTTTTACACTGTTCATGTATTGTATATTTTATTACTTGAATAAAGACTATTTTGAAATGTTTTTTAAATGTTTTAAAGGTGCTGCCTGACCTATCCGAGTTGCTCCAGCACTTTGTTTGATATATTAATGAGGTGCATTTAAAAAGGTGGTGGAAATAATTTTGACAGGTTTAACAAGGTCAGCACAGAACACCTTCAAGTACAGGCAGTCCAGTATTTTAATGGTGTGTTTTTTTCATTGGAGGGAAAGAGGAGAATCTAAAACCATGCGATCTAGAAAAACACTATGTCAATGGAAGGTGAGTCTTTGTGTTTTGCTCAAGATTCATGCATCTACAGTTCCTTGTCTCTCCAATTAACATAGTTAAATGTGCAGCAGATCTCTCCAAGTTTGTGTCGCAATAGTTTTGTGCTTAGTTTCGGTTATGAATAAAAAAAAGATAGCATTGAATTTGAACTGGCATCTCATCGGATTTACGTGCACTGCTCAATCAGAAATGAAACTGAAACTCGGGTTAAAATCTATTCTTGTTTCAGATTTACAGTATTGCTCTCTTCAGAATAAACTGCAGGTTTATTCTGAAGATAGACACAAAATGGTGGAGTGACTCAGCAGGTCAGGCAGCATCTCTGGACAAGAAAAATAGGTGACGTTTCGGGTTGCAACCCTTCTTCAGATTTTTGCACGATATTTGTCTTTTGTTACCGTAAAATGGCCGGTATTTAGAAAACTTACTAAAAAAAATAAAATATGCATGGTTCTGAAAAAAAAAAAAGATTTACAGTAAATTTGCCTCCTCCGAAACAGAGAATTGAATCTTCTGCCCTTTTATCTGTAAATAAGTAAGTAAGTTTATTGGCCAAGTATTTACATACAAGGAATTTGTCTTGGTGCTCCGCCCATAATTAACAAAATGACATACAGTGACAGTTATGAATGACTAAGAAAACACTAAACATTAATAATAATAAAACATTAATGATAAAACACCATTGAGCAAGCATGGGAACCAAGAAAACACCAGGTCAAAGGGAGGCTACAGATTTTTGGCTGTTGAGTAGAGCAACTACTCGTGGATAAAAAAAACTATTTTTATGTCTGGCTGTGGCAGCTTTGACAGTCCAGAGTCGACTTCCAGAGGGAAGTGATTTAGAGGGAAGGGAGAGAGGGGTCAGAGATGATCTTGCCCGCTCTCATCCTGGCCTTTGCAGTGTATAGTTCATCAATGGAGGGAAGGTTGCAGCCAATAACCTTCTCAGCTGATCGGACGATTAGGGGCTAGTGGAATCAAGGGATATGGGGAGAAGGCAGGCACGGTTATTGATTGGGGATGATCGGCCATGATCACAATGAATGGCGGTGCTGGCTCAAAGGGCCGAATGGCCTCCTCCTGCACCTATTTTCTATGTTTCTATGATTTGCTGCAGCCTCCAGGTGTCGTGCTTTGTGGCTGAGCCAAACCAGACCATGATGGAGAAGGTGAGAACATACTCTACGATGTCCGTGTAGAATTGGACCATCATTGCCTGTGGCAGATTGTGCTTCCTCAGCTGCCGTAGGAAGTACATCCTCTGTTGTGCCTTTTTGACTGTGGAGTCGATGGTAGCCCCCCACTTAAGGTCCTTGGAGATTATGGTTCCCAGGAACTTAAAAGACTCCACGGATGTGACTGTGGTGTTGTTGATGGTGAGTGGGGTGAGGGGAGGGGAAGCTCTCCTAAAGTCTACAATCAATTCCACTGTCTTAAGGGCATTGAGCTCTAGGTTGTTGCGATGGCACCAGGACGCCAGGATTGTTCCTTATTGTATGTGCACGACTATTAATATCCTTCTTCAATATTTAATCAACTTGCAGCCCAGTCAGAAGTAAGTAATCAGCTGACATCTATTCCACCCTCTCAGTCATAGGAGAAAATCTATATGAAATGTTTGACAACATTTTATTAGTGCAGATTTTAAAGGGGCGATTAAGTTTTGTGAACAAAATTCTGCTGTATTGATGAAAGACGAGAAAGATTTGAGGTCAGGAATGGGGTTTGAACACGTTCATGTTTTACTGTGAAGCATCGGAGGCTGAGGGGAGATCTGATTTTTTTTGGAGTGTCTGCGGATATGGGGAAACGTCATGAGGTTAGAATTAGGCCATTCAGCCCATTGAGTCTATTCCACTATTCAATTGCTGATCGATCCTTCCATCACAACCCCATTACCCTGCCTTCTCCCTGTAACGTTTGACCACCTTACTCATCAAGAATCTGTCAATTTCCACCTAAAAATACCCACCGATGGCCATCACAGCCCTGTGGCAATGAATTCATCAGATTCATTACCCTTTGACTGAAGAAATTCCTCCTCATCTCCCTTCCAAGGGCACATCCTTTTATTCTGTGGCTGTGCCTGCTGCTCCTAGACTCTCCTACTAGTGGAAACATCCTCTGCACATCCACTCTATCCTAGCCTTTCACTATTCGGTAAGTTTAACTGAAGTCGTCCCCTCATCCTTCCAAACTCCTGATTTTCTCTGGAGCATCAGAGGTTGAGGGAAGACCTGATTTTCTCTGGAATATCAGAGGCTGAGAGGAGACCTGATTTTCTCTGGAGTGTCAGAGGTTGAGGAGAGACCTAATCGAAGTAAATACAATTATGAAAGGCATAGATAGATTAGGCAGTCAGAACCATTTTCCCAAGTGGAAATGTCAAGGACTAGAGGACAGCTTTAAGATGATTGGGGGAAAGTATAAATATGCAGGGTAATTTATTTTACACAAAAAGTGGTGGGTGCCTGGAACATGCTGCCAGGGGTGGTGGTGGAGGCAGGTACCAGAATGGCATTTAAGAAGCTTTTGGATAGGCGCATGGGTATGCAGGAAATTGAGGGATATGGATCATATGCAGGCTGAGGAGATTAGTTTAACTTAACATCATGTTGGGAAGGGACATTGTGGGCCGAAGAGCCTGTTCCTAGGCTGTACCATTCTAAATGATTTTCAAACTTGTGACATATATAATTGATTGTACTGTAAGTTCTCTGCCCAAGAAATGTTGGGAACGTGACTGACCACTCATAACCCGGGGACAAACATTGGTCATTAGTGCTATTTTGAAGACTAATGTGAGGCAGCAGAAATGACAAAATTTGATAAGCGACAGCCTGCATCTGAAAGAAATGATAGAATGCCGCTGCAACAATCAAGAGTCAAGAGTGTTTAATTGTCATTTGCACTTGCAATTGAACAATGAAATTCTTACTTTATTGCAGTGCAAGGGATGGGAATTTGACAGTAGTGGAATTTTTCAAGTGCATTAAATACTAATTTCCCTGAAATTAATATCACTGAAACAAATTAATGACTTGCTTAATTAAGCATACATCCATTAGAACATGGAACATCGAACAGTACAGCACAGCCCCTTCAGCCCACAATGTCTGTGCCAAACATGATGCCAAGACCAACTGTTATTTGCCACAGATAGTTAGATGATAAAGGAATAGGAATACTTTATTGTCACATGTGACTAGGCACAGTGAGTTTCTTTGCTTGCATACACAATGTGCCACCTACGGTGCTGACAAAGTTACAAAGCACGTCAGCTCCCCCTTTTGTCCCCTCCCCACAATAGATCCCCCACGCAGGTTCCCCATTGTCCTTTGCCCCCCACCCCCCAGCCTATTGTCCATTGTCGTTTAGTGCAAGATAAAGTCCAGTAAGTTGTAGTAGCTCAGGACCACACTCTATTTCTTCTCTGATAGGATGGTTCAATTGCCTGATAATAATTGGGAAGGATGTCTCTGAATCTGGAGGTGTGTGTTTTCTCACTTCTGTACCTCTTGCCTGATGGGAGAGGGGAGAAGAGAGAGTGACTAGGTTGAGACTCGTCCTTGATTATGCTGGTGGAAGGGAGGTTGGTTAGTGTGATTGTCTGGACTGCGTCCACAACTCTCTGCAATTTCTTGCTGTCATGGATGGAGCTGTTCCCAAATCATGATGTGTTGCATCCCGATAAAATGCTTTCTACACCGCATCTGTACAAGTTAATGAGAGTTGGGGACATGTCGAGCCTTCTAAGGAAGCTCTGTGTGCTTGGCACAGCTGGCAGAGCTGCTGCCTCATAGTGACAGGGACCCTGGTTCGGCATTTATACATGACCTTTATACATTTATTAAACAGTGCACTACTACCCCTGTGTATTTATACCATAAGATCATTGTGTTCCTCTTATCCCATCTGCAACCTCACACTTAAAAGCTAACATTCATTTGCCAATGATGTGGCTATTTTACAAGCTTGCTAATGCTTTAAATTCTTGCATTCCATCACATCATTGCTTTGTATTAACTGTACTCTCAACTTTGGTCTTGTGGAGAAAGCTGCAAATCTTGAGTTCACATCATGGATTTAAGCCAGTGATCAAATTACTGGTTCCCATGCAAAACCACTTCCCTCTGCTTCCCCATCTCTGTGTCATTAGTATATGTATTTAAAATACAATTTAAAATTAAAAAGTGTCCAGACTCAAAACGTTACCGTTCATGTTCCCCAGAGATGCTGCCGGACTCGATTAGTTATTCCAGCATTTCATGTGTTTTTCTCAAGATTCCAGCATCTGCAATTCCTTGCGTCTCAAGTGTATAGCTGGTGGAGCTACTGCATCACAGGCTTCACGGCACCAGAAACCAAGGTTCAATCCTGACCTCGGGTGCTGTCTGTTTTGTTGTTTGCACATTCTCCCTCTGACCGCATGGGTTTCCTCCAGGAGCTCTGGTTTCCTCCCACATCCCGCAGATATGTGGGTTTGTAGATTAAATGCTCTCTGTAAATTGTTCCTAGTGGGTAGAGGGTGGATAAGAAGGTGAGAAAACATAGAACTGGTGCAAACGGGTGATCGATGGTCAGCATGGACTCGATGGGCCAAAGGGCCTGTTTCCATGCTGCATTTCTAAACTAAACTAAACAGCATTACATTTTAAATGAAGAAGGGTCCCAACCCAAAACATCACCTATCCATGTTCTCCACAGATGCTGCCTGACCCACTCAGTTACTCCAGCACTTTGTGTGCTTTACTGAAGAGCCCAGCATCTCCAGTTCCTCGTGTTTAGGCACATGACTTAAGACAGGATTTTTAAAAAATAAATGAAAATGCTGATCGATTTGATTTTCATATTGGAACACGTGAAGCAAAAGGAAGAGGGTGACTTGGATCTTAAAAAGGACGATCACCAGACACCAACAAATCTGATAAAGAATATGTGATGTAATGTTGGCTGAAAAAACAGAGAAGGTGATCTAATGAGAAAATCAGCAATGTTGCTTTTTTGAATAGTTCAATGGTTGTAATGCATTTGTGATTGAGTTCAATGGTACTTTATTGTCACATGCACCTAAGTACATTAAAATTCCTTTTTTGCATACAGTTCAGTAAAAATCTTACTAATAAGTACATAGGCACAATGTACAAGAGTGTGGCATAGTAGCGCAGCGGTAGTATTGCTGCCCTACAGCACCAGAGACTCGGGTTCGATCCTGACTAAGGGTGCTATCCGTATGGAATTTGTACGTTCTCCCTGTGACCATGTGGGTTTTTTTCCGAGGGCTCCGGTTTCCTCCCACACTCCAAAGACGTACAGGTTTGTATGTTCTTTGGCTTCAGTTATTTTGTAAATTGTCCCAAGTGTGTAGAATAGTGCTGATGTGATTGCTTGTTGCCACGGACTTGGTGGGCCGAAAGGCTTGTTTTCGCATTGTTTCTCAAAGTCTAAAGGTGTAAAGGGCCTGTCCCACTTGGGCGACATTTTTGGCAACAGCCTGAAAAGAGGTTGTCGCGTCGTGGTCAGGTCGTGACGCATGGTGACACATGTAGTGACGCGCGGTGTCTCCCTGTCGCCCCTGGATTTTGGAATGTTCAAAATCCAGGGGCGACATCTGGGTGTCTCATCATGTTGTGCGCTCTGTCACACAATAACATACAATAAAATCAATTGTGCAATTGAAAAGATGTCTGAATCGTTCAGTTTTATTTACAGATGTTTTGGTCCACTTCCAGATCCAATCACCGCTTCTAACTTTTCACAGGGATGGATTCAGTGTGTGACTAAATTCACTTGAATTTAGTCCAGTGTCTGCAACGTTTTGCTTTTGGACTGAACAGAACGCTTAGATGGACGCGACAGACCAAATGGCCTCTTTCCGTGCCGTAACCATTCTACAATGTCACATTTAGTTCAGAGATACAGTGCACTTCGGCTCACCAAGTCTGCACCGACCAGCAATTTTCCGCACACTATCCCACACACGCTAGGGACAATTTATACATACCACGTCTATCAACTTAGAGTTAGGGTTAGGACTAGGGTTAGGGCTACGATTAGGGTTAGGCCTAGGGCTAGGGTTAGGGTTAGGCTAGGGCTAGGGTTAGGGTTAGGGTTGGGGTTAAGGCTAGGGTCAGGGTTAGGGTTAGGGTTAGGGTTTGCTCCCGCACTCCAAAGGCGCACAGGTTTGTATAAATTTTCCCTAGCATGTGTGGGATAGTGTGCAGTGGATCGCTGGTCCCAGGCTGGGCGTCTAGGAAAGTGGGGGGTTTGGTTGGAGAATGGGAGGAGAGGGGGAGAAGGGTATATGAGGGGAGGGAGGGAGTGGAGAAGGGGGAGTTGAGTTTAGCGGGGAGAAGGGAAGAATAGGGGGGGATGGAAGAAGGGGGAGGAAGAGGGGAGGGGAGATGGGTGGAGAAGGAGGGATGGGGCGGGAAGAAGTGGGTGGAGGGGACAGGCAGTTCAGTCCACACTCACTGAACCCATCCCTGTGAAAAGTTAGAGACAGTGATTTGATCTGGAAGCGGACCAATACATCTGTAAGTAAAATTGAACGACTCAGACATCCTTTCATTTGCACAATTGATTTTACTATATTAATTTTAATATATTAATGTTTAAAATCCATGCATTGAAGGAAGAATATTTTACAGCCCATCCGTGGTCCCTAACCCTAACCCTAACCCTAAACCTAGCCATAACCATAGTCCTAACCCTAACCCTAACCGGGCATCACCCACAGGACAGCATACGTCAGCGTGTATGTCGTACAATTTGACGGTTTTATGGGCGTCGGTCACTGACGCTCAAAGTCGCCTAAAGAAATCACAAAGTGGGACAGGCCCTTAAGTATAGTACATTACACCAAGACAGTACACACCAGTCATCACGTTTAAGTCTCAACTTGGCAGTGGCACTGGGTTAGAGTAGTAGGGGTCGGCCTGGCCAGGTGATGTTGTTGATGTCTTCCACCGTTGCTCAAATCAGATAAATGAGTTGATAGATTGAAAAAGCTTTTGCAGCCATTGTCTTTTGACAGGATTTGGTTATTTTGTGGCATCATAACTACATTTGACTCTAATTGCATAATTTACAGGAACCTTGTGCTTTGTTTGGTTCAGCAATTGCAAAACAAGATGTGTAATTATATATTCCCTGTAGTCATCATGCTCCGAATCAGTGGGGGGAGGTGGCACAGAGAACCGCACAGTTACCTAAAGCCTTTCGCAGTCTTATGCTCTCACGCATCTGCCAGCTGACCACAGCAAAGGGAAGCCATGAGACCAGTTACTTCATCCTTTTCCAGAGACAGAGCTCAATAAAAAGAGACAACCAACTTGGGTTCTGTAAATTGTCCCTGGTGTGTAGGTTGCGAAAGTGGGACAATATAGAACTAGTGTACAGGTGATCAATGGTCAACACAGATTTGGTTGTTTGAAAGGCAGTTTCCATGCTGTATCTCTAAACTAAACTGCTTGATTCAAACCAGGTCATCCTACATCCACATGCTTAAGTGGTATGGGATCGATTTCAAGCAGGTTGTCATATTCTACTCTCAATGTAATCGTGGATATTCCCTCACTGATCTTAATCTTCTAATAAATACAATATTATATTAATTTGAGCACTGAGCAAAAAACAAAATACTGGAGGAACTCAACAGGTCAGGCAACATCTGTGAAGGGAATGTAGAAACAAAGAATTGCAGAGGCTGGTTTATACCAAGGAGAGACACAAAGTGCTGGAATAACTCGGCGAGGCAGGCAGCATCTCTGATGAAAAGGGATGGTTGATGTTTCGGGTTGGATCCCTTCTTCAGACTGAGTGGACACCAAACTAGACAAATTAGTTCAGTTGTGGCCACACCAATGTTCCATGAAGATTCTTCATGGTGTTCTTGCTTTTGAACCCCATGGTTCCTGAACCAAAACATAGAAGGCACAAAGTGTTGGAATACCAATGGCTACATCTTTGGAGAAATAATTGACGCCAAGTGCTGGAGTAGCTCAATGGTTCAAGCTGTATCTGTGGATAAAGGTACAAAAAGGACCAGCAGATGCTGGCTTACAAAAAAAGGAGACAAAGTGCTCAGTGGGTCAGGCACCATCTGTGGTGGAGTAACTGTGGATTGGGCAGCATCTGTGAAGAAAGGTAGAAACAAGGAACTGCAGATGCTGGTTTACATAAAAGAACACAAAGTGCTGGAATAACTCACTGAGTTGGGCAGCATCTATGGAGATGGACCAGACACAAAGTGCTGGAGCAATTCAGTGGGTCGGTCAGCATCTGTAGAGAAAGAACAGACACAAAGTGCTGGAGCAACTCAGTGGGTCAGGCAGCATATGTGGAGAGAAAAATGCCACAAGTCCAAGAGTAAGTCAGGGGGTCAGGCAGCATCTGTGGAGGAAGGTAGAAACAGGGAACCGCAGATCCTCGATTAAAAAAAGGACACAAGGTGCTGGAGGAACTCAGTGAAGCGGGGCTTGGTGAGGAGGGGCTTGGTGAGGAGGGGCGGGGCTTGGTGAGGAGGGGCGGGGCCCGGCCCGGCCCGGCGTGGAAGGGCGTGGACCGGTGCGGGGGGCGGGGCCTGTGGGCGTGGTGAGGTGGGCGTGGCCGGCGCAGGAGGACTCGCCGGCGGCGGCGGCGCGGTAAGGAGGTGCGGTGCGTTACGTGCGGCAGTTTAGTCGCGCTGTGGTTGCAGCGCAGGGAGCCATGAAGAGCGGCCGTTCCGCCGGACACTCGTACATCCACTTGGCTCTCATCTTCCTCGGGCGTTGCGCAGTAACGGATTCACAGACTCCAGGTGCGGTTCAAGTTACACACAGTGAAAATATGTTCTGTGGTATTTTTTACTAACAGAATAGATCTTGTTTTTTAATCGACATCACGGTTGATGCGTTAACAGGTTTTACAACCTGCGTTCATAATGTGCACACAGTTATAAACAGTTGTTTTCAAGCGACGGGGGACGGACCGCGGTACAATTACAACAATATCACAGCGTAGACGAGGAGAGAATCGCCCGCTTGCCTCTGGTGATTTCTAGGATGCTAGGCTTTTATCTCAGCTTGTGTCTCTACCTCTTAACCGAAGGTTGCGCCAGTGACTACCTCTTAACTTGTTCATGCCCCCCTAACTGCTTCTTAACTGAAGGGTTCGCCTCCAACTGCCTCTTAACTGAAGAGTGTACCTCCGACTGCTTCTTTAGTGGTTTTGCTACTAATTATCTCTTAACTGATGGTTGTGCCTGCAACTATCTGAAGGTTGAGATTCCCAACCTTCACTCTTACCTGAAGGTTGGCATTCTAACTGCCACAACTTGAGGTTATATGTCCAACGACCTCTTAACTGGAGGTTGTGCCTCTGACTACCTCTTAACTGAAGGTTGTGCCTCTGACAACCTCTTAACTGAAGGTTGTGCTTCTTACTATGTCTTATCTGAAAGTTCACTTGGTGAAGAACTTAAAATTTGAGGTTAATATAATCTGTCTATCTGTTGGATGTGTACAGCCTTCTGTTATTTCAGATTTAAATCATTTACAATTAACAAACTCAGTTGTACACCTAAAATGTTAATTCTCTCTCCACATGCTGCCCTAACCTGTAGGGTATTTCCAATATTATCTTATTTCAGATCATCTATAATTAACAATCTACAATCATTTGGTCAATCCAAAAAAGTTAATTTACATTCTCTGTCCATAGATGTTGTTGGGAGGCATTCTGTTTGATTTCAGACTGAAAGTATTTACAATTAACAACTGGAGATGCAAAGAATTACAGGTGCTGGAAACTATTAATACACAAAGTACTGAAGTGACCCTGGATCAGGCAGCAAGTGCGGACAGAATGGACAGATTGTGATATGGGTTGGGACCCTTCTTCAGACTTGACATCTATTCAAATGGTTGACCTGAAATTAATTGTTTATCTTTCTGCAGATGCAGACTAACTTCTTAGTTGTTTCCAGCATTTGGTTTTATTTCAGATTTAAAGCGTATACAATTCTTTTTCTCAGTTTGAACTCTGTTTCTCCTTTTAAATCTTTAATTTGGACACCTGGGGCTGTAATATCTTAACTCCAGACCACTTTATGACTGTCATAATAATCTAAATTGCTTATGCAGCTGAAGGAACCTTTGGTGCTGGACAATGTTATGTACTGTACTCTCTTGTGCTTCTTGACTTTACATTTAATAGCTGGTAACCACTGGTCGGGTTTCCCCATGGGAAAGTCAGTGTGTACAAATAATGTGCAACTTTGGTGCCCTACAGTTGACAAGCAGAAGTTGAAAGTGCAACATCCCGGTAGGGTAGCACATTCAAACAGTGGTAGAGTTGCAGCCAGAAACCTGGGTTCGATCCTGATTCTGAGTGATGTCTGTGCGGAGTTGATACATTCTGCCTGTGACAGCATGGATTTTCTCTGGGTGATCTGGTTTCCTCCTGCATTCCAAATACCTGGTCACTGCCCAGGTTTGTAGGTTAATTGGCTTCTGTAAATTCTCCCTAGTGTGATCGAACAATTGTTGTTGGAGTGATCCTTGATCGGCGTGGACTCGATGGGTCGAAAGGGCTGTTTCCACTCAGTATCTCTAAACTATAAAAATTAGGTTTAAGTTCCAAATCATACTTTCCAATGGTTTCAATGTAATCGTCACCATTTTTATTGCCTTGAGTCCTGATTGTGGTACGTTGGTGAAGTCATAAGATCTTGTGAGAATAGTTTGGTATTTGGAGGAAGAAAAGGCACTGCTATTTCTTTATCTTACATTTAAGAACCTAATACAGCTCTGTCACTGGTGTTGCCTCTACATTTAAAAAAAAAAGGGACACAGGTACTGGGGTAATTCAGCAGGTCAGGCAGCATCCCTGGAGAAAATGCATGTGACGTTTCAGGTTGGGATCCTTCGTCAGACCCGTCCAAACCTAAAATGTCACCTACCCATGTTCACCAAATATGCTGCTTGGCCCACTGAGTTACTTCAGTACTTTGTGTCTTTTCCCTTCTTATTTCTGTATTTTATTTTAGCAGTTCTTGCATTAGACCCAATTAAATACTTTGTTCTAATATCTCTGTTAAGGTAATGGAATTCATTTCCACTAATGGAAAATTAGTGACACTAACAAGTGTTCTACTCATTGCGGTTTCTGCGTGATTTGAAGAGTTAAGTTCAGTTTTTATTTTGACTCTGCAGTTTAAACTTTCAGTATTGAATTTTGTTTTTTGTTTTTTTACATAAATATACCGAACTTTTTGTTTATTATGGGTTTTACAGAGTACTATGCTTACATATCTGTTGTGCTGATGCAAGGAAGAATTGCATTGTTCTGTTTCGGGACATTTGTCAATAAAAATGTCTTGACTCTTCACCTTGAGATTTGATTTGTATCAACAGTTTAAGCGTTTTCGTTTCTCATTTCTCCACCATTCGTCTTACCCCTTAGGTAATGGCATCTTTGCTATCCAGCACCAAGGCAGTGCAAAATGCCTCAAAGTAAATGCCTCTGGAATTACAATGGACACCTGCAATCAACAAGTGCCGTTTCAACAATGGAAATGGCTGTCTGGCCATCAGCTGTTTAATATCGGCGACAGAAAATGCCTTGGTCTTGATACTTTAAACCAAGCACAACCATTAAAAGTATTTGAATGTGATGCAGAAGGTATATTTACATGGTGGCGATGCAAAAAGTACACAGTTTATGGTTCCTCATCCTATAAACTGACCGTTGATCATGGCAACCCAACAGTAGGCATCGATGCAACTGATACTTGGAAGCAAAGCGGCTCTGACAGCGATGTTTGCGAGCAACCTTATCGCGGTAAGTAATATTTACATTAGATGTCAAATTTTGAGTTAACTAATATGCAGAATGTTCTACTAAATTAATTGCATCATGCTTTAAATTTAGAGGAAGAATTGAACTTGGCTTACATGGGCAATATTGATAATAACTCTCATTTGTAGATCGTGAAACATGTTAATAAGTTATAGGAGCAGAATTAGGCCATTCGGCCCCTCACAGCACTAGAGACCCGGGTTCGATCCTGACCTCGGGTGTTGTCTGTGTGGAATTTGCACGTTCTCCCTATCAACACATGGGTTTCTTCCGGTTTCCTCCCATATCCCAAAGTCGCACGGGTTTGTAGATTAATTGGCCTCTAGTGTGCAGGGAATGGATGAGAAATTGGAATAATATAGAACCAGTGTGAATGAGTGGTCAGCATGGACTTGGTGGGCAAAATGGTCTATTTTCGTACTGTATCTCTAAACTAATGCCAAGTAAAACTATATACCCTGCCTGTATGTGATCCATATCCCTCCATGTCATGCATATCCAGGTGCCTGTCTATACAAAGTTCTCCCCAGATATTCTAGTTTCCTCCCACACCTCAAAGTCCAACTGGCTGTTGGGTTGGTACGCTATTTTTAAACTGCCCATGGTGTAGGTGGCTGGTGAGGGGAGTTGTTGAGGTGATTCTACATTGGCATGTGTGAAAGGATGAGCTACAGGAAAACAAGTGGGGGAATTGGTTTGAGCTGTCTTAGATTCTAGCCCTGAATGGCTTCCACTGTCTCAAAGAAACATGTGGGGGGAAAAATAATTCAACAGAACCAAATAAACTTCACTTAAATTTATTTGGAAAGATATTTAAATGGTTTCACAATCTGGACAGGATGTTCCCTGTACCCATGTTCATTAATTGTAGGAGATGAATTGGGCCATTCGACCCATCAAGTCTATTCCGTCATTCAATCATAACTGATCTGTCTTTCCCTCAAACCCATTCTCCAGCCTTCGCCCCATAATCCCTGACACCCTTGCTAATCAAGAATCGGTTAATCACTGCCTTAATCTCTGCCTTAAAAATATCCATTGACTTGGCCTCCATAGCTGTCTGTGGCAATGAATTCCACAGGTTCACCACCCTCTTCACCAGCACCCTGTGCTTAAGAACTGCTGTTTTGCAGGCATTTGCCCAGCTTGTGTGTTCAAAGTTCCTACCCAAGTAGTCAGCTTGAATGGTACTATTGAACTTGTCTGGCTTTCCCAGTAGTACAAATCCTTTGTTGGCTGAAGGAGTTTTTGGTGCAAATAACAAATATTGATGTGTGTACACTCTAGGCAGGGGTGAAAGTAACTTAAAATTCATACGGTCATGATTGTATCTCTAACACTATACGTTTAATCCATTTGTGCTGATTGTGTCATCTGCTTTCTTACCAGCATCTTGTACTATCTAACTTTCATCTCTTACTATGGGTGTCAAATTCCCATGACAAAAGCAATACCAGCTGATAAAGGAACAGGTGTTCTGCTTGCATTCACTGGAGATGCATGCGTCTCATGGACACTCAAAGCAAAGGGATGATAAACCAACTTTATTCATCACAAACAAATGACACAAAGTGCTGAAGTTGCTCAGCGGACCAGGCAGCATCTCTGGAGAACATGGATAGGTGCCATTTTGAGTCGGGACCCTTCAGATTACTAGACCAGTCTGAAGAAGGGTCCCAATCCGAACATCACCTGTCCATGTTCCCCAGAGACACAGCCCGACCTGCTTAGTTCTCTAGCACTTTGTTGGGGTTTTTTTTTTGTAAACCAGCATCTACAGTTCCTTGTTTCTAATTTGTTCATCTCAAGGTTGCCATCATGAATTCCAGACTGAGCACAGAATGCAAATTGCCCATCCTAGCAGGGAGAGTGTGCGTAGTACACTTGGTATAGCCAGATTTGTTTTGACGTTGGCCACAAGTTTCAAGGACAGATGAGAAGTGAACAGGAACAAACCTCCTTTAAATTAAGTAGTTGTAGGCTAATAATGAATTCCTCAAACTGAAAGCAAGTGTTGCAATGAAAGCTTCTCGTTCTAACACGCAGGAAAGGATTTCACAGACATTGCTGTACATCAAGAAAGGCACTTTGTTTGTTAGTAAATCTCCCCATAACTTCAGTACATAATCATGGAAAGCTACCTTTTATCTGTGCTGTTTATTCCATCCTTTTGGATTTTCTTTCCATTTGCATGAAGCTGTCTCCCAGATTTAAGTTTGGGGGTGGGGGGGGGGGGGAGAGAGAGAAAAATAGTTTTACACTAACAATCCTATGAGTCAAGTCACAAACTTAATTTTGCATCCTTTGTTCTGCCAATTTATATCTGTTATTTAAGATTTCAACATGTGGGGAAATTATAGTAAGCTGACCATATTCCAGTTTCATTATTATTGTTGCTTGAAACTTGCGAGAAGTTTGGAGAACCACCTTTTTAGTTTAACAGAGAAATGGTACAGATTTTCTAGAAGTTTAGGGAGGTTCATTTAAAAAAAAAATAAAAAATTGTAGTATCTCCCTTCACTGCAAAGGCAATAATGCTATGCACATTAAAATCACCTTTTCCCCGGCAAATTCTGCATTTGTGTTCAGTTTATTTATATAATGTTCTATGTCATCTGTCCATAAGCGTGATAACCTGATTTAAGGTCGTGGCTATCCCTTGAGGTCAATGATGATGGTCTACGTTCTGTTGTTTTTATGGACTCTCGGGTGGCTTATGAGTCCAATCCTGGCTTTGAAAGGTCTTTGGCATTCAGGACAGGTAATTCCAGATGGCAGATTGGGCTTTGGTTGTTGCTGCCTCTTTCGTTTTCTTCTCTTTTCTTCTCATTCTGCGCATCTCTTGGCTTAGCAGGTCGCTGTCCCTTCTTGGATGATGGTTTGCCAGAGTTTCCTGTCCTTAGCAATTGTTTCCCAATTGACAATGTCATCAAGCTGGCTTTTAAGGCGTCTTTAAATCTCTTCTTTTGTCCACCTCTTTTACGTTCTTTAAGCTGGGAGTAGAAGTTTTGCTTTAGTAGACTCTCGTCTTTCATCCGAACAACACGAACGACCAATCTTAGTGGGTTCTTGAAGACGAAGGCTTCGATGCTAGATGTTTTTGCTTCATTCAGCATGCTAACGTTGACCCATGTCCCATGTAGGATTTCTGTGAAACCCCGATTTAAGCAGGAAATGGGTATGAGAGGGCCGTCTGTTTTACCATTCATCAAGATCAAGTATACATTTTTCTGCACTGTCCACACTCCCTTAACACCCAGAAACCTGTTGCTCTCTGTTTAGAGTGAACTCAGTCTGGCTTCTACAGTTCTTGGAATGTAAAATATTCACCATTTTAGTTTAGAGTTTATAGATACAGTGGAAACAGGTTCTACAGCTGTTATTATACATTTGTGCACTACAATCTTGCTACATTCTGCTGCTTTGCATCGTTGTCGTGTCCATTGACAGGACTTTCACGTAACTTTTTTTCCCTGTTGCCAGCCGGGCAACTTAGGCAGCTTTTTAGGTTGCCAAATGACGGTTTAGGTGGTCAATTTAAGACGGCTTGCATGATGCGTGCGATAATGTGCTCGAATGAAGCGCGTAGTTACCAGTCGGAATTATGCTCAATGAAGCATTCACATATTATTTCTGATTCAAATAAAGTCACAAACTAAACATATTGACCAAATCAAGACATGATATATACCACAATGACATGCAACAAAGTTACAATACAGTGTCTCAACTCTTTACACATTGCAATTAATGCAATTTCTATTATTTCTTTCCACTTCCCAACAAAAATGTGGTTGGATTATTCAGCGTATGATCAACCTGTGTCAATAAATCCTGGATCATGGTAACATATATGCTTAACCATGCACACTACAGATTGATGCAAACATGTTTTCTGTGAAGGACCGAAAATGATCATGACATGGCCATAGCATGGGTCGTTATTGCTATTGGTACAGAATAATTTATCCACAACAAAATATACAGGTTGCAAGGAAATTTCTAAAGGCATTTTATGATAATAGCTGTTAAAATTAACTATACCCATCTGACAGGTTAAACGTTACACTAACTGACAAGGGATGGCCAAAGGACATAACTGCAGCAAATGTTCTTTTGGTAATATGTTTAAAGGTCAAAACGGCACATTACCGGACATTCGGATTAGATGTATGTGTTGTGAACAGCAATGAAAATACCCAGTTTGTAAGCGCCAGATTAAAAAAAATTATTGATAAATGCTGTTTCCGTCATTCCCACTTCAGAATTAACATTAAAATTTCAACTGAAATATCTCCTGACCAAATTCGTGATGTATATGACCGACTGTAGAAATAAAACCTGGATTAATCCAACATATAGTTATAAATGTTGCTCATTAAATAACAGTACTGATACTCCATATTAAGAGCATTGATTTGCCGTTAAAATGAATTCTGTAATAACGTGTCAACGGTAGCAGTGACAATCGAATACTGCGGTTTTAATGTTTTACGTGTTCACAATTTAATTAACCCATCTTTATGGATTAAAACAAATAATAACATTGCGATTTAAAACGCATTTGATTGCATTTGTTATCAAATATAGTCAATTTTCACTCCGAAGACATTTCCAGCACAGTAGGGTCGGGGGGGGGCACTGTGAATCAGTGCGGGAAGGAAAGATGGCAGAGGTGGGGGGGTTCTTATAGGATCTTTGGCCACTGCTGTGCGCGACCCGTCATTCGCTCCGACCCTCCGTCACCCCACACCCCGTATCTTTGCTCCGCACTACGTCGTCGCCGACACGAAACATCACGTTTCTTTTCTCCAGAGATGCTGCCTGACCTGCTGAGTTACTCCAGTTTTTTTTGTGTCTATCTTCGTATAAACCAGTATCTGCAGTGCCAAGCCGGGCAAAATGACTCGGCATTAGGTTGCCTGGCGGCACTTTGGGTGGTCATTGGCACCAGGGCAACCGCTAATTTCAAGCCCTGATTGATGTATCTATCATTATCATCTCTATAACTAAGTCTCATCTTGACCACTTCCTGTCTGTGCTGAATATTGATTTTAGAAAAAACACTACCATATATCGCTATGCTTTTTGGCCATTCTACTCACAGTCCTCCTCCGCTGAGGCGGCCCCAAGAATATTTCCGATCGTTGAAAAGTAAAAAAGTTATGAGTGTTTTAAAAAATCTTGATCAGCTGATTTGTCCTCTCGCCTGTCAATCACCACAATGAAAGTAACCGCCCTTCCAGGGAGGGGGGAGGGGGGGGGGCAGGACTATAAAATCCCGGATGCCTGGACGTGTCAGTCGCTCTGAAAGATCGCGAGGGAGAGTCCACAACTGATTCTAAGCTGTGAATCAACTGCTGTGAGTCTGCAATGTACTTGCAATAAATGAATTGTTAGCCCTTAATGACAATGTAATGAGTTGTTTGGCAATTTGGTGGCCTGCACTATGCCTGAAATGCTGTGAACTGAATTTGGTGGCCTGCACTCTGCTTGAAATGGAATTTCAAGGAATAGCCGTGATTGAACTACCAGCCCACCATCCCTGAGTGACTGAGCTGCAGCCCACCAGCCCTGAGTGACTGAGCTGCCAGCCCACCAGCCCTGAGTGACTGAGCTGCCAGCCCACCAGCCCTGAGTGACTGAGCTGCCAGCCCACCAGCCCTGAGTGACTGAGCTGCCAGCCCACCAGCCCTGAGTGACTGAGCTGCCAGCCCACCAGCCCTGAGTGACTGAGCTGCCAGCCCACCAGCCCTGAGTGACTGAGCTGCCAGCCCACCAGCCCTGAGTGACTGAGCTGCCAGCCCACCAGCCCTGAGTGACTGAGCTGCCAGCCCACCAGCCCTGAGTGACTGACTGAGCTGCCAGCCCACCAGCCCTGAGTGACTGAGCTGCCAGCCCACCAGCCCTGAGTGACTGAGCTGCCAGCCCACCAGCCCTGAGTGACTGAGCTGCCAGCCCACCAGCCCTGAGTGACTGAGCTGCCAGCCCACCAGCCCTGAGTGACTGAGCTGCCAGCCCACCAGCCCTGAGTGACTGAGCTGCCAGCCCACCAGCCCTGAGTGACTGAGCTGCCAGCCCAAGAATCCATTCGGCCCACAACGTCCATACTAGAACTCCAGAAAGCATTCCCCACTGGCCACCAATATTGGAATTGGTTGAGAGGTGGAATATTGCTTTGGGGGAGCAGCCCTCCCATGTGAACATGGGACCCAGCGGGTCTCACTTAGTCTAGTATGTTATTATATATGCTAGGAGCTTCATATGAACAAGGACTTTCATTGCATATTGGTGTATTTGACAGAGTAATCTGAGCCTGACTCCTTTTTATCATTTTATGGCTTTTGACCCTTGGATTGCTTTCGTCAAGCCTTCCAGAAAATGTAAATGGAATTAGTTTAGCATGTCATACACTTTAACTGTGTGTGAACCTTTTAGTGCTAGTGTGGCATTCAATGTTTATTGGGTGGGATGAATGGGCAAGGGGCAACATTTTAAGGTCCTGGATAGTTGGGGAGAGAAACGAGGAGAAAGAATGTAAGTTTTTGAACTCCTGTGCAGGTGTACATTGACCTCATTTCCGTCAGAGGGGAAATCCCCTCCAAAAGTGAAAGTAGTCAGATTGCATGATTTGTTTTAAATCATGTATCTTTCTAAGAGCTGTACTTAGTAATGCTTACTGCCTGAAAATCATACCTGTTGTGAATGAATGGAGAAAAGGGCCGTCTTTTGGCACGGAGGTAATTTGGCATGAATGAACTTAGTGAGTTTTACACGCAATAGGGAGATGTCTTCATTTTGTGGTAGTGAAATAACCTCTTTGAGGATTAAGGAGGCAGAAGAAGCAAAGAGGATCATAAAGGAAGTCAATGTTCTAGAACGTTCTAAGTATTCCCTCAAGCACAGCTTTGGGAACTGCCCTCTTTACTGAGAACCTGCTTTTATGCTCTTTCCCTCTGAACAAAAGTCAGGATATTATCTGGAGATACACAGAACTGCCAGTTTACAATGAAAGAGCAAAGTGCTGAAGTAAATCAGTGTCAGGCAGCTTTCCAGGAGAATATGGATCGTTCTTCAGGCTGAAGAAAGGTTCAGACCGAAATCACAACCTAGCCATATTCTCTTGAGATGCTGCCTCACACGTTGAGTTACTCCAGCCCTCTGTCCTTTTTTTGGGGGGGACATTATCCATTGCTCTGATCCACAGACTTGTTCCACAATAATAAATTGTCATGCAGGGCTCATGTGCATCTGCACTTTTGCCAAGTATCTTATTGCATCACCTTTTGATTTTTTTCAGTATGACTCAATTCAATACAACTATCCCACCTTTCCTAATCACATTGTCAAGTTTACATGCGGATCCTGCTCTACTGGTTTTGGTGTGAGATTGAGTCAAGAAAATAGTCGAGCATATGTTGGAGTTGCTCCCCTATTACAGTGCAGCCAACAAAGTATCAAGTGACTTGCTGATGATTTGATTTTGGAAAACAATGGACAATAGGTGCTGGAGTAGGCCATTTGGCCCTTCGAGCCAGCACCGCCATTCAATGTGATCATAGCTGATCATCCCCAATCAGTACCCCGTTCCTGCCTTCTCCCCATATCCTCCGACTCCGCTATTTTTAAGAGCCCTATCTAGCTCTCTTGAAAGCATCCAGAGAACTTGCCTCCACCGCCCTCTGAGGCAGAGAATTCCACAGACTCGCCACTCTCTGTGAGAAAAAGTATTTCCTTGTCTCCGTTCTAAATGGCTTACTCCTTATTCTTAAACTGTGGCCTCTGGTTCTGAACTCCCCCAACATCGGGAACATATTTCCTGCCTCTAGCGTGTCCAAGTCCTTAGCAATCTTATATGTTTCAATGAGATTCCCTCTCATCCTTCTAAACTCCAGTGTACAAGCCCAGCTGCTCCGTTCTCTCAGCAAATGACAGTCCCGCCATCCCGGGAATTAACCTTGTAAACTACGCTGCACTCCCTCAATAGCAAGAATGTCCTTCCTCAAATTAGGGGACCAAAACTGCACACAATACTCCAGGTGTGGTCTCACTAGGGCTCTGTACAACTGCAGAAGGACCTCTTTGCTCCTATATTCGATTTCTCTTGTTATAAAGGCCAACGTGCCATTTGCTTTCTTCACTGCCTGCTGTACCTGCATGCTTACTTTCATAGACTGATGTACAAGAACCCACAGATCCCTTTGTACTCCCCCTTTTCCAAATAGGGGAGAAAACCTGGATATAGTAAACAAATTGGGCAGCATCTGTAAAGAAAGTAAAATGTTCATTTTCTTGGTTGAGTGCCTTTATCAGCTAAAACTAATAAGGAAAGAGAAAATAAAACTATGCAGTGTTCATGCAGTAAGTAAGATATGAAGTTTGGGTGAAAAACAAAGTATAGTTTATTTACAGAAGTGGTAATTGCTTAAAGGAAAAGGTTTACCACTGAAGTAGATGACAGGTTGTGCAATTTCTGTGTGTATGTGTCTTTTTTATGCCCTAAACAAACCAGACTACACTCATATTTTCATCTAACCTCAGCAGAATGATATTGTGGTCCTTTCTGTTTCACATGTTTATCTGGCGTACACCTTGTGCTAGCAGATGCGTTGTGATGATTTAATCTTCTCATTCATGCCAAGAAATATCTACTCCTCCTCCACTCTGAAATATCAACTTCATTTCCCCTCCTTGCATTTCCTCATTGGGTTTATGGTGTCTTGTCATATTTTTAAGGGCCTTTGGTTCCCAGTGCAAGATGTGTCCTGCTGAATTTTAAAAGATTTAAAAGAACATTATCTCACTAAGTTAGACGTTTCAAATGGAAGACTCTCTAATATTACATTGGGGGATGCAAAGTGCTAGTGTATCTCAGCGGGTTGGGCAACATGTCAGGAGAACATGGATAGGTGACGTTTTGGGTCAGGACCTTTCTTTGGACTCTTTCCCGATCTGAAATGTCACCTACCCATGTTCTCCAGAGTTGCTGTCTGACCTGCTGAGTTACTCCAGCACTTTGTGCCCTTTTGTGCAAACCAACTTCTGCAGTTCCTTTTTTCTGCAGTTCCTTGTTACATTGAAGTCAGTTTTGTTCATCATTCCAAAGGTCAGAGTCAGACACCAAGGAATCAGACCCGTTGGCACACATAGTCTGCAGTGACAATCAGGCACCCACTTAAACTTCTCATGCCAATCACACTTTATTTTTCCCCATCTTCCCATCAACTTAACTGTCATATGTACCAACAATAGGACAATGAGATTCCTACTTGCACGTAACAAGCCTGTAAATACTATGCACATGGTTAATATAAAATTAACAGGAAATCATTAAATTATTAACACCAGATACCAGTGCAAAAGGAAACCAGTAATCCTTGATACAACCAAAGATAGTTTGTTGGTCTGTGTTGTGTTCAAGAGCCTGATGGTGGTTGGAATGAATCTCTTTTTGAACCTGGTGGTCACATTGGGCAAGTTCTGGCCATTAACCAAAATCACATGTGGTTAAAGTGAAAATTGTCAGATTTTATTGATGTGTATTTTTATACATTTTGGTATTCACCATGTAGAAGTTACATCTATGTTCATACATAGTCCCCCCATTTCAGGGCACCATAATGTTTGGGAGACATGTCTTCACAGGTATTTGTAATTGCTCAGGTGTGCTTAATTGCCTCCTTAACAGTTTTCTCGCTTAACTTTTTTCCCTGTTGCCAGCTGGGCAACCTAGGCAGCTTTTTAGGTTGCCAAATGACAGTTTAGGTGGTCATTTAAGACGGCTTGCATGACGCGTGCGATAATGTGCTCGGACGAAGTGCGTAGTTACCAGTTGGAATTATACTCGATGAAGCATTCACATATTATTTCTGCTTCAAATAAAGTCACAAACTAAACATATTGACCAATCAAGACATGATATATCCCACAATGACATGCAGCAAAATTATAAGACAGTATCTCAACTCTTTACACATTGCAATGAATGCAATTTCTATTAGTTCTTTCCACTTCCAAACAAAAATGTGGTTGAATTATTCAGCGTATGATCAACCTGTGTCAATAAATCCTGGACCATGGTAACATATATGCGTACGTATAGTTGTGAATGTTGCTAATTAAATAACTACAGTACTGATACTCCATATTAAGAGCATTGATTTGCCTTTAAAATGAATTCTGTAATAACATGTTAACGGCAGCAGTGACAATCGAACAATGCGGTATTTATGTTTCACGTGTTCACACTTTAATTAATCCATCTTTATGGATTAAATCAAATAATGGGAATTAAAATACATTTGATTGCATTCCGTTATCAAACATAGTCAATGTTCGCTCTGAAGACAATTCCAAGACAAAAGGGTAAGGGAGGGCGGTGTGTGTGAATCAGTGGGGGGTGGATAGATGGCGGGGGGGGGTGGTTAGGGGGGGGGGGGGAGGGGGGTTAGAAGGCAGTCGGTGCAGAATGGATGGATTGAGGCAGGTGAATTAGTATGTGTTGGTTGGAGTAGGTAAAATTGTGAGGGGAGAGCACGGAGATGTCAGTGGTGTTGAATGGGGGGGGGGGTTCAGTACAGGATGGATGTGGGTAGACAAAAGTGCTGGAGAAACTCAGCGGGTAAGGCAGCATCTATGGAGCGAAGGAAATAGGCAATGTTTCAGGTTGAGACCCTACTTCAAACTGTTTCCCCCCCCCCCCCCATTCTTCTTGAATGGGAGGATCAGTACAGGATGGATGGGGGGGGGGGGGGGGAGATCAGCGCAGGATGAATGGGAAGGGTGGGTCAGTACAGTGTGGGTCCGAGGGTCTGTCCAGGATGAATGGGGATCACTACAGGATGAATGAGGGGAAGGTGCAGGGTAAATGGAGGGTGGGTCAGTACGGGATGAATGCGTGGATTAGTACAGGATGGATGGGGGATCATTACTGGATGGATGGAAGAGAAATGCAGGATGGATGGGAAAGGGGTAAGTACAGGATGAATTGGGGGACCAGTGTAGATGGGTGGGGGTGGTGGCAGGAGAATCAATGCGAGGTGGATAGGGTGATCAGCGCAGGATGAATAGATTGGGGGGGAGATGGGGACGGGAGCACAGGGGATGTCCGTGAGGACTGAATAGAGGCGGGAATGGGGATCAGTGCGGGATGGAGAGGAGGGGTCCCAGGATAAGGGGTGGAGGGGGTTACAAGAGAGAGACAGAGAGAGAACGGGGGCGGCGTATGGAGGAAGGAGGGTCAGCGCTCCTCGGACAACATCGCCCTGCTGCCTTGGCCGTTGGGAACTCCTCGCCACCGCCTCCCTCCTCCGCCAGCCAACAACAAGGTGCAGGGCCGAGCGGTGCAGCTCAAAGATCCTATTGCTATAGTATTGCTACAGCGCTCCCCCCGCTTTCCCTGGCCTCCGCCTTTGCGATGTGTGTGTGTGTGTGTGGTCGGTCAATCCAGCTCGTGGTTTCATCGCTGATGGTCGATCCAGCTCGAGGTTTTTCAGGCGAGTGCCCTCGAGCTTGAAGGTCGAAGACAGTCGCTGAAAGGTCGCAGCAGTGGGACAGGCCCTTTAGGGTGACGGGTAGCCCGACATCGGAATATGTGAGGGTTGGGGCGCAAGACATTAGTTGTTTGAGTGTTTCAAATGGCCTCTGTCACCTATTAGTTGCCAGGCTTTGTTCTGCCCCTCCTCTCTTCTAGCTTTCTTCTCTTCTCTCTCCCACCACCCCAAATCAGTCTGAAAAAGGGTCCTGACCCAAAACGTCACCGATCCGTGTTTTGCAGTGATGCTGCCTGACCTGCTGAGTTAATGCAGCACTTGGCTTTTAAAAAATATTTTAAGCTGCTCTGCTGCGACCTTCAATTTTAGAAAGCCTATAAGCCATGATAGCCCTATCACATTAGATGGTTTAAGTAAGTAAAAAATACATATAATTTTAAGAAGGATGCAAGAAACTGCAGGTGCTGAAATCTTGATAAAAAGACTGTGCTAGAGGAACTCGGCAGTCGGACAGTGTCTGTGAAGGGAAATGGACAGACGATGTTCTGGGTCGGGACCCTTCAGACTGATGAGTTGAAGGAGGGGAACTTGGGAGTGAAAGTTGAGGGAGAAAAGGTTGGCATGAACTAGTTAAGTATTGGGTGGATTCAAATGAGGAAAGACTGGCAGATGGTTGGAGATGGTAAGCAAGGCTGGAGGTGGTGAAGTGGAGAGAAAAAAGCAAATTAGTTCTGGACTGAAGAAGTCTGTCCCGAAACTTCATCTGTCCATTCCCTCCGCATATGCTGCCTGACCTGCTGAGTTCCTCCAGCACTTAGTGTTTTGCTCTGTTTAATGTAATAATTTTACTAAATAGCTCCAGCAGCCCATAAAATGGAATGATTCCTTCACTTAAAAGACCTTAACATTTGTGTTATGTAATACATTTTCCTTTTAACGAATACTTAAAACGAAGCTAATGCCTGCACTACATTCATTTCAATTATGTTTCTCGCTGCAGAGGTTTATACCATTGACGGGAATGCTTATGGAAAGCCCTGCGTCTTCCCATTTAAGTACAGAGGAAACTGGTACCATGAGTGCACCACAGAAACAAATAGAGTGGAGGAATGGTGTGCAACAACTGGTAACTATGACCGAGACAGTAAATGGGGAAAGTGCTTGAAACCAGGCAAGTAACAAAGTTCATTACTCTTAATTTTAAAGTTAGTAGGTTAAAAAGTATTTACGTGGTTCTTTGAATTTGGATGCATTGTGATGTTTTTTTTTAATGTGAATCTGCACTGTGCCTGTTAAAAGGACCACAATTATTATTTGGGTTTCTCAGTAATATCTCAATTATAGATTGGGGAACCAGTTACTCATGCTTGATCCATACAGTATCTATAGTTTTGCATCTTTTTTCCTGTTCATATCTCTCCATCTGTGACGATGCTCAAAACGGTTACCATTACTTGTAGAAAAATCAAATTATAAAACGTACGGTGCCAACCTAAACTGCAGAAAAGCCAAAAAAAAAACCCAATGTTACGCAACCTTGTCTTTGGCAAATCTTGTCGAGGGCAGTGGAAGTCATGGACCAGGTGTGTGATTGGTGTAGATTGGTACTTGGTCCGCAAGGAGGGGCAAAATTAATATTTAACCCCAAATTAATATTTTACAGTCTTAAAATATCAATGTTTTGTACTATCACTGGAAATCAGTTAAATGCGCTTTATAAATCTTACATTTTCTGTTTGTTTAACCCGTAAAAACATTTAGAAAATCATGTCCCAGGGATGGGTGTTTTTTGATTGGGAGAGGAAAGGAGTGATGGTGGAATTGAGGCAGTACAAAAAAATTATCATTCTCCTCTCCGGATAGTTTACTGTGATTTTTATCCCCTGAGACCCATTTCCTTTTCCTTTTCATGGGATGTTGGCTGGGCCACTCTATCGCATTCTCATAAATTAACCAGTTGCTAAACCATAATTTACTCATTTATCTGTACAAAAAAATTATCATTCTCCTCTCCAAGATAGTGCTGGGGTTTCATCTGTATGTTAGATGTTTTGATACACCTTTCTGCTATTTAGTAGAATTATCAGAATTGTATAACACAGAATTTGTTCTTTGGTCCATCCTTGCTGGCCAAGTCAAGAATGTTTTATTATCGTTTGTCCTGAAACGGAACAATGAAAATCTCACGTGCAACAGCAAAACAGATATGGAAACTTAGCATTCTGTGAACACCATTATAAACCAAAAAGATTTGAATATAAGAATCTACAACAATCCTAGCAATTAGTCCACAGAATCCACTGCCCTGTCTTCAACACTTTAATATTTTCAATGGTGCTTTATTGTCACGTGTGTAATGCAAACGCACAGTAAAATTCTTTTCTGACAAACAGTCCAGTAGAGTATCTCCATACCACCCCCGATTAGCAGTTGTACAGAAATAGTCCACTAGTCCATGCATGAGTCGCCATGTTTGACGCCATTTTCCAAGTCCAGTCCACGCTCCAGTAGTTAAGCTGTTTCAGGCAAGCCCCTGCTGCTGCGGGCTTCCAGTCATCGCCTTTTTTTCCTATATTAACAACATATTTTCTTAATTTAACAACTGCAGCCAGAAGTTAATGTTACTTAGACAAGAGTTTTTGTGATTTTTGCCAAACATAAGGTTTTTAACTTTTTTTGGCTTTTTTACATTAGTTGCAGTTATCACTATTTGATTTTTCAGAAACCCATTTAAATTTGTAAATTCTAAGATTAAATGGATGAGGGTTTCAGAGGGGAAAGGGCAATATGTGGAACAGTAACAATCCAGCTTTGGATATTTCGGCAAAACACAAAGTGCTGGAGGAGCTCAGTGCGTCAGGCAGCATCTCTGGAGGGAATGTACAGGCAAGATTTCAGGTCAGGGGCTAGTGTAGATGGGATATGTTGGTAGGTGTGGGCATGTTGGGACGAAGCGCCTTTTCCCATACTGTATGACTCGGAGGTGGATTGATTGGCAGATGGGTGGAGTATGTGATTTAAGGCTAGAGGTGAACAGGAGACAAAAGGGTGTTGGGCAAGGAGAGGATGAAATGTAAAACCAGAACCAATAGTTCAGAAATGGGTGTGCACAGTGTTTGCCCGGGGGAGTGCAAATGCTTTTATTGTCGTTTGGGGCGCACGTATATTTTTCCTCCCTTGCCCCACCCCAAACATACAATTCTGGTGGATGGAAATTTGTGATCTGAAGAGTGCAGCAGCTGAAATTTTTTGCAATTCTCTGCAACTCTGTCAATTAATTCAATATTTTAAAGCAAGTTCATATTTGATGCATCATCCTGCTGTAATGTGAAAAATTACCCGCCCAAGTTCAGTCTGAAGAAGAGTCTCGAACTGAAACATCACTCATTCTTTCTCTCCAGAGATGCTGCCTGGCCCACTGAGTTACTCCAGCTTTTTGTGTCTACCACTTAAGTTGAAATTGGAATGGGGAAAATTTGAGCTCTGGAAAGAGTCTCTGTGCAAACAGTGACTGAAAATCAATATAAAATGCAGATGCACGAATCTGGAAATAAATCAGAAAACATTGGAATGAGCCAGCAAGTTGGGCATCAGCCACTGTGAAATAAGAATTGGAATTAATGTTTCTGCGTGTAGATCCTTCAGAATCCAAGTATTCCTAATATTTTCCCATGAAGACAGGTCTTTGAACAATTTGTTGATGCTGATTTGTAAAAAGCTGCTCATTTGCCAAAAAGGCACAAGGTGCTGGAGTAGCTCAGCAGGTCAGGCAGCACCTGTGGAGGACATGGATAGGTGATGTTTTGGTTCAGGACCCTTATTCAGACTGAACAAGGGTCCCAACTCAAAAGGCACCTATTCATGTTCTTCAGAGATGCTGCCCGACTGAGCTACTCCAGCATTTTATGTTTTGATGATGATCGATTGTGAACCTTGACAATAGAATCGCTTGCATGGGTCTGTAATTGGTTCAAACAGACTTGTTTATTGATTGATCTATTGATTAAGCAGGAAGAAGAAAACACTTGTGCTCTACAATTGTACTACCGGTGGCTTTGTATACATATTTAGAAATAAAAGGCAGCAGTCTGAAGAAGAGTCCTGACCTGAAATATCACCTATCCGCTTCCCTGACCTGCTGCTATTCCAGCGCTTTCTGCTTTTTCTTCAGTTCATTTATCAAATCTTGACCAAACCAACATGATGATGCACATGGTCAATCACTTGAGATGTCACCGTCCATGTATTTATCCTGCAGACCTCTGCCTTTCGTCTCATCCCTTTGTGCACTTAAGACTATGGTGATAGAACCATGAACAACACATCATTGGTCGATCACCATATACATCCAGGGTCTTCATTGCATCTCTTCTCTCGTGCACTATTAGTCAATTATCACCTTAATTTACTTGAGACAAGACATTCACGTAATTGCCATCCTTAAATTTGTTTACGTATACTTCATGCCAGTTCTAGCTTGGGCCTTTAGTTAATGTGGAGATGGCTTGACAAGCTACTCTGGAGTTATA
Organism: Leucoraja erinaceus; assembly: GCF_028641065.1. Taxonomy (NCBI): domain Eukaryota; kingdom Metazoa; phylum Chordata; class Chondrichthyes; order Rajiformes; family Rajidae; genus Leucoraja; species Leucoraja erinaceus. The sequence goes on along the minus strand of NC_073383.1, from coordinate 30,373,408 downwards.
CCATTCTGGAGTCAGCTCTGTAACCTCGAAATACGTTAAAGTAAAGACTACTGTGGTTCTATGACTTTCTGTAATTATACAATTATCTCGGAGGTTCCATGCTACTTTAGCTACATAAACTAGGTTGAACATGTCTAATGGGATAGAAATCAACTTTTTGTCTTAATGCTTCAATACTTTTAATATGCAAGTTAATCTTCGATACTGTTTCTCTCATTTCAAATTTTGTAACGTGCAAGTAAATTTTGACTGAAGAAGGATCCCAACCCAAAACATCGCCTTTCCTTGTCTTCCAGAAATGCTACCTGCTGAGCTACTCCAGCACTTCTTTTGTAAACTAGCATCTGCAGTTTCTTGTGTCTACACCTTACTTTTTGTTTCTCCCTCCATAGATGTTGCTTGACCTGCTGAGTATTTCCAAGATACTGTGTTTTATTTCACATTTTTAGTATCAACAGTATTTTTATATGTTACTGAAAGCTCGTTGTTCTATAGTTACAGAATTATTGCTTTGTTTCCCTCCACAAAGCAAAGATTTATTTTATCTTGCTTTATTTTACCTTCTTTAAAATCAGTAAGTAGACCCATGAATCACGGAGAAAGAAGGAACTGCAGATGCTAGTTTACAAAAGAAGACAAAAAGTGCTGGAGTAACTCAGTGGGTCAGGGAGAAAATGGATAGGCGATATTTTGTATCAGGACTATTCCCGGCCAAAACGTTATATAGAACTCAAACCAGCGCCTATCCCATGTTTTCTGGGATGCTGCCTGACTCGTTGAGTTACTCCAGCACTTTGTGTCCATGAATCGTAATACTGTTTGTATTTATTGAACACGTTCTATTTTACTTCTATTGCTGATTTTTGTTTAACAGATCCTGAATGTAAAACATTCTGGGAGACAGACAACACAGGGCAGATTTGCTACCATTTTAACTTTCAGTCTTTCCTTTCCTGGTCTGATGCTCGACTTTCCTGTCAGAGTCAAGGAGGGGATCTATTGAGTGTTCCTGATCCACAAGTTCAGAAGTATATTGCTGGTGAGTTAAAAAGCAAATCATAAAGAAAATGAGCTGACAAAAGAAGAAAATATTTATATTTTTTTTAATGCATTTGCAATTTATGATTTTTTTTTTAAGCAAATAAGAGTTGGTCTTGGCATAATGTTTGGCAGGGCCTGTGGTCCAAAGGGTCTGTTCTTGTGCTCTACTGTTATGTTCAATGTAAGTACACCAGTGTCATTTTCCCAATGAACATAACGAAGGTCAATTGTTTTGAATTGTCAACCCTGTGGAATTTGGCAGTGGAGGCCCAGTCAACAGATTTTAAAGGCAGAGATAGTTAGATTCTTGTCTGGGATTATGGGGAGAAGGCAGGAGATTAGAGTTAAGAAGGAAAGATAGACCAGCCATGATTGAATGGTGGAGTAGACCTGATGAACCGATTGGCCTAATTCTGCTCCTATCGCTTAAGTTGTGGTGCTGGGTTTTAGATATAGATCTTTGGAAAAAAACTTTCCGTCGGGCAAGTAACGGCTATACAATGGCACTGGAGGTTTGCCATTGATGATTTGTTTTGCTGTCAAATGGTCTTCAAATAATGGCAAATGATCCACATAGTCCATGCTTTCATCATGAATTTTGGACAGTCAGCATGTGGAGGGAGTGAGTACAGTGTTACAAGGTGGGGCAGGTCATTGGAGGACATCTGCCTTCTGAAGGTGAGTGTTAGGCCCATCCTTTTGTCTGCTCCATTGAAGGAATTGGTGATGACTTGGGATCAGTTTCCAAGCTTGTAAATATGTAAATTGGTGGGCTGAATTTGGGGCGCCCCCGGTTTTGGAGTAGAAAGAAGTAAGTCAGTAGATTTACAGAATTGTACAGCTTGTGAATGGGCTATTCGGTTCCACGAACTTACAGTTCATGCAGCTGATGGGTTTCCTGTTTGTCCATCATGAATCCAGTGCGTCATTGCAACAATTCTCTTCCCAATTTCCCCAACTGCAATAATGTGCCTTGCATTGAACAAACTGCCTGCTGGAGTGGGCTTAATCTACAGGATGGACGGGGAGCACGTTTGCTGTTCATAAGTGAAAGGAGCAGAATTAGGCCATTCAGCCCATCAAGTCTACTCCGCCATTCAATCATGGTTTATTTATCTCGCCCTCTCAACCACTTTCTCGTGCCTTCTCCCTATAACCCCTGACACCCGTACTAATCAAGTAACCATTGGTTATCTGTCCTGAAGAAACTAGTGATGGTACTGACAGCCTAGATCAGGTAAATGCACAGTCTTTTTCCCCAGAGTAGGGGTACCAAGAACCAAAGGACATGGCTTTAAGGTGAGGGGAAAGATTTAATAGAAACCTGAGGGGTAACTTTTTTACACAAACGGTGATGGGTATCTGGAACGAGGAGATAGGTCAGGCAGGTACAATTGCAATGTTTAAGAGACATTCAGACAAGTATATGGATAGGATAGGTTTAGAGGGATATGGGCCAAGCACGGGCAGGTGGGACTAGGGGCAGAGAGGATATGGGGAATTGACGTGACTGACGGTATGGTGTTCCGAATTATTGGTCTGAATAGCTTGTTCTCTTGTGTAATTTGTACTTAAATTACTGTTTGCCAACTGTGAATAGTTGCATTGCAGCAAGAATTTTGTCAATGCAGTTTTCTATTTTACAGTATGATGGAATTTTGTGTTTCCTTTGACTCCCACTGCTGCCACCCAGTCTCTCAGCAAAGGCAGGGTGGTTCTGCTTTCTGCATTGGTAGCCATTCAAATAAGCTGGAATTGTTACTAGGCATCGTGGGCTAATGCCAACTCCTCTTGCCCTCTACTTTCAATTCATCTTTCAACCACTAGGTAGTTTCAACCACTAGGTAGTTTTGGAGAGTTTGGGGTTGGCGGTTAAATCTCAATCTTGTTATAAAATAAAAACATTAAAAATCCCCCTTGCATTGAATGCCTACTTGATTTTTATGACTAAAAGCAAGGAGTGTGGGCCAGTCTTGGCGAAATGGGAACATGGTGATGTTGTCCTGGCCTAGTGGTTAAGGCAATGGACTAGAAATCCATTGAGGATTCCCTACGCTAGTTTGAATCTTGCCAACTACAGGAACAGCAGCTCTGGCCGTGAAACATTGCGTGGGGAGAAGGCAGGAGAATCGTGTAGAAAGGGAAAGGTAAATCACCCATGAAAGTTGTTTTGAATCGCAGACTGGCCTTATCCATCACCGTAAATCAATTATCTGTCCGTCCAGAAGTCCGTGTCAGTATCTCCTGTTGCCATTTTTTGTTTTGCCAGCTTCTTGATTTGTCTGGGTGAAAAGTGGAGTTACTGCCGTTTCATTTTGCTCATGCCAATTTTGCTCCATTTGACCTCAATTCCACTCCCTTCCCCACCACATCCACTCTACATTACTTTTGTTTAGTTTATTGTCACATGTACTGAGGTACAGTGAAAAACTTTTGTGTGTTAACAAGCCAGCGGAAAGACTACATGTTTGCAATCGAGCCGTCCACAGTGTACAGATAGATACATGATAAAGGGAATAACATTTAGTGCAAGGTAAAGTCCGATTAAAGATAGTCCCGAGTGTCTCCAATGAGGTAGATGGGAGGTCAGGACCACTCTCTAATTGTTGATATGCATGTATTTGAGGCAAGATAGCAGTGTGACGTAGAGATGCTGTGTACAGAACCATTGATCAAGCCAAAATGTTTCAGTTTGAGCTGAGAAGATGCATTCAGAGCTTTTACACAGCACCTTAATTTGTTTGGTGTCAATTAATTACACCTCTTGGGTTTTTTTTACAGAGCAGGCAAATATTCCAAATAAATTGTGGATTGGTCTGAATCAGCTGAACGTGGCCGGCGGCTGGCAATGGTCAGATGGGACACCTTTAGACTTTGTCAATTGGGACGATGGTAAATATTTTTCAGATAAAGCTGTTATGTCACTTTGGTTGAAAATGTATTGTGTACAATAGAAGAGATACGAAGACAAACAACCAGGATGCTGATCACAGTAGCAAGTCACAACATATTTACATTTTTTTAAATATAATTTAATGGAGTGGCTTGGTGTCAACATGATGAAGGTAATTTTCATATTTTGTTTTTTTTTGGTTGTTTTATTCTACAATCACTTTGCTGTTTCTTCATTATTATATTTTTATTTTATACTAGTTTGGGGCTACAGCATAGAAAGAGGATCTTCTGCCGACCATATCCATACAGACCATCGATCACCTGTTTGCACTAGTTCTATGTTATCCCACTTTCTGATGCAGGTATAAGAGAGCTCTCAGCACCTAGTCTTTCCACCAGTCTTTCCATCCCCTTTGGAAACTTTTATTGCTGTTTATCAACATGAGGACCAAAGTTGTGCCGTTGAAAGTAAAATAAGCCATTATGAGACTAAGAAACAAGGATAAAACTGTTGGAGACATCAGCCAAACCTTAGGCTTACCAAAATCAACTGTTTGGAACATCATTTAAGAAGAAAGAGCTTACTAATCGCAAAGGGACTGGCAGGCCAAGGAAGACCTCCACAGCTGATGACAGAAGAATTCTCTCTATAATAAAGATACAGTTCAAAGTGCTGCACAGGTTATACTATTCAAAAACCAAACTGAACAACATTTTCCCCAGTGGTTCCCCTCTTTGCTATGTGTCAGTTCCAAGAAGCCTCTTTAACCCACAGTTTTGTACTCTGTACAAAAATAAAAACTTTTGGATGGAAGTATTCAGCACCCTCTCCAATATACTGAAAATCCCATTAGAACCAGACACAAAACTGATAATACTGGGAATATCAGAGGTATTAAATCGACTTTTTTTTCAGTGACGCTTTGTCGGCTATGGACTAATATCAGCAAAAGAACATACTTAAATTCTGGAAAAATGCTGAAGCCCCTCCATAGAAGATGTGGATTACAGAAATGACAGACACATTACATCTAGAGAGAATTAGGTTTATCTTGAATGATAAACTGAAGCAATTTTTTAAAAATATGGTCACCTTTTATTGATTTTCTCGAACAACACAATATTTGAACACAAATTCAAAATTACTCGTGGGACTGGGTGAACGGGCATATGGGTGGGTCAACGGGTATATCTCCCCTCCTTTTCTTCTCATTCACCTCCAGCCTTGGTTACGACATCCATCTGCCAAATATCCCTCCTCATCTGAATCTACCCATCACTTGTCAGTTCTTGCCCCACCCCTTCACCCGCCTCTCTCCCAGCTTTCTCTCCTCTACCCCATCAGTCTGAATGTGGGTCCCAACCTGAAACGTTATCTGTCCATTTCCCTCCGTGGATACTACCTGACTTGCTGAGTTCCTCCTTCCTGCACTTTTTTTTTTGCTCAAGATTTGGCCCCTGCGATCTCTTATTTCCCTGGCTAATCCATACTGGCTTCAACTCCTCTCCTCTTCCAGTTCCACATGCCTTCAATTCCTTGATTTTTCGTAATTTAAATATAGCAATGATCTGACCATGCCAAACTTGGGTGGAGAATTCCAGAAATCCACTCCTATGGGTGAAGAAATGTCTATGCTCTATCACTTTTTTTTCCCACTGAATTTCTTGTGCATAATTCCTTCCATCCTGCTGCCTTATTTGATAAATTGGTTAGTTGATCAATTTATGACATTTGTAAGATGTGACGTACATCTAATGTTAACTTACCGAATAAATAATGTAGAGTCTGCGCATGACTGCATGGCTTTGCTCTGGTTTCCTCTGACATCCCAAAGATGTTCCAGTTTTTAGGTTAATTGGCCTCTGCAAATTGCCCCTCGTGCTTAGGGAGTGGATGCGAAAGTGGGAAAACATAGAAGAAGTATGAAGATAGGCTTGGACTCCGGGCTGAGAACTTTTTCCAATGCAGTATCTCTAAAATAAATACTGGACCATTGTTTCAGATGAAATTATTTTTAATTTTAGGTATGCTTGGATTATATCATCTTGAGGAATCCAGTTGTGCTGCACTGAGCTCGGAGTCTGGTCACTGGCAGGCAAGATCTTGTGAAGCTGCTCTACCATATGTATGCAAGAAACCCTTCAATCAGACAAGATTAGAGTCCATCGGTAGGTATAATATAATGATTCAATAATACTTTATTGTCATGTACCTCAAAACAATTAAATTTTAAATTTTTTGCATACAATCCGGTAAAAGCGTACAGCAGACTTCACATAGCCAGTAGACAAAAGAGTCGACACATTTCTGGCACCGACAAAGTTTCAAAAGATTTTGCTATAGTCTTGCCTTCTCGCTGCGGCGAAGCAGGCCTGCCATCGCACGTGGCCGCAGGCGGCCTGCTGGGTCACTCTTTGTCTTGGCCACACTGGGTCCCTCTACTTTCTCAATGGTTCATCGCCGGGTCCCTCTTTGCTCTTTCTGTTTCTCCCAGGTGCCAACAGTCCTGCTTTAAACATTCTTTGGACCCCAAGATTTTGATTATCTCCTTTATGTAATTTGGTGCCATTTTTGGTAATACAGGTGCACAACCTTTTATCCGAAATTCCAAATAACGAAAAGCTCCGAATAGCGACATTTTTTCGGTCCTTGAAGAAAGGTCCTTGAAGACATTCACTGAGGGCGGCCCGCAGAGGTGACAGCGGAACCTCCGGTCGGTCCTCGAAGAAAGGGGAACTAAATCCCCATTCATAAAAGAGAAGGTGAGGGTATATTGCGCGGGAGGGTTAATAATTGACTATCTGCTGCTGCCTGCCCGCTGAGTTAAAAAGTTCCCACGGTAGACTCACGATACACAGTGATCCCCAGGCCCACTGCAAGCACGGAGATCCCAGAGACCCACAGCCAGCAGCAGCCCAGCCCCGTTCCAACTCCAGAGGAAAACTGCAAACTGGCCGGAGACATCAGGACCACCAGAAGCCGCTCCCCGATGGGCTGCTACGGCGACAAGTGGCAGTTCGCCCACAGCCCGAGCTGCGCCCCCACCCCGATCGGGCGACACCGACCCCCCAGCGCCCCCTGCAAGCACGGAGACCCCAGATCAGCAACCCAGATCAGCAACCCAGCCCCGCTCCAACTCCAGAGGAACACTTAGGGGCAGAAGCTGATGGTGTGCAAGGTACGTCTTGTTCTTGGGGTGGCGGATGAGGGGGCGCAGTTCGGGCTGTGGACGAACTGCCACTTGTCGCCGTAGCGGCCCATCGGGGAGGGGATTCCTCTGGAGTTGGAGGGGGAGGGGGCATTGTGCTGTTTGATCGCCCCCTGCTATCCCAGGGACAGGGAGACACAGCGGCTTTTGAGAATGGTGGGCAATCACTTCCAAAGTTCTGCCCACACAGTCGGTACACCTCTCCTACACTTGTCTCCCGCACTAAGATCATCTCGCAGAGAATGATCCCAGCCTAACCCTCCCTATTCTTTCCTATTCTGCAAGAAAAAACTACATTGAAGACTCAAACTCGCAATCGAGTAACTGCCGGGATCGAGGCGCAAACTCGCGACCTTGTGGATATGAGCCGAGCACTCTATCACTGAGCCAGCCGTTAAAATCTACGCTAAAAATCTTCCATTCCTAAAGCCGAAAAATTCCGAATTACAAAAAGTGTCTGGTCCCAAGGCTTTTGGATAAAAGGTTGTGCACCTGTACTCCAGTTAAACATCCTATGACATTTGGTAACTCAAGTCAAACAAGTCAAGTGTGCTTTATTATCATATGTACCGGAATGAAACAATGAAATTCTTACTTGCATCAGGACACAGGTTTGTGAACCAGGAAGTGCTTGTGATGATGATAACAACACAATGGCTTTGGTTTTCTCAGAGGTGGTGGGGAATTTCTGATCATCCAGTCCAGTATGTTGGACAAGCTGTCTGATGTTTTTAAAAAAAAATGCAGAGAATTATATTCTGCACTCTGGATTTTCCCCTTTGTTCTATATATTGTACTTGAGTTTAACTTGATTGTATTGATGTATTGTGTGATCTGATCTGTTTGGATGGCACACAAAACAAAGCTTTTCCCTTTACCTCAGTTTATGTGACAATAGAAAACCTAAACTTTCAGACTGATCAAGCAAGGCAGTATGAAGTAGGATTGGGTCCATGGCACCAGTTGAGTAGAAATTGAACACAATGTTTTCTGATGTTGCGAAAATGCAACCTATTAATGAGAAGAAGGCTACTACAAAATAGACTATTTTTGGAGGGCACTGGACGTAACAGTGCGGCAGGAGAACAAATAGCCTTTGTCACATAGTCCACTTATCTGCCAATCAACCCCCCTCCTGTATCCACTGATCATTGCCCCACTTTTTTTTTTTCTCCAGCTTTCTCCCCCATACTCAATCATTCTGAAGAAGAGTCTCAACCTGAAATGTCACCTGTCCATTCATTCCCTCCACAGATGCTGCCTGACCTGCTAAGTTCCTCCAACACCTTGTATTTTGCTTGACATTCCAGCATCTGCAGTCTCTTGAGAAGCCATTGTAATTGGTTTGGTTAGAATAGAATGAAAGATGATGAATATGACTCCATCCAATAGTAAAATGGGACAGGCATTGGGGGTGGGGGTCATGTGGCTCTTAATGCATTCTATTTTCTTGGGAAATATTGAGGAAATCAACTGGCGTACATTGGTTGTGGCCAGGGGGGGAGAGGTGATCTCTTCCAGGCACAACATTTGACATACATGATCAGATATTGGCACCCAGTGCCTGATGTGCATCTCTGTTTTTTGTTTCAATGCATTGTTCATCAAAGCACTAGAATTTATCTTGTGATATGCAGATCAGGGTCCAAGAAATAACATTTGGAGTATTTTTTAACCTTGTTTAACATTGTGGGAAACGTTCCTGGCAAATGAGCCTATTCATTGAAGGAATTCGATGCCCTTGAGAGCAGTTAGTGGAATTATGGAAAACAGAATGCCACTTACCACAATAGAGAAGTAAGCGCATTTTCACAAGAAAGATCAGGTGAAGGCACCTGAAACAAATAACTATTTAATATGCGTATTTTCTAGGAAATATAAATATTTACGTTTACATAATGTGTCACAGTCATAGTCATACAGCTCGGCAATAGGCCTTCACTCCAACTTGTCCATGCTAACCAAGTTGCCTATCTCAGCTAGTCACATTTTTCCGCATTTGGCTCGTATCCCTCTAAACATTATGATCTTAAGATCTTGTGATTTTATCAGTTCCTTTTTTTGTAAATATCACAGCAACATGAACATTTTTGCTATTTCATCTATTGACAACTTTTTAAATTGATCTATTTGCTTTCAGACCTGGAAATGGTCCTACTTCTGGTACAAACGCTGGGATTAAGTGCCTCAAGATTGCATCTTTTGCTGACACTGAAATACAGGGCAAAATTGTTTGGGACTGAATGAATGCTGTTCTTGAAAGTAACCTGACTTGACCATTTCAGTTCCTGTACCTTGCCTAATAATAACTAAATGAAAATGTTTTTGTTGACATGTTTTTGAAAATATAGTCTCCAAATTTACTACTCTATTTTTATTTTTTTTCAATAATTTTGGAATTTAAGGGCGGTGTCAGTAATCATGATGTGACACCAAACCCTATTTGTCACATGGTTATCTTTTTGGCCAGCTGTCCCTTTATCTATATTGGGCTCCAGCCCTGTCAATCTGCTGAAGGCTTAACCCCCTATCAATTCAGATCCAAGTGGAGCTGACCATCAATGCAGCATTTATTGTCTGTTCCCAGCCCATAAAGAAATAATTTCAAATGGTTGCATAAATCGTTATGAAAAATCTGGATGTTCTGTTTCCGTGCTGTATAACTCCATGAATCAGTTAGTTACATGAAAAAAATTTTTTTTTTAAATTTCCGAATGTTAAAACTTTTTTTATTTACTTTGGTCAACAGTCCTATTGCAGCTTTTTTTTAAATTGAGACACGGCCGACAGCTTCTCAAGATTTACTGTAAATCCCATTAAATCTCCAGATAAAAATTCCAAGAATCACAAGAAATTGGTCATCAAGCCTCACTTAAATATTTAGCGCAGACTGCATCAACCAGATCTTCTTGAGCAGATAATGTTGGGTGTTTATATTTTTAGAGTTGGCTGTACCTGTCAAAATGATCAAAACCGCATTCCTGCATCTCCTGCCAAATGCAGTAGTTCACCTTCCTTTCCAGAAATGTCCATTGGGAAAACTGGATCATAATTTAGAAAATGTGTCATACTACTTGGGATAATCCAGTTTCTGCTGAAGATACTTAAACAGACATTAGATTCTTTGTTTACATATCCATGAGGCATGAGGTCAGCATCCCCTGACATTTAGATGGCAAAGTGCTAGAGTTACTCAGTGGGTCAGGCAACATCTCTGGAGAAAAGGCTGGGTGACGTTTTGGCCCTCCTTTAGACCCAAATCGTTAATCTGAAAAAGGATCCCAACCCAAAACATCACCCGTTTTTTCCAGAGATGCTGCCTGACCCGCTGAGTTACTCCAGCACTGTAAGTCTATCTTTGGTATCAACCAGCATTTGCTTCTATGCTTTGATGGCCAGAACTAGTTTCAGAAATTTGTGCAGTTTGAGTCTGAAGAAGGGACCTATGTAGCCTATCCACATCCTCGAGCTGCTGCTGACCCACAGAGTTACTCGTACTTTGTGTCCTATCCTAGTTTCACCATGTTTATAGCTATATTTGGGGTGCAGGTTAATCTGACCAAACTCTGTTCTTGTAAAACAAGTACAGTGGGAAGCACTTTCCAACCAAAATTATTTAACCACTTTTTTTACATAATGTAATGTTGAAAGAACATGATATAATGTTGAAAGTAGACACAAAATGCTGGAATTACTCAGCGGGTGAGGCAGCATCTATAGATAGAAGGAATGGGCGACGTTTCGGGTTGAGACCCTTCTTCAGACTGATGTCAAGGGAGGGGGTGGGACAAAGATAGAATGATGACGGAGGCAGTAAGACTAGTGGAAGAACTGGGAAGGGGAAGGAGAGAGAAAGTAAGGGCTGTCTTGTTAATGTTGGGTGTTTATATTTAAAATTGTTAACATTCTTTGTTGGTTTGTAACAGATTCTTGGAAGTACTTCAACACAGAATGTGAACCCAACTGGCTTGCCTACAATGGCTTCTGCTTTTTTATGCATAAGGAAGAGTTGAATTGGGGTGATGCAAGTAGCTTCTGCAAATCCAATGAAAGTGAACTCATCAGCATACACTCATTGGCGGATGTGGAGCTGGTAGTCACCAAGCTTCATGAAGGTAAGACTGCGCCCAGTACTTTAGAGATGCAGCATGGAAACAGGCCCTTCGGCCCACCGAATCCACGCTGTCCAGCAATGCCCGTACACTAGCACTATCCTACACTTGAGCGACAATTTACGGAAGCCAATTAACCTACAAACCTGAAGTCTTTGGAATGTGGGAGGAAACCGGAGCACCCGGAGAAAACTGGATAGGTGACGTTTTGGATCTGGACTACCTTGCCAGTGGTCAAAATTGAATTTCTAATCTGCTACATTGTTGGTCCGATGATTTTTTTGATCTTTAAAATGGTGGATTTCTTTACCGTACTATTCACAGTTGTATTTCGATAGCTATTGTTATTTGTTCTTTAGCCTACAGATCTGAGGTTTGGACAGGATTAGGTACCACCAGTTTTCCAGCCTTGTTTAACTGGTCAGATGGATCTACCGTGACATTCACTTACTGGGACAAGGGGGAACCCAATATCCCCTATAACACCACAACACACTGTGTATCCTACTCGGGAGAGGCAAGTTCTGTACTAACATATTACTTTGACCATCTCACCCGTGTGATCCTGTTAGTTTGTTAATATGTGGCTAAGACTTAATTTTAAATGGTAAGGAGGCAACTGTCCTGATTCGGGGAGAATGTTTAGCTTATCTCTGCCTTGGATGCGTGACAACCCTTCAGTTGGCTACTGAAGCTTTAATGACATTTTACCGCACACACACACACACACACACACACACACACACACACACACACACACACACACACACACACACACACACACACACACACTCCTTTCAACATTCTAAAGGGACGACCTTCCATGACTTAATTTAGAGGTGCAGCATGGAAACAGGACCTTCGGCCCACCAAGTCCACACCGACCATTGATCACCCGTCTGCCCTAGTTCGGTTATCCCACTTTCCAATTCACACCCTACACGTTAGGGGCAATTTAAACGCTATATAACCTACAAATCCACTCATCTTTGACTTAACCAGAGCACTCGGTGTAAACCCACATGGTCACAGAGAGAACGATCATACTCCACACAAACAGCACCTGAGATTCAGGATGGAACCAGGGTCTCTGATGCTGTGAGGCAGTAGCTCCACCAGCTGCGCCAATGTGCTGCTCTTCATTGGTAATTGATTGTTAAAATCATCTGGGGCATCTCAATGTCCTGTAAGTATTACTTTCCTTTAATGTTATAGGGTATTGCATTCAACAAAAATGAATATTGATTAAAAATTATTGATAGGGAACCTTTATACTTTTATATTTTACAGTTGGGTCGATGGAAGGTTGAACAATGTGACATGAAGCTACCATATGTTTGTAAAAAGGTGGGCAAGGTTAGGAATGAAACGGGTCTGGCTGATGTAGGATGCCCACAGAATGAGGTAATTACTTTATACCCTTGAGGTGCGCATGTAATTCCTTGTTTTTGGGGGGGGGAAAGACACGAAATGCTGGAGTAACTTAGCGGGTCAGGCAGCATTGCTGAAGGACACGGATAGGTGATGTTTGGGTTGGAATCCTCATTTCCCCTCACCTGTATTCACCTATTACCTGCCATGCTTTGATCAGCCATGATCATATTGAATGGCGGTGCAGGCTTGAAGGGCCAAATGGCCTACTCTTGCACCTATTTTCTATGTTTCTATGTCCTGCCTCTTCTCTCTTCCAGCTTTCTTTCTGTCGTCTCAACCTCCCCCCACCCTGCAATCAGATTGAAGAAGGGTCAGGACCCAAAACATCCCCTATTCATGTTCTCCACAGATGCTGCCCAACCCACTGAGTTATTCTAGCACTTTGTGCCTTTTTTGTAAAACGGCATCTGCAGTTTCTTGTACCTTTGCATGATTCTTTTACGGTAACTTTAGACTGTTCATCTTATATTTAAATATACTTCATAGAAACTTATTTTAACACAAACACTTTTTCCCCATAATCAAGTTTGGCTAACAATTAACAATGTAGGAAGGAACTGCAGATGCTGGTTTAAACTGAAGACAGACACACAAAGCAGCTTTATGTGTCTATCTAACAATTAGCTATCCCGTGTATTATCAGTTCAATATATTCACTCAGTATTGCTTCAAAAATTGTGATGCTGGGTGTCACTTTTCCTTTGCTGTAAACCCAACAATATTTCCTGCTGAGATTTTTTTCATTGTGTTGTACACCTGCATCCTGTGTTATGGTCCAATTAGCCATGAATTTATCCCTGCAATTCCACTGTAATCTCAATTTGGAACTCCCATAAAGAGATGTTTATTTAAATCGGGTTTGTTGCACAAGCGGATAGTTGTGGCAAAGGATTGGGATATATGAGGCAAGGTCAACTAATGACTCATTCAAACTATCTACGAGAATACGCTTCACACTTTATATCCAGAAGACAAAGGTCTTCTACTTCACTTTTCCCTACATTGCCCCTGACAAGAAAGGTCCGCTGAGAAATAGAAAATGTGGATTATTTTTCTGCACCATAGAGCCAACTCCTCAGTGAAGGTGAGATGTCAACGATTACATTTACCATCATCTTCAATGAATCTGCACAGATTTTGGCCAATGACTAAGAGTTTGAAGGTCCAGCCCCCAAAAGTTTGTGGTCATCAGATTCCTGAAATAGCCCCTCTATTCTCAGTTCTCTCTGGCAGGAGATGATTTGAGTATCTTCTCAAAGCTTCCTAGAGAAGGTGCACCACCCCCATTGACTTGTGGGAATCCCTGTTCCATCGTGTTCAAAATTGAGGAGTATTTGATGGCATTGATGACTGATGTCCAGTGCACCATCTATCAAATGACCTTTGTCTAAAATAACCTGCCACACTTGTGGCAGAATCTGCAGATCCCCATGTTGGGCTTATCAACAGTCACCAAATTATATTACAAAAACGCAAAGTGGATCAGGCAGCATCATAGGTGGAAAATGGATAGGCAACATTTTTAGTTGGGATCCTTCTTGAGTCAAGGGTCCCAACTCCAAACAATAGTCTCCATTTTCCTCCATAAATGCTGCCTGACCTCCAGCACTTTGTGTTTTGCTCAAGATTTCAGCATCTGCATTTTGTTATGTCTCCAAGAAAGAGATTAGCCACTTAATCTTGCCAGCACACCGATAATCCAACACTCCAACCACACACATGTAACACAACGCAATTGCACAAAATACTGAGGGCACTCAGCGAGTCGGGCAACGTCTATGGAGGGAATGGACAGGCGATGTTTCACTTCTTGATTTTATCTGTCCATTCCCTCCACAGATGCTGCCTGACCCACCGAGTTGCTCCAGTACTTTGTGTTTTGCTCCAGATTCCATCAGCTGCAGTTCCTTGTGTCACTAAATTGGAGAGCATCCTTGGACTCATCAACAACCACCAAATTGGAGAAAAACACAAAATGTCAGAGTAACTGGGCAGGTCAGGCAGCATCTGTGGGAGGAAATTGATAAGCTTCCTTGCTCCCAAGAAAGATGTATGGCAAGCAGGAGGCACAAGAAACTGCAGATACTGGAATATTGTGCTGCAAGTAGTTGGATTAGGGAGAACAATTAAAAAGACCAACCGACGTATCATACTGAAAACCGGAAAACTGCAGGAGCTGGAAATCCGAAATATCGCAACACTCAGCAAGTCTGGCGGCTTCTATCAGGGGAGCAGTTTGAAATTTCAGATCAGAGATTTTAAAGCGGGAATGAAAAAGTGGAAAAGCAATTTAGTTATATGTAGAAATGGTGAAAGGCAGGTCAGAGAATGTTGGAAAGGCCCAACACATAAAGCAGTATCTGTGGAGATCTTTGTCTTCTATTCATCCCTCGTCCTCGCTGCAACGTATAGCTAACATTTTATATTTTCCCAATTCTAATGTAGGCTCTTTGACCTGAGACCTTGACTCTTTCTTGGTCCAGAGATTCTGCTTGTCCGAAATGTTTCCAGATTTTCAGTTTTTTTAATTTCAGACACAAAAATGGGGATATTGTAACTGAGTTAGGGGTTTACTGCTTGAAAAATGCACCATAGAAATGAGGCCCTTTAGTCCACTACGATCATTGATCTCCCGTTCACACAAGTTCTATGTTATCCCACTTTCTCATCCACTGCTTGCACACTAGGGGGAAATTTACAGAAAGCCAATTAACCCACAAACCCACACATCTTTGGGATGTGGGAGGAAACCGGGGCATCTGGAGGAAACCCACGTGGTCATGAGGAGTGCAAATTCCACACAGAACAGTTAGTAAGATTAGAGATGAAAGGAGACAAGTAGTCAGGCTACCAGACCTGGTGGAATCCTTGGACAGGGAAGTACGGAATATGTTAGAGCCACACTACGGGAATATTGAAGATTACAAACCAATTGAGGAAGATGTTTAATAGTTTTAAAAGTATTAAAACACTTTTTTTTAATCGTACCATATGCACCAAAACAAATTATATTACTGTTTCAATCTCTCACCATATGTCTTTTTTTCAATACCTGTCGGAATCGAACCCTGGATCTCTGGCTCTGTTACGCAACTGTGCCACTATGCCGCCCTTTTTGTAAATAAAAACAATGTTAGCATATTCAATATTAACATATTACAGCCTTGGTTCAAGCAGCAGCGAAAACATTTAATTTAATTGATTTGTTTTATCTTTTTTAAGAACTGGAAAAGACATGGAAATTACTGCTACAAACTTGATCCAATAGAAGTAGATTATGATTCCAAATGTCATCTTACGATACAAAACAGGTACACGAAACTTCATACTTTACTTTTTGAATAATTTTACATTGAATAATTTATTTTAAACATAATATTTGTATGTAAAGTATGACTCTTGTCACCAGGGTATTAATTTGCTTCAGCCTGTGAGTGGCCCCTTTTAACACATGGACATCTACTTGCATGCAATTTTCCATGAACTTTATCATACAGCATAAACCAAAATTTGGAATGCAGTAATATGCTTTTGAGTGAGAAAATAGCTTACTCTATAAACACAAAGCATATTGCTATAAAGTGCCTCAGTAACACAGCGTCTGGAGAAGATGCATAGGTGATGTTTCTGGTCAGATCCAACTGGAGAAGGATCCCAATCTGAAATGTCACTTATCCATGTTCTCCAGAGAAACTGCCTGACATGTTGAGTGCCTCCAGCACTTTGTGTCTTTATTGTGGATATTTTAAATTTATAAATAGGTACCAAATCCCCCAGTAACATAAATAATACTTAAAATAGAAGTATTTCTCCACTGTCCTAAAGACGTCTCACATTTCTTCCAGGATACGGATCTTGTGGTCATACCGATTAAGTCTTTCACATAAAGTTTAATTTACCTTTGCTTTACGTGATCTTCAATCTGGAATGAGAATTTATTCAAACTGAACAAAACATCACAACACCAGATGGTGAAATATAAAGTTAATTTGATTTAACCATGTATAAATTACATGCATGTAGCAGAATAGTCACCACTCTTATGTTTTGTGATTTGTCTCATGAAGTAAATATATATTTTTCCTAAATATGCAGGTTCGAGCAAGAATTCATTAATAGTCTAATTGCAAAACACACCTCAAAATTTGGCCACTACATCTGGACAAGTTTGCAAGATAAAAATGGTACAGGAGAATACACATGGTCTGCACAAAATAAGGAGAGAGAACCTGTAACCTATACAAACTGGAATACATTTCAACCAAGTATGTAACAGTGTATTTCTGTTTTTAAACACTTATCACTCTTGTATTTGTTTTCAAAACAAAAAGAGGTTCAGTATGTTTATATTGTGCCAGGTTTAAAACTGAGCCATATGGATCTGTTCTTCATTCCCTTTCAGAGTTGATCTGTCTTAACTTGAGCATGGAAAGCTACACTTGGCTCAGTATATTTTGTGCAAGGTTGGAATAAACTATCTCAGATCATTTCCTATGATTGCTTGATAGATGTAGCATGGAAGCAAACCCCTTGGCCACAATGACTATCAATAGCCCTTACACGCTATTTCCATGTTAAGCCACTTTTGCGTACATTCCCTGCACACTTGGGGCAATTTTATAGAGGCCAATTAATTTGTAACCCTGCACGCCTTTGAGCTATGGCAGGAAACCCATGAAGAACATGCAAACTCCATGTAGACAGCACTCAAGGTCAATATTGAACCCACGTCTCAGGCCCTGTAAAGCAGCAGCTCTACCTGCTGTGCCACTTGTTAAGTAAATGCATGGATAGCTTCAAACAATTATCATAAAGGTTTGATTTAGTTGATTCATGAGAAAGAGGAAAAATGGGGGGAAAACTTGACATCTATGACTGAAAGATTAGTAGCAAGTGAATCTAATCAGCAGAAGAGGTTGACAGCACGGAGACTCAATGATCAAGCAGGACACACGCACTTTGAGCTTGGTCCAGGACAGAACAAACACACTCAGTCGTGAAACCACTTGCAAAGCAGTTAAAGCATGTGATCACAATGGGGGAAAAAAAGTACTACTAATGATCTCTTCCCAACATTGACTCCATCTACACATCATGTTGCCTCAGAAAAACAACCAACATAATCAGACGTCCCACCCCAGTCATTCCACCTTCTTCCTACTCCCATCCAAGAAAAGGTACAGAAGCTTGAAAGCAGGCAGCACCAGACTCGGGAACAACCTCTTCCCCACTGTTATCAGGCTTCAGAATGGTCCTTCTGTAAGCTGGGGAACTGTCTAATTCACCTCTACCCTATTGTGGACATTGGACTTTGCCTGTGGAACTGTTTCACTACAGACCTAAAAACTCTATTCTGCACTCTGTATCTTCCCCGTTGCTCTATCAATTGTGCTCCAGCTTGAGTAAGGAAGGAACTGCAGATGCTCGTTTAAACCAAATATAGACACAAAAAGCTGGAGTAACTCAGTGGGACAGGCAGCATCTCTGGAGAGGAATGGGTGAAGTTTCGGGTGGAGACTTTGTAATGGAGCTACCTTTGGTCGGAGGATTGTAAATGATTGAATAAACCACAGTTCACCGCAGTCGATTTCCAGTCACCAGCGAGTCAACTCATATTCTGTGGCTGAGCATAAGATATCACAAAATGGCGACGAGGATGGGATCGCGGATTCCCCAGCTTTAATTGTTCGTGTAGATAAGGAATTCTACAGAGGCACGGAGAAGATTGTATAACTTTTGGTGTCACGGTAAGCTGAAAATCCGGTCACAAAGTTTGAATTCTGTGAGACTTAGAAATCTAAAATGGCAGTGCCCAGCGGGTACCTCGGACGATTGGGTGAGCTACAGCAAAGCCGGGAAACGTTCAGTGCGTACATCGAACTTTCAGAGATCCTTTTTGTTGCAAATAACATTACTGAAGTAGAAGCTTCTGATGCGGAATCAAGACGTTTGAATGAAGCAACACAAGCGAGGAAAAGAGCAATTTTTGTCACTGAAATGGGTCCCAATGTTTATGAAACGGTAAAGAATTTGTTAGCTCCAGCCAAACCAGACACACCTTTGAAGGATATTCTTAAGAAGTTAACAGAACATTATGTCCCTAAGCCCTTAGAAATAGCTGAAAGCTATCGATTTGGAACGAGATGCCAACTTCCAGAGGAGGACATTAGTCATTTAATTGTGGTACTCAAGAGGTTAGCAATTCATTGTAAATTTGGAAATTTCCAAGATCGGGCATTAAGAGACCGTTTCGTGTGTGGACTGAGAAGTGAGCGGATCCACAGTAAGCTGATGACTGTGTACGACCTGACATTTAAAACCGCTTGTAAAACTGCTTTGTCAATGGATATGGCAGAGTGGGGTTCTAGAGAAGTCAGGACAACCTCAGGACAACCAGCGGAATAGTTGAACAAGCTGCAGTCCAGCAAACCAAAGACGGATAAGTCGACAAAGACTTCAGAGAATCGTTATCCATGGAAGGGTAGCAAGACTACTGCAAAGTCATGCTATTGCTGTTTGGGCTCGCATCTAGTATAGTCTCGTCCGTTCTTCAAGGTGGAGTGTTACTCGTGTCACAAGATGGGACATCTAGCGAAGGCTTGTCGCAAGGCTAAGCAGAGCAAAGGTGGATCAACTGCAGGCAGAGGAAGAGCCTCTCGACATGTACACCATCTGCAGCAATGAGCTAGCGAACCAGAAGACAAAGAATGTGTCCATGCCAGTCCAATTGAATGGAGCTCATGTCAGCATGGAAGTCGACACAGGAGCATCTGTGAGCGTGATTCCAGAATTTATGTATCGGGTGAAGCCGAGTCAAATTCCCTTGGAAGCGAAGCGAATCGAGCTACGTGGTTTCTCTGGAGAGAAGATTCCAGTGTTAGGAAGTGTACAGGTATCAGTAAGGTATAAGGAGCAACAGGCGGAGTTGCCTCTCGTAGTTGTAAAGGGAGATAAGCCTGCTTTGCTAGGCAGGAATTGGTTGCAGATCTTGAAGCTAAACTGGAATGAGATATTTCTCGTACGCGAAGAATTCAAGTGTCCGGGGCATATAATCGAGCAACATCCGAAGGTGTTCAGCGACCAGGGAGAGCCAATCAAGGGGTACAAGGCGAAAGTACAAGTGAAGCAGGAAGCGACACCAGTGCATTGCAAACCACGGGCTGTGCCGTATGCACTTAAGGTCGAGAAAGAACTGAAAAGACTTGAAGCTGAGAATATTATCAGTAAGGTAGTGAATGGGCAACACCCATTGTAGTTGTACCTAAACCTGATGGTAGTGTTAGACTTTGTGTGCATTATAAGATAACCGTAAACCAGGTACTTGAAGGTAGCATACCAGATACCCTAC
The DNA here is from genome assembly GCF_028641065.1 of Leucoraja erinaceus. Lineage (NCBI taxonomy): Eukaryota > Metazoa > Chordata > Chondrichthyes > Rajiformes > Rajidae > Leucoraja > Leucoraja erinaceus. The sequence goes on along the minus strand of NC_073383.1, from coordinate 30,353,369 downwards.
CAACGTCAGAGGATTTGTTTAGCACCCTCACAGGCGATCAAGTCTTCACAAAAATGGACTTGACAAATGCCTACTTGCACTTAGGTGTAGATGACGAATCTAAATCCCAGCTGACTATCAACATGCATTTGGGATTGTTTCAGTTCAATGTGCTCCCATTTGGTATATCATCAGCCCCAGGGATTTTTCAAAGGTTGATGACACAAATTCTAGAGGGAATTGAAGGTGTGGTGTATTACTTGGATGACATCCTCATCTCAGCCCCTGACAGGCAGACACATGATGAAAGGTTGGAAGTGGTACTCAAATGCCTTGAAACACATGGTGTAAGAGTGAAGGCACAGAAATGTGAGTTCTTCCAGAACTCGGTAGAGTACTTGGGCCATAAGATAGACAAGGGTCGTCTACACCCCACCATGGGTAAAGTTGATGCGGTTAAGAACGCGCCCACTCCCATAAACATCTCTGAGCTCTGATCCTTTTTAGGATGAATGCATTATTATGGGAAGTTCATGCCAAATCTGTCCACTGTTTACATCCGTTGACTGAGCTCTTGAGAAAAGATGTACCATGGAAGCGGACACATGAATGTGACCAAGCTTTCGAGACATGTAAAGATCAGTTGGCAGAGGGTACAATGCGTGTTCATTACGATGTCAATAAGCCAATGAAGTTAGTGTGTGATGCTTCACCATACAGTGTTGGTTCTGTGATCTCTCGTCTGTTAGAAAATGGAGAGGAGAGGCCAATGGCATTTGCGACTAGAACACACAATGCCAGTGAGATAAATTATGCGCAAATAGAGCGAGAGGCTCTTGCATTGATTTTTGGTGGTGGGAGGTTTCACAAATACTTGTATGGTAGAAGGTTTGTAATCAAGACAGATCACCAGCCGTTGACAGTGATCCTAAATCCAAACGCACACATACCAACTCTGGCAGCAGCCAGAATGCAAAGATGGGCATTGATATTGTCTACATATCAATATGATATTCAGTATCGTCAGGCAGCAGAGCGCAGCAATGCTGACGCTGAAAAAGCTACTTATCTAACTACTAAACCAGGTTCGCTTCTTAATAAACAGACACCACACAAACTGTTTGGTAGACCAGTTCAAAACTTTACTTAACATCGGCCGATGGAAGGGAGGGAGAACTCCAGTCAAGTGCCAACACAGACACTTGACTGTGCTCAGTCACCTTCTCTGAACAACAGAATTACATTGCTTTAAATAGGTTTTTTTTGTCCCCTTATCACATTCCACAGACATTAGTCATGGTCAGAAGTACTGGAAAAGGTTTCCACAGAATGCATCACATCAAACCTTTTTTTTACATGGTACAAGATATACTAAAAACATTGCCTATTTGCTTTATCTCCAAATAGACCACCCCTAGCTCTTTTCGCTGCTTCCTCTGTCATTTGGTCCCTCATAAACATAGGTCATTTGTTTACAAAGATGTGACTGTTTATTTCTCTCTTCCTTTATTGCCTCCTCCCCCATAAACATTGGTTATTTGGTTTATGGCATCTTACTTTCAAAGATATCTCTCTAGCTCCTTCACTTGGGAGACAATGTTATCTCACACACCCCGCAACCTGAGGAAAGCCTAATTTGACACTAAATATAAGCTGTAAGCTAGCCCAGAAACCAATTTAATATCTTCTTATATTTTTAACTAAAACTCGGCTTCATCATTCCATCCTTTTATCAAAATTTTGATAACAACTACAGTCCTTCCTGAGTACATACGAAAGACCATAAGCATCTCATCAGACAATTTAATAGTACACTAGTAACACAATCAATTCATAGTGGACAATCGTTCCACAAGTCCCTCCAAACATTTTAAATGGCCACCAACCTCCCCCGGACGTGACACTAATATACTACCATAGGACAGGAAAAGGATCATAAAAATTGCTCAGCCTTTATTCGGCTTCGTTTGGAATTCCCTGTGTGCTGGTGTAACTGGTTCATGCTTCTCTTGTGTGGCACTGCATTTGCAACATAACAATGCCCTGTCACAAATATACTGTTTCCTTAAAATACACCAGTGCCTTGGTTGTGGCAAAAACAGGTAGATTTAACTGGCCTTTGCAGACCTCTTACTGTCTGTAGTCAGGGTATCTTTGCTGCGCTTGTCATGTTTGACTTCAATCTTGTTTAAAAGGAGGTGTGTACCATCCTTTAAATGTGTGTTAGTCCGCAAGTTTGCCATTCTGAAGAAAGTTCAGTCCATGTGGGCTGGGCCACCCCAGAATAAAGGAACATCAATAGCCCATCGTCCTTGTTTCCACAAACTGTTCACAGTCAATCAAATGTATCCAGCGACGATGATCTTTCATCTTTACAGCAGTTCATGTTGTTAGCAACACTTGGTTGTTCTTTTCAATACAGTTTCAATTTCTTCTTGTCCCAGCACCCGCATCGTATAGCTTTTATGGCTCCCAGCAAAGCTCCTCCAACCTGGGAATGTAGATCTGGCAAGACATGGGTTAATTGCCGACCATACATAATTAGTTAATTGCCCAGGGCCTGTAAGTGGCTTCCCCCCACTCTCCAGGGGCAATAAAAAGTTGTAAATCTTGTTCACCAGCTTAGTTTCACCAGCACTTTTGTCTACCTTTGATCCTTCAGTATCTCCAGTTCCTTCTTAACACTTCCCTGTGAATTTATTCTTTAATCCGATTATCTCCGAAGAGGCTCTCCCCACCTAAATATTCAATTCTCCAAATATGTTCTCTTCCCCAATCTACTTTATCTTCTCACCTTTTGTTCCTCATTGTGAGTTCCCTCAAACCTCCTTTTTGTAAGTCATAAGACAATTTTTCATCTACCTTCATTTCTCTCACACAGCACATGCTTCAACATCTTTTTGTTTGCTTCAAAACAGTAATCTTGCTTCATTTGCATTTTAAAAGACAACCTCTGTTATCATATCAAAACAAACTTTCCCAAAAGAACTCATTCAGAATCAGTAATCAATAATACATTTTCTTTTCTCTGTAATTTTGACATTTCCAATCTCATTTAACACTTTAATCGGGATGAGTCTTTTTTTTAACTTGGTTCAAAAGATTTATAATCAAACAACACATTTTATCCATCGAGTATAGCTCCGCCCCCCATTCATGCCTGTTTCTTAACTTTAAAGGACAAACTTCTTAAAGCGACACACAACTTTGCACATTGCTTCGAATTTCACACATTCCACATACAAAAAACATTGTTTTACAAGCAGTACATATACAAAAACATTGTTTTACCAGCAGTATATAATATTTCATCTTCATAGACATCTCTTTGTAATTTACTTTCCCTTTTTCTGACAAGACTTCTGTTTACCAAAATCCTGAGTACCTAACCCTAATTGGACATTGATCCAGATCATGATTAGTCAGACTCCCCTTGACTTTTCAGTCTCCCTATCCTATCCTCATTTCACCATTGAATTTTCCTGCATCCCCAATTTTTTATAACATAGTTGCTTGTCAGAAAAAGGATTTACCTCCTGGGTAATTTTGTTTTGCAATCCCCATTGAGTCTTTCCACCATCCCAGATACCTGTGGGTGGTGTACACAGTGAATTGCTGTTGGATATTAAAATGTGCACATATTTCCTTATTATTGGTGGTTGGTAGAGCTTTACTCCACCTACTAAATAAATCTAAAATCACTACGCAATATTTATAACACTGGGCCCTTGGCATTTCAATAAAACCAATCTGTATGCATTCAAACGATCATGATGGCATTGGGCGTCACCCCTGAGGGTATCCTAATTGGTTTGCCTGGATTATATCATTGGCAAATTTTACATTCAGAGGCCTGCCACCACATTTCCTTTGTTATCCTATCATTCCCTCCTTACCAGCATGGGTAAGACGGGTAAAAATGTATCGTATACACCAACTTGTCCAAGCGGGGTGTGCTGAATCAATGGCACAGCCCTCTTGTTTCCATAGTTATTATTATATACAAGAGGCGTCCCTCTGTAATATACATACCTCCCTCATGTTTGGCAGGACCGTTCTATTTGCTAGCATCTGTTTAGCTGCTGTCACTATGCATTTGGATGTACAGGCTGCACTGTTTGGATACACTATCAGCAACCCATTGCCTTTTGCTATAGAGTCCCCAGCACCAGTGTGTGCAGTACATTTAATAATGATCAGCTGTTCTGGTAGCATCAATGCCTTAAACAAATTACACACAGAAAGGGATTCCCGTGCTCCCAATCCTGGAGAGCTTTGTAAGGTCAGAACTTCAAGTTATAGGGATGTTACTGACGGAACTGTCCCAGGTAAAGATGCCATTGCTACTGGTAGGGCATAGGGAGGTGGACATCTCACAAGATTATCTAACTCCTCCTCATTTTCATTACCAAATAGGGTCGTCGTGCCAGACATGAAGTCTCCTCCAGAGGATTTACCAGTACTGGGTTTATTTTTTACGAACCATCACCTGTTTCTCACCTCCTGCCTGTCTTTTAATTCTATTCTCTTGTTCCTCTGCCCACTGGCATTCTAGTTGCAATAATTTCCATCCTTTCCTAGTGCTATCCTAGTTTCTTAACTCTATCTAGCAAAGTTACAAAATTGTGAGATTTAAAAAAAATCAAATCTGCAATTTATCCCATCAGATAAAGCATAACAATAAGTTTAATTTGACACCTAATTCACTTTCATATCTCAAGTAATAAAAAAGTTATGGCCATTTTCATACTCGGAAATTAGCATCTTGCTCCCTATTGATTTTCTATGGACATAACAAAAAAAAAACTGTGATCATGGACCGTCAAAAGCCCATAACCTTCTTAAAAATTAAGAGAACTGAATGAAATTTTCAGTTATCATAGATTGAACCATTCTGACACAAATATAAAATAATCTTACTTGGATGACCTGAAATAAAAGCATATAATTAGTTAGTTACCCAATTGTAGCTAATTTCAAACTTCAATTACTAGATCTAAACATCTATCCATTTCTTAATAAATGATTAACATTTTTAAACAGCCTAAGTGTCCAAATAATAGTCACAAATAATTCACAATAAAACATGATTTTTAAATCTCATTTACATCAATTTATAGGCCAAATGGAAGGAATTTAGTGTTCAATTGCTGTAAATTAAAGTCTATTTTAAATCGGCTTTCTAGTGGGTTCCTGTCTTCCTTTCCCATATCAACACCTCTGTTTATTTAATTGTCTCATCATACCATGTGCCCCCTACAGGCCAGGCTTCATCCCCTAACCATGTGGTCAACTTGTAACTTAACATTCTAAATTTCTTATTATACATAGGATTCAAATAACACATATATAGGACCGGTATCCATAGCATTCCCCATAGATAAATAGAAAGAGAGAGAGAGAGAAAACAGACTTCTTAATTCCGAATCGTCCCAAATATATCAACCAGGCCGACCCACTAAATGAGACCCCAGTTTCTCAATTTGGCTGACTTTTTTTTTTAACTCTTTAATATACGACCCAAGTGTCTCAACGAAGCAGACCCGCTAACCGAGACCCCAGTTTTTTTTTCAACTTGGCAGACTTCTTAATACTGTAATATACAACGTCACTTATTTCTCAACCCGACAAAGCTTCGGATATCTCAATAAGCCAGACACACACCTCAACCCCCGTATCTCAACCCGACAAATCACGGATATCTCAACAAGGCTGATGAGCCCTTAGTAGAGAGAGAAAAAGAGAAAACAAAGAGAGATAGACAGAGAGAGAAAAAGAGAAAGAGAAACCGCTCAAGTCCTTCTTAAAAATATACATAAGACCTTTCTTAAAAATACATGCACAATTCTGTCTTAAAAATACATACACAATCCCTTCTTTAAAAAAAAAAAAACCATATAAAGCCCAACTGGTCTTACCTTTGTCTGTTTCTAAGAACCTCGGCAGGGAACCAAGTCAACCTCTGATGAAGGATCACAGATGTTCCCGGGAGTTTCTAGGGAGTCGGTCTTACAAGGGGACCGATAGAGCTCAGTTATCTCCCTTCCAATCCCGGCAACCTCCGCAACCGCTTGCACAGTCAGCCGTTGATGTGGTCCCAGCGAGGCCTGCATAACTACGCCAATGAAAAAGCTACTTATCTTAACTACTAAACCAGGTTCGCTTCTTAATAAACAGACACCACACAAACTGTTTGGTAGACCAGTTCAAAACTTTACTTAACATCGGCCGATGGAAGGGAGGGAGAACTCCAGTCAAGTGACCAACACAGACACTTGACTGTGCTCAGTCACCTTCCCTGAACAACAGAATTACATTGCTTTAAATAGGTTTTTTGTCCCCTTATCACATTCCACAGACATTAGTCATGGTCAGAAGTACTGGAAAAGGTTTCCACAGAATGCATCACATCAAACCTTTTTTTTACATGGTACAAGATATACTAAAAACATTGGCTATTTGCTTTATCTCCAAATAGACCACCCCTAGCTCTTTTCGCTGCTTCCTCTGTCATTTGGTCCCTCATAAACATAGGTCATTTGTTTACAAAGATGTGACTGTTTATTTCTCTCTTCCTTTATTGCCTCCTCCCCCATAAACATTGGCATTTGGTTTATGGCATCTTACTTTCAAAGATATCTCTCTAACTCCTTCACTTGGGAGACAATGTTATCTCACACACCCCGCAACCTGAGGAAAGCCTAATTTGACACTAAATATAAGCTGTAAGCTAGCCCAGAAGCCAATTTAATATCTTCTTATATTTTTAACTAAAACTTGGCTTCATCAACGCCATGTCTAGATTACTTTTGGAATCAGAAGTTACCCCAAACAGAGAGGACGTGTTTTATTTCTCTCATGTAGATGAGTTACCTATCACTTCAGGGAACATTCGGAAGGCTACTCGCACTGACAGACTTTTGTCAAGAGTACAGGAGTATGTTACAAATGGATGGCCAAACAAAGATGCCATATTCAGAGGCAGAACTGAAACCATTCTTTGGACGTAGGAATGAACTCTCAGAAGACAAAAGGTGTGTCTTGTGGGGAGTGAGAGTTGTAATCCCTGAAAGATATGGAGTAAAATTGCTAGGAGATCTTCATGATCAGCATTTGGGAATGTGTCTAACAAAAAGTCTAGCTAGAAGCTATCTATGGTGGCCTGGTCTAGATAAGAACATAGAACAAACAGTGAAAGAATGTAGCACATGTCAAGCAGTTGGAAAGAATCCACCAACAGTACCGCTACAGCCATGGAAATGGTTGATCAGTGAGAGACATGACAAACATTAGCAAATGATCATGGAGAAATTGTCAATATAAAAACAACAAAAAATTGTGGACGCAGCCCAGACCATCACACAAACCAATCTCCCATTGACTGTGTCTGCACTTCGCGCTGCTTCGTCAAGGCCACCAGTATAATTAAAGACAAGTCTCATCCCAGTCACTCAATAAACTAAATAAATGGTGAAAAATTTACTCCATTGTCACTGATGTTGATCCTGGTAATTTTATAGTCCCCTGTGATGATGCAAATTTGGGGTGAATATGTTGATTGGAGTAACGATGGTACTTAAAACTATAGAACCAGACAAAGTTTCATTTTTAACCATAACTATCTGCATGATATCCTGAAAGTGTATCAAAACTTAAGATTTATAGTATTGTTTAATGATAAAAAAGCAAATGGAAGCAAAGATATACACACACACCGTCTGGGAGATCCAAGAACAAGCACATTTTGGCCATTTCCCCACATTCCGCAGTCATGGATTGTTTTAGAAGAGTGCGTTTCCAGAGTGTCTTAGCTTCCCAGCTCTAATCCCAGGTCTGTGAGAACCCCTTGTGTAAAAAGAAATCCTGGAATGCCTCTGGTTACAAACCAAGTAAAGATATGGGCCAAACTTTGGCAGGTGGAACTAATATAGATGGGGTATCTTGGACGACATGGGCAAGTTGAGCTGAAGAGCCTGCTTTCATGCTGTATGACTGACATCGATACAAGAAGGTATTTCTGTGGCAAGTTGCAGTCTTCTAACTAAATAAACATGTTGCTGGAGCATGATTTGGCCATGTCACGTGATAAAGAATTATATCTGATTTCTGGCTGGAGCTGATAAAACATGAAGCAGTCTAGGGGGGAGGCATTGGTCTTTGAAGCTTAATGAGCACAACATCTTCTCCCTCCCTGCAATGCTGACAGGGATCCAAATTTAAATAGTCAAGAGTGTTTAATTGTCATATGCACTGACAGCACAATGAAATTCTTACTTGCATAACAGTTCTGTAAACGCAGTACACAGAGATAATGTATCATAAGCAAAATTCAATAAATGAAAACCCTAATTCTAGTGCTAAAAAAGCCCTTTGGATGCAACCGAAGACAATCTATAGTTTATGCGATAGTTAATTAAAGACACACAGTGCTGGAGTAACTCAGCGGGTCAGGCAACATCACTGGAGAGCATGGATAGGTGACATTTTGGGTCGGGGCCCTTCTTCAGACGTGTATACATTTATAGGTTAATGTTGTGTTGATGTAATGACTGGCCATTGTGGCGGCTTCTTGCCTTGGTCCAGCCTGCTCCACGATGTATCAACAGGCTTGGTAGACTCTCAGATCCTTATAGATCGTGAACTAGCAGAGGGATAGTAATAAATGTACAAACACACTTTCTGTAAGTGTCGTAATAAAAACCAAAGATTTTCAAAAAATATTTATAAGAGTTTACATATTTTCCAATAACGAGTATTCAATTCAAAGTCCAAGGATGTGAGATAAGCACAAAATTTAGACTTAGACTTAGATCCTTTATTTGTCATTCAGACCTTTCGGTCTGAACGAAATGTCGTTGCCTGCAGCCATACATGTAATAATAAACAACAAAACACACAATAAACACAAATTAACATCCACCACAGTGAGTTCACCAGGCACCTCCTCACTGTGATGGAGGCAAAAATCTTCACGGGAGCGCCGTCCCAGGCTCGAGTCGTGCCGCTGCCTCCGGAGCATCTCAGCCCCGCGAGGGGCCGTCCTCACCGGAGCGCCGAGTCGTGCTGCTGCCACTGGAGCGCCCGAACGCCGCCACAGCTCGAAGACGGCCAGCCTCGCGTTGGTGAGTCCTGGCTGGCTCTACCTCCGGAGCCTCGAGGTCGGTCGCAGGTTGGAGGCCGCCAGCTCCGCCATTAGGCCTCAGCGCAGACGGAGGCAGAGAAGGGGGATACGACAAGAAAAAGTCGCATTCCCCCGAAGGGAGAGACAGAAAGCCCTCCTGTTTCAGCCTCCCACCACACATAACACAACCTAATAACCAAAAATTTAACTAAACAACACAAAAATAACAACACAAAAAAGTAAAAACAGACGGACTGCAGGCGAGCTGCAGCCGTTCAACAGCGCCGCAACTTCCGAAAATGTTGGAGTAACTCAGCAGGTCGGGCAACATCTATGCAGAGCTCAGATTGGTGGCATTTCAGGTCAGGGCCCTTCTTCAGACCCGAAACATCACCTATCCATTTTCTCCAGAGATGCTTCCTGAGCCACTGAGTCACTCCAGCACTTTGTATCTATCTTTGGTGTAAACCAGAATCTGCAGTTCCTTTTTATTCCAATAATCTGAGTGTGATCTCATACTTTGTGATCATATTTAAAATGAACAAATTATGAATGTTGCACAGATGTTATTTACAGGAACTCCTTGTTTCAGATGCTCCAGGTGGATGTGTCATTATGACAACAGGACAATCTCTTGGTCGTTGGGCAGTTGGGAACTGTAAGACGATAAATGCAATGTCCATTTGTAAGAAGAGTATTGCCAATAACACGGGAACTGAAGAAAAGCTTCCAACAGGTCCTTGCCCCACTGGTTGGCTGACGAATGCCGAAATCCATCACTGTTACAAGGTGAATAACTGAAATTTGTTCATGTGTATATGGGAATAAATGAACAAAATCTTATACCAACAACATTGAAAGGTGAAATAGTTAAACATGCTAACAGGTGAAATGCCAGAGAGGAATTGGTAACAAGATTCAATGTGGAAAATACAATTAACCATCTCTGAAATGGGTTGTCAAGGGTTGTGGAGAGACAGCATAAGAATGGAGTTGAGCAGAAAGGATATGATTGAATGGCGAAGTAGACCTGATGGGCCAAATGGCCTAATTCTACTCCTAAAACTTAGGAACATAAACCAAAATGCATTTTCACGAGATCTGCATTTTACCTTTTTCCATTAATGAAACTTTTGAAGTAAGTGGCTGATGGCCTCTTAAAAGGAGTTATCTGAACCAGTTGCCATTGATTATTGCATATTTCCTTAAAGTACAAAGTGGAATAAGAAAGGAAACTTTTAATAACGTTGCCATTCCTAATTTCTCTTGCTGGGAGGATGTGTAACTGGAAATATTTAACCTCTAGCCTTTGTTACTTGTACCAATCAAACCCTCCCTCAGCTGTATCTGCCCATCTTGCTAGGCTTTGCCTGACTTCCAAGCCATTCTTCCAACTTTCCTTCCCCTCTTCCCCCTCTGTAGAAGTGTCCCGACCCAGAAACGTCCTCAGTCCATTCCTCCCTCCACATATGCTGCCTGATCTGCTGAGTTCCTCCATCTTCTTGTTTTAGTTTTGATCCCTTCTTAACCCAGGGACACTGAGTGATGCTCTGCATTCTGCACAACATCCTTTGAAGTGAATAAGGTGGTCTAACCTCCTTTCCCATCTTTGCATTGTCAGCCATGCTGCTGAACGCACTGCAACATTTCTGTATAGACAAGTACCAGATGCATTTTTTGAAAGATCAGGGGTCTCATGGCTATGGGGAACCCGCTGATGAGGATGTGTGGCCTGGGGCAAATAAGCAACGATCACATTGAATCTGTGGGATCGCACTGTGCTGCCGCACAGCGTCCGAGACTCCAGTTAGACCCTGACCTCGGGTGTTGTGTGGACTTTGAACGTTCTCCCTGTGACTATTCAGGTTTCGTCCAGGTGCTCTGATTTCTCCCACATCCCAAAGATGTGCGTGTTTATTGGCTATTTAGTCTCTGTAAAATTGACTCTAGTGTAAATTTATCGGCTAATTAGCCTCTAAAATTGACTCTAGATGCAAAAGTGGGATAACAGAACGAGTTTGAACGGGTGGGTGATCAATGTTCGGCGTGGACTCAATGGGCCCAAGAGCCTGTCTCCATGCTGTATCTGTAAACTAAATCAAAGTACCTGCATTTTCATGAATGCTTCCCTATTGTATTCACATCTTACTCTGGGGAATTATCGATGAGCAGACTCCCACTGCAGCAAACCTGTACAATGAGATTCCCTCAATCACTGTAGCTCATCATTGTTGCCTGCTGCACTTCTTACAGCCCTGCTCTCTGAACCATGTATCTGCCCCAAATGGTACCAGCATCTGAGCTGTGTTCAGCAATGTCTGGTAGAATCCATGTTCTCCAGACAAGCTGCCTGACCCACTGTATTACTCTAACATTATGTGTCTGTCTTACAGAATGAATGTCCTTAACTCACTGAGTATTCTTGTCCTTTTGTGCCCTGGGTCGCCACACAATTCATGATAACTTTTTATTTTGAATTTTGCCAGACAAAGGAATAACAATCACTTCAAATTGAATTTGTAGATATTTCATCACGAGAGAGTGGTAAGAAAGAGAACCTGGGAAGAAGCTGAGCGATTCTGTGAGGCTTTGGGAGCCCATCTACCAAGTTTCAGTCACCACGATGAAATGGTATATCTTCACAGCTTGCTGCGAAAAACAATCAGGTAAGTGGAGCAACATAAATGTGTGGAGTTTTACTTACTTATTTCTTTTATTAGAGTCCTACAGGCCCTTTGACAAAACTTGCCCACACTGACCAACAAACCCCATCTACACTAGTCCCATCTCGCTGCATTTGGCTGGATAATAACTTAGAGGTCCAAGCAATTTTGTTCAAATACATAATTTAAACTTTGCAAATGTTTTTCAGTGTTCCGATTTGGATAATCCATATCTAATCACAAACTCATAGAGCTGTGCAGCATGGAAGCTAGCCCTTAGGCCCAATTTATCCATATTGATAAACTACTTTTAAATTGAAATAAACCGAATTATAAATGAATTGCATTTTTTTTTAAACCGAATGGCAACTAGCTGCATTGCTTGTGTAACGTTCAAATTATTCAATGAATCAAAACCCTGTCATGCAAAACTGGTGTGAAATTATTGGGAATTGAAAGTGGTGATTAGTTTTGAGGAAGAGGAACAAAGCAGTTTAATTGGAAGTGGGAAAGAAGAGTTGAACAACTCAAACCTATTGTTTGCTTAAAGGTCCTTTTAAAGCTGTCTGTCAAAAGTGTAGGAACAAGGAACTGCAGATGCTGATCCACAAAAAAATGACAAAGTGCTGGAGTAACTGCAGGTTAGATAGCATCCCTGGAGAACATGGATAGGTGACGTTTCAGATTGAGTCCCATCTCCAGACACCACTTCTGTCAGAAGTATACTTGTCTTTATGTGGTCACTGTGGTGGATGTTAATATGTGTTTATTGTTGTTTTATTGTATTATTATATGTATGACTGCTGCAATTTTGTTCAGACTTCGGTCTGAATGACAATAAAGGCTATCTATCTATCTATCTATTATAGGTTGATGTGACTGGGAAGAGAGAGTTTTACTCAACACTAACATTTCATCAATAGAATATTTTAAAAAAGTAGTCATTTATATCATGTCTTGCATGTCCTGTTTGGAATATCTCAGTTATAGTCAATTAAGTATTTTTGAAGCAATGTACAGTTGCAATGTAGGAAACACAATAGCCATTGGTGATCAACAGGTTTGGAACAGACAGCAGTTAATCTGCCTTTTCTGTTGTATATTTTCAAGATTATTTTTATTTTAGTTGAAGTATAGTCATGCAGCACAGAAGTAGGGCCTTCAGCCCAACCTGTCCAAGCCGACCAAAGTGCCCCATCTAAACTGGTCCCATTTGCCTACATTTGGCTCATATTCCTCTAATCCTTTCCTATCGACATGCCTGTCCAAATGTCAGCATTCCAAAAACCTTCACCACTCTATCCACTTGCGGCGTCACTTTCAGGGAACTATGTACTTGTTCTCCTTGATCTTTCTGCTCTTCAGCAGTTCCCAGGCCGTTGCTGTTCACTGTGAAGATCCTGCCCTAGTTTGATGTACCAGAAAATGTAACTTCTCGTTCTTGGCTGACTTACACTCCATTAGTATTCCTCTGCCCACTTGCCCAGCTGGTCAAAATGCCACTAATTCTTGATAACCATTGTCACTTTGGATAATGCCACCTGTTAGTGTTAACTGGAGTCCAAATAGAATGTGAACAACTTTGAGGAACAAAATGACATATCATCTTCCTATGTTTTTCAAATGTATTGTATCCTTCCTTTCCTTCTGCAGTGATGAACGGTGGTTTTGGGTTGGATTAAACAAGAGAAATCCAGATTCCAAAGGCTCTTGGGAATGGAGTGATGGCCGGCCGGTAAATGTCATCTTTTCTGGTGTTTATTTTTAATGGGTTATTTTTTAAACACTATCTTATAGAAGTTCGCTGGTTGTGTCTCTAAAGCATGTGTGGACAATTTACACCCATGATAAACATTGACACAAGGCGTTTGCTGATCTTCACAATGAAGTCAAGAGATCTTTTCTGTCCATCAGGGAGAGCAACCATTGGTTTAACATCTTGTGGAAGTATTGTTACCTCCGCTAAGTGTTCCCTCAGAACTGCCCTGGAGTATAAGTCTAGATTCATGAGCTTCACTTGCTGAAGTGGATCTTGAATATCGGATGTTCTGATGAGAGGGCCAATTAAAGATGAAACATTTCATTCAGCACTGACCCGAATTTCCACTTAAGCTAATAAGAACATTCAGGACCCAAATGCCCACATTTGAATTAGGAGGTAGAGATTGGTTTAAAAAAAAAAAAGACTTTTGCTTCTCCATATTCATTCGTTAACCAGTGTGGTTTCAAAGGAGTCCATCCGGCTGACACACCTGTTTAGAACATAGAAATCACAGCCCTTTGGCCCACAATGTCCATGCTGAACATGAAGCTAAGACCAACTCTTATCTGTCTGCATGTATTCCATATCCCTCCATTACCTGCATATTCATGTACTTCTCCAAAAGCCTCTGAAATTCCACTGTCGCACCTGCCTCCATCACCTTCCCTGGCGATGCGTTACAGGTACTCACCATCTTCTGTGTCAATAAAAACTTCCTCTCCTTTAAACTTTGCCTCCATAGTCTTGTTCAGTTTCTTTCATTAATTACCATTTGGTGCCCAAGAAATTTGAAATAAAAAATGTCCCACATGCATACCTTGCACAATATACCAATTAAAATCAATTTCTCTCCTGTGTAACTGCACATTAAATTGAATCAATGTGTTGCTTTGTGAATTTTCTTTTGTTTCCGCCACATTTGAGGTTTTATTTCCAAGCCAGTGGGGAAACTAGCGTTACAGAGTGCAGATTGAAGATTCCTTTCACTGACCTCCACAGCTGGTATAGTCGCTGCATTACAGCACCGGAGACCTGGGTTCGATCTTGACCTCGTGTGCTATCTGTGAGGAGTTTGCACGTTCTCCCTGCGATTGCATGCGTTTCCTCGGGCTTTCCTCGGGCATTCCTCCCACATCCCAAGAGGTGCGGGTTTGTAGGTTGATTGACTTTCTGCAAATTGGCCCTCGAATGTAGGTAGTAGATGAGAAAGTGGGATAACATAGAACTAGTGTGAATGAGTGATCGATGGTCGCCTTTTATCCTGTTGTGTTTTAATGTTTTTGTAGGTTTCCTTGGTGGTCTTACCAGTTGAATTTAAAGAAGATGATTTTGCTGTGCGAGATTGTAGTGCATTTCAGGTAAGACTTCAGTCTTGCTGGCAAAGTGAAAAACAGCACCTTGTATTCCACCTGGGTAGCCTACAACCCAATAGTATGAATGATGAATGTGTCAAGTTCAGATAACCAATGCCACATTTATTTCTTTCCCATTTCTACTGGACCATCTAGGTTGTCTCCCTTCTGAGGGAGGGCCCCAACCGAAAAATTGCTTATCCATCGTCACCCGAGATGCTGCCTGAGCTGCTGAGTTACTCTGACCTTCTGATTCACTTCTGACCTATCCTTCCTAACCCTTCCTGCACCTGATTTTGCACCACCTTCCAATCGCTGTCTTTACCTTACCTCGCCCTTCCCCCACCTGGCTCCATCTGCCCATTTTTTTGTTTTTTTATTTCTTCATCTTTTGGCCACCCATCAGCATTTGTCTCTAACACTCCCCTCTTTTTCCCTCGTCCACCTCCAAATGCCCGTCATCCCCCCCACCTCGCCTCAACTTCCTACCCCCTGTCATGCTCTTCCCTCTCACCTCTTTACACCATCTCTCTGCACTCTACTTCCTGGTCCAGGTCATGACCCAAAACATTGACAACCCCATGACTCCACAAATCCTAATGGATCTGCTGAGGTCTTCCAGCTGATTTTTTCTTGAGGCATTTGCTTAAGGTCTTATTTCCTAGCTGGCAATGGGCCTTTGTAGTCAGCTGCAGCTTTGACTATGTAAGATGGTGCTAAAATCTGGTGACTATTGCATATGGACTCAGTGGGCAGTTCCAATGTATGAGGTACTTAATCTGGGAAATATGGCAATAATTTCACTGAGTCAAAAGCAAAAAGTATTTCACCGTACCTTTGGCACGCATGACAATAAACAAACCATTGAACCATTAGAAATAATTTTAGTCAGGGTGCTGTGACTGTGTTGAAGCCACATTTGTTACCCAGCCTGATTTACTCTGATGGGATGGGAGTGAAATCTTTATTTAAATTCCTTTTCCCCTAATTGTGCTCCTGAAATTTTGTTATCTGTTCTCGTTGTTAAGTACATTAGACTGGGAGATGTTCGCTCAGCAAGCACGTTAAGTTCCTCCAGCACAGTCTGTATCAAGGAAAGCACTAATGGTTGTGGGAATACGTAAGAAGTCACTGGCAAAGAAACTGATCGAGCACACTGCCCAATCCCTTAATGAGAGTCAAGAGTGTTTAATTGACATGTGCTGAACAGGAAACAATTAACTTCTTACTTGCAGCAGCATAACATGTCTACTCAGATATAATAAACAAAAAAAAAATCAAATATTTATATTATTTATTTATTTGTTTATACTTTAGTCTAAAACAAAAGACCAAAGTCCCAAATGCAACCAAGAGTGCTTAGTTTGGAGTTTAGTAGGTATTTGTAGTGTTCAAGGAGCCTGCAGGTTGTTGGGAAGAAGCTGTGCTTGAAACTTGCAGGACGTGGTTTTCCATGTGCGGATGTGGCGTTGAAGGACGAGAAGCCGAAGCAAAGAAGTGGAAGCCAAATAACCGAACGGAAACAAAGCCGAAACGCCAACTAACTGAAAGGGCAGGACGCCTAAAAACTAACCGAATGGACGCGGTTGGTCCAGACCCCTGCGTCCATCACATCACTGGCCGGTGGAGACAGGAGTGTGGGAGTCATTTTCCCACACAAGCCATAGGTGACTGGGCACTCTGAACCCGAGCACCAAGTGGCCAAAGGAGCCCCCACTTTTCGGCTGAGCGTCCATTCGGCGGTTAGTTGGCTTGTAGGCGACGCAGCCTTTCGGTTAGTTTGCATTTAGGCATCCCACCCTTTCGGTTGGTTGCCGTTTTGACTTTGTACCTTTTGATTATTTGGTGTTTCGACTTTGTTTCCGTTCGGTTATTTGGCTTCTACTTCTTCGCTTCGGCTTCTCGTCCTTCGACGCCGTGTCAGGGTACCGAAGTTTTCAGGCTGCTGTACCTTCTTACTGATGGCAGGTGTGAAATGCAAGTGTGGCCAGGCTGGTGTGAATCTTTGATGAAGCTGGCTGCCTTTTTGAAGCTGAGGTTTGTCGAGTTTTACACTGGTGAAGACATCCAGTGAGCAGTGAATGTTGCATTACACTTCTGAATTGAGTGTGGAGAGCACAAAGGCGCAGCGGTAGAGTTCCTCCCTTACAGCACCAGAGACACCGGTTCGATCGTGACGAGTGGGTGCTATCTGTATAGAGTTTGTATGATCTCTCTGTGACCGTGAGGGTTTTCTCTGGGTGCTCTCGTTTCCTCCTACACTCCAATGACTTACAGGTTTGTGGGTTAATTGTCTTTCGTTATATAGGATAGTGCTGTGCTAGAGTACAAGATGATTGCTGGTCAGTGCGGCCTCAGTGGGCAGTAAAGCCAAGCATTTTAATGGCCAGGCTGAGTCTCTACAATATTTGATCAGTTGCAATGATGAGAATGATCCAGTTCGACAGCCTGCCTTGGTGAATTTGACAGTATTTCAACATTTTTCGAGAATGGTCAGAAGCAAATAGTTTGCCCTGGGCTTTTTCACGTTGTTAGATGTGTATGTCAGTGGGTATTATCAACTTATCTCAGTTACAGCATTAGAAGAACTGAAAATACTGACTTCTGCAGTGAATTGTATGACTTCAAAACTTTAAATGCAAAATTTTACAGCTGATGGTAATTGGAGACTACTTTTAGTTTAACCTAAGCTGTTTCGACTTTACTTTTCTATAGAGATTCAGCACGGAAGCAGGCACATTGGCCCAACGAGTCTGTGCCGGCCAGCGATCACGACCCCACACACTAACCTACACACACTAGGGACAAATTTACAACTTATCAAAGCCAATTAACCTACAAGCCTGTATGCCTTGAGTAAGGATGGAAACCATAGCCCCCAGACAAAACCCCAGTGGTCACAGGTAGAGCATACAAACTCTGTACAGACACCACCTGTAATCAGGATGGAAACCGGGTGTCTGGTGCTGTAAGGCAGCAACTCTACCACTGCACCGCCTGTTCTTGCGATGGCAATTGATGTGCTGTCCACATACATTTCAAATGGGTATTGACAATTATTCATCTTTATAAACACATCTTTCCGAATTACAACAATTTGTGTATATGTCATCTCTTTTGAAACTCCCTCTGGAGTTTAGAAGGTTCTTTCATTTAATACAAGGCCCTCTCAGGCGATGTTGGACAGAGACCAACAGTTGGGTCAATGAAATGAATCTTGGACATAAAACACAATAAACAGAAACAGTAATGGTTGGCGTGATCACTTGGGCCACCTATGTTTCAGTTAGTTTACAGCCAGACACCTGACCTGGGTTGGTGCCTGCTAGAAAAGCCCAATTAAATGCTTGGAATAAGCTGCAATGAAATAAGAATTTCAATATCTTATTTGGTAGGAGTATTGCTTTTGTTATAGTCACATGTACAGGATACAGTGAAACACTTTGTGCGCTATCCAGTCAATTCATACTATACATGATAACAATTAAATCATAAACAGTACAATAGGTAGTGCAAAAAGTATCAGAATGCAGAATGTAGTATTATAGCTTTGTGGCGTTATCATTATAAAGAATGCAGATTAAAAAAAAAAAACTGAGAGCCACATAGAGAGATTTTGACTGCACCCATACGTAGAGTCATAAAGCAGAGAAACAGGCCCAACGTGTCTGTGCAGATCTTGATTCTTCTACACCTTTCCTGCCTATGTATCTGTCCAAGTGTCTTTTAAATTTTGTTATTGTACTTGCCTCCCCTGGCAGCTCATTCCATATACCCACCACACTCTTGAGTGGAAAATGTTGCCCCTTGGGTTCCGATCAGATTTTTCCTGTCTCACCTTAAATCTATGTCCTCTGGTCCCTGATTTCCCCTATTCTAGCTAAAAGTGTCTGTACATTCACCTGCCTATACCCCTCATGATATTATATACCTCTAAGATCTCCTTTCAGCCTCCTGCACTCCTAGGAATAAAGTCCTAGCCATCCCAATCTCTCCCTATAGCTCAGGCGCTCAAGTCCTGGCAACGAAGGCGACAGATAGCACAATGGGCTAAGAGTTCGGCTGGCGACCGGAAGGTAGCCGGTTCAAATCCCGCTTGGAGTGCATACTGTCGTTGTGTCCTTGGGCAAGACACTTCACCCACCTTTGCCTGTAATGGAATGTACGGCGGCAGGCGCGGGCACACCGCGACGCCCTGTGTCTCCCTTTCAAGGGAGATGCTAAAAATGCATTTCGTTGTCTCTGTACTGTACACTGACAATGACAATAAATTGAATCATTTCATTTCATTTCAACATCCTCGCAAATCTTTTCTGCACCCTTTCCTTTGAGAGATCTATTCGGTTATGTTTGGGTTTAATATTGTTGTGATACAGAGGTACAGTGAAAAATTTTGTTTCGTACCAGCACTGATATGTGAATGGAGTGCATTCAGCAGCAGAAAGTGGCAAACTATTGCTGCCGGCAACTAGAAGTGCCAAATATAATATAAATCTTCGAGATTAAATGGAGCCTTGTCTTAACCTTTTTGTATTTCTACAGACACAGAAACCTTTATGGAATTATTTTATGTTTGACATCCGAAGGAAATTTGAATATCACTTAATGCCTTTCCACTGCGACATTAGACTTGAATGGATTTGCCAGATACCGAAAGGTAAATGATTGTTTATCTAGCTTAACTATAACTGTAATCTCTGGTTGCATTTAAAAGATTTTTGGTTATGCAGGGAATGGAGGAATATGGGTTATGTGCAGGTAGATGGTGATCTTGGAATCATGTTCAGCACAGACATTGTGGGCTGAAGGGCCTGTTCTTGTGCTGTACTGTTCTATGTAATCACTTGCCACACTTCAATGAGATCTGTTGCCATTTTTTTTCTACAGCTTTAAATCACTAAATATTTGGTACCTCTTGTATCATCACAGAAAGTTTTGATATTATAGGAGATTTTTCTACATTTGCATGCTGACTGAAAGAGTCGTCTGGTTAAAATCCACTTCCATCTCTTAATCCATTGTGGAATTCCGCATTTCGTGTAATTCAAATGCATTTTCCTGTACTTTTCAATTGTGAGAATGGTTTCCATCTCTATCATAATTACAATGTGAATTTCCACAGCAGGCTGGATGGAGAAAAATCTCCCCAAATCTTGTTTAAGTATATTATAAATTAATTGATTAATATTCTCTTATTGTTGGATGGAAAATGGATTACTATTTTTCGTAATTTCATACTACTCAAATTCATATAGCTCAAATTACCACTATTTTGACAAGTAACTAAAAGTTATGAAAACTTTTCCAATGGCTGAAGTTGCATCCTTCCATCCAAAGATGATTAGAACTGTATGCCTTACAGCAAAAATAATGTTTCATACCATTAAACATGGGAGTAGAATTGGACCATTTCCTTGCCATTCGATCATGGCTGATCTGTCTTTCCCTCTCAACCCCATTTTCCCCTCTTCTCCCCATAACCTTGACTTCCTTTAGAATAATGAAAGGGCCACAATGAGAGAGGTTGAGAGATTTTGACTACACCATACGTAGAGTCATAACTTGTAGGACATGGACTTGTAGGGCCGAGATGGCCTGTTTCCGTGCTGTAATTGTTATATGGTTATAATAACCTCTCCTTATAGAGATACAGTGTGGAAACAGGCCCTTCGGCCACCGAGTCCGCGCCGACCAGCGACATTAGCACTGTCTTCACACTATGGACAATTTACAATTTTACCAATGTCTTTAGAATGTGGGAGGAAATAAGCGCACTCGGAGAAAATCCACATGGTCACAGGGAGAACACACAAACTCTGTACAGATGGCACCCATAGTCGGGATTGAACCCGGAACTCTGGCGCTATGAGGCAGCAACTCTACCGCTGCGCTACTGTGCCGCCATAACTTTCTTGCCTCCCTACTATTATCATCGGGTATATTGGGCTATGAGCTTTGAGGTTCATAATTTTTCAAAGCTTCTCTGTTCTGTAACCTTCTTTATAGGCCAGGCATGGCACTGGCTTGGTTGGGGAACTTGGTCAGCATGGACAAGGGCTGATGTGACTTTGTGGTGACTCTTCTATGACTCTAACTCCTTAATAGTCCCTCCTTTGCTACCCAATCTATTCTCCTTAATTACAGTGTTTACACTGCCACCTCTGTGAAGACACACAAAGTATTCATAAAGAACTACATTTAATTCTTCTGCCTCCAGGATTCCATTATGATGTCTAATCGATGTTTTGTTTTCCTAAGCTATCCTCTTTTTGTGTATTAGTAAAATCTCCTTAATTTTATTTGCTGGTTTTCATATTTATTTATTTGTAATTTATTTTTTCATTTTGGCCCTAGTCTTTTTACTATCCTTAAATTACTGCATATTGAGCCCTCCACACAGTCAACAAGCTATACAGCACAGAAATAGGCCATTTGGCTCAGTTTGTCCATGCCAACTAAAGTTTATATAATTAGCATATCTGACACAAGTGGGTGCAAGGAACTGCCGAGGCTGGTTTACCAAAAAAAGACAGTGTTGGAGTAACTCAGCGGGTCAGGTAGCATCTCTGAGAACATGGATAGGTAACGATTTGGGTCTGAAGAAGGGTCTCAACCCAAAACGCCACCTATCCATGTCTCTAGGGATGCCGTCTGACCCGCTGAGTTACTCCAGCACTCTGTTCCTTATCTGACATATGCTTCTCTTCTATAGTATATTCTGCACATGAACATCCAGAGAGCTTTAAGTTTGTTAATCTCACCATTTTTGTTTTAGGGGAACTTGTTTATTTTACTTCTCATTCTCAAGCCTGAATGCCTCCTATATAATGTTTCCAGTTAAAAAAAAAATGGTTGTATTCAACTAACAAGATCATTTAATTGCTGTAGTCTCTCCTTTTCCAGTACTGCATTACATTACTATCCCATGCATTAAAATGCCTCTTGCCTCATAATTCCCCTCCAACTGAGTGGGTTCCTTCTCCCAAACTAGTACAGAACTGCTCCCTCTTTTGGTATTCTGCACAGTAGCTAAAACAAAATTCTTCCAAAATGTATTTTCTTTATACAGCCTTTATATCTTTTACATGATTCTATCCTAATTGATATCAGTGTAGTCTAAATATTTTACTATTGCTGCCATATAATTGTTGAATATATAAAAGTTTTTCCACATGGTTGTTCTGCCTCCCTCTCACTGAATGGAGATCTGTTGTGCACTCCCAATAGTACATTTGTTCCCTCATTGTTCAAATGTGTGGTCCTGTTTGATAATCAATTTAGCATATACTTCAAATTCCCTGCACCTTGTATCCCCCTCCCAATCTCGAATGATTGGGAATGTTGCCATGCTTGCCCTGTTCAGGAATAGATCATGCTCTATATTAATGTGCATGCCTCAGCTATCTGAAGTTTGCAAGCTTGTGCATTGAAATATGTGGCATTTAACTAGTGTAGGTCTGTTATATTTTACTGCCTGTATCACTTGTGTCAATCCTTTGAACCCTTTTTTTTAATTTATTTTACTTTCGTAGCTTCCTAAATTATGACCTTGAAACGTCTTAATCTCTTCTACCTTTGTCAGTGATACCAATGTGGACTAGATTATTCCTAGTCTTTAGAATACAATGAACTAATTAAATAAAATGGCAACAAGGTTAGGCTGATAATCATTTTGCTCTAAATTGACAAGAAAGTATGCAATTTTATGATTCATTTCATTTGTTTGTTTTATTGTTTAATCAGTGTTGGGTGGAATGAATCATAACAAACTTAATTTCTAACTCTAACTTCTTAATTTCTAATTTCTAACATAGTTAAAAAGAGAACAAATGTACTGTGAATTTCCATAGCTTGTCCCCAATTATTTTTATATCTGGGGTAATTGAAGTAGAAAAAGCAAAAATTGTCATATAAAGCCTCGTGTATATTCTCAAGGGATTTTACCAAGGTTACAATGAGAGATTTGTAGAAATTTTACTGAAATTTCATTTGAAATTTCATATATTGATATCTTTTTATTGAATCCATGCTTCATAACTTGAAATTAAAAATTTCCATCAATTTATGAATTGTACTTTCTCTTTGGCAGGTGTTGAATTGAGGACCCCAGACTGGTATATTCCAGGTAAGTCGGTGTACAAAGCGTAACTCTTGTCTGAATTGTACTGAGTGTACAGCATGCTGGAGAAATTCAGCAGGTCGAGCAACATCCATGTAGGGAAATGGACTGTCAGTGTTTCGAGTCAGGACCCTTCATCTGGTCCAGTCCAGTAATGTTGACTGTCCATTTTCCTCCACAGACTTTAGAGCTGCAGGGTGGAAACAGGGTTTTCAGCCAACCAAGTCTGTGCCAACCAGCAATCACCTTATAGACTAATACTACCCTACATACTCAGGACAATTTACAATTCTACCAAAGCCAATTAACCTGCAAATCTGTATGCCTTTGGGATGTGGGAGGAAACCGGAGCACCCAGAGAAAATCCACATGGTCATAGGAAACTCTGTACAGACAGCGTCCATAGTCAGGATCGAACCTGGATCTCTGGTATTCTTAGGCGGCAGCTCTACAGCTACACCACTGTGCCACCTACAGATGCTGCTTGACCCATTGAGTAGTTCTAGCAGATTGGTGGAAACCCACTATTGTGCAAATATTTGGAAAGGTGTCCAAAAGAGGGAAAAACATAGAAACATAGAAATTAGGTGCAGGAGTAGGCCATTCGGCCCTTCGAGCCTGCACCGCCATTCAATATGATCATGGCTGATCATCCAACTCAGTATCCCGTACCTGCCTGCTCTCCATACCCCCTGATCCCCTTAGCCACAAGGGCCACATCTAACTCCCTCTTAAATATAGCCAATGAACTGGCCTCAACTACCCTCTGTGGCAGAGAGTTCCAGAGATTCACCACTCTCTGTGTGAAAAAAGTTCTTCTCATCTCGGTTTTAAAGGATTTCCCCCTTATCCTTAAGCTGGACCCCTTGTCCTGGACTTCCCTAACATCGGGAACAATCTTCCTCCTTAAAGGAAATAAAGGACACGTCTGATATTCATAACATTGACTGTGCTTGTTGTTCATATTTTGCTCTTTGGCAACTGCCCATTGCACATCTGTTTGACCTGCCCACCCAGGAGTCTTGACTGAATCTGGTTGATTTCCCCCTCAGCAGATGATGCGCGGATTTATGGGTGGGTTGTAAGTTGGACTGCAACAGTGCTTGGGCAAATGGTAAGTTGTCATCATTGCCACAGGATGCCAAAAAGAAATGTAGAAATATTTTCCAGCATTTACACGGACTGTTTAAAATACCACGTTCCACAACCACCACCTCCTCGACATTGGAATGTAGTGACTAATGTAAAATAAAAATACCGCAGATACTGAAATAAAGTAAAAGGGTGTCATTTCTTTTTTCTTTGCGAGGTAAACTCGCATTGAGGTTTTCGTTTGTCTAACTGCTTCACCATTTTCCTGTTTGCATTTCTTCAGATGGAGAGAGTATTCATGGGCCCACAGTTGTTATTGATGGGAATGAGTATTGGTTTGTGAACAATACTATGCTAACCTACCAAGAAGCTGATCTATATTGCACAAGAAATGAGAGCAAATTGGCTTCCATAACATCCAGACCTGCAATAAAAATGATTAAAACTCATCTACAAAAGGTAGGTTGTGTCATTTTTGTCATTTTGCAAACTTGATAACTTTTGGCTTTGAGTATGTGATCTTGTGCTATGAAGCATAACCAAAACGATGTAATATAGGCTATTATTGTCATGTCTCCAATCAAATCAGATAATACTGTAAATACAATCAAGCCAAAATCAAGTACAATTAAATGTGCCAGAAACGTGAACCACACTTTTAATTTCAATTGCACACTTCAGCTAAGTGAGGTGAAGCTTTCTCTCTTTGGAGAAATTTAAGAATGCCTCATCTCCAGCTAGGCTACCTAAACATGTACTTAATAGAAAAACTATCTCCACTTTGGGGTTCTTAACCAAGAATTTGACTTCCAAAGGTTAGATCATACAGGAGAACAGTTTTACATTGCCACCGCAAGGCATTGCAGAATGCTTTGTAATCCTGCATACATAAACTTCCAAATTTTAATAACATTTATTATAAAATATTCACCCATTTTATACCCAAAGGTCTCAAGATGTGCAACTTCAAGGATGTCAATTTTATCCTAGCTTGTTGCCACCATTCTCTGGAATCCAAATTTACGTGAATTGAAAGTTACCACGTGGGAGCTGATCGCTTGGCTCGATACAGACACGATTTACCAATGACTTAACGCTGCTAAACAAACCTTTCTAAATCTTCAGGTGGATGAAATTCAGATGCATCAAATTTATGTCCAAAAAGGACTCTGTTCCCTTGATCTTGTGACAACTCGAGAGCATAATGAGATGAGAGGGTGGGAGTGGAGAGAGAAGGAGGAAATGTATAACTCACCTCCCTTAAGGCTGAGAAAATCGCTAATGGTTAATGTTTACGTCTGGATTGGGCAGGGATTACCATGTTATATTGATTAACGTGGAATAATAAAAATGCTGGACCAAGTTATGGAAAAGGACGTATTCCAGTAACCAAGTCGAAGGGCAACCACATGAAATAGGAAGGAGCTTTTAAGTAGACGAGTTGAGAAAGAATTGTAAAAAAAGTGCCCAGCATGAAATTGCATAAAATAATTTTTTTTTCCTCATTTCCCGCAGCACTTTGCTATGTTGCCAAAGTGGTGGGTAAAGACGATCGATTATAATGTAATGAACAGTCGTTTGTAAGTATACATTATTACCATAATATTACCTCTCCATTATTCCTTCTATTTATTGTAAAAATTGTTTTCCGAACGTGGTGATATCAGTCCATCATATCTCACGAGATGTTGTGGAGCTTATTTTAAAATGTTTGACATTTTCTCCAACTTTTTTCTTCATCATTGTAAGTGTTTAATTTATCTGCAATATAAATTTTATTTGTTTCATATTACTTTGTAATGGAAAAGTTGATAGTTTCAACTTAGAAACCCATTATTTATTATGCTACAAAATAAAAATCGAGAAGGCTCGTAATATTCAGAAAGTCAAGCAGTCTCTGTTAAGTGAAACATTTAATGGCAATGAGAAGTCATTAACCCAAAATAGTTAAATCTGTTTCTCTCTCTCTCTCTCTGCACACTAACGGCCTGACCTAATGAAGATCATTTGTTCAGTTGTCTTTGTAACTTATTCATTTCCCCTGTTCTGAACCATCTTACACTTGTCTTCAGCCTGAAGAAAGGTCTCGACCCGAAACGTCACCCATTCCTTCTCTCCAGAGATGCTGCCTGTCCCGCTGAGTTACTCCAGCATTTTGTGACCTACCTTCGATTTAAACCAGCATCTGCTGTTCTTTCTTACACATTACACTTGCCTCCTTTATGTTCACTACATTGACAAGATCTCCATGTGCTGCTTTGACCTTGTTCCCTTAAAACTACTGACCTTCACAGTACCTGACATTTTGAATGGTTCCTTCATCACAGACGCGACCCTATTCCCATCCAAAATACGATAGTTGCAGTTTCTTATGTTGCCACAGTGGTGGGGAAAGAGAATTAGTATAATGTAATGCACAGTCATTTGTAAGTATACAAGATATATAAAACTGTGGCTAAAGATTGTTTCCTTTCAATCTGTCATTTTATCTTTAACCTATCCATGAAAACTTTTGAACTTTTGTCATCAATGACAAGATTGGAACTGACTTCCTGACAATTCCCCAATTGAATTTATTGGTCGATGTGACCTGCAACTTCCTACCACCTCCCACGCATATGTTGAAAACCTTCCTCGACTATGAAGAAAATCGCTTTCAACTTGACCTGCAACAAAAAAATTATCGATTTTTAAAACGGCAACCTATTTTTAGTCGAGGCCGTTTTTAAACATGATGGAAAAAATAGCAGCAACCTAGATGATGCCTCGACCAGGCGGAAACCACTTTCGACCATTAGGGAGAGTGACCAAAACCTCCTGTGACCCCATGGAAACCATGGGTGGTGGGCAAGGTCACCAGAGGTTGATGTTTAGGTCTCGTAAGTGGGACAGGGGCTTTACTACTCTCCCATATCCTCCTTTAATAATAATAATATCTTTTATTGTCATTGCACGTCAGTACAACGAGATTTAGTATGCAGCTTCCAACCGATGTAAAAGAAAAGTAAAATAAATAAATAAGCTGTGTGACTTGACCATCCGAGGGAGACAGTCCAGGGGGGGTGGGGGCACTCAGCAGGGCCGGTTCAGAGCCGCTATAGCTCTGGGAATAAAGCTGTTTCTGAGTCTGGAGGTTCGGGCGTAGAAGGCCTTGTAACGTCTGCCGGAGGGAAGTAGTTCGAACAGTCCATTACAAGGGTGTGAGGAGTCTTTATGGATGCTGATGGCCTTCCTGAGGCACAGTGTGTGGTAGATGCCTCAGGAAGGCCGTAGCTGTGTCCCAATGATCCTCTGCGCTCAGTGGACGACGCGCTGAAGAGCTCTCCTCTCCGCCTCCGTGCAGCTGAGATACCACACAGAGATGCCATACGTTAATATGCTCTCTGTGGTGCAGCGGTAGAACGTTGTCTACAGCTGTTGGGGCAGACCAGTCTTTTTTAATATCCTCAGGAAGAACAGTCGTTGCTGTGCCTTCTTGACCAGCGCAGCGGTGTTGGTGGACCATGTGAGGTCCTCTGAAATGTGAGTGCCCAGAAACTTAAAGCTGGACACTCTCTCCACACTTTCCCCATAAATGGCGATTGGGGCATATTCTCCATTGCGGGACCTCCTGAAGTCAATAATCAGCTCCTTGGTCTTGGAGGTGTTTAGTGACAAGTTGTTACGTGCGCACCAGTCCGCCAGGTTCTGCACCTCCGCTCTGTATTTTGTTTCATCACCGTTGGTGATCAGCCCAATCACTGTTGTGTCGTCTGCAAACTTCACGATGGTGTTGGTGTCGAATGCAGGAACACAGTCATGAGTGAAGAGGGAGTAGGGCATGGGGCTTAGTACACAGCCCTGTGGGCGGTGCTCAGGGTGATAGTGGAGGACAGGTGCGGACCCAGTCTCGCTGCCTGCGGTCGCTCTGTCAGAAAGTTCAGGATCCAATCGCATATCGGCGAGCTGAGGCCTAGCTGGTGGAGTTTGGTGGTGAGCTTGGTGGGGATGACCATATTGAATGCAGAGCTATAGTCAATGAAGAGCATCCTCACGTACGTGCCCTGTCTGTCCAGGTGAGTCAGGACAGTGTGAAGAGCCAGAGAGATGGCATCCTCGGTTGATCTATTTGCCCTGTATGCAAATTGATGAGAGTCCAGTGAGGCAGGGATGCTGGATTTGATGTGGGAGAGGACCAGCCTTTCGAAGCACTTCATTGGGATTGGAGTTAGGGCAACCGGGCGGTAGTCGTTCAGGTTGGTGACTTTGGACTTTTTCGGCACCTGCACTATGGTGGCTGTTTTCAGGCACTTGGGGACCGTTGCCAGAGATAGAGACAGATTGAAGATTCTCATGAATACCTCCGCCAGCTGTACAGCACAGTCCTTTAGTACCCTTCCCTGTACTCCATCCGGGTCTGCAGCCTTGCGTGGATTGATCCTACACAGAGCGTACTGTACCTCCCGAGTGCTCAGTGTTAAGGCCTGTCCCTCCGCCATGGCCGGGGTTATTCCACTCCTGGTGGTGTTGCCATTTTTGAAGCAGGCAAAGAAGGTGACCAAGTTCATTGGCCAGTGTGATATCACCGTGGGGGCAGGCGGGGCTGCTCTTGTAGTCAGTGATGTCCCTGACACCCTGCCACATGCTTCTGGTGTCCGCGGTATTGAAGTGGTCTTCCACCCTTTGCCTGTGGATGTCTTTGACCTTTTTTATGCCTTTGTTCAGGTTCGTCCTGGCCGCACTGTATGCAGAAGTGACCCTGGATTTAAAGGCATTGTTGCGTGCCCTTAGCAAATCCTCAACCTCGTTGTTCATCCAGGGTTTCCAGTTTGGGAACATCTTTATTTGCTTGTCCATTGTGACAGTCTCCACACAGCAGTTGATGTAGGAGAGCATAGTGAATGTGTACTCCTCCAAGTCTACCTCTGTACCACTGGTTGCCTGTTGTGCAAACAGGTCCCAGTCGGTGCGATCAAAGCAATCCTGGAGTTTTAGGGTGGCGTCCTCATGCCATATTTTGACCGTCCTTATTGCAGGTTTGGTCTTGCGGATGAGGGGTTTGTATTCAGGCAGTAGAAACAGTGAGAGGTGATCGGATTGTCCCAAGGATGGGCAGTGGAGAGCTCTGTAAGCGTCCTTGATGTTGGTGTACACTTTATCCAGCGTGTTTGAGCCCCTGGTAGGGCACTGCACATGCTGGTGGAATTTGCGGAGTGCGGGCTCGTAGGTCGACCTGATTAAAGTCCCCTGCAACAATGAAGGCACCGTCGGGGTGAGCATCCTGCTGCTTACTGATGGCCGAGTGCAGCTGTGTTACAGAGTTACAGAGAAAGGTTGAACAAGTTAGGGCTTTATTCTTTGGAGCGCAGAAGGTTAAGGGGGGACTTGATAGAGGTTTTTAAAATGATGAGAGGGATAGACAGAGTTGACGTGGAAAAGCTTTTCCCACTGAGAGTAGGGAAGATTCAAACAAGGGGACATGACTTGAGAATTAAGGGACTGAAGTTTAGGGGTAACATGAGGGGGAACTTCTTTACTCAGAGAGTGGTAGCTGTGTGGAATGAGCTTCCAGTGAAGGTGGTGGAGGCAGGTTCGTTTTTATCATTTAAAAATAAATTGGATAGTTATATGGATGGGAAGGGAATGGAGGGTTATGGTCTGAGCGCAGGTATATGGGACTAGGGGAGATTATGTGTTCGGTACGGACTAGAAGGGTCGAGATGGCCTGTTTCCGTGCTATAATTGTTATATGGTTATATAGGTTAGCATTAGCCTGTGGTAGGATGTATATGGCCATGATGATAACCACAGTAAACGCCTTATTTGTTTGCTTCTTCGAATATCTCCCTTGGATTACCTGGCCAATTTTCCCATTTTGTGACTGAAGCACTTCTGTGCAATTTTGTACTTTAAAAAATATATGCCATTATTTTCAACCTTGGAGGAAAGGGGGGAATATTTTAACCAGAAACCGACCTATTTAATAAAACAATTATATAATGTACTGTGACATCTTCATATTTTCTTCCTTTTTTAGTTTGAGTCCATATGACATTTACCACCGATTTATATCCTTCCACAACCAGTACAGGGATTGTTGGTTTATAACCCCATATTATGCGAGGTGGAGAGGTAAGCGATTTATTTGTTTATCTTTATTATGTATTCAAGTTTCAGGTTCATTGTTTTCAATTATATGAAATTTATGTAACATATTTTAGCAATTGTACTGCTTTAAGTATAATTGATTATTTTTCTGAAGTAGTTAGATCTCCTGTTTTACCGATGCTGTTGTTTTTCCTGAAGACTATTATTTTTGAGTCACCTTTAATAACCATAGAACATACAACAGCACAGCCCTTCAGCCCACAATGACTGTGCTGAACATGTACGGTTAAACTAATTTCCCCTGCCTGCTCGTGATTCACTTCCATCCATTTACTGCATATTGATGGGGCTATCTAAATCCTCTTTAATACCTCTTTTGTATCTGTCCCCACCAGCACCACTCACTGTTTATTTATTTTTTAACAAGCTTAACACTGTACATCTCCTTTCAAATGGTGTCCCTCTCGCCTCAACAAAGCCCTCTAGCCTTTGATATTTCCACCGTGGAGAAAAAGATTCTGACTGGCTACCCCATCCATGCCTCTCACAATTTTATAAACTTCTATCGGGTCTCCCCTCTGCCTTCGATGCTTCAGGGAAAACAATCCATGTTTGTTCAACCTCTCCTTCTAACCTGTGTATGATGTTATTGATGTTTAGGTCGATAGAATGATCAACCAAATGTGTGTGTGCTGTTTAACCCCATTCCACTATAACCTCCATTCCTAACCTCCATTTATCAAGCCAAATCTATCCAAATTTTTTCTCATAACGTGAATTTCCTTTTATGTGTTTGTGCATTTTGTGTGCTTTTGCAGTCCCTGCAACAATCCTTCTTTCCTCTTGCCCTTCTTGTTACAAATTGCAAAATTATGTAGCATACATGGGACAGAAACCGATCATTTGGCCCAACAAGTCCACTATGTTCATGCTCTAGATTCCACTGGTTTTATCTCCTCAAAATCTATTCGCATAACATAGGAAACGAGAGTCGAGTGATTTAATTCTCATATGTACCGTCGACGGAACAATGAAATTCTTACTGCAGCAGCATAATAGGCCTGTAAATGCAGTACACACAGATAAAATATAATAAACAAAACTTCAATCAATTAATAACCACAGTACTAGTGCAGAAAAAACCCAACAAATCTGTAGTGCAACCAAAGAACGAACATGGAAGTTAATAGTTGAGGTTAGTGTTGTGTATATTCAGGAGCCTGATGGTTGTTGGGAATAAACTATTCTTAGAACCTGGTGGTCATGGTTTTCAGGCCCCTTTACTTTCTTCCTGATGGCAGGGTATGAGAGGGTAGCCAGGGTGTTGTCAGTCTTTGATATTGGCTGCCTTTTTGAGGCAGTGCCTCTTGCAGATCCGTTGTGATTGACCACGTAATGTTCACCACTCTCTGTAATCTCCTTTGTTCCTGGAGGTTCGGGTTGCTGAACAATGCCACGAGTCAATATGCTCTACTGTACACCTGTCAAAGATCGAGACAGTATTTGGCAACATACTGAATCTCCTCAAACCTCTAAGGAAGTAAATGGGCTTACTTTATGTTTTCATCAATGTGCTGGGCCCAAGACGGGTCTTGGGAGATATGTACAGTATTCCATCCTCCCTCTAGATTACAGCAAACTACCCAGTACTTGCTTTAACCACTCCCTGTGGTGGGGACCTCCAGATGCGTTCATTGTGTAGGTTGACTTCCTCTGAATTCCCTAATGGATGCCTCCTACTTTACTCTCTTTGAGAGTTTGCCCACACAAATTCCTATAGCATTCTCAACTCTAGATTTACCTGACCACAAATAACTGAAGATCCAGGCCTTCTGTCTGTTTCTCGACATTCTTCAAAGGGCCCAACTAAGCACATCCCTGGCTCTTATTTTGGCACTAAAACATTGTTGTGGGTCTTGCTCTTGTGATGCTAGGTGAATGGACGTTACATTTGGTGGGAGATAGGTGAGAGAATGCTTGCAGGAAATTGTAGGGTTTGCTGAGCAACAGTGCCCAAAGGAGGAACACAATTGCTGCAAAGGGGTCATGGGGTCCCATTGGGCCAAGAACCAGATGTCACATGCAGGAGGTAGGAGAGAGGTTTTATAGGCATGTGTACATTCTCTATATGCCCGTACAACCCAGGGAACCCCAGCATGTGAGGGGCAGGTTCACATGCACTACAGGTGCACAACTTTTTATCCGAAAGCCTTGGGACCAGACACTTGTCGGATTTCGGACATTTTCGGATTTCCGAATGGAAGATTTTTAGCGTAGATTAGGTAGGTAGCGCGGGCGGCTTGAAAAGTCTGGAGCAGCTGCCTCCTCCCCGGAGACCGGGAGAATCATTGCATAAATGTTAGTCAGTTAGTTTGGAGGGATTTTATGTGGTGGTGGTGGAGTAGGGGTGAAGGGGGAAACTTTAATTCTTAGTCCCCTACCTGGTCGGCGACTCCCAACCTCGCGGAGCTGGGGGCTCCGTCTGGCCGCGGGCGGCGCCGGTTGGAGCTCCGACCCCGGCAACTCTACCCCTGGCTGCGCGGCTCCAAATCCAGCGACGCTCCGCGAATGTTGGGAGTCGGCGGCCACAGCGCTCCGGAGCTTGCCGCACGGCGACCCGGTAAGGCATTGCCCGCTCCCCGCTGGTATCCCAGCGCTGCGACACCGCCGACTCCCAACATTCGCGGAGCTGGGGCGTCCGGCCGCGGGCCGCGCTAGATTTGGAGCGCCTCGCAGCCAGGGATAGAGTTGCCGGGGTCGGAGCTACAACCGGTGCCGCCCGCAGCCCCACCGGCCTTACAGCGCTGCGGAGCCTCTCCGACCAGGTAGGGGACTAAGAATTAAAGTTTACCCCTTCACCCCCCCTTCACATAAAAGCCCTCCAAACTAACTGACTAACATTTAAGCAATGATTTACAGATGTTTAAGCGTCTCCCGGTCTCCGGGGAGGAGGCAGCCGCTACAGTAGTACAGACCTGGGTTGACCGTGGGTCGTTTCGGGTCAAGTTTGGCACCAAACGCGAGCTTTGGTGTGCAGACGACATCTGGAAAAAATGGCCGGTTTTCGGAGTTTTTCGGTTTCCGGAACTCCGGATAAAAGGTTGTGCACCTGTACCTCTAAACTCATCTGGCGCTCCCGACATGGCATCCTTTACAGCACCATGACCAAACGTAGACCAGGCGACTATTTTGCAAACTCCTGCGCTCAGTCCACCAAGACCTTCTGGACCAGCCTTTGATGAATTTTGCATGTTCCATGATGTTGTTTGTGGTGGGAGGAAGAGGGTTTACACCAGTAAAAGAGTGATGGGGAGAAGAAGACAAAGTCAGATGTATTTCCCGAGAGAAATGTCTAAGATTGCTCTACTCAAGATTAACCTGATTTTCAAAAGCATAGCACCATTTTAGTTTGAGGATTGTGCGAACAACTTCTAATGCTTTGTCTTTAACATTCCAGTCTTTTCCCCCACAGAATATCATGAACAAATTGACTGCTTCAGGCGCCTTCCATTTATTTGTCAAAAGCTCAATATATCGTCACTGGAGCCATGGTCTCCTGAAACTGGTGATAAGGGCAGTCCATGTACAGGTGATTGGATCCCCTTCGGCGATAATGTAAGTCGAGGCTTTCTTATAAGTGTCACATTAAACTACTAGACCAAGTGCAGACCCGTTGGGTCTGTTCCCCCAACGTGAGGTTGTGGGGGGGGGGGGGGGGGGGGGGGGGCGGCATGCAGCGTCACACACACTAACTCCCCCCCCCCCCCCCGCACACTCACGCTAATTACCCCCCTTGATATAATATTAATATTATGAATTTGCTCCTTTTACCCCATAACCACCCTATCTACTGACGCATAGCCCCCAACTTGCAGTCACATCTAGAGGGGGGGGGGAGGCGGGGGATGAGAGTGAGGGCAGAGAGAGAGAGAGAGAGAGACAGACAGAAACAGAGATAGGGGCAAGAGGGAGAGGAGGGTGGGGAGGAGGAGAAGAGGAAGGGGGAGTGAGGGGGGAAAGGCGGGCGAGGAGAGAGAGAGAGGGTGAGAGTGAGGGGGAGAGAGAGGGGTTGCTGAGAGGGGGGTGAAGCGGGAGGGAGGGTGGAGGGAAGAGGATAGGGAGTGTGGAGGGGAGGGGGTTTAGGGGGGGAGGGAGGGGGGAGGGGAGGGGATGGGAGGAGGAGGGGGGAGAGAGGATGTGCTGAGGGGGGTGCTGTGAGGGGGGGAGGGGAGGGGAGGGGGAGTAGTGGGGAGCAGGGAGGGGGAGGGGATGGTGGAGGGGGGGGGGGGTTTAGGGGAGGGACAGTGGAGGAGGGGATGCAGTGGAGGAGGTGGAGAAAAAGAGGGGAGAGGGAGAGGGGGGAGAGGAGAGGGAGGGGGAGAGAGAGGGGAGTAGAGAGGGGTGTGCTGAGAGGGGGAGGGGGGGAGCAGTGGAGGGAAGGGGGTATGTAGGGGGTGTGTGGAGGGAAGGGGGTGAGGGGGTGTGTGGAGGGGAGGGGGGTTATGGGGTGTGTGGACGGTGGGGGGTGGGGGTAGGGAGGAGGGGGAGGGGGTTTAGGGGTGGGAGGTGGGGGGAGGGGATAGGGAGGAGGGGGAGAAAAAGAGGGGAGAGAGGGGGGGGAGAGGAGAGACAGAGTGCCTTTATATTTCAACCCAAACAACCATTTGCAGGCAGTGCTTTTTTACTTTAACCATATTTTCATTTTCAAACCACATTAAGGGCACTTACTCATAGTTGAGTGGACATGTGTTCAGTTTTATTCACAGCTCAGAGAAACGTGACCCTCTGCCTTCCTCCAGCTTGCAGACACTGATTGAGGCACACCACTTCCTGGTTTTATAGTCCCTCCCCCCTGCTGCCAGCGGGGGCAGCAGAGAGAATGGGGAATTTTGTAAAATCATTAATATCTCTGTCATATTTCATCGACGGGAAAAACCCTCGGCACACATATGGCGGATGGGGGCTCTGAGCGAGGTGGCCAAAAATGACGGCCGTAGGTGGCGGCGTTCTCTCGGAAATCCCAGCACAGATCGCCAAAACCTGTCAAGAATAGAGTTTTAGTAATATAGATATATGTATTTATAGTTGAGAGGTATAGATACGGTGGACAGTTGGAACTATTTCCCCAGGATGGAAAAATTAAATGCTAGAGGCCATAGCTTTAAAATGAGGGGCAGTGTAAAGGAGACGTGCGGGGCAATTTTTTTTTTTTTACGCTGAGGTTTGTTCGTTGTCTTGTCGAGTCCACACACAAGATTAGAAGTTGTTCAGCCAGGGCTAAACACACTTCTTAGCATCTGCATACAATGGTGTCTGCCTTGTGCTTCTTGTGTGTGGTGGTGGAAGATTTGGTGGAAACAGGGCTGCGACGTGAATGCTCTTTCCTTCCTGACTGAGGTTTGTGAATCCCAGGAACACGCTACCAGGGTTGGTGGTTGAGGCAGATACGATTATGGCTTTTGAGGCTTTTGGATAGTTATATGAATATGCAGCGTATGGAAGGATATGGATTATGCGCAGGTAGCTAAGAGATGGTCTTAGCATCATGTTTGGCACAGACATTGTGGGCCGAACTACTTGTTTTTTGTGCTGTACTGTTCCAGGTTCGATATTTAGGAATAAGGAGCTCTTTTTTTCTAGTGTTCAATGGAATTTTCATTTGACTGGGAAAGATGATATTTTGGGTTATGCATCATTAAATACAGAAATAAGGTTGTATGCTAAATATCAGTAATTGATCAGAAGGATTTGTTCTTATGCAGTATTTGGGTACTGATTACTCTTGTCAGATAAAATCTTCAGTGCATTGGCTCTAAACTTCCAGATTTTTCCTTTTCATATGATTGGTGTATTTTAGATCTTTCAAAGAGATTGTTTCTCGTGCATTTCCATTGTCTTAGTGGCTTGGATCTCAGAGCCCTGATCAACCTATGGTTCTTCAGTGTGTTGCCTCGAACAATTGAAAAAGCATGGTAAAAAGGGCTGCTCCTGACACAGCCGTCCAACAGCTGGCCTCTGAAAAGTTGCTGTTAGCAATATCTAATGCAGATGTAGAACAGCTAATCCAAGCCTTGTCATTTACATGGGCCATTGCTAACACTCATGGGTGGGAAGCCACGATAGAGAAATATAGAAAAGCCTTGTTTTGCACAGTGTTGGAGGAATTCGGCAGGTCAGACATTCTGTGGAGGGAATGGACATACGATGTTATGGGCTGGGACCTTGCTTTAGACTCTCGCTTTTCTTTTCTCAATTTTGTAATCCTACCTTTTTTTAGTCTACATGCTAAGCGTCGTTAATGAAATACAGATTACTTGCTAATATTTCTAATTTGAAGCTTTGATACTGGAATCAGAAATAGAGAACACAAACCTTCTTTGTGAAAGGACACTTTTTCCAAAGCGTTCGTGACTCAACCAGAAACCCCACTTCCAGGGCCAGCCTTGAGCCGATTGGACAGATTTCGTCCAATTGGGGCCCCGCGCTAATTTTCCGTATTTCGTACGGAAATACAAATTTGCGTTGTTAAATACAGATTTTTTTTTTGTTAAACATTCACCTTGTTGAATACGATTTTTTTTAAACGAACATGGATAAAAACCGCTGCACCAGCCATCAGACAAAAAAGGTTTGTTAACTAACACTGTTAGCACTTGTTAACAGCCAGTAGTTAACACTTAGTTATACAATGTGTCATCAATGCATCGATCCACATTCCTCGGTAAATGTAATTGTTTTTTGACCAAATATTAATTACGCCACATTCCTTTGAATAAAATTCACGGGACTCCCAGGCATTTTATTCAAAGGAACATTTTATTCAAAGGATCGTTGTGTCTCTGTCTTTTACTATCTTCCTCCCACTCTCTCGCGTGCTTTCTCTCTCCTGCTCCCCTTCTCGCTCTCTCACTCCCTTTCTCTCACCCTGTCGCCTCAGCATTCTCGGAATCATTTGACGTTTTGCGGTGACGGCTGCATCTGCGGTTCCTTTCTGTTGGGTGGGGGGGGGGGGGGGGGGGGGTCCCGGGCCCGTGGTGGCTCCTGGCCCATTCCTTCCGTGGGTGCCGCCTTGCCCGCTGAGTTCCTCCAGCACTGTTTTTTGTTTGGCACTGGAGTTGAAGGTGGACACAGGGGGCTGGGGTGGCTCTGCGGGATGGGCAGCAGCTCTGGGGAGAGGGTTGTGTTTCTGGTCGAGACCCTTGTTCAGACAATCACAAGTACTCTCACCGACGAGAGTTCAGTTCAGTCTGAAGAAGGGTCTTCTCTCCAAAGTCGCTGTGTTGCCTGTCCTGCTGAGTTACTCCAGCAGTCTATCTTCAATTTCAGTGTTAAATAACATTTCTCACTGGGCTCCGAAGGTTAGGTTGTTAGCCAAGAAAGTTAGATCAAGAACGATGTTGCTGTACTGAGGGATAGCCAAGTCTATCCCTCATTGCTAGCAGCTGATGAGAAGCGGCTGTAAAGTGGGAAGTGGCTGTAAAAGGACAGCGCCGCTGGGCGGGGAGAGTTCCTTTCACAGCGTGTGGGGAGTTCCTTTGACAGAGTGTGGGTAGTCTGTTCAGGGGTAAGGTTGCGGGGAGGGCAGGAGCGTTGAGAAGGAGGTTGTCGGGGATCATGCCAGCATCCAACTCGAGAGCGGGTCAGCGGACGATGGATAACAGGACAGCGGGCAGTGGAACTTACTCCATATGTCAGTGCGAGTAACCTCAATTGGTCCCTTGTTCACGCTGACACAGGAGTAAGCTCCACTGCCCGCTGTCCTGTTGTCCATCACCCGCTGACCCGCTCCGCTCCGCTCTATGATCTGGTCCCCTCACTGTTCAGACAGAACCGCACTGCCAGAGGTGGGCGGGCTGGCAGAATGCGCTGAGGTCCCGGTGGCCGCTCGTAGCCATGCAAGCTGCTTCCTTCTCTCCCCGGCCACAATGCGGTGGCTCTGCGCCCGGAGCACCGTAGCAGCGGTGAGTGAGTGGTTTACTGGCATGATCCTCGACCCCCTCCTTCTCACGCTGCTGACCTCCCCGCCACTTTACCCCTGGCCAGACTCCCCACATGCTGCGAAAGGAACTCTCCCTCCAATTGGTCCTTTGAACTAGTATTGTCATTCAATAAGATCACAACTGATTCAACTTGTTCTGGTATTCTCCCGTTTTTCCCACCATCTCTCCACCTGCCATCACCTACCACCCCCCCACCCATTCAGTAATTCAGAAAGAAGGAGATTTGGAAGCCTTGGGCAAATTGAATTTGTTACTTTCTTTATTTTTTATTTTTACGACGAGAAGAACAATCTGCACATGCGCGGTTTAAGATTTTTTCAAAAGCCGCCTGACTGCCTACCCTGAGTAATTACTCACGGCATGTGCCTGAATATGACTCGTTTATAATTATATATTTATATTTTTGCTAAAATTGTTCCCAATTGGGCCCAGCACCTCCTAAGGCTGGCCCTGCCCACTTCCAATAAAAGTTGGAAACATGTACAGTTTCTAGTAATCTCTTTTATTTTAAATCCTTTGTTTGGTTGAAAACATTATTGGTCACTATTCCAAAATACTGTTGAGGGTAATAGTTCAGTTTAGAAATACAACGTGGAGTCCACGCCGACCATTGTTCACACTAGTTCTATGTTATCCCACTTTTGCATCCAACACACCAAGGGCAATTTACAGAGGCCAATTGACCAATAAACCCTCATGGTTTTGGAATGCGGGAGAAAACCAGAGCACCTGGAGGATAGAAAGCCCACATGGTCACAGGGATTACGTACAAATTGTGCACAGACAGAACCCGAGGTCAGGATTGAACGTGGGTCTCTAGCGCCGTGAGATAACAGCTCTACCGCTGTGCCGCCCACAGCGTGACAGTAAACTGTCCAATTACTGCAGTTCTTGGGTGAAGTCTACCATCTGTATCATTGGGCAATTTTATTTCAATTTTTGACTGCAGTGATGTTAAAGAAAAATGTATTTCCAAATGAGGATACTGTGTTGACTTTGAAGGGAAAGCTGCCTGCTCGCTACTTATGGGTTTTCAAAACAATCTTGATTACTGAAAGTAAGCATGCAGGTACTGCAGGCTGTGAAGAAAGCTAATGGCATGTTGACCTTCATTGCGAGAGTTCAGTTTTGGAGTAAGGAGGTCCTACTGCAGTTGTACAGGGCCCTGGTGAGATCGCACCTGGAGTATTGTGTGCTAGTTTGTCCTCTGAGGAAGGACATTATTGCTATAGTGGTGGCCAAGTCACAGTGGGGGCCAATTCACTGGATGTTTTCAAGAGATTCAGCTCTTAGGGCTAAAGGAATCAAGTGATATGGGGAAAAAGCAGGAATGAGATGCTGATGTCAAATGATCAGCCATGATCATATTGAATGGCGGTGCTGGTTCGAAGGATGGAAGGGCCTACTCCTGCGCCTATTTTTCTATGTTTCTATGATTGAGTTGCAGCAGTAATCAATTTATGTGGTCCATTGCTATTCTGGAGCCTTTAAATGCTCAGACTGGTTGATGGTGTCCCAATCAAACAGGCTACATGATCCAAGGATAATGTAGGATTCTATGCAAGTAACAAAGTTATATTGATATGATTTTTAACTTATTTGATCCAGTGCTACAACTTTATAAAGCCACAACGTCTTTCATGGGATCATGGACAACGTGTCTGTCAGAGCCTTGGGGGTAACTTGCCAACTATAGCCAATTCCGTCGAACAAGGTATGTTATGAGTTGAATACTAATGAGAAATGTATCTCTAAGCTAAACTATGGGAGCAATCAATCAGGAAAAACTGTGCACAGCGAGAGGCACCCAGCAGCAGTCCAGCAGCAGTCCAGCAGCCAGAGGGACAGTGTAGGAGATCGGTGAGGAGACAAAGTCAGGATGTAGAATGAAACTAATTCTTCAGCGATAGTGTTGAAAGAAAAACAAACAAATTTACTGTGCCCTCCACAATGTTGTGGACAAAGACCGGTTGTTTATTTATTTGCCTCTGTACTCCACAACTTGAGATTTGTAATAGAAAAAAATCACATGTGGTTAAAGTGCACGTTGTCAGATGTTAATAAAGGACATGTTTACACATTTTGGTTTCACCATGTAGAAATTACGGGCAGTAAAAGAAAAGTAGGCATGTTTAGTATTTACATATCCTTCACATAAGTCTGCAATTCCCCCCCCAGTTCCAGGTGATGCTCTGCCAGGCCTGTATACAATACAATGTAAAATTATCATTTGAGCCCCAGTGAGGCATGTTTAGTATTTTTGTTACATATCCTTCACCACTGTGATGCAATGGCTGCTCGAAGTCTGCAATTCCATGGACCCACGGCCATTTTAGGCCAGTTGCCCCGCTGAGTCTGTCTGTTGGAGCCCCCGGCGGCGAATGCTCTGCCAGGCCTGCCGGGTGATGTTCGCACCATCTTTAAACTTACACCGGCTGGAGCGCGTTGGGGTTGCTTTGGGAAAGCGGTCTCTCTCCCCTTCCCAGACCCGCGAGCTCCCGATGTCGCGGTCCACCGGACCTGCTTCAGCATATACAGCCCCAGGAG
The DNA here is from genome assembly GCF_028641065.1 of Leucoraja erinaceus. Taxonomy (NCBI): domain Eukaryota; kingdom Metazoa; phylum Chordata; class Chondrichthyes; order Rajiformes; family Rajidae; genus Leucoraja; species Leucoraja erinaceus. The sequence goes on along the minus strand of NC_073383.1, from coordinate 30,312,647 downwards.
TCAGTCGCAGCAAATGGGTTCAGATCGGGCCCCACGATGGTGATTAGTCCGCAGCTCCGACCGGGACTGGAGCACCCGGTCAGGTTGGAGGGCTGCTCCAATGGTGCTAGGCCCCAACGACAGCCGACCATTTGTTAGCTTTCCCCCCCCCCCCCCCCCCCCCGAAAAAAAATACTATTAAAAAACAGCAAACACTACATTTAACTAGCTTTAAAAAAAGACAGCAGTAGGGGCCGCTGCAACGTTTTGGATCATTGCACCATCTTGCTGTTTTGGAGGCTGAACCCCTTCTGTTTTCTCCGGCATATACACAAGGCATGCTCAAATGGGTGAGGTTTGAGTCATTTGTTAGCTTTGAATTCCTTTGTGCAGTATGTTTTGGATCATTGTCTTGCTGTAGAATGAACCGCCGGCCAATGAGTTTTGAGTCATTTGTTTGAATTTGACCAGATAGGATGTGTCTATACACTAAGAATTCATTATGCTACTACCATCAGCAGTTGTATCATCAATGAAGATAAGTGAGCCAGTACCTTCAACAGCCATACATGCCCAGGCCATAACACCCCCACCACAGTGTTTCACAGATGAGGTGGTATGCTTTGGATCTTGCGCAGTTCCATCTCTCCTCCATACTTTGCTCTTCCCATCACTCTGATATAAGTTAATCGTCGTCTCATCTGTCCACAAAACCTTTTTGCCAGGACTGTGGTTGCCCGTTTAAATACTTCTTGGCAAACTGTAACCTGGCCATCCTACTTTTGCAGCTAACCAGTGGTTTGCATCTTGCAGTGTAGCCTCTGTATTTCTGTTCATGAAGTCTTCTGCAGACAGTGGTCATTGTCAAATCCACACCTGAATCCTGACGAGTGTTTCTGATCTGTCGGACGGGTGTTTAGGGATTTTTCTTTATGACAGAGAGAATTCTTCTGTCATCAGCTGTGGAGGTCTTTCTTGGCCTGCCAGCCCCTTTGCGATTAGTAAGCTCACCAGTGTTCTCTTTCTTCTTAATGATGTTCCAAACAGTTGATTTTGGTAAGCCCGATGGGCCTGTCCCACTTAGACAATTTTTTAGGAAACTGCAAGTGGTTGCCGGGAGTCGTCTCCTCAGTCGCGCAAAAAGTCGTAGCGTCTTTCTGGTCACCGCTAAATTTTCAACATGTTGAAAAAATTTTGGCGACAGTGGGTTTGACGCCAACGACAGCACCTACGTCAGGAGAAGTCAAGCTACACAGCTTGACTTCTCCTGACGTAGGTGCTGTCGTAAGTTGCCGCCAGGATGATTTTTTCGGCGACCTGCATCGACAATGACAGCCGCCAGTTGCCTAAAAATTTGCCTAGTGGGACAGGCCCCTGCGGTTTGGCTGATGTCTCTAACAGTTTTATTCTTGTTTCTCAGTCTCATAATGGTTTCTTTGACTTTCATTGCAACAACTTTGGTCCTCCTGTTGATAAACAAAAATAAAAGTTTCCAAAGGTGATGGAAAGACTAGGTGCTGAGAGCTCTCTTATACCTGCATTAAGGAGGCAAATAAACACACCTGAGCAATTACAAACACCTGTGAAGCCATGTGTCCCAAACATCATGGTGAAGTAGTACTCCTCTTGTTACTTTGCCTCCAACACCCATTTCTTCCACTATCACCACCAGTCACCCTGCTTCATTCCTCTCCGTCATACACTCATCTCCCATTCTCGAGTCCCTCATTTCCCTCTCCTCCTCCCCCTTGCCCCTTCCACCTATATCCTTCCCTCTAGCTTCACATTTCACTCCCCTTCCCTTCTGTCCTTCTGTTCTTTGTTACTTACTCCACCCATCTGCCAATCAATTCCTCCCTGCCTTTGTCGTCCCACCTGCCTGCACTCATACCCTAACCCTCCATTCACTTCTCGTCCATATGCCTATCCAATTTAATGTTTGTTTATTATATTATCTATTGAGTACTGTGTTTGTAAACCCGTTGTACTGCTGCAAGTAAGAATTTAATTCTTTTGTTTTGGTATATAAGACAAAAACTCTTGACACTCTCTTGACTCTTGAACCATGTAGTTGTTTGGGAGATGATGATTAAAACGAGCATGGGTTATCAGTGCTTCCGAGAAACTGCCGTGCAAGGCACAGTTCATTTCAATTGAGAAATCAAATTTTAAAAACCACTTTTTTACTGAAGTGGTAGAGATGGCTGAAATATCAATCTGGGCCAGCAGGGAGCATTCATGTCATGTGTCTCCAATACATGGTTCAGTGGTAGACACAAGGAACTGCAAATGTTGGTTTATACCAAAGAGCGACACAAAGCGCAGGAGTAACTCAGCGGAAAATTAAAGATTTCAAATGTCTTTTATTGTCACGTGTACCAAATAAGGTACAGTGATATTCGTATTACCATACAGCCATACTAAAAATAAAGCAACAAGACACAACTACATAAAAGTCAACATAAACATCCACCACAGCGGATTCCACATTCCTCACTGTGATGGAAGGCAATAAAATCAAATCTTCTTCCCTCATTTTTCTCCCCAAGAGGGGGCAGTTGAACCATCCGCAGTCGGGGCGGTCGAAGCTCCTGCGGCTTGGAGTTCCCAAAGTCGGTCTCTAAGCAGAGACCGTGAGCTCCACGATGTTAAAGTCCACAGGCTCCCACGGTTGGAGCTCCCGAAGTCGGTCTCCAGCAAAGGCCGCCAACTCCACGGTTAGGCCGCAGTGCGGACGGAGATACGATACGGAAAAAAATCGCATCTCCGTCGAGGTAAGAGATTTAAAAAAAAGTTTCCCTGACCCACCACCCCCCACATAATACAAGCTGAGAGAACACTAAAAACATACATTTAACACATACTAAAGAAACAACAGAGAAGGAAGGGACAGACAGACTGTTAGCGAGGCAGCCATTGCTGGCGCCTCCCAGTGGTGATCAAGCAGCATTTCTGGAGAAAAAGGATGGGTGACGTTTTGAGTCGGGATCCTTCTTCAGACTGAAAGTAGGGAGTGTGGGGGAGGGGGAGAGCTGAAGGAGAGAAAAGCAATGGTACTTTATTGTCATCCAAGTACCCAAGTAAAGTGAAATTCTTTACATACAGTTCAGTGACATTCCTACTATAAGTTGGGCACAATTATATTAAGCAGAAGTGTATAAGGCAGCAGACCACACTGAGTTAGTACACAAGAGTCACCACGTTTCAGATGCCATGTCGAAACTTATAACTTTTCAGTTTTGAGTTATAAAAATGTATCTCCAAATTTTATGAGCTGTTAGTTGGTGATCTCAAAGTTTAGCCTGGCTGCCAAATGCCAGGCATGTCCTGACAATTGCCTCAAAACCAACCCTTTGGAAAATACGTCATGTTATTGACTTTGAGAGATGAATTAGGCAAAAGACTTTGTGAGGAATAACAGATCACTGCTGTGTGCCAGAACACTGGGCAGCATTCCCAAACGTTGAAATAGAACAATATCTGCCATAGCCAGTAAGGGATGATATCTGTTCTGGCATCTTTATACCTAGAAAAAGAAAGCTCTGATCGCTCACATTACAATTGTTTTTGTTTTATTGACTGAAGCTGATCTCAAATCTGTTTGCATCTTTCGATTAACAGATTTTATTGTATCTCATTTACCGTCACTGCCACAACGCTTCTGGCTTGGTATGCAGCCTTCAAGTGGAATTGGAAACAACATTTGGGTGACAGGAAGACCTGTTGATTACTACAATTGGCTCTCATCATTTAGAGTTGAGATGGAGCTAGATTTAGATGTAAGTAAAATGCTTTGTAAATTTTGCAGCATTTAAAATGGTCCCAAGAGGTTTCGTTTAGCGATTAGCATGGAAACGGGCCCTTCGGCCCACCGAGTCCACACTGACCATCGATTACCCATTCACACTAGTTCTATGTTATCCCACTTTCTCACCCACTCCCTACACGTGACAGGCATTTTACAGAGGGCCAATTACCCAATAAACCCGCATGTCTTTGTAATGAGCATTTCAGGGCACCATAATGTTTGGGACACATGGCTTCACAGGTGTTTGTAATTGCTCCGGTGTGTTTAAATGGCCCCTTAATGCAGGTACAAGAAAGCTCCCAGTACATAATCTTTCCTCCAGCCTTTCCATCACCTTTGGAAGCCTTTATTGCTGTTTATCAACATGAGGACCAAAGCTGTACCAATGAAAGTCAAAGAAGCCATTATGAGACTGAGAAACAAGAATAAAACTGTTGAGACATCAGCTAGACCGCAGGCTTACCAAAATCAACTGTTTGGAACATCATTAAGAAGAAAGAGAGCACTGGTGAGCTTACTAATCGCAAAGGGACTGGCAGGCCAAGGAAGATCTCCACAGCTGATGACAGAAGAATTCTCTCTATAATAAAGGAAAATCCCCAAACACCTGTCCGACAGATCAGAAACACTCTTCAGGAGTCAGGTGTTGATTTGTCAATGACCACTGTCTGCAGAAGACTTCATGAACAGAAATACAGAGGCTACACTGCAAGATGCAAACCACTGGTTAGCTTCAAAAATAGGATGGCCAGGTTACAGTTTGCCAAGAAGTACTTAAAAGACCAACCACAGTTCGGGAAAAAGCTCTTTTGAAAAGATGAGATGAAGATTAACATATCAGAGTGATGGCAAGAGCAAAGTATGGAGGAGAGAACCACCCAAGATCCAAAGCATACCACCTCATCTGTGAAACACGGTGGTGGGGGTGCTATGGCCTGGGCATGTATGGCTGTTGAAGGTACTGGCTCACTTATCTTCATTGATGATACAACTGCTAATGGTAGTAGCACAATGTATTCTGAAGTGTATAGACACATCCTATCTGCTCAGGTTCAAACAAATATCTCAAAACTTATTGGCTAGCAGTCCATTCTACAGCAAGATAATTATCCCAAACATACTGTTAAAGCAACAAAGGAGTTTTTCAAAGCTAAAAAATGGTCAATTCTTGAGTGGCCAAGTCAATCACCTGATCTGAACCCAATTGGGCATGTCTTTTATATGCTGAAGAGAAAACTGAAGGGCACTAGCCCCCAAAACAAGCATAATCTAAAGATGGCTGCAATACAGGCGTGGCAGAGCATCACAAGAGATGACACCCAGCAACTGGTGATGCCCATGAATCGCAGACTTCAAGCAGTCATTACATGCAAAGGATATGCAACAAATTAGTAAACATGACTACTTTCATTTACATGACATTGCTGTGTCCCAAACATTATGGTGTCCTGAAATGGGGGGACTATGTATAAATACTGCTGCAATTTCTACATGGTGAAACCAAAATGTATAAAAATGGCCTTTATTCAAATCTGACTGTGCACTTTCACCACGTGATTATTTTCTATTACAAAATCTCAAATTGTGGAGTACAGGGGCAAATAAATAAATGATGGGTCTTTGTCCCAAACATTATGGAGGGCACTGTATAAAGAGAGGTCAAATAAACTTCGATTCTATCCTCTGGAGTTCTTTAGTTCTTTACATGACTTCCAATGAACCTCCACAATATAATCCCGTTCTTTAACATGAATTTATGAAGAGGAAAGTCAGATAAATATTTCAGATCTTGACCTTTCATCTTTTACTCTTTCAGTTTTCTAGCATTTGAAATTAATGTTCTCTTTCTGGTAAAGTTGGTGCAAAACTAGTTTAAGAAATACGGGGAAACAAAAACTGCAGGTGCTGGCTTACAAAAAAAAGACGTAAAGTGCTGGAGAGTAACTCAGTGGGTCAGGCAACATCTGTGAAGAACACGAATAGGCGACAATTCAGGACAATACCCTGTGCATCTGAAACGTGACTTAGCCATTTTCTCCAGTGATGCAGCCTGACCCGCTGCTCCAGCACTTCACGACTTTTTAAAAAACTTTCTCAAAGGGATGAATTAATGTTCAACAGAAGATGAGAAACTGCAACTTTGTAATTCAGAAAAATTCTACTGCTTTATTGTGAATTTTGTTTTCAGCTCTTTAATATAGAAAAACGCTGTGCTCTGCTGCTCAATGAGGCTCACAGTTCATACATTGGAAAATGGGATTTTGTAGTGTGCGAGGATCAGCAAATCACTGCTGTATGCCAAAAACGTCAAGGTATATACCTTTTATTTCTTACAGTTCCCACCGATCGTAAACACACATTAAACCTGTATTTCAACAACATGCTTTTTAAACTTGACTTTGCACTCTACTTCAAACTTTAGAGATACAAGGTGGAAATAGGCCCTTCAGCCCACTGAGTCTATGCCGACCAATGATCACCCCATACACCACCCCATACACTAACACTATCCTACACAGTGGAGACAATTTACAGAAGCCAATTAACCTATAAACCCGCACGTCATTCAAATGTGGAAGGAAACCGGAGCACCTGGAGAAAACCCATGCGGTCACAGGGCCAATGTACAAACTCCATACTGACAGCACCCGTAGTCACGATCGATTCCAGCTCTCTGGCGCTGCAAGGCAGCGTTCTACCGCTGCGCTCCTGTGCCACCATCTTGGGTGTGAGTGGGATGATATCGTTTGGGAGAATTAAGCTAATTAATTCTTAAGTTACTGTTCAATTCACCTCTACTCCATCGTGGACTTTGGACTTTGTCTATGGAATTGGTGCACTACAATGCACTACTTGAATTTAGCTAGAATCTATATTGATGTGTGATATTATCTGTGTTTAGTCTGCAAAACAAAGCTTTTCACTGTACCTCGGTACACGTGCCAATAACAAACATGAACCTAAACTTTTCTATGTTCTATGTAAAATTGAGTAACATCCACACAGGAACTTAAAACATTACTTATCACTTTGTGAGCTGTCACTGGTAATTTCTTTGCTACAGACAGCAGTCAATGGATATTTTTAAGGCAGAGATTGACAGATTCTTGATTGGTGAAGATGTCGGGTTTGGGAAGAAGGCAGTAGAATGGGGTTGAGAGGAAAAGATAGATCAGCCATGATTGAATGATGGAGTAGACTTGATGAGCCGAATGGCCTCATTCTGCTCCTATAACTGATGAACTTCTCATGTTTTCTTTTGGAAGGTTCTGTCAATCGGACAACATCTCAACATTTAAATGACACCTTGAATTATCTGAACCATACTTACATAATAATCAACAAGAACCTAACTTGGGAGGAATCCCTCACAGAATGTCTAAAGAATGGTTACAAATTGGTCAGCATCACTGACCCCTACCATCAAGCCTTCCTCACAGTTACTGTCAGCTTGCTTGGACATAGAGTGTGGATCGGACTCTACAGCCAAGATGTAAGTTCCTACCAAGTCATTTTCCAATTATATTTTTATCCAATGGGAAAACAAACATAGGTTTCGAGAAGCCGTGTAATACCTTAGCACAATTTTTTAAAATGCTCAGTTTCATCGAAGAAGGTAAGTAAACTCATTTTGAAATGGAAATGTTTATTTCTTTGGTAATATTCACAGATGTTGTAAATTACTATTAAAATGACAAAAGGTCTAGAAAGGGAACATGTTTTCCAAACATGAGAATATGGTCATCCATCTTGGGTTCCTCCATTGAGGTGTTTTAACCTTGTTTGCTGCATATCTATCTTTCTGAAAACTGATAGACCCAACATAAGGAAGATTATAATCCTTTCAAAATGCCCGTCCTTATGAAGCACATTACCGCTTTACAGTTCAGTACAATAATAGCTGTTAGGATGCTTTACGATATCTCCTTGGCTCATATAGGCTGTACACAGGATGACGACTTGGCAGATTTCTTGGAAAGTTTGTAACAAGGCAGAAACTCTGGTGAATCCTCATGAATTTCATGACACAGCCAGAAATCACCATCAGAAGCACACTGTTTGGAACCATAAGTCCAATGCTAGTGTTCACTTTCCCAACTCTCATCCTATTGACTACAGAAACCCCAACGAAGCCCATGGGGTACTGTTTGTGTTTAATTCACTGTCTGATAGTTAGGGAACCCTCGTGTCGAGAGTCTATGAGGAAATGGGATGACATAGGACTAGTGTGAATGGGTGATCAATCGGCATGGTCTTGATGGGCTGAAGGGCCTATATACATGTTTGTAAAATGAGTTTGTCAAAATGTCCAAATATTTGATATTTGCCTTTCATTTAGCACCAAGATTTATCCGAGATCTTTTTTTATTTTGCAACTTTGCTGTCGGATGTTATAGAAAAAAGGTGCAGTAGGCCATTCGGCCCTTCGAGCCTGCACCGCCATTCAATATGATCATCCAACTCGGTATCCTGTACCTGCCTTCTCTCCATACCCCCTGATCCCTTTAGCCACAAGGGCCACATCTAACTCCCTCTTAAATATAGCCAATGAACTGGCCTCAACTACCTTCTGTGGCAGAGAGTTCCAGAGATTCACCACTCATGGCCACATGTTCTTATATTACAGCAGTGGTCATACTTGCATCCAATTATTTGTTTGCATTTCTGGAATTGATGAAAACTCTGATTAAATGTGAATTCTATGCCGTGCGCTTTCTGTTGCTGCGGATGTAATTCGGTGAAACTGAGAATGTGTTTTGCTTATGTCAAATAACGTAAAATGTGGCGTGTTTTGTTTTCGATATCAGGATGGATTATACTTCCGCTGGTCTGATGGAAGGCATACAACATACAGCCATTGGAGCATGGATGACTCGGCCCCTACTGATAATTGTGTGTACATGGATGTGGATGGGTATTGGAAAACATTGGGCTGTGATTCAGTTTTGCCAGGTGCCCTTTGTCATGTTCAACAAAGTAAGTATCCCAACTGACTGCAAAAAGCATACCAAGCATTTTCAGTGGGTATGGGTGCCAATTTTTTGGGTCGGTTAGAAATTCGATATCTTGGGTATAGCACTATTCAGTGAATACCAACCAAGTTGTAATTGTCCCTAGTGCGTAGGGAGTGGATGAGAAAGAGAGATAACCTAGAACTAGTGTGAACAGGTGATCGATGGTCGGCATGGCCTCGATGGGCCGAAGGGTCTGTTTCCAGGGATGATCCAGCGTCATCCAATGTTGCTGAGTTACTGCAACACTGTGTCTAGCCTGTTTCAATACTGTATTTCTAAACAAAACTAACCGTCTTAATATTTCTGATATTTGCCCCTCAACCAGCAACAGGATTTACCTGAACATTTGTCTCTTTTGCAAACTTGCTACTAGATATTCCCATGTTGCACCAATGACCACACTTTACAAATACTTAAGAGGAAAGTATTTTGACCTGCCTTGAGGACATAAAGTTCACTTGACACATTATTTCTTGGGGCTATCTTTCAGCAGCGGTCAAAGTAATAGGCCTTGAGCATCAATCGGGAAATGACCAAATATAGCCAGATGTGAACAAAAGTAACTAATTAAAATGCTTTAGGAAGGAAATGTGCAACGTGTGCAAATATTCTGAACCAGAGGATTGAAATATTGGAGAAATGAACAACTGCAGATGCTGGCTTATACCAAAGATAGACACTGTGCTGGAGTAACTCGGCGGGTCAGGCAGGATCTCTGGAGAAAAAGGATAGGTGACATTTCAGGTCAGAACCCTTCACCCATCCTTTTTCTCCAGAGATGCTGCCTGATAGCTCTGGAACAGCTTCATTCCCAGATAGCTATAGCGGCTCTGAACCGGCCCTGCTGAGTGCCCCCCACCCGCCGTGGACTGTCTCCCTCGGATGGTCACGTCGCACAGACACATCTGCACTTTAGTCTGTTTGAACTGTTTTACTGTTGTAATGTTATTTTTACAAACCATGCTTCTCAGGGTATCTAAATCTAAATTTTATTAGTTATTTAAGTATGACATCGGATGGAAGCTGCAAACCCAAATCTTGTTGCACTTATGTGCAATGATAATAAAATATATTATTATATTATTATTGATCTGCTGAGTTTCTCCAGCACTTTGTGTCTATCTTTGATTATAATAGTGTGATATGACAAAAGACTGGTGATGGCGAAGGCCCAGCCACAGTGAGATCTGTTCGGACAAAGGTTTCAAAATCCTTCTTTAGAATTGGAGTATTGTTAATGGGATATCTTGTGTTAATTATATATCTTGTCCCTGCTTTCATAATCTGCCAATTATAAAACTAGTTCTTTGCATGTTTTAAAATACACATTTCAACATGACAGAAAAACAAGAACCAGAAGTGATCGATGTTGAAACTGTGAGATGCCCCCATAAGATTCAAGGAGCATTATGGATACCATTCAGAAATAATTGCTACACCTTTCTGACTCATCCTGAGAAGCCAAGTTTTTTTCAGGAGAGCTCTTTCCACACCATGTGCAAGAATTTGGGTAAGAACTTTTCTGCAGGACATCCTGTCAGAGATGACCACATCTATATGTTTGAGGAGATCTGGTGTGGTTTTAGAGGATGTGCTAAATTCTATTCATTCATTATTTGCTTAGTTGCCTGGATATTTATTTGTTAACTAGTTATGTATTTAACCTGTACTTACCATTTAAAAAAAAACCTTTAACTTTTCTAGATTATTTGATAGATCAGCCATGAAAAAGTTGTTCGGCACGGACTTGTAGGGCCGAGATGGCCTGTTTCCGTACTGTAATTGTTATATGGTTATATGATTGAATGTCAGTAGACTTGATGGGCCGAATGGTTCCCAGAACAAATTTTTTGAAAGCAATTCAATCAGATAAAGTATAACTTTCATAATCTTTATCTGACAGATCCACACTCCAAGACGTTGACTATTAGGAGTGAAAAAGAAAATAACTTTATCATTGAACAACTTAATATTCAAAATTACCTCTACAAGTGGGTGTGGCTTAGTGTTGTATATAATGGTAAGTAAAGTAAAATGTCTTTCTACTGTTTTGTGGTCAAAATTTGTTTCTTACTGTTTTGTTTGGCTACAGATATTGTGTTCTTCCAGTCATCATCTTATTTACACAGCTTATGTGTTTCAACATATAATGAGGCAAATTTTAATAGTTCACTTCAATACATTCGCCAGCATTGCACTACCTGGCTGGAAACTATTCTGCACTTTATCATTCCCTTTGATCTACTTGTCTACTCTTTGGACGAGCAGTTGCTGGCTCTGTGGCCTTCCCCTGTAGGCTGCGGTCTACCGCGTTTTGTGTTCAGCATGGGGGATGAGCACAGGCAGACGATCTGCAGTCAACTGCTAAGTGACAGATTAATTCAAATTCAGCTTTTAAGTGTTGAAAGAAAGAATTTCTCCATCAAAATAAAATAGAGATTTTCTTTTCCTGAAAACCTTACAAAGCCTCTGATCATTTGGATTAATGAAACAGGCCAGGCAACATCTTTAAAGGACAAGGATAGGTGCCATTTTGGATTGAGACCTTTCTTCCCAACATAAAAAAACTACGTATCCATGTCCTCAGAGATGCTGCCTGACCTGCTGAGTTACTCCAGCACTTTGTGCCTTTTGGTAAACCCGCATCTGCAGTTCCTTGTGTCTTCCAGATAAGTAGATTTTTTTTCATACTGAATTAAAATACAAATGTTTTTTAAATGTCGAGTCTTCTATTATTATTATTATTATTATTATTGTGGATCCATGTTAACTAAGTTTTGTTTGGTTTTAGGAAAAAGCATGATGTGGTACGACGGTTCTTATGTGCGTTTTTCAAAATGGCGTTCTGAAAGACCAAACGTTCTCAACAAGCATCAAAGCTTCCTTGCAGCCGTCCTTGATATGGATGGGTTTTGGTACCTGGCTAGCCATCCGTTCCACCAGACAAAGTTGATACTTCAAAGTGTCTTTGTTTGTAAAATTGAAAATGGTAAGTTTGTCACAGGGGCAGAATTAGACCTTTCGGCCCTTCGAATGCCATTCAATCATGGCTAATCTATCTTTTACCCTCATCTCTCTCAAGGTGGTTAGACCACCAACCTCTGGCAATTAAACAGCATTTAGAATCCTTTCTTGAATCTGAATGTTCAGTGACCTTAGTGTGAATATTCTGATGTAATTTTATTGTTTAAAAAGAGCTGGGGAACTATTTATTGTTTGCACGTGCTATATGTTCATTGTACAAGTTGTTTTAGAGTCTACTCATTTGAAATTGATTCAATTGAATGCTTAAATAACATATTGAAATTATAATTGAATAATATAAAGATTTTAACTTGGCATTTTTTTTCTTAAGACTCTGATCCAAGTAACTTTGAACCGCTTCCTGAAAAAGTGCAGTATGGAAACTACACTTACATGTTACTTCGGAAGAAGATCAATTGGTACGATGCAATGCAGCAATGCAAGAAGTCCCAACATCAACTCGTCAGTGTATATGACGAATCTCAGCATGTGTTCCTGAAAAGCTTGGTGAAGTCGGATGGTTTTCCTCTCTGGATTGGCTTATTCAGCCAAGATGTAAGTTTTCTAAAAAGGCACATTGCACATTGTGACCTGATCTGTAATACCCTAATGCAGTAAACCCTAGCAATTACGGACCTCTGTATAATCGATTCTGGTTATAGCGGACCGAGGCTCCTGTTGCACCCCCACCACCTCCCCACCCCCCTACCGCCAGTTACCCAATGAGCTGGCGCCGCGTGGCGGGAGCTTCTTGTGGGAACGGAGAGAGCGAGCACCATGAGGGTGGCGTGAGTACCGGGCCCGTCCCAGGTCCACAGCGTGCAGGGCCGGAGGCTCCATAGCTCTCCGTCTTATTAACCCTCACAACGCCGCAGGTCTTCCCTCCCGGTTTTGGGTTAAACTTTACCCACCTTCCCCACTCGGTTATAGCGGACAATCTGCAATAACGGACACTCCCCACCATAGTCTGTTATAACGAGGGTTTACTATGTATTAACCCAAAATTAGTTTAAACAGGTTTAGGTTTATTATCGTCATATGCACCAAGGTACAGTGAATAGAACATAAAACATAGAACAGTGCAATGCAGACCCTTCACCTCACAATATTTGTGCTGAAGATGTGCCAAGTGAAACTGATCTCATCTGCCTAAACATACTGTTGGAAGATCACATGTACCATGCAATCAAGCAAAACTCATGCACAACAGATAGAGCAATGGGGAAGATACAGAGTGCAGAATATAGTTCTCAGCCTTGTAGTGCACCAGTTCCAAAGACATTCCAATGTTCACAATTTGATCAGATAATACTGTAGATACTACAAATACATTATTGTCTAATCCATGCATGCACGTGACAATTTACATGAGGTCTTTGCTTTCTGTTGCAATACATGTTATGACCCCATTTATAGGTCAGAAGGTTTAATGCGCAGTCACTCCATTTGTCTGAATTTTGACCTTTAGATGTTACATAGACTGGACTGGAGATGTATTCTTCCTTGTGAACTGTGGAATGTTGCCGTTGTGCAAGATGTTGGTGTGACCGCATTTGGATTATTGTGTTCAGTTTTGATCATCCTGCTTTCGGAAGGATGGTGTTAAACTGGAAAGAGTGCAACATTGATTTACGAGGATGTGTCCAGGACTTGAGGGCCCAATCTACACGGACGATTGGGCAGGCTAGGATTTTATTCCTTGGAGCACAGGATAATGAGGGGTATTCTTATAGATGTATGTAAGATCATGAGGGGACTAGATAGGGTAGATGCACACCCAGAGTAGGGGAATCAAGAACCAGGGGACATAGGTTTAAGGTGAGAGGGGAAATTTTTAATAGTAACCTGAGGGGCAACATTCTCCCTGTGACCACATGGGTTTTCACCGGCTGTTCCGGTTTCCTCCCAAAGACGTACAGGTTTGTAGGTTAATTGGCTTCTGTAAATCACCCCTAATGTTTAGGATAGAATTAATGGGTGATCATTGGTCAGCATGAACTCGGTGGGCCGAAGTGCCTGTTTCCATGTCATATGACTAAACTATAAGATATCTCAGAGTCAAGATCTATCTCTCTGAACAAATTCTGTGTTCTGTGTGCAGACAATTCTGACAGGATTAAAACAAAAGAAAAGTACTTCCTTATTAAATCGGAGGCAGCCTGCAGTTTACAGTGTGAACAGCAGTGATTTAAAAAACTGAAGAAATCTAAATACAAATTTGACAACTCCTCGATATCTGCTTAAAAGATTTGAAGAGAAATTTTAAAAAATTAATTTGTGTTTGTTGTATTTAGACTGTTGTAATGTAATCTGTTAGATCTGTATGAAAATTTATTTTTCACTGAAAAGCAGAAAGACCATTTCGAGTTGGTACAGGTTCTTGGTACAGTGACACTTAAGTCAGTCTCATTACATTAACAGTAATTTCCATACAGTAAAATTCCAGGGAAAACAAATTAATTGCTAATCTTTGTCTTGTGGTAATGATTGATGGGAGAAATTAATATGTTCCAATATTGAAGATGTGGCCTCTGTTTAATGCCACAGCTGAAAGTGCACTCTTATTAATAATTAGCTTGTTGCAATTATGCCTTTAATGGTAATTTTCATTTTCTTGCACCAGGGAGGATCAACATTTGAATGGTCAGATGGAAGCAATTCGGATTACAGACCTTGGGAGTATTCCCATCTTAATTCAAAGGGCAATTGTGTATACATGGACACGAAAGGCTTCTGGAACCGCACTAGTTGTAGCACCATGGGCGATGGAGCTATATGTTATGTTTCACAGAATGAAGGTGCGAATAATATGCTCTTTTCCATGGTTTTAAATGTGCAAACAAACTGAATTCTCGGGCGGGGAAAGTATAAGCGAGTTCGGTATTCCGACTGCATATGCCCAGGTCATAGGTCACTAGCTATATAATAGTCTCGGCAACGGTGGTGCTGCATTGTGTGCAAGTTTGCACACTGGGGTTGGTCGGGCCTGACTCTCCGTCGCTGCGGGTGCTCTTGAGTTGCTGCTGGGCCGTCCCCTCCCCGGTGTCCCGTCCCTGTGGACCGGAGGTGTCCGGGGAGGCCCTGGGCTGGCGGGGCGGCCCCGTACTTGCACCCGCTGTCTCCAGCTCAGCTCTGCCTGTCCTGCTGGGTTGGCCGGCAGCCCTCCACCTCCAACCCCCTCCCCTCAGTCCGACACCGAGATCCTGCTGAAGATGGGCAGCCGCCGGCCCTGCTCGAAGACTGGCAACTTGGAGCCACTGCTGCTGGAGTCGTTATGGTCGGAGAGAGAGTCTGCGGATGGGCTCCTGCCGGCCATGAGCAGGCCGGGCGCCCGCTGGTGCTGTTGGTGATGGTGGTGCTGGCGGCAGCAGCAACCTCCTCCCCCTCCCTTGCCCAGCCCCAAGCCCAGAGTCTGGGCCAGCTCCAACTCCAGGTCAGGGCTGAAGGCCGCCTGCAGTGTGGCCCAGTCTAGGGCCAGAGGAGGCGGAGTTAGGCTGGCCTGTGGCGCAGGCGAGGCTGGGGCCCTCGCTCCTCGGGTTGTGGATGAAGTGGTAGCGGGTACCGTAGGGGCATTAGCCTGTGGTGTGGAAGGTGCGACACTGCTCCATCTTCTACTTGCGGTGACGGCTGAGGGAGCGCAGCTCGGCCATGCCGTGGGCGAACTGGCACTTGTCGCCGTAGCGGCCCATTGGGGAGCGGATTCCTCTAGAGTTGGAGCGGGGTTGGCCTGGAGTTGGCGCTGGCTGTGGGTCTGTGGGTTCTCCATGCTGGCAGTGGGCCCATGACCGGTGTCCCATTGGTCTGGATATCTCCGCCCGCCCCCGGGACGGGGATGGGACACTCGAGTGGGGGGGGGGGGGGGAACCGGGGACGGTCCAGTGGTGGTTCGGCAGCACCTGTGGTGCTGGGGAGACGTTTTGATCCGGTCCAGGGTCCGGTCCAGTGAGAGCCGGTCCAGTCTCCATCCCCACCTTTCTCCCCCCTCACCCCCTCCCCCGGCCACCACTGAAAAAAGACAAAAAATCAGACCCAAACTATACTCACTGAATCTACAGCGTTTTGTTCGAATTTTATTTATAGCATTTGACCTTTGACAAATCCCGTGATTCCTTGGATTTTTTGGAATACCGAACTAGCATATCATCATCTCACTCTATTTTAAGTATGAACGAAAGCATTGTCTGTATAATTTATTATCGTCTACCCTACACCCAACAATGAACCATTGTGGTTTCCACCTTTCCTTCATCATCATTGATTTTACGCATATCTTTCATGTATTCTATGTACCTTCTATATCTCTAATTTCCTTTCCCCCTGAATCTGCCTGAAGAAGGCTCTCGACCTGAAACGTCACCTATTCCTTTTCTTCAGAGATGCTGCCTGACCCGCTGAGTTACTCCAGATTTTTGTCCATTTTCATTGTAAACCAGCATCTGCAGTTCCTTCCTACACATTGTTTCTAGGATACAATTGTCAAAATCGGAGCCAAAGTTCGATATTTCTTTCAGACTTCTCAAGACTGCTGGAAATCCTGAGTGATTAAATGCTGCTGAATTTCTAATTTGCCCAAATTATTGGAAATTGTTCACATATTGAAATTGTTGTACCTTCACCGGAACGAGTGTCAATTGCAAGGTATACCTGATTGATATGGTCATTCCGTCACTCGTACCCTGACTGCACAACACAATGAAGATGCAAAATGCTGGAGTAAGTCTGCGGGTCAGGCAGCATCTCTGGAGAACCTGGCTGGTGACGTTTTGGGTCTGGGCCCCTGCCAGAGAGAATCTGACCCGAAACATCATGACTGACCCCCGCTGAGTCACCCAGCACTTTGTCTTTCCTTGGTAAACCAGAATCTGCAGTTCCTTATTTCTGCACAACACAGTAACCTGATTCTCTCCTCATCTTTCCTGTCAATGAGAAGTGCAAAAGCTTAAAACCATGTAGCACCCGACTAAGGAGCAGCTTCTGACCCGTTGTTATCAGATTACTGAATGGTCCTTCCATAAACCAGGGTGCAGTCCCGATCTATTCCAACTCATTGAAGACTTTAGATTTTTGTGGCATATTCGTTCAAAAGCTTCATTTTTAAAAAAATGATCACTACAAAACCTTCACCAAGTATTTTTCTTGAAAATGCTGCTTGTTTATAAAGCAACATCAACGTATTCATTATCAATTGGAAACTTGAAACACTAATTTACTCAACGCAGAAAAATAGTATCGTCATGTATTGAAATACAGTGAAAAAAACTTGTTTGCGGGCTACCCAAACAAGTCGTACTGTACATGAGGACGATCAAGCCAGACATGGTACAACAGGTAGTGTGAAGAGACAAATACAAGAGTGCAGAATATAGCGTTACAGCCTTGCAGTATTTTATTTACTTAGACTTTAGAATTCACCAAATTCTACAAGCTCTATCATAAACACTAGGGACAATTTACAAGTTTACCAAAGCTAATTAACCTACAAACCTATACGCCTTTGGAGTGGGAGGAAACTGGAGCACCAGGGGAAAACCCACGTAGTCAAGTCAAGTCAAGTTTATTTGTCACATACACATACGAGATGTGCAGTGAAATGAAAGTGGCAATGCTCGCGGACTTTTGTGCAAAAAGACAAACAACCAAACAACCAAACAAACTATAAACACACTCATAACACATATTCTTTTTCATGGAAGGAAAAACAATCAGTAGTGTTAGTCCCTGGTGAGAAAGGCGTTTACAGTCCGAATGGCCTCTGGGAAGAAACTCCTTCTCAACCTCTCCATTCTCACCGCATGGCAACAGAGGCGTTTGCCTGACCGTAGCAGCTGGAACAGTCCGTTGCAGGGGTGGAAGGGGTCTCTCATGATATTGTTGGCTCTGGAGTTGCACCTCCTGATGTATAGTTCCTGCAGGGGGGTGAGTGAAGTTCCCATAGTGCGTTCGGCCGAACGCACTACTCTCTGCAGAGCCTTCTTGTCCTTGGCAGAGCAATTCCCAAACCAGATGCTAATGTTCCTGGACAAGATGCTTTCCACCGCCGCTGCGTAGAAGCACTGGAGGATCCTCGGAGACACTGAATTTCCTCAATTGCCTGAGGTGGTAAAGGCGCTGCCTTGCCTTACTCACGAGTGCTGAGGCGTGTGATGCCCATGTCATATCCTCGGGGATGTGGACTCCCAGATATTTAAAATAGTTCACCCTATCCACAGGATCCCCATTTATCCTCAATGGAGTGTACGTCCTCGGATGATGTGCCCTCCTAAAGTCCATGATCAGCTCCTTCGTTTTTTTGATGTTCAAGAGGAGGCTGTTATCCTGGCACCAGAGTGCTAGATCAGCCACCTCCTCCCGGTAGGCCTTCTTGTCGTTGTCTGAGATCAGGCCCACCACCACAGTGTCATCAGCAAACTTAATTAATGAGTTGGAGCTGAACCTAGCCACACAGTCATGTGTGTACAAGGAGTACAATAGGGGGCTGAGGACGCAACCCTGGGGCGATCCTGTGCTCAGGGTGAGGGACTTCGATGTATTTCCTCCCATCTTGACTACCTGGGGCCTGGCGGTGAGAAAGTCCAAGACCCAGACACACAGGGAGGTGTTGAGCCCCAATTCCATTAGCATCCCGGCCAGTCTGATGGGGGCTATCGTGTTGAAGGCTGAACTGTAGTCTATGAACAGCATCCTCACGTAGCCCCCCTTCTGGCTGTCCAGATGGGAGAGAGCGGTGTGCAAGACCTGGGAGACCGCATCGTCCGTGGATCTGTTTGGACGGTATGCGAACTGCAACGGGTCCATGTTCCGACGGAGGATGGCGCAGATGCGTTTCTTCACCAGCCTCTCAAAGCATTTCATGACTACCGAGGTACGGTAGTCATTCAGGCAGGCTGGGGAGGCATTTTTTTCTACCGGTACAATGATGGATTTTTTGAAGCAGGCAGGGACCACGGACTTGTGTCTAAAGTCTAAAGTCACAGGGAGAACGTACATACTCTTTTCAGACAGCACCCATAGGCGGGATCAAACCCAGGTCTCGCGATGCAAGCAACTCTACCACTGTGCCGCCCAATTATTCTGCCATGATTTTCCTTTCCGCTTTCATTGGAAGTTCTGTGTCACTGAAAAGATCAAGGGAAATATATTTGCAAGATGTATCCAAATGGAGCATTAAAGCTGCGCACTGCTGCCAAGCCACTTACAAATGCATGATACAAGGAAAATCTTTATAGGCTATGCTTAATATGTTAATCTAACTCAATACCAAAGTACAGTTAGAACTTGATTTATTCTAATTACATTTAAATACCTTTTAAGGGACAGCTGATATGTATCCTTTAAAACTTGAAAATATCCTTTTGCAGAAAAATCTTCAACACAGCCAGAAAAAACCTCAATGTTCTGTCCTCGGAAAAATGGAAAATCACCGTGGATCAGATTCAAAGACAACTGCTATGCATTCGACATGGGTTTATACAACTGGTCTGTATTTACCATGGAAGAAACCAAATCAATTTGCCAGCATCTAGGTATGTTCCACTTTCATCTTTGATACAGGAAAAATAACACCTGGTGGTTCTGCAGTTATATTGGGTTACTACTGTTTTCAAAAAAAGTTTGTGCTTGATCTTGATTGTAATTATTGCTTGTGGAATCTTTCTCTTGCATGATATTATTGTTGGACCTAAGTAATCATCTCGGTAAAATTTTTAACCAGCAGGTTTATGGCATTAAATATGGTGTATCTTATCTGAATTTGTAACTCTACTGCATTTACATGTTGTTTCTCTGTTCTCTACCTGAGATAAATCTATTTTGAATTGGAAGATATAGCTTGGAAACTCTCTTTGGCCCACTGAGTCCACGCTGACCATTGATTACTGAAGAATGGATTATTGTCTCCCTTCATAAGCTTAGATCTGTTTCAATAAAACGAGTGCACTTCAAGTTCAGCAGATTGATGGGTTATTTCATGTGGAGAGATTAAGAATGCTGGATTTATATTCTCGCGTTTATAAGTGTTTAATTTATAGATACAGCATGGAAACAGGCTCTTCAGCCACCGAGTCCACATCATTCACCGGTTCACACTCGTTCTATGTCATCCCACTTTCTCTTTAACTTCCAACGCTAGGGCCAATTAACCTACAAACCTGCACGTCCTTAGGATGTGGGAAGAAACCAGAACACCCGGAGGAAACCCAAGCAGTCACAGAGAGAACGTGCGAACTCCACACGCAGACAGCACCTGAGGTCAGGATCGAACCTGGATCTCTGACACTTTGAGGCAGCAGCCCTACCCGCCGCACTACTCTAATTTTCAACGCATTTAATCTTCAAAGTTCAGTTTGACCCAGTGGCCACAGCATTTGAAGGCAGAGCAAACTTTACCAAAATGTTTGCCGATTTCACTCCAGAATCTTCTATCCTCCTGTTTTAAATTGATGTATCGTGATTCTTGGTACCTTGTCACAGCACAGTAATTTGCCTTGTCCAACTATTTAAATATTTGAAACATTTTGAACACCTTTATCAGTCTTTTTTTGTAAGAATAAGTATACATGCAACCTATCTCTTGAATTTCAGCCTTTCCCACCTTGGTGATGGTCCAGTGATTTTTGTATTACAAATCTTTTGAGACCAATTTTTTTGTTTTTAATGCAATAACATTTCCAGTTTATTGTTTAGATTGAATTTTTACAAGGCTCTGTACAATTGAAAATGTTCATTGTTAATGTTAAATAACGTGCACAGCAGTATGGAAATGCCTATGCTAGAATTAGAGCGCCTGGAGAAAGCCTGAGTGGTCACAGGGAGAATGTACAAACTCCACTCAGACAGCACCTGTGGTCGGGATTGAACCCGGGTCTCTGGTGCATTGGGCAGCAGGTCAACCAGCTGTGCCACTGTGCTGCCCTTAAGAATAAGAGGCACTCCTCGAAAGGAGGATCGTAAAAGCTTCTTTAGGTATGTGAAGAGGAAAAAATTAGTTAAGACCAAATTTGGAACCTTGAAGACTGAAAAAGGTGAATTTATTATGGGGAACAAGGAAATGGCAGACGTTGAACAGGTACTTTGGATCTGTCTTCATTCAGGAAGACCAACAATCTCCCAGATGTTCTATAGGCCAGAGGATCTAGGGTGACTGAGGAACTGAAGGAAATTCACATTAGGGAGGAAATGGTGTTGGGTAGACAGATGGGACTGAAGACTGATAAATCCCCAGGGCCTGATGGTCTGCATCCCAGGGTACTTAAGGAAGTGGCTCTAGAAATCGTGGACGCATTGGTGATCATTTTCCAATGTTCTATAGATTCAGGATCAGTTCCTGTGGATTGCTAATGTTATCCCACTGTTTAAGAAAGGTGGGAGAGAGAAAACAGGAAATTATAGACCAGTTAGCCTGACATCGGTGTTGGGGAAGATGCTAGAGTCAATTATAAAAGATGAGATAGCCGAACATTTGGATAGCACTAGCAGTTGTTTAGATAGCAGTTGTTTGGATAGCAGTAGCAGGATCGGTCCGAGTCAGCATGGATTTACGAAGGGGAAATCATGTTTGACTAATCTTCTGGGATTCTTTAAGGATGTAACTTGGAAAATGGACAAGGGAGAGCCAGTGGATGTAGTGTACCTGGACTTTCAGTAAGCATTTGATAAGGTCCCACATAGGAGATTAGTGGGCAAAATTAGGGCACATGGTATTGGGGGTAGAGTGCTGACATGGATAGAAAATTGGTTGGCAGACAAGGAAACAAAGAGTAGAGATTAACGGATCCCTTTCAGAATGGCAGGCAGTGACTAGTGGGGTACCGCAAGGCTCGGTGCTGGAACCACAGTTTTTACAATATACATTAACGATTTAGATGAAGGGATTAAAAGTAACATTAGCAAATTTGTAGATGACACAAAGCTGGGTGGCAGGGTGAACTGTGAGGAGGATCCTATGAGGATGCAGGGTAACTTGGACAGGTTGGGTGAGATGCATGGCAGATGCAGTTTAATGTGGATAAATGTGAGGTTATCCACTTTGGTGGCAAAAACAGGAAGCCCAATTATTATCTGAATGGTGTCAAGTTGGGGAAAGGGGAAGTACAGTGAGATCTGGGGGGTCCTTGTTCATCAGTCACTGAGAGTAAGCATAATGACCTGCTCACCGTTGACTCCGGCAACTGTGCAATCCTGCTCCTTCCTGACCTCAGCGCAGCATTTGACACTGTCGACCACACCATCCTAATAGACCGTCTTCGGTACGGGGTTGGTATTGATGGCACTGCCCTGAGATGGTTCATCTCTTACCTCAAAGGTAGGAGTTTCTCGACTAACATAGGCAACTCTTTCTCCTCCCCAGCTAATCTCTGCTGTGGGATTCCACAAGGTTCCATCCTTGGCCCCATTCTCTTCTCCCTGTATACGCTCCCCTTAGGCCAAGTCATTGAAAGGCACGGCATTTCCTTCCATTGCTACGCAGACGATACACAACTCTATCTCCCCCTGAAGCCCAAAAACCAATCAAATCTGCTTAACCTTACCCGCTGCCTCGAGGATATAAAGTGCTGGATGGCCCAGAACTTCCTCCAACTAAATGAGAGTAATTCTGAGGTCATCCTTCTCGGCCCTTCGGACTCAAATCAAAACAATAGCAGGCAGTCTTGGAAGCCTTACCCCACTACTCAAACCTCACGTCAAAAACCTTGGAGTAATATTTGACTCGGCACTGTAATTTGACAAGCAAGTCAATGCCATGGTAAAAGCTAGCTTCTTTCAGCTTCGGACGATAGCTAAAATAAAACATTTCCTCCACTTTGATGACCTCGAAAAGATCATCCACACATTTATCTCCTCCCGCCTAGATTACTGCAACTCCCTTTACCCTGGCATCAGCCATTCTTCCCTGTCCCGCCTGCAACTGGTCCAAAACGCCGCAGCGAGACTCCTGACGGGCACCCGAAAAAGGGACCACATCACCCCGATCCTGACCTCTCTCCACTGGCTCCTTGTGCGGTTCCGTATACATTTCAAGACCCTCCTCTATATCTACAAAGCCCTCAATGGGCTTGCCCCCTCCTTCCTCCAATGCAGTCTTCGGGGAGGAAGCGGCCGCTTCAGTCCAAGCCGCTGAAGAATGTTCACCCGACGCCGATGATCCAGCTTCGCGGCAGAGGGCCTGAAAACATCGGGTTGGCTGAGGAGGCCACATATAGACCCCGACCTCGGGTGGAATATGAGGGGGAGAACTGGATATTTTTAGTGCCTTCCCTCACAGTGAATTCTGCTGTGGGGGGACGTTTCTTGTTGATTTCTTTAGTGTACTGTTCTGTGCCTTTTTTTCTTTTTCTTTTTTATTTTGTATGGATTTATTGACATTTAATCTATTCAATTAGTTTAATCAATCTCTGTAAAGCACTTTGGTTCAAAGTGATTTTGTTTAAAAGTGCTATATAAATAAATATTATTATTATTATTATTATTATTATTGCATTAAAAGTTTTCTCACCCACCACTCCACCTCCAGGTCCCTCAGATCGGCCGACTTGGGGCTGCTGAATATACCGCGGTCTAGGCATAAGCTTAGGGGCGACCGCGCCTTTACGGTTGCAGCTCCTAGACTGTGGAACGGCATCCCCCTTCCCATCAGAACTGCCCCCTCCATCGACTCCTTTAAGTCAAGACTAAAATCTTATCTATACCCCCAAGCCTTTCCTGACGTCCACTGAGCGAGGGCTATATGTATATATGTATGTAGTTTGTTTGTTTATCCTATTCTTATAACAAATGTAAAGCACTTTGGCCAACAAGAGTTTTTTTATATGTACTATATAAATAAATGTGACTTGACTAAGCATGCAGGTACAGCAGGCAGTGAAGAAAGCTAATGGCATGTTGGCCTTCATAACAAGAGGAGTTGAGTATAGGCGCAAAGAGGTTCTTCTGCAGTTGTACAGGGCCCTAGTGAGACCACACCTGGAGTATTGTGTGCAGCTTTGGTTTCCAAATTTAGGGAAGAACATTCTTGCTATTGAGGGAGTGCAGTGTTAATTCCCGGGATGGCGGGACTGTCATATGTTGATAGAATGGAGCGGCTGGGCTTGTCTACTCTGGAATTTAGAAGGATGAGAGGGAATCTTATTGAAATATATAAGATTATTAAGGGTTTGGACACGCTAGAGGCAGGAAACACGTTCCCAATGTTGGTAGAATCCAGAACCAAGGTCCACAGTTTAAGAATAAGGCGTAAGTCATTTAGAACAGAGATAAGGAAAAACTTTTTCACACAAGAGTTGTGAATCTGTGGAATTATCTGCCTCTGAAGGCAGTGGAGGCCAATTCTCTGGAGGCTTTCAAGAGAGAGAGAGATAGAGCTCTTAAAGATAGCGGAGTCAAGGGATATGGGGAGAAGGCAGGAACAGGTTACTGATTGTGGATGATCAGCCATGATCACAGTGAATGGTGCTGGCTCGAAGGGCTGAATGGCCTACATCTGCTCCTATTGTCTATTGAAACACCCAACGTTGACACAGGGCTTGACGGAGTAGATGTGTCTGTGATATTTCACTGGGCTGGAGTGTCTGGAACCAGGGATTGTGTTCTCAAAATAAATGGTTGGCCACACAGGATGGAGGTGAAAAAAATCATCAGTCAGAAAGTAGTGAATCTTTATCTCAAAAGCACCACGCAGGCTGGTAGCTCCATGTTCATAGTGGAGATATTTTGATTGTTGGATATCGGAGGATAGGGGATTCTCACGGGAAAGCCAGCATCGTACGAGACCCTCACCACCCTGGCCTCGCTCTCATTTCACTCTTGCCATGTGGAGGAAGGTATAGGAGTCTAAAAACGGCAACATTCAGGTTCAGGAGCAGCTTCTTCCCTACACCCATCAGGCTATTATACACTACAACCTCCAAATAGGCCCCAAACTATATAGTGAGAACTTTTTTTGTTGTTTGTTTACAGAGTATTACATTTACATGTCTATTTTGCTGCTGCAAATAAGAATTTTATTATTCCGTTTCGGGACATTTAACAAAGAGTACTCTTGACCATTGACTCTGTCTTGAGATAAGAGATTAAATCTAATTGAACAGCAGATTGAACCGAGGTTTGAATGACCTATTCCTACTATTTTTTTTATGTTACCTTGCATTGTTAGTAACAAAATACAAACTTTTGTTTAAATCTAGATTCCTCGGCTACAATTTTGAGCATAAAAGATAGCGAAGAAAATGACTTTGTAACCAGGCAGATAAGAATGGACCAGGGAATTGCTGGAGAGATCTGGCTGGGAATTCGTCAGAATATTAAAGGTAAGCAAAGATTTCGGAAATTAAAGGAATCCTGCTACACGATGAACCCTACAAGTAATGTATAGATAAAGATTTTTTTTTAATATAATTCTGTTTCCGTAGAGTAGATATGAGAAACTGCAGATGCTGGTTTACAAAAAAAGGCACAAAGTGCAGGAGTAACTCGGCGGGTCACACAGCATCTCTGGAGTACATGGGTCGGGACCTTTCTTCAGACACGACTAGAAATGAAACGCACCTATCCATTTTCCCCAAAGGTGCTGCCTGACCTACTAACTAACTCCAGCACTTTGTCCTTTTGTGTATTAACCAGCACCTGCAGTTCTTTGTTTCTACATGCTATCCGAGCCTGGGTCTTGGAGTAAAGATCTCAAATCACAATCTTTAAATTTGCAGCGTGTTATCAGCTGAGTAATCCTGACAGACACAAAATGCTAGAGTAATTCAGCAAGACAGGCAGCATTCATGGAGAGAAGGAATGAGTGACATTGCAGGTCGACAACCTTCCTCAAACTCGGTGATTCTGACACTTGAGTAAGACAATGAAAGAACAAAATAAACATTGCTTTCACAATAAATAATGACAGTCCTGGAGTAACTCAGCAGGTCAGGCAGCATCTCTGGAGAACACAGATAGGTAATGTTTTTGGGCTGAACCCATCAGAATGATTGGTGTGGGGGAGGGGGAGAGCGTGGGGGAGAAAGTTGGAAGAGAGATGAGGAAAGAACAAAGCTCGGAAAGAATTATTGGTCTGAATAAAAGTCCTGACTCAAAATGTCACCTCTCCATGTTCTCCAGACATGCTGCCTGACCCACTGAGGTACTCCAGCACTTTGTAAAGCAGCATTTGCAGTTCCTTGTATTGTTTTCACAGTCTGTACAAGCATTCCAGTAGGTGCCAGCAAATAGCCGGCACTAAGAGAAAATACACTATTTCCTTACTCTTCAGAGCACAAAAGTTCTAAAACCAATTGGTGAACACAAGCTGCTGTCGTATATTATGCTGAAGAGAGGCATGCGGCATGCAACCTGAAACCTATATTGAAGACAGCTGAACAATTTTTCATTTCAAAAAAGTTTATTTTATTTCATTTGTGGGTGGCACAGTGGCATAGTGGTAGAATTGCTGCCTTACTGCACCAGAGACCAGGGTTCGATCCTGACCTAGAGTGCTGTCAGTACGGAGTTTATACTTTCTCCCCATGATCTTGTGGGTTTTCTGTGGGTGCTCCAGTTTCCTACCACATTCCAAAGATGTGCAGGTTTGTAACAGTGTGCAGTGGATTGTTGGTCGGCGTGGACTCAGTGGGCCGAAGGGCCTGTTTTTACACATTAAAATTGCCCATCAAGATGCTTGCCAGTGAGTGCCATATTGAAGATGTTTATGATATGTCATTTTTCCACGTAGTTTCATGTGACAGTCTCCATTGTTGTTTCACTTTATCTATATTTCATAGGAAATCAAACTGGGAAGGGCAGTTCTGTTATAGACTTTAGAGATACAGTGCGGAAGAAGGCCCTTGGACCCAGCGATCACCCCGTACACTAGCACTATACTACACACTAGGGCCAATTTACAATTCTACCAAAGCCAATTAAGCTACAAACTCGACATCTTTGGAGCGTGGAAGGAAACTGGAGCACCCAGAGAAAACCCATGCAGTCACAGGGAAAACGTGCAAACTCCATGCCTGTAGTCAGGATTAAACCCGGTCTCTGGTGCTGTAAGGCTGCAACTATACCGCTGTGCAACCCCAACTTCTGTTGTGGACTTTAAGGGGAGTTAATGAATATATGACAGAACAATTTGCAAGGCAGCAGAGAAAGAGCTAGTGGCTGGAACTAGCGAAAATGCTGAAGAACTTGCATGAATATGAAGGGCCAAATGGTTCACTTCTGTGCTGAACCGTTCTGTGATTCTATGAAGCTCTCAATAGATTTTCTCTTCGGTTCTTATGCCCATAAATGAAGGAGGCGGCAGGGAATGGGAGATACCGCCTGGCCAATATGGGTATTGAATTCTCCACCATCTAAATGATCTACGAGGTGGTGCTCCCCCAAAAATCAGCGAATATCAACAAAGACCCTCCCCACCCTGGCCAAGGCCCTCATCTCAATACTCTCCATACAGTGACCTCCACTTCAAGAAGAATGTCTTACCAGCAACCATGAAGCTGGGAGATTTAGATGGATCAAATGTCGGCAAATGGGACTCTTAGATGGGGCATCTTAGTCAGCATGGACAATTTGAAGGGCCATTTCTGTGCTGTTTGACTCCATCAGGCTCTTGAACCGCACAATATTAACCACAACCCTAAATTAGCAACAATGGCCTACTATGGACTTTGTTTTTAGTTGCAGCACGTATATTGGTTTTGCACTATTATGGGCTAGTTAACTAATATTACTGATAATTAATTTATTATATTACTAATGTAGGGGGAGGGGGAGAATCACTGAGAATCACTGTCTTTTTTGTAAACCAGCGTCTGCAATTCCTTGTTTCTTCAATCAGTAACAGTCTCATAACCGGGGAAACTGATATGGATCAATTACAGAAATGTCTACTTAACTTTGTGCTTCCATGCAGATAAATCCTTACAGTGGCTGGATGGTTCAATAATTTCTTACGCCAACTGGATGAGTACAAATCTCTCAAATTCAACTCAAGGGACGTGTGCTGTTATATCATCAAGAAACGGGTTGTGGATTCTAACTAACTGTTCGCAGAGGCATAGCAGACTCGTGTGTAAAGCTCCAATACGTAAGTTTATGATGTGATTCTCCAACTTTTTTTTAAACATCTTTGCCTGATGCGTTAAACTGAATCATGGTGACCATGAACTTCAGTGGTTGCCAAGAGAGACTGATGGGAAAGTATATACAGGTGCACAACCTTTTATCCGAAAGCCTTGGGACCAGACACTTGTCGGATTTCGGACATTTTCGGATTTCCGAATGGAAGATTTTTAGCGTAGATTAGGTAGGTAGCGCAGGCGGCTTGAAAAGTCTGGAGCGACTGCCTCCTCCCCGGAGACCGGGGAATCATTGTAAATCATTGCATAAATGTTAGTCAGTTAGTTTGGAGGGATTTTATGTGGTGGTGGTGGTGGGGTGGGTGGGTGTTTGAAGGGGGAAACTTTAATTCTTAGTCCCCTACCTGGTCGGCGACTCCCAACATCGCGGAGCTGGTTGTAGCTCCGGCCCCGGCAACTCTACCCCTGGCTGCGAGGCGCTCCAAATCCAGCGCAGCCCGCAGTCGGACGCCCGCAGCCCCAGCTCCGCGAATGTTGGGAGAAGGCGGCCTCAGGGCCCTGGAGCTTACCGCACAGCGACCCGATAAGGCATTGCCCGCTTCCCGCTGGTATCCCACGCTGCGACGCCGCCGACTCCCAACATTGGGCGGGTGTCCGGCCGCGGGCCGCGATGAATTTGGAGCGCCTCGCAGCCAGGGGTAGAGTTGCCGGGGTCGGAGCTACAACCAGCACCGCCCACAGCCCCAGCTGGCAGTTGGCGGCCACAGCGCTGCGGAGCTTACTGCACGGCGACCCGGTAAGGCATTGACCGCTCCCCGTCTCTCCGACCAGGTAGGGGACTAAGAATTAAAGTTTACCCCTTCACCCCCCCCCCACATAAAAGCCCTCCAAACTAACTGACTGACATTTAAGCAATGATTTACAGATGTTTAAGTGTCTCCCCGGTCTCCAGGGAGGAGGCAGCCGCTACAGTAGTACAGACCTGGGTTGACCGTGGGTCGTTTCGGGTCAAGTTTGGCGCCAAACGCGAGCTTTGGTGTGCAGACGACATCCTGGAAAAAATGTTCGGTTTTCGGAGCTTTTTGGTTTCCGGAACTCCGGATAAAAGGTTGTGCACCTGTACGTGTATACAGCATGGTGCGATATTGGTGGAAAATACCAGTTGACGATTGACCCAACTTACGTTGTGATTTGATTATCATAGTTTGTGGACTTAGATTGGGCGGACATTTAATTTGTATGCTGAAAATCTAGACTCGCAATATAGCAAAGATGTGCACAAATCCTTTTTTCTTGAGAAAGACACAATGCTGGAGTCACCCAGCGGGTCAGGAAACATCTCTGGAGAACATGGATAAGTGACGTTTCTGGTCAGGACTCTTCTCCAGAGATGCTGCCCGACCTGAGTTTATTCCACTTTTGCATTCACTCCCTATGTACTTGAGATAATTTACAGAGGGCCAATTCACCAACAAACCCGCACACACGTCTTTGGGATGTAGGAGGGAGCTGGGGGAAACCCATGCAGTCACAGGGAGGACGTGCAAACTCCACACAGGCAGGTCTGACGCTGTAAGGCAGCAGCTCCACTAGTTGTGCCACTGGGCATAAATTATTCGATTATGGAATTCATACCATTTTGGTCAGAAATGTACTTGTAAAATTGTTAATGCTCATTGTTCATTAATGTTTGTTTAACTTTTTAATGTGGCATATTATTAACATTTTTATATTGTGTTGCCTTGCAGAATCCAACCACAGAGTTGCAGCGTTGGTGATAACAGTGCTTTTTATCCTGGTACTAATCTGCGGGATTGTGTGGTTTTTATATAAGAAGAATAAATGGCGATGGGCTAATCCTTTTGGGACTGTACACTATGAACGTAGTTACAATAATCCCTCCGACACTGACAGTACAGTTATGATAACAGAACTTAAAGAATTCCACGATTGAAATGTCTTGCGGTTGTGTTATCAGACTATTGAGAAATTTCAAAATATGGGCCAGATCTTGATGCCTTGCATCCCCTCCCCTCCCCCCACCTGCTTTAACACCCATGCTAAACTGGTTTAATTGCAGAGGGGTGTTGTAATGGAATGAAGCAGCCTGGATTCCAGCCATGTGGCAGCTTCTCTAGTGACTGAAGAAAGCCTTTCTTTAAAACACCCCTTTCACCCTCTAACAGCTGGTCGAAGCCCCACCCCTAGCTTTGTCAGCGGCAGAAATCGTGTCATTCAAAAAAGTTTATCTTTTGACTATCTCAAAGATCCAGAAACACTTAGACTGTTAAAATGAAGTAAAAGGCCACAGTGCTGTGGTAACTCAGCAGGCCAGCCTCTGGCGAACATGGATAGGTGATGTTTCAGGTCGAGACCCTCTTCTGATTAGCTTCAAGAAGGGTCCCGACACGATACGTCACCTATCCATGTAGTCCAGGGATGCTGCCTGGCCTGCTGAGTTACTCCAGCACTTTGTGCCCTTTTGTGTAGACCAGCATCTGCAGTTCCATGTTTATAAACTGAAATAAACTATTTAATTTGACTAATAACAATAATTGAATTTATTGAAAATAAACTTAACTATAAATACTTATGTAATTAAACATTAAATTGAAGAAAAATTATTTGAAAGAAAGCTTGCTTCCGAATCCAAAACTCCATAATTCCCGTTGAAATCCGATTCTGCGGCAGCTCTAACCAGGCTAAGGATCTGTTGGGGAAAGTTTGATGGAGCTTATCAGATTTGCGATTGAAAACCATGAAAATAACCCTGAAGTTGATACAGTTTCCACGCTGCATGTTCCGTTCACAATTGCCACAAAATCTGGCCCATTGACGTTGTCCTTTGTTGTTGATTGCTGAATAATCTTGCTGATGTGTAAATATTTCCTGATTTGCACTACTTATATTTTCTGACACATGCTGCTACGCGTTACTACTGTAGTAGGTTGCAGAAATTGTGTTCTGTTAAGTATTTGCTTTGAAAAGTTATTTTTATACTGTATTATGTAAACATTCCAGTGTTTCACAGAATCATAATATATGCAGATGCAGAACGGAATTCCAAAAAAAAACTGGTGTCATTTTTTTTGCCAATCTTGTGTTACAATGTAATGCAGTTGCTTTTATAGCTGGTGCTTATCGATATCTTTGTACATTTCTTTAAGCCATTAATAATGAGAAATTTAACGTGTTTTTTTTTTAAAGTGTTAATTCCGTAACACAGTTCTGGGTTTTAGATAATGTGCATAAAATGGGGAAAGTTGCTTTTGTCAAAGAAATCATCCTAATTCCTTTGTCAGTGCCTTGTGATATTCTCCTCTAAGCTAAGCCTCAAATTGAGGTTTGGTGCCGTGAAATAATCATCTATTCCAAATAATAATAGATTAATAGACCATTATAATGCTCGCATTATATTCTGATTTTCTTTTCAAGGGTATCTGGGTTTATTACTATAAAATACTCCTTTTCAAATAGTATATACAATAAAGAAATTACTGTTTACAATGAGGCCACTTGTTCTGATTTGGAAAATTGCAGTCTTTAAACTATATGGATGTTCTAAGCATCATTTTTGAGGTTCTGCTATGCTATTTATGCATATTTATGGAGCTGCAACTATTAAAAACTTAGGAATAGAGAATAATTACTGTAATTATTTTTAATTGGGGGATTTGACAGCAGCAGCTATAATTGAAGAACATTGGTCTACCTACAATTATACTACTGTCAATTTAGTGAATGCCATAATGCTGGGATTTTTTTTTGAATAAGTGTATATTTACAAAGTCTAACGACCAAAAATTCAGAGCTTTACTCGGCCATATGTGAATAACATTAACTTGAATTTGTTTTAAATTGTGACAAAAAAATTCTATAATTGTTCTGTGGAAATTAAACTTATAACACCGTATTTGTATGGGCATATTAATATTACTTTGAAATTTCATGTATTTTTGTAATAAAATTAATTTTGTTGCAAAAGCTCAAATTCTCAACTGCAATATATACAGGATTTCCAAGAGTGAGAGGAATGTTTGATTCACTTCACCTGTTCAATCATCTTCCACAAATTAAAGTGTAAATTGATTAAAAAAATATTAAAGTATTATCTCATGTGTAAAACAAAATGGAGTCTGCTTTTTAAATTGAATTATGATGGTTTTGTGCAATTAATTCTACAAATTCTGTACATATATTTGTATCCTTTCATAATTATGCGGTTATTTTTCCAGTTGTGTGCACTTTTGCATACCGTTGACATTGAGAACCTCCTGATAAAAGGGTCAGAATCTTTTCCCAGGTGGAACTGGCAACACCAGAGGGCATAACTTTAACATGAGAGGAGCAAAGTTTAAAGGAGATTTCCAGAGCAGATGAGTGGTGAGTGCCTGAAACATGCTGCCAGGGGTGGTGGTGGAGGTGTATACGATAATGACTTTTAGGAAGCTTTTGTACAGACAAATGGATATGGAGGGATATGGATCATGTGCAGGCAGAAGAGATTAGTTTATCTTGGTATCAGGTTTGGCACAGACCTTGTGGGCTGAAGGGCCTGTCCCTGTACTATGCTATGTGAAACCATCCCCTTGGGATATTTGAGAGAGATCCAGTTTGACATTATATGTCCTATTCCCAGTCAGATGTTGGTTCCTGATTCCAGGATGGACTTCATGTTGTATATTTTGTTGTGTTTCAGTCTACTTCCTATCCAGGCGGTGGTCCAGAAAGATGTGTGCTATGGAGTTGATTTACTCTGTTTCTACTTTAAGATCTTGGCTTTCAGTTCAGCTTGGAATGAAAGCCTCTGCTCTCTGGGTAAGTCTCTTGTGCAATATAATTTGGGGGAACAAAAGAAGTACATTTGATGGACTCGGGAACAGCTACTTCCCCTCTGTTAGCAGATTTCGGAACGGTTTCTCTGATAACTGAGAAATTTATGGTGGAAGTGAGGGTGAAGAGAGATTTAAAAGAGACCTCGCGGGCAACCTTTTCACTCATAAGGTAGTCCGTATCTGGAACGAGCTGCCAGAGGAAGCTATAGAGGCAGATACAATTATTATATCTGAAAGAAAGTTTTGTAAAAAGTAGTTTGTAAAACATGATTGGCAAAATATTGTCGAAATGTATTTGTCAAAAAATTGCTTATCCAATGGATTTCTTTGGCAATTGATTTGATTTTTGATTTTACCAGATGCTGTGAAATAAACTGGACAGTAAACGAATCAACATGGGTGAAATATTTATGTCAATGCAGTTTCTCATGTGTTCCCACTGCTATGATTTGTTTTAAACAAATGACACAACGTTGGGTGCAGTGTGAACTGTGAGGAGAATGCAGGGTGACTTGGACAGCTGGGTGAGTGGGCAGATGCATGGCAGATGAAGTTTAATCAGAATCAGAATCACACTTTATTTTCCAAGTATGTTTTGCAACATATGAGGAATTTCATTGGCCAGGTCAGTCATACAATTAAAAGTAACAGATCACTTCAAAAACACATTTTAACATGAACATCCACCACCGTGACTCCTACACATTCCTCACTGTGAAGGAAGGCGAAATATAGTTCAAGTCCTTCCGTTGACGGGATGATCTTAACTCCCTCCGCGTCGAGGCGATCTGCTCCTGCATCGGGGGGAGGAGGGGGTAATATCAGCTCCCCCGCGCTGGACGATCGAACCTCAGCTCCGATGTTAAGTCCGTGCCCCATGATAGGGCTCAAAGTCAGTCCGAGGAGGCCTCCAGCTCCATCGATGGTAGGCCGCAGAGCCCAGAGAATGTGATCCAAAAAATAATCACATCTCCGGGAAGGTAAGCACCTGAAAAAAAGTTTCCCCCGATCCCCTCCCCCCTCCAAAACAAACCGAAGAACATTAGAATAAAACTTTTAACAAACTAAAAAATAATAAAAGAGTGAAAAGACGAACAGACTGCCGGCAGGGCTGCCATCTCCCTGGTACCCCTGGTGGTCATATATGTGAGGTTATCCACTTTGGTAGCAAAAACAGGAAGGAAGATTATTGTCTAAATGGTGTCAAGTTGGGAAAAGGGGAAGTACAACTTGATCTGGCGGTCCTTGTTCATCAGTCAATGAAAGTAAGCATGCACGTACAGCAGGCAGCAAAGAAAGCTAATGGCATGTTGGCCTTCATAACAAGGAGTTGAGTATAGGAGCAAAGATGTCCTTCTGCAGTTGGACAGGGCCCTAGTGAGACCACACCTGGAGTATTGTGTGCAGTTTTGGTCCCCTAATTTGAGGAAGGACATTCTTGCTATTGAGGGAGTGCAGCGTAGGTTTACAAGGTTAATTGCCAGGATGGCGGGACTGTCATATGCTGAGAGAATGGAGCGGCTGGGCTTGTATACTCTGGAGTTTAGAAGGATGAGAGAGGATCTTATTGAAGCATATAAGATTATTAAGGGTTTGGACACGCTAGAGGCAGGAAACATGTTCCCAATGTTGGGGGAGTCCAGAACCAGGGGCCACAGTTTAAGAGTAAGGGGTAAGCCATTTAGAACGGAGATGATGAAACACTTTTTCACACAGTTGTGAGTGCGGTGGAGGCTAGTTCTCTGAATACTTTCAATTGAGAGGTAAATAGGGCTCTTAAAGATAGCGGAGTCAGGGGATATGGGGAGAAGGCAGGAACGGGGTACTGATTGGGGATGATCAGCCATGATCACATTGAATGGCGGTGCTGGCTCAAAGGGCCAAATAGCCTACTCCTGCACCTATTGTCTATAAACACAATGCTGGAGCAACTCTGCAGGAATTAATGGATGGGTGACATTTCAGGTGGGTATAATCTTGCAGCAAGCTTTAGATGTGGACACAAGGAACTGCAGACGCTGGTTAACCAAAAAAGACAAATGCTGGAGTAACTCAGCAGGTCAGGCAGCATTTTTGGAAAATATGGATCAGTGACATTTTGGGTTGGGACCCTTCTTCGGACTTTGAAACATTACCTATCTTCAAATGACTTATTAATGATCACATTGTCACAGGACCAGCATTTAGCTTCAACCAGAATTTGTCCATCTTGTGTCGGCTCATGTTTGCCTACAGCATAATATTAGGTGTGGGCTGGATACGTTTTTTTGAAGTCTTGAGAAGGGCCAAAAATGTCACAGATTCATGTTCTCCAGAGATGCTGCCTGATCTGCTGAGATACTCCAGCACTTTGTCTTTTTGTGTAAACCAGCATCTGCAGTTCCTTGTTTCTACACGTATGTGCAAAACCATTCAGTTTCAATATGATAAAGATATATCACATCAGGTGTGAAAGGGTAGTGTCTGATTCACCTGTTCCCCATTGCACGCCTTGGACTTTGTGTGTGAAACGTATGTGCTACAATGCTGGGAACTATATTTTACACGCTATATCTTCCCCCTTCGCTCCTGTTGTACCTGAGTTTGACTTGATTGTGTTTCTGTTTTCTGACCTGATTGGATAGTATGTAAAACAAGGCTGTTTGCTGTATCTTTGTACATGTGACAATAATAAACTTAAATGAAATGCAGACAATAATGCCATATTCATTTTTTTGATGCCCTCAGACAAAAATTACTGTTTGCAATTGTAGTTGTTTTAAAGGGATCTGCTGGGTTAGAGAGGCTAACATGCAAAGTCTGTATCATAGTAGAGAACACCTTGGGTCTGGTGCAGAGTAGATATTGTGGGGCGAGGTGAGGGTTTTACATCACTTGACTGGACTGTCCCTTTAATGCTCCAATTCCCGGTACCATTTACTTTATACATCTCTAAGTTTTATTAGAAGAGTATGCGGTAGAGTGATGCAGCAGTAGAGGTGCTGCCTTACAGCGCCAGAGACCCAGATTGGATCCTGACTATGGGTGCTGTCAGTATGGAGTTTGTACATTCTCCTTGTGACCACGTGGGCTTTCTCTGGGTGATCCGGTTTCCTCCCACATTCCTAAGAGGTGTGGATTTGCAGGTTAATTGGCTTCTGTAAATTGTATCCAGACTGTAGGAAAGAACTTGTTTACGGGGTGATTGTTGGCATGGACTCTGGGCCGAAGTAGTTGTTTCCATGCTGTATCTGTAAACTCTAAACTGTGAAGCAATCGAGTAAAGCCGAAGACTAAAGAAAACAAAAGGCGAAGCTTCTGGAAATTAAACTTGCTCTTCAAGTCTATACAAGAACAGAGAGCTGCAAGTGTGTTATATTAATAAATCACCTACACTCTAATACTGCACTACTGATCTTATCAGGTGTTTGTGACAGTATCTAACATTTCAATAACTATAGCTTGTTTAATTTTAATCAGTTACTCCATTGGAAATGGAGTTTTGAATAGTTTCTCAAAATAAAACAAATGGGAGATGGTATTAATAATATTGAATATAAAATGACAATTATATAAATGATGCCCAAGGTTATTTATTAAACTGGAAAAGCACTGCTCACCCTGAAGGCACATGGCAATTATTTTCATGACACCTCATTAAAGCTTTTAAGTGAAATAAACGGCTGTAACTCGTGCTAATTTCCCCAGACTCTTCCAGCACACATCCTGGCAGACAGTCACACAACATCATTGCAGATGCCCAGAAGCAAGCCACCTGTCACCAATTCATCTGGTGAACGATCAGGTGTTTCTCTGTGAACAAGAAAAGTTTTCCTTGAAATAGCTGAAAAGTAAAATGGAAGTGTACTAAATGTTTAAAGATATACAGTGGAACTGGGCCCTTTGGCCCACCGAGTCCACTCCGACCATTGATCACCGATTCACACTAGTTCTCTGTTCTCCCACTTTCTCATCCACATCTAACAGGATGTGGGAGAATACCGGAGCAACTGGAGGAAACCCACACGGTCACGGAGAACGTGTAAACTCCGTACAAATAGCACCCAAGATCACAATCGAACCTGAGCTGGCCCTGTGAGGCGACACCTCTACCACTGTGACACACATTTATCGTTATTGCACAGAAACTACAGCTTCCAGATGTGAAAGAATTATTTCTGAAATCTTTTATAGGTCCACCACTGATTTTCTGTCACGCTGGGTTCCAGAGCCTTTCTGGGATTATCTGCCTTGCTGAGCCAATTCCGCTCCGATATTTCAAGTGTACTTTCATAATTTTGTCTGGATTAAAGGAGATGCCGGACTACCAGTTGCTGAAAAATCAGTGGTGGACTTGTACTTGGTCCCTCCACACCATATGACCGCTTCAAAGATAACATGACTGTCTGAATTGGTATTCTGTCCTTCAGTCATTTAAACATAATTCTTCTCCAGGACATTCTTTACAGCTGGCATTGTCCTATGACCTGCTTCACCTCTCCACCTTGTGTAAGTCTAGGGTTAGAAACGTCACCTATCCATGTTCTCCAGAGATGTTGCCTGATGTTACCAAAAACAGAACATGGAAAAACAACAATGTAACAGGCCTGAAAGCACATAGTCAATCATAGATAACAAAATATTTTTATAAATCTCAATAAATTAAAGACTCCAATAATTTTTCAAAAAGCACGAGTCCTTAGTGCAACTGAGACAGTTCATAATCTACTGTAGTTACTGTCAGTAGTAATAATACACTTTATTATCATTGAAAATACATACAACAAAATTTCAGGCGCACTGCCCGAGCGGAGCTCCAACGTATCAGATAAATAATAACGACAACGGAAACAATAAAAACGGCAAGAAAAACGTCACGTCAATCTATCACAGTATAGTCTTGTGGCCGTACAAAATATTGGCTATGGGGGCTGTGTGTTCAGTTCAGAGTGGTAATAGCCTTGGGGTAGAAACTGTTTGTTAATCTTGTGGTGTGTGATTTGATGAACCTGTAGGGCAGAAGGGCAAACAAGTGATGTGCGGATTGAGATGAGTCCTTTAGTATGCATGATGCCTTCCGCAGGCAACGAGAGCTATAGAGCTCTTCCAGGGCAGTAGATCTTCTAGGCTGTAGTGATGACTCACTGCCGAGCCTTCTTGTCAGCCGCAGAACTGTTGCCATACCACATCAGGATGCCATGTGTCTCTCTATGGAGCAGCCGGTGTGGCAAGTTGACTTTCCCGAGTGATCTTAGGAAGTAAAGTCGTTGTTATGCCTTCTTTACCAGGGAGTGCATGTCAGTTGACCACCTGAGATCTGCTGAGATGTGGGTGCCCAGGAACCTGAAACTGGAGATTCTGTCCACTCTTTCTCCGTTTATGTGCAGTGGGGGATGGTCACCCTGCTTCTTCCTGAAGTCAATGATGAGCTCTTTTGTTTTCTTGGTATTGAGTGCTAAGTTGCTTTCTGAGCACCAGCCTATTAACCTCTGTACCTCCTCCCTGTAAGCTGACTCATCGCCCTCAGTGATCAGCCCGCCACTGTTGTGTCGGCTGCAAATTTAATGATGGTGTTCGTGCTGTGGGTCGGTAGTTCCCACAGCACGAGTGTTCAAGAGTCTGATGGTTATTGGGATGAAGCTATTCTAGAAACCTGTTGATTCGAGAATTGTTTTTATTACAGATTTCCAGAATCTCAGTCATAGAGCGATACAGTGTAGAAACAGGCCCTTTGGCTCATCTTGCCCACATCGGCTACACAGTTCCATCTACCTGCGCTTGGTCCATATCCCTCCAAACCTGTCCTAACAATGTACCTGTCTAGCTATTTCTTAAATGATGGGATAGTCCCAGCCTCAACTATTGTATTGTATTGTATTGTATATCTTTATTGTCATTTCCTGAGTATTCGCATACCCAGAGGAAACAAAAAAACGTTGCTCAACCAGTGTCCATTCAGTGTGCATGAAAAATAAATAGAAATTTAAAAAAAATACATGTATCATGAACAAATTTAACACTCTACTAAACATTCAACAGGCGTTCCGACCGGCAGCGGCACAACAGTGGCTCTGCTGCAGTGTGGGGGTTTGTGCGCGATACTTGGCAGGGGGCAAAGTCCATTTAGCAGTCTTATAGCCTGTGGGAAGAAGCTGAGGAGCATCCTGCTGGTTTTGCAGCTAATGCTCCTGTACCTCTTCCCAGATGGCAGGATGGAGAAAATGTAATGCGATGGGTGGTAAGGGTCTTTGATGATGGAGATGGCTCTGCTGATACATCTCTTCCTGTATATGTCCAGCAGGAAGGGGAGTGCAGCACCAATAATCCTGCTGGCGGTCTTCACTATCCTGTCTAGTTGGTGCCGTTCTTACGCCTTGCAGCTCCCGAACCAGGAAGTGATGCCGTAGGTCAATGTGCCTCCACTGGCAGCTTGTTCCATGCACCCAACACCTTTGTGTGAAAAAAATGACCCCTCGGATTCCTATTAAATCTTTTCCCCTTCACCTTGAACCTATGTCGTCTGGTCCTCGATCCCCCTACTCTGGGCATCTACCTGACCTATTCCTCTCATGATTTTGTACACCTCTATAAGATCACCCCTCATCATCCTGTGCTCCATGATATAGAGACCCAGCCTACTCAACCTCTCCCTATAGTTCACACCCTCTAGTCCTGGCAACATCCTTGTAAATCTTTTCTGAACCCTTTCAAGCTTGACAATATCCTATAACATGGTGTCCAGCTTTGTGTCATCTGCAAAGTTGCTAATGTTATGTAATCCCTTCATCTACATTAATGTATATTGTAAATAGCTGCGGTCCCAGCACCGAGCCTTGCGGTGCCCCACTAGTCACTGCCTACCATTCGTTAATGCCTACTCTTTGTTTCCTGTCTGCCAACCAATTTTCTATCCATGTCAGCACTCTACCCCAATACCATGTGCCCAAATTTTGACCACTAATCTCCTATGTGGAACCTTATCAAATGCTTTCTGAAAGTCCAGGTACACTACATCCACTGGCTCGCCCATGTCCATTTTATTAGTTACATCCTCAAAAAATTCCAGAAGATTAGTCGAGCATGATTTCCCATTCTTAAATCCACGCTGACTCGGACCGATCCTGTTACTGCTATCCAAATGTGCCACTATTTCATCTTTTATGATTGACTCCAGCATCTTCCCCACAGCCGATATCCGGCTAACTGGTCTATAATTCCCTGTTTTCTCTCTCCCGTCTTTCTTAAAAAGTGGGATAACATTAGCTACCCTCCAATCCATAGGAACTGATCCTGAATCTATAGAATGTTGGAAAATGATCACCAGTACCTCCACGATTTCTAGAGCCACTTCCTTAAATACCCTGGGATGCAGACCACCAGGCCCTGGAGATTTATCAGCCTTCAGTCCCATCCATCTACCCAACACCGTTTCCTGCCTAATGTGGATTTCCTTCAGTTCCTTCGTCACCCCAGATCCTCTTGCCACTAGTACTATCATATACTTAATCGAACTGTGGTCACTGGTCCCAAAAGGCTCCACCACAAACACTTCATTAACTTACCCTTCCCAATTTCCCAATAATAGGTCCAGTGTTGCCCCCTGACATGTGGGGGCGCTAGATACTGCTTAAGAAAACTCTCCTGAATGCATTTGAGGAATTGCACCCCATTTAAACCCTTCACAGTCTGATTTTTCCCAGTCAATATTGATAAAATCCCCTACTACAACAACCTTATGTGACCTGCGGCTGTCTGCAATCTCCTGGCATATTTGTTCTTCTAATTCCCGTTGACTATTCGGGGGTGTGTAGTACACCACCAAGGTGATCATTCCTTTCGTTCTGACCATCCCTTTTTTGTTCATCTGTAGTATTTTATTGTCAGTCTTTTAGACTTTAGAGATACAGCATGGAAACAGGCCCTTTGGCCCACCGAGTCCATGTCTTAAAGACTTAATAGGAACCTGAGGGGCAACATTTTCACTCAGAGTATGGTGGGTATATGGAGTGAACTACCA
Source organism: Leucoraja erinaceus (assembly GCF_028641065.1). Lineage (NCBI taxonomy): Eukaryota > Metazoa > Chordata > Chondrichthyes > Rajiformes > Rajidae > Leucoraja > Leucoraja erinaceus. The sequence goes on along the minus strand of NC_073383.1, from coordinate 30,271,932 downwards.
GAGGAGGTAGAGAGACAAAGAAATGCGGATACTGGTTTTAAAAACGCCACAACGTGCTGGAGTAACTCAGCGAGTCAGGCAGCGTGACCCCCTGAGTTACTCCAGCACGTTGTGTCTTCTTTTGCCAGAGAAGGTAGTTGAGGCAGGTACAATAACATTTAAAAAAACACTTGGACACATGGAAAGGAACGGTTTAGGGATGTGGGCAAATGGGACAAGTGTAGATGGGGCATCTTGGTCGGCATGGGTGGGTTGGGCCGTAGGACAAGTTTCCGTGCCCTATGACTAAAACGTATCCTTTATACTCTGGAACATCAAGAGTCTGGAGTCCACCAGTTCCACCCATTCTCAGGCATAGTAGGGGGGGGGGGGGGGGGAATAAACTCCCTAGACTTTAGACTTCAGGAAGTAAATTTAAGGACTGGGACCATTTTAGTTGAAATAGATGTAATGCAAAATCTACAAACACTAAACGTTCATTGTCAAACAAAATCTTTTTACATTATAGGTATATTTATGACTGGGAAGTTCGTGGCCTTGCATCGCCCGGCGTGGCTTCAATGGCCGCGGGACAATTGCCATCGCCCGCCGGGGGCTTTGACTCTGACTTCGGGAGGGGAATGGGGAGTGCAGGGGAGAGATAAGTTTTTTTGCCTTCCGACACAGCGAGGAGGAGATGCGCTGTGATGGATGTCTGTGTAAATTGTGTTGTGTCTTGGGTCTTTTTTTCCATGTGTGTATGACTGCAGAAACAACATTTCATTTGAGCCTCTATGAGGTTCAAGTGACAAATAAATTGTATTGTGTGTATTGTGTGCCTGCGTTGAGCCTAACTCCCTTCTAACGCTTGGGAAATGATCTGGCAATCTTCCAAGCACATCAGTCAGGGACAAATCAAACTGTCCGCAGATTTTTTTTTAACGGGAGCTAGTTTTATTTTTCAATTAAACAAAAGTATCTGTTTAAATTATGTCTGTGCTGTATTTAATTATTTCGCAATAGGGAAAAACCAGACTGCGTTTTTTTTTCCTGTGCAGATGCGTTTTGCAAAATATTACACAACAACGCAAACATGACGCATCTGGAGTTCAAATGTTCACGAGGTTGGTAATGGTTTCGTGGAGCAGCTTTGTGATCTTGTGAGTCATTTGGGGAGATTGAGGCTGGACTATGGATTGTAAAACACTGCGGATTTTCACCGCCTTCTCTCTGAATGCATTCTGCCTCTTTACCTCGGCTACCTCAGATATACCGGGTAAAAAAAAGTTCTGCACTTTTATATGCATTTATTTTTCCGTCGGTGTTTTTTGTTATTTATTCCTAACGTGAAACAAAGCCTTCGAGCCTCTGCAGAGCTCGCAAAGACGTTGCAGGAACCGGTCGTGGGCTGCGAGGGGTAATTGCTCCCGCACCGCCCGGTAATCGACAGCAGAGATTGCGAGGCAGGGACTTGTGTTTTTCAATTAACGTCACGGTTAACATTACATTTACAATAGCAAACATTATATTTTGCAGAGCAGAAGGTTGCAGCCTTCAAATGTCGCCCTCTAACGGGGGGAATTAGAACAGAAAGTTCTGCCAGGAACAAGTCAGGCATCATCTGTGGAGAGAGAGAGACGTTTACCAGAGAGAGTCTGAAGAAGGGTTTCGGCCCGAAACGTTACCTATCTCCTTCGCTCCATAGATGCTGCTGTACCCGCTGAGTTTCTCCAGCATTTTTGTGTACCTCCGAGAGACAAACAAAGGTGTGTTTCAATGCCAGACAGTTATATACCTGGTAGAGCCACCGTCACAGTACCAGAGACCGGTGTTTTCGTTTTAGAGATACAGTGCAGAAAGAAGCGCCGACTCGCAATTTCGCCCAACACTAGCAACAGATCAGATAACACTATTCATAAATACATGAAGTCAATCACAAGTACAATAGATAGGGTCAAAGGGGAAGGTACAGAGTGCAGAATATAGTTCTGATCATTGTAGCACAGCAGTTCCATAGACAAAGTCCAATGTCAGCAATTGGGTAGAGGTGAATCGGACAGTAACCTAGTTTATGGAGGGACATTTCAGAAGTTTGACAAGCTGTTCCTTAATCTGGTGGTGCGTGCTTTCAAGCTTCTGTATCTTCTAACCGTCAAGAGCGGGGAGAAGAATGAACGACTGGGGTGGGACAAATCTTTGATTATGTTGAAAACAGACCCAAAATGCTGGAGTAACTCAGCATGATCTCAAGCAGCATCTCTGGAGAGAAGGAATAGGTGACGTTTCGGGTCGAGACCCTTCCTCAGACTCTTAGATTATATTATTTGCTTTTCTGAGGCAGCGTGACGTGTAGATGGAGTTTATGGTGGGAGTCTGGTCTGTGTGACTGGTCTGATCGTGACACTGGAATTTTGACAAGGCCAATGTGTATGTGAGCAGATTTCCTTAATCGAATAAACTTGTTGTATTACGTAAGCCTGTCATTCCACCTTTGCCCTCTGTGAGATATCACAGTCACTTTCCTTTAGGCTCTGGACTGTGATGGCAGAAGGAATCTCATATGCATGAAATGTACAATATATTACTGCTTTGGTGAGTGAGGCATTTTTGCTTCCAAAAAATGGTTCCACCAAGCATTTAGTGCAGTTAACTGACATTGAATTTTTATCCTGACACAAGAAGCTGCAGATGCTGGAATCTTGAGCAAAAAGGGTCTCGAGAAAGGACCCCAGCCTGAAACATTGTCTGTCCATTGGATGCTGGTCAGGACCTGCTGTGTTACAACCAGCACTTTGGTTTTTTTTTTACCTTGACACCTTTGACCAGTGATCTTCAGATGGGAGTTGGACATTGAAACTACAGGATTGAGAAGCAGAGTGGTGCAGAGGTAGAGTTGCCACCTCACAGCGCCAGAGACCCGGGATCGATCCTGACCATGGATGCTGTCTGTATATTCTTAATGTGACCGTGTGGGTTTTCTCTGGGTGCAACGTTTTCCTCCCACACTCCACAGACATACAGGTTTTTAGGTTAATTGGCATTGGTTAAAAATTGCAAAGATGTTCCCTAGTGTGTAGGATAGTGCTGGTATACGTGTGATTGTTGGTTGGTGCATATTCATTGGATCAAAGGGGCCTTTTTCCACGCTGCATCTCTAATGTTTAATAGTCTAAAGATTCTAGGTATATGGGAACCATGTGATCCTAAGTAATTGAAGTTGTGAAGTGAGAAGTCCCATTACTGAAACTATAGTAAATTACTGTAGGCATCTTTTTGATGCTTTATACTGCGGTCAAAGATGGAGGGAGTGAATGTTGACGATGGGTAGATAGATCAGCAGATAATCTTTTTTTTCTGGATGCCACGAGTCAAGAGTGTTTAACTTTCCAATGTCGTCGTCGTGGCTATCCCTCGAGGTCGAGGATGATGATCTATGTTCTGTTGTTTTTATGGACTCTCAGGTGGCTTATGAGTCCAATCCTGGCTTTGAAAGTTCCTCGCCATTCAGGACTGGTAATTCCAGATGGCAGATCGAGCTTTGGTTGTTGCTGCCTCTCTTTCCGTTTTCTTCTCTTTTCTTCTAATTCTGTGCATCTCTTGGCTTCGAAGGTCGCTGTCCCTTCTTGGATGATGGTTCGCCAGAGTTTCCTGTCCTTGGCATTGGTTTCCCAATTATCGATTTCACATTTCATCATGCTGGCTTTTAAGGCATCTATGAATCTCTTCTTTTATCTGCCTCTTTTACGTCTGCTTTCTTTAAGCTGGGAGTAGAAGGTTTGCTTTGGTAGACGCTCGTCTTCCATCCGATATGTATTGACAAAGAAACAATGAAATTCTTACTTGCAGCAGTTTTGCAGGCCAATTAATGCAATAACACATAAATAAATATATAACCAACGTCCTTATTGCAACCAATGACACTGTCCATAGAAGATCACAATTAGATTTTTTTAACAATCTGGTAGTTACATGATAACCATTAATGATATGGCTTGGTAATTCAAAAATCTTATTTAATTAACTAAATTACATTTTCCAGCCACCGTGGTGGGACTTGAATAAATGTTCTGTATGCTAAGCTCAATAAAACCTCAATAACACATTCCTGCCTTATGCCCAATAAGGAATTTGAAATTATGAACTAGTTTTATTGAGATTTATTGAGAATCCTAAAGGTTTTTAAATCTTCTTGAAGAGAAGATTTAATTAGTTTAGTATCAAGATACAGCATGGAAACAGGTCCTTTAGCCCACCAGGTCCGCGCTGACCAATGATCACCCGTACATTAGTTCTATCCTATACACTAGGGGCTACATACAGAAGCCAATTAACCTACAAACCTGCACGTCTTTGTAATGAGGGAGGAAGCCGGAGCACCTGGAGAAAACTCCTTACAGACAGCACCCAAAGTCGGGATTGAACCCGGGTCTCTGGCTCTGTAAGGCAGCGACTCTGCTGCAATAATGCTGTGGAAAATGGTTCCCGCAGAATGACCTGACATTCACTTGAAGCCTGGGTAGGTGAAAAAGAGCAGAGTATTGAATGGGTTAGGATTCTCTCAGCAATGTCCCAGTTTTCACCTGTTTAGGTGCACGGCTTCAATAGGGGTAAATAGTTGTACATCTACTATCTATAATCCTACTCTGCCATTCAGAAAACTGGGACATTCACTGACTGAACCAACCTTATTTTGTGCATCTAATAAACAGTTTGTTGATAAATGGTAGAGCTGCCTTCCCATTTCTGTTACATATGTTTGGAATGTAGTTACTGAACACAGGTAGACACAGTGAAAGAACCGCTGTCTCACAGCATCAGAGACCCAGGAGCTGTTTTTGTGGCGTTTGCACGTTCTCCCTGTAACCAAGTGCTCCGGTTTCCTCCCACATCCCAAAGATGTGTGGGTTTTGTGGGTTGATTGGCCCTCTGTAAATTGCCCCTAGTGTGTAGGGAGTGGATGAGACAGTGAGATAACATAGAACTAGATAACATGTGAACAAGTGATCGATGATCGACGTTGGCCAAGGGGCCTGTTTCCATGCTGTATCTTTCAATCAATTCAATTCGTCAATCAGTTCAAACTATGTGTGATTTCATCATTGTCTCCCTACTTCACCTCTGATGTGCATGTGGGCGGAGTGCACAGAAGGATATGAGTGTGTCATACAATCATAAGCCATTTATGAACCCTGACGTTTAAAGAACTAACTTATTGAATATAGTGAGTTATCTGTAACTTTAACTGTGAGAAGTTTAATGTTGGAAATCTCGGACTATGAATGCTAGTCATTCCATATCTTTCTGTTCTTCTCTAAAGGTTGTGATGTCACTTGGACTCCATTTGAAAACAAATGGTACACTTTTATTCCAACTCTTGGAAAAGGCTACACCATGGAAACAGCACAAGAAGCTTGCAAAGATATTGGTAACCTTTTTCAAATATTATTAGTTCAATGAACATACAAAATACTATAATTCAGGCAACGCACTTCAGATCTGGTTACCATTTGCACACAATAGCTTGTATTTTCTTATGCATTTAAGAGAACAACATCATAAGTGATTTAATAGTAGACGAAGGATCCTGACCCGAAACACCACTTGTCGTGAGTTACATGAGCAGAATTGGGCCAATCGGCCCATCAAATGTACTCTGCTGCTTGTCCTGCTGAATGATTTGCTGCTTTTCTGAGGCAATGTGGTATAGATCTCTCTTAACAGGATGATCTCTCTTAACAGGATAAACCCCTTGTCTCAGGAATTTGGTGAGCATTTGTCACATTGTCTCTATCATAGATATATGCAACTTACAGTGGAAATCGGACAAAATCTTTCCATGAAAAGTCACACCAGACTCTTGCATAATTTCCGTCGGACATCTTTGATTTTATTTCAAGAAGATTTGAGAGAAGAAGAGTAATGTACCATTTACCTTCCTTATTCCTGTTGTACCGGCACGTGTACAAAGACATGGAGGTTGCTCTGGACATTAACATATTATAATCTCTCACTCTTTCATAAAAGTCTGTAATTTTAAAAGTGGATGAGCTCATATTTTTCCAAATTATATTCCATCTGCCATGCTCCTGCCCATTCATTTTGATCTGAAGTGATCCTGAAAGTATGGAAAATGACAAATCAATACTTTAATCATACTTAACCTTCTACTTTTGACAGGCAATTTAATACAAGTACGCATTAAGTGAGAAAAGTTCCCTGATTTAAGGAATGGAGTTAACCCGCATATTAAGCCCAGTTTCAGAGCAAACATGTGTAGGCTTTGTTTTGAAGTAATTGATTCCAACTTTAATTGTCATTTATTTTATTTTCATTTCTGATAAATGACATCTATTTATGTTCCAGGTGCCAATGTTGTCAGTATACTTAGTGAAAAGGAAAATCAATTCATTGCTGATCAATTGAAAAAGAGTATGCAGTCTGACAGTATTTGGTTGGGCATGATTTTCGATACAGATAGTAAGTATCAATTGATTTGTTACAATAGGTTCCAAAAAAATGTATTTATACATTTGTATTTTGTAAAGATTTTGTTTTGCCCGGTAAATGTCTTGATAATGAATTACTGAATAATAAGGCATACTAGATTATATCTCAAAATAGGTTATTCCTGAGTGTTTTTATGTTTCATAGATTTATTGTCATACAGGGACCAGACAATCATAGAGCTGTACGGCATGGAAGCAGGCCTTTCGGCCCACCTTGTCCGTGCCGACCACGTTGGCATACTGGGCTAGTCTCATTTGCCTGCAATTGATCCACAGCCTTCTCAACTCTTCCTATAAATATATCTGTCCAATTGTCTTTTAAGTCATAATTGTATCCATGTATCAACCTACAGCTTCTTCTGGCAGTTCATTTCAGATACGGACTACCCTCTGAGTGGAAAAGTTGTCCCTGAGGTCCACTTAAATCTCTCACCTAGAGCCTATGCCTTCCACTTTTAAAATCCTCCACCCTGGTAAAAAGATTGAAACTGTTCACTTTATCCATGCCCCTCATGATCTTGTACACCTGTCAAAGTAGCTACATGCATGTTTTACCTATTTCTCCCTCCCCTGTGAACTTGCTAAGCCAAGTCGAGGTGTAGTTAACAGTCTACCACACCCACTGTGTGTCTCAGGCCATGTCATTGAGGGGCAGGAGGGGGCTTTATGGCCCTTTGTGTCCTTTTTCCCCATTCAAATCATAGTCATACAGCATTCGAAACAGGCCCTTCAACCCAACTTGTCCATGCCGACCAACATGCCCCATCTACACGAGTCCCACTTGCCTGTGTTTGGCCCATATCCCTCTAAACCTATCTATCCACGTACCTGTCTCAATGTTTTGTACCCGCCTCAACTACCTCCTGTGCAGCAGTGATTTCTGCTGTTCCTAAAATATTTGATATCTGGAGTGCCTACATTAGTCACCTTAAGCCACATTACCAGACTCCTAAAGCAGACTTTCTATTCTCAGCTCTATCATGGGAGGAGAATAACAGGTTGTGAATAAATGCAACATTTTGACTGACTCCTGGAAATGTGGTAAAGGAGCATTCAGGTTGGTCCTGAGATTCACATTGAGTACACAGAAACAAATGGGCGGCGCAGTAGCACAAGGATAAAGTTGCTGCCTTATCGCACCAGACATCCGGGTTCAATGCTGTCTGTACAGAGTTTGTACGTTCGAGTTCCCGGGGTCGGACTACACGTAGGTTTCTCGCGATGTTGGGAGTGCCGACCAGGTAGGGGAGTTTCCTCCTTCCCACACCCACCCCACCACCACCACATCCCCTCCAAACTAGATGTATTTAGATTCCCCGTTTGTAGGGAGGCAGCCGCTCCAGATTGGCTTCAGTAAAAAAATCTTCCATTCGGAAATCCGAAAATGTCCCCGACAAGTAGTGTAAAAGGTTGTGCACCTACTGCTCGTGTACAGTGTGATAAATGCAACATGGACTCCTGGAAATGTGTGGACACTCAGGTTGGTCCTGATCAATTGGTACACAGAAACAAATGGCGAACAACGGTTGCTGCCTTATCGCACCAGTCCGGGTTCAATGCTGTGCAGAGTTTGTACTGTACCACGTAAGGTTTCCTCCGGATGCTCCATAAAAAGTCTTCAGTAAAGCACTGCAAAATGGTACTCAATGGAAGGGACACAACTTCTAAAACAACTTCTAACCCTTCCACCATGATAGACATCTCCTCTATCTCCCAAGAGTGTGTGGTTCCTCATCAACCACATCAGAACCCATACAAATGGAGTGGAAGTAAGTCATCCATGATTCTGAAGGTCCTCTTCAGTAGAGTAGTCGTTAATCCAACACTGACCAATTATTAGATCCAGCTGTGAACAATAAATTAGACTCTTAACCCCTAAATCTCAAGATGGTATAAGTAGATTACTTGACAATTCATTGCTGGGTTTCCATGGATACAAAATTGACAAAAATAGGAAGTACTTGATTGGTGTAAAGCCCTCAATGTCATAATGGGTGTTATGTAAATTCAATTATTTTTCTCTTTGATCTTTATCAAAATCACTTCCTCCATTTCCATCTCACCCCTTCCTCTGTCCTTCTCATTATACTGCTTGGTACTGAAGTTGTGCACATCCCCGTCTTGGACAGTTTGGAGAGATTGTTGGATTCAGGTCCTGATAAGAAGAGCATGCAGTGAAACAACAAGAATATTTGTCCAGACAAATTGTCTCTAATGAATTAATACCTGCCGTGCATCATAAACTGACTTTCATCTTTATTCAGGAAATATCCTTATTTGGCTGGATCAATCAGAGGTAAATTACTCCAATTGGAATCCTGGCAAGCCCTTGGGAACATTGAATGTTGACATGTGTGCTGTCATGGACACAAAGTCAGGCCAGTGGAGGACTGTTAATTGTGACGATGACTTTGGAAGATCAGTCATGTGTAAAACAACAACTTGTAAGTAAGATTCAAACTTTTTTTGCATTGTACCATATTTCCTATCATCGCATTGATTATGGAATATGATGCATTATATTTGCTTTTCAACAGTCAAGCGGGTTTAATTGTCATATGTACCAAAACGGACCAATGAAATTCTTGCTTGCATCAGCATAACAAGTCTGTAAATACAGTAGTCAATAGGTAACATAATTAAAAACAAACAAAAAAAATGTGCGATTAATAAAAAAAAAATACTGTGATATTAGTGCAAAAACAAAGCTAAAGCCCAAAGTCTTTGGTGCAACCAAGAGTTTGTCGTTTGAAGTTTAGTTTGTGTTTCCCGTGTTCAATAGCCTGATGATTGTTGGAAAGAAGTTCCTGAACCTGGAGGTCACGGTTCTCAGGCTCTTGCACCTTCTTCCTGATGGCAGAACTAAAATGAGAGTGTGGCCAGGGTGGTGTGAGTCCCTGATGACGCTGGCTGCCTTTTTGAGGCAGCGCCACTTATAAATTCCTTTGATGCTGGGGAGGTCAGTACACGTGATGGACTGGGCAATGTCCACCATTTTTCATAATGTCCTTTGTTCCTGGGCAGTTGAGTTGCTGAGCTAAGCCATGATGCAACCAGTTATGCTGTCTACCTTACACCTGTAGAAGTTCAAGAAAGTATTTGTTGATATACCAAATCTCCTCAATATTCTAAGGAAGTAGAGGCATTGATAACCTTTCATTGTTGGGTGAAATATTGCTCATTTCTGCTCCACTGAATATTACATTCTTGTCTTTGCACTGTTACCAGTTTGTTACTGATTCCGATGCTGGAATCTTGAGCAAAACACAAAGTGCTTGAGGAATTAGGCTGGTCAGGCATGATCATATTGAATGGCGGTGCAGGCTCGAAGGGCCGAATGGCCTACTCTTGCACCTAATTTCTATGTTTCTATCTGTGGAGGAATGGACAGACAATGTTTCGGATCATGACCCTTCTTCAGAGTCTGAAAAAGGGTCCACGTGACCTGAATCTATGAAGAGTGTTTCGTATCACCCTATATTTCACAAAATGTCATATGGATTTTCATAGATCCTCAAAAACGTTTCCCATTTGACCTCAAAATTTTTCTACTGTGGTAACTTTTAACGTCATAATAATGAACTGGAAAATTGAATGACTTGCTATTTTCCTTTTTTTTTAATGGTAAATTGGCCAGGTTTAACAAGGTTCCCATAAAACAAATTCACAATGTGTTCATCGTTTTTTTTCCTCTCAATCGGCCCGTTTTTGAGCTGTAAATAACTGTGCCAGTCGGGGTGACCGCGAGGCACAGTTATCTTACTTTAGAGTCCAGAAGATAAAGAAAAACAAAGGTAAAGACAAGAGGGAGCTGAAGGGGCAATAACAGCGGAAGTGGTTAGCGGACATTTGCCGTGGAGATATAAAGATAGAAAATATTGGGAATGGTACAAAAAAAAGATCAAACTTCATATAAACCCGGAATCAGCTAATTCAACAAAAGATTGAACATTTAAGCTATCACAGCAAGAATATTAGGGCAGCACAGTGGCACAACTGGTGGAGCCCCTGCCTCACAATGCCAGGGATTCAGGTTTAATCCTGATCTCGGGGCGGTTTGTATGGTTTAGGAAACTTCCATTTAGATGGAAGACTTGCACAAGTAACTTTGTTATTAGAAACCATGGCATCTGGTAGCAAAGTTTCTTATTCCAATCTTTCATTTGAATGACCATTTCCCAAACCAAGAGAACTCAATGAATGCCTCAACTTTAAGTTTTCAATGTTTTCTTGTCCTTCCTTTAAATAGAAATATGTAGGGTTTGACAAAGCTTTCAATATCTTGTGTGAGATGTTCACAATAATTAATTTTACGGAGTTCAAAGATGAGAATAGAGTAATTAACATGTTTAAAATGGTCACATGATCAGCAAGAACGAGCATTGATTTCCAGAGTAGATCCTGTATGATGTTAGGAATTGGTCATCAGTCCCCTGTGTCATTCTGACGGATATTTTATCTCTGTCACTTTCCTAATTCCATATCTTTTTCACAAACCCCAAAAATCTACCAATGTCACTTTTGAATACACTCAGTGAATGAGCCTCCACAACGGTCTCAATATAGAGTTCCAAACAATTCACATCTTTCACGATTTCCTCTCATCTCTCCTGAAAGGCCAAATTATTTTTTGTGACCGTGATCCCTAGTTTTAGACACTTCAGCAGGGTTTCATCAATCCTGTATCAACAGTGTCAGGCCCTGTAAGGATTTTGTGCTTCAATAGGATTGCTTCTTGTTCTTCTAACCTCCAGAGTCTTGCTCCAGTCTATTTAATCACTCCTCCATATGAGAGCTTATCTTTCCTGTCCCCTCAGCCCCTTGTGCTTAATCCCATGGATCTATCTGGTGAATCTTTGTTGCATTAATTCTATTTCAAGTTTCTATCCTTTAGGTTGCGAGACAAGATCTATATACAATTTTCCAAGTTTCTATATAAATCTCAATGAGATGCCGTTGCTCTTGTACTGACATTTTTTGGCACCAAATATCAACATACCCGCAACTTATCATCTTAATTGCTTGCCATTCCAGCACATTAACATTCAGTGATTTCTGTTCAGGGACACTAACATCTTTCAATCTTTTACTGTTTGAAAAATGATCTGCTTTCATCCACCGGTGGCGAATTTCCAATTTTTACACATTATTGTTCATTTACCATGTAGGAACTATTCTCTGCCCCCCAGAAGACTATTTTGGAAGCTCCTCGCAAATATGACTGCCTACAGCTTTGTATATTCAGCAAACCTGGATATATTACACTTGGGGCCCCTCATCCAGATGATTGATCGAGATCGTGAACAGCTGAGGCCCAAGCACGAGTCCCTGATGAATGTGATTGCATTTTTTTGAAGAGATAGGCATGTTCCAGAATTATAAAGAAAGCATTTGATAAAATGCTTACAACAACGATATGAACGTTGGATGCTCCAACTTCGAGTAATACCACCACCCCGCTTTTTTCCCCATGTCTCCCATCCCTACCCCCTGTATTCCCATTTCTCCCACCATCTCGCATAGAAACATAGAAAATAGATGCAGTAGTAGGCCATTCGGCCCTTCGAGCCAGCACTGCCATTCAATATGATCATGGCTGATCATCCAAAATCAGTATCACGTTCCTGCTTTTTCCCCATATCCCTTGATTCCGCTAGCCCTAAGAGCTAAATCAAACTCTCTCTTGAAAACATCCAGTGAATTGGCCTCCATTGCCTTCTGTGGCAGAGAATTCCACAGATTCACAACTCTCTGGGTGAAAACGATTTTCCTCGTCTCAGTCCTAAATGGCCTACCCCTTATTCTTAAACTGTGACCTCTGGTTCTGGACTCCCCCAACATGGGGAACATTTTTCCTGCATCTAACCTGTCTAATCCCGTAAGAATGTTATATGTTTCTATAAGATGCCCTCTCATCCTTCTAAATTCCAATGAATACAAGCCCAGACGCTCCATTCTTTCATCATATGACAGTCCCGCCATCCCAGGAATTAACCTCGTGAACCTACGCTGCACTCCCTCAAGAGCAAGAATGTCCTTCCTCAAATTAGGAGGCCAAAACTGCACACAATACTCCAGGTGTGGTCTCACTAGGGCCCTGTACAACTGCAGAAGGACCTCTTTGCTCCTATACTCAACGCCTCTTGTTACGAAGGCCAACATGCCATTAGCTTTCTTCACTGCCTGTTGTACCTGCATGCTTACTTTCAGTGACTGATGTACTAGGCCACCCAGGTCTCGTTGTACTTCCCCTTATCCTAACCTGACCTCATTCACATAATAATCTGCCTTCCCATTCTTACCACCAAAGTGGATAACCTCACATTTATCCACATTATACTGCATCTGCCATGCATCTGCCCACTCACCCAACCTACTCAAGTCACCCTGCAGCCTCATAGCATCCTCCTCGCAGCTCACACTGCCACCCAGTGTTATCCGCAAACTTGGAGATGTTACATTTAATTCCCTTGTCTAAATCGTTAATATATTGTAAATAACTGGGGTCCCAGCACTGAGCCTTTGCAGCACCCCACTAGTCACTGCCTGCCATTCTGAAAAGGACTCTTTGCTTCCTGTCTGCCAACCAGTTCTCTATCCATGTCAAAACCACCCTTTCACCCAGTTACCCTATACCTTTACCTCCTTCATACACTCATCTCCCATTTTATCTCTCCTCTTTCTCCTCTCCCCTGTCCTCTTTCACCCACAACCCTCCCTCCCGTTTACATCTCACTCACCCTCTCCTCTTTAGGCACCGTTTTGTCACCTTTTCACCTCTAGCCATTGTCACTAAAGGCCCTGTCCCACTTACGTGTCCTTGGCACGCAAATTATGCGACCTCGCCATCGCGTTGAGGTGCACGGGCATTGTGTGGCCGTGCGGGGCCGGTCCCACTGAGAAGCGCGGAGGGGTATGGAGTTGTGCGCTGTATCGCGCGGCGCTCCGAAATTTTGTAGCGAACGAAATCTTTGCGCGCCACCGGCCTGCCGCGTAACTGACGGCCAAATTTTAGTCCAACGCTATTAATTTATGGGCACCCGGTACAGAGGGGGGGTGGATGGGAGGGAGGAGGGGGTCTCCCTGTCGGTCTGCTCCTGGGCCTGGCCAAGATGGCCATTCGTGGGTCCAGGCAGCGGGCAGTCGATGGCCGCACAGCGGTCGCCTGCGTGCCCCTTTTCCGGTGTTTCGTCCGATCTCGCGTGTTCCTAGAAATGGAACATGCGGTGTCCATGGGGACTGTGGAGGACTTCTGTGAACGCTGGTCACCCCAGGAGGTTGAATATATTATAGATAAAAATGTTAATATTTTAATTTGATAATTTTGTTTAAATTGCTTGAGCTTTTTCCGGGTCTACGTCCGTGTCCGCCTGTCCCTGGAGAGGGAACATGCGGTGTCCGTGGGGACTTTGGAGGCCTCCGTGAATGCTGGTCGCCGTTGGAGGTCGAGTGTTTTGTTGATAAAGTTGACGTTATATTAATTTGATGGTCGTTTGTTTGTAGACTGTCAACATAGGCAGTCTTTGATTGTGTTAATACTCTGTTTATTTTTATTTTTTGAATAAAAGTAGTTTCATAATAATAATTTTAAAAAAAATTTTAAAAAAGAGCGGCGGCAAGAAAATTGAAGATAGACACAAAAAGTAGGAGTAACTCAGCGGGACCGGCAGCATCTCTGGAGAGAAGGAATGGATGACGTTTCGGGTCAAGACCTGAAACATCACCAATTCCTTCTCTCCAGAGATGCTGCCGGTCCCGCTGAATTACTACAGCTTTTTGTGTCCATCTTCAAATGACGTCACGCGCTCCTGACGAGGTCGCGTAATTAGCATGCCAACGACATGTAAGCGGGACAGGGGCTTTACTCCAACATCTGCCAATCAACCCCCCCCTGATTGTATCCACCTATCACTTGCCAGGCTTTGTCTCACCCCCACCTCTCTTTAAAAGCTCTCCCCCCACTCCATTGTCTGAAGAAGGGTCCTGACCCCAAACTTCATCTGTTCACTCCCTCCTGACCCCCTGAGTTCCTCCAGCACTTTGTATTTTGCTCAAGATTCCAGAATCTGCAGTTTCTTGTATCTTGCTTTGGTATAATGCTTTTGGTTAAAACTCATGGAATTGAAGGCAAGTTATTAACTCGGATGTGGAATGACAAAAGACAATAGGAATAAAAACACTCTTCAAATATATGTACTTGATTATAACCATTCACAATATTTATAAAATAATTAAATGGACTATAAAGCCTTTTTTTTTTATAAGCTGGCCAATATCACAAAATAAACAAGGTAGAAAAAGGCATTTAAATACAAGGAGATCAGAATAGAATAAATATACAAGAGAAAACCCAGGCAACCCCAGGCTTAAACCCCCTTTTCATGGGGCGACTTGACGCAAGAGGTAACCAGAGTTTAACATCGTGGGAACCTCGTGCGGTAACAATACGGCATTCGTGGACCACCGTGGCGCTAACGGCAGGTAATCGTGTAACTTGGGTACTCGGGAGAAAATTCAAACATGTTTGAATTTGTCCAAGAGTGACTTGTACACTTGTGGTTGGGCATTGCAACATTATATGCACGTAGTGGCCAGTGCGATATCCGTAGTAACTCTTGCGGTTACCGTGGGAACTCCTGCGAACGGTGAACCCGGAAGTTGGATAGAGTGAATCCAGCCAGTTTGCTATTTACATACAAATCTAATAAAACTAGCTAACAAGCATTTCATTAATGTCAGTGTGTCTCTTTTTGTCTGAAAGCAGTTTCTAACTGGAGGAACTCCGCGGGCCAGGCAGCATCTACGGAGGGAAATTGACAGGCGAGCCTTTCCTCAGGCTGCCTTATCTCTCTACCCCCCAACTCTCACCCACACACACAAATGCTGGAGAAACTCAGCGGGTGCAGCAGCATCTATGGAACGAAGGAAATAGGCAACGTTTCGGCCCGAAAAGTTGCTTATTTCTTGTGTATGTGTCGGAAGGAAAAGCAGATGCCGGTTTAAAGAGAATGAGTTCGACGGCAGGCAGCATCTTTGGGGAGAAGGAATGGGTGACATTTCGGGTCGAGATCCTTCTGATATGCTGCTTGTCCCGCTGAGCTACATGTTGTGTCTATCTTCGTTTTAATCCAGCATCTGCAGTTCCTTCCTGGCCGAACCCGATTGAAAGATGAGAGGCTGGGCGATAGAAATCATTAATTGAATTAAATAACTAGATACCTGTCTAATCGTATCTACGGGATTGGACAGGCTAGATGGAGGAAGAATGTTCCTGATGTTGGGGGAGTCCAGAACCAGGGTCCCAGTTTTACAGTCTACCGTGGGAACTCTTTAATTACAGTGGGAAACCTTCAGTTTCCCAGGGGGTCGGGACAGGACTGGAGTTGGGAGGGAAAGGTGGGGGAGTCAAGGGAGAGGAGGGGGAGACAGATGGGGGTGTCTTCATTTACTGGCGGTGGGTGTCTGTCACTGAAACAGGCAGGTGAGATTTCGCATCCACCTTGTGTGTGCCTCTCTCTCTCTCTCTCTCTCTCTCTCTCCCTCCCTCCCTCTCACACAGGCATGAATGGAGGAACTCCGCGGGCCAGGCAGCATTTACGGAGGGAAATGGACAGGCGACCCATTCTTCAGGCTGCCTTATGTCTCTCTTCCCCCCCCCCCCCAACTCCCACCCACACACGCGAATGCTGGAGAAACTCCGCGGGTGCAGCAGCATCTATGGAACGAAGGAAATAGACAACGTTTCGGCCCCGCTGCACCAGCTGAGTTTCTCCAGCCCACGATGTTCATTCATGATTAACGGGAAAGATCGGGAGACGGACAAGTCACTCGCACAAATGACAGAATTGCCGAGAACCGTGGGAACTCTTTACTCTACCCCCGTTATATCGTGTGATATCGTGCTAGACCACGACCACTCCACTCTGGCTACATCGTGCGTCAAGTCGCCCCGTGAAAACTAGCCATCAGATGGGACCATGATCAAGTTGGGCCAAAGGCCCTGATTCCTTGCTGTATGATGCTAAGATTCTAAATAGTTTTCAGTTTACAATAGATATTTCTAAATGGTGAAAAGTTGGAAACAGTTGAAGTCAAACAGATATTGGTATTAATATATCGTTGTGAACAACTGTAAAAATAAATTAAAAGGGCTGATGCCACATTGGCCTTTGTATGTACACAGTGGGTAGGTGTTTTGCTATTGCTACCCAAATCCTGCTTCCACCACAGTAACCTGTGCACTGTGAGCAGTTCTGGCCACCTAACCCAAGGAAGAATTTGCAAACCGGAAGGAATGTATCATTGATGTGCCAGAATGAAATCTGGATTCCAAGGAATGAATAATCATGGACAAGTCACACCCTGGTCACTATCTCTTCTCCCCTTCCCATCGGGGAAAAAGGTACAGAAATGTGAAAATGCACAACTCCAGATTCAGGGACAGTTTCTTCGCAGCTGTTATCAGGCAACTGAACCATCCTACCAACAATAGAGAGAAGTCCTGAACTAATATCTACCTGATTGGAGACCCTTGGACCATCTTTGATTGAACTTTACTGGCTTTATGTTGCACTAAACGTTATTCTCGTTATTCCCTTTATAATGTATCTGTACAATGTGGATGGCTCAATTATAGTCATGTATTGTCTTTCCGCAGCTTGGTTAGCATGCAACAAAAGCTTTTCACTGTACCTCGGTACACGTGTCAATAAACTAAACTCAAACTCGAATAATGCAAACTTGTGCATTTTTAAAGTTTTTTTCAGATGCAGCATGGAAACAGGCCCTTCGACCCACCGACTCCATGCTGACCATCGATCACCCGTTTACACCCGTTTAGTTCTATGTTATCCCGGTTTTTCATCCACTTCCTGTACACTTGGGGCAATATACAGCTATAAATCTACACGCCTGTGAGGTGTGGGAGGAAACTGGAGCATCCGGAGGTAACTCATGCTATCACAGGAAGAACGTGCAAATTCCACACAGACAGTAGATGAGGTCCGGATCAAACCCTGGTCACTGGTGCTGCAGCAGTTCCATCAGCTGTACCACTCTGCCGCCCTAAGTGAATCAAATCAAAAATAAGGTGCAAATCATGAACAATGATTTCTGTTCCTTCATCCATCTTGTATGTCTTTTGTGGCTATTTAAATGTCAAAAGTTTTCTCCTGAAAAAAGTTACACATTCCATTGTTGAATTAAATGATTTATTTTCGTTGATCTGAGAATTTAAGAATGCTGATAAAAGAAGAAAGGATATATTTATATCATAATATTTGGGTGGCACAGCGGCAGAGTTGCTGCTTTACAGCTCCAAAGACCTGGGTTTGATTTTGACTACGGGTGCTGTCTGTACTGAGTTTATACGTTCTCCCTGTGACCACGTGGGTTTCCTCCCACACTCCAAAGATGTACATGTTTGTACTGTAAATTGCCCCTGGTGTGTAGGTAAATGCTAGTGTACGGGATGATCACTGGTCAGTGTGGACTCAGTGGCTTAAGAGCTTTGGTCAAAAGCTTTAAATGATCATCGATGTACTTTGGTCTGCACTACTAATCATAATGTGTTAACAAGCTACCATTCCCTTGTTCACCTTGTAGTGTAAAATGTATTATCTATGTTGCATTCTATATATAATACTAGATGTAAACACAACTTTTCTTTTCTTTTCTAGTAGCTGTACCTGATGGGGAAAAATGCGCATGGCGTAAGTACATATCCTAACAACTTTAAATCTTTTCAAATTGGAAAATGCTTACTTTACATTATGCTTCGAAAGCAAAGTGTTTATTTTTTATCTATTAATATTAAAATACTGGCAATATACTGGAACAACAAGGCCCAGTTTAAAGCGGGCACGTTGGCGACAAATAAATGTTTGTATAGCTCAATGAAATGTACAAATATTCCGGAAGTTTTGACCACCAATGGAAGCAGTGAAATTATACTTTAAGTACAAGAAATTAAAAATGAAGATAACAAATGTAATAAAAAAGAACTGCAGATGCTGTTTAATACCAAATAAAGACACAAAATAGTGGAGTAACCCAGCGGGGTCCGGCAGCATCTTTGGAGAAAATAGATAGATGATGTTTTGGGTCGGGACCCTTCGTGAGGTGTCTTTTTACAATACTGCACACAAAAATGTGGCAAAGGTGGTCAAATTTCAAATTCCTTCAAAAAAGTTGACAAGCACTTTATTGGGTTCATGACTAACATAGTATCAACAAAAAATATAAGAAAAGATAGCATATTGATGGCAAGTTTCTGAAAATGGCATCGGAATACACAAATACATTTCGTGTAACGGTTGTCGCGTGGTGTCCACCAGTGATCTGGTCGGCACAGTAAGTGCACGTATTTCTTATTCCTTTCTGTGTTTATGAATACCACATGGAATAATGAAATTGCAAACACCGTTTCCACTTCATTCACCTGATCATGTAGTAGAATACAGCATCCATCTGAGTGGACACCGCAACGCGCGTTACACACCATACACACAAACGTACGTTGCGGTGGACCCTAAAAGGTGTGGTGTCCCAGAAAATTAACGTTACATTATTAGCGAAAACCAAACATTTTCACCAATGTGATCTAAACGGTACATTACCTTATGGATTTGAGCTATATCGATGGCCGATGATTCGTCAGAACGTTTGATTTGCGCTGATTTTTTAGTAAGTAAAATGTCTCCGTAACGGTTGTTGTGGAGCTTCCCGAAGTTGACACGAAGGAATGAAGTTAGCGACTTGGTCCGTACGAAAGGTAAACGAGACAGTGTGTTGCCAAATTGAAGATTCAAGTCAAGTCAAGTCACATTTATTTATATAGCACATTTAAAAAACAACTCTCATTGGCCAAAGTGTTATAAAAATAGTATAAACAAATAAACTACATACATATATACATATAGCCCTCGCTCAGTGGACGTCAGGAAAGGCTTGGGAGTATAGATACGTTTTTAAGTCTTGACTTAAAGGAGTCGATGGAGGGGGCAGTTCTGATGGGAAGATTGGCTCAGTTTCTTAGTTTTGATGACCAATTTATGTCCAACTTATTTTTAATTGATTTTAAAAAGTCGGAAAATATATCGTTATCGGTCATTGAGTTTTTGACACCACAATGTTTTTGATATATTAAATGTGAAAATAAGAAAAAATAATTAACTCGCCCAAAAATCGCTACTGCCAAGGTTACCTCGTTGGGTTTGTGAAAAGCATTTGAGGTTTGGCGCCTCCATAGTTTAACTTACGGACGTACCGACCGACCCCGATAACAATCGTTGTGACAATGGACACCAAGCACAACGACCGTTACGGAATCTTTACTGTACTGTATTATCTGTATGTTACTGTATTTTTCTCCTAGTATTGATAAGATATTTCCCTAGATCATTATCAAAATGTATATGTATGAGGGGCCATATGAAGTTAATTTATGAATTAAATATTCATGAGTAAATGTGGCAGAATTTTTATGTCACATTTTTGGTGTCCAAAATGGTGGTAAAACGATGAAAATTTGTCGGTCATGAAAAATGTTTTTGACTTTTGGTCTTGAAGTTATCTAATTTATTTATAAGGTTTCACATGATGGGTAGATTTATAAGGTTTCACATGATGTGTAGATTTTTGTTAGGAACAGTGTACTGGTGTAAAAAACTGAATAGTAATCATTTTCCTCAAAATCTCTCCAGTATTGTAAAAAGACACTGGGGCAAATAAACAGTGAATCCTAATATATAAATAAAATATAAATAATACATTCTGATAAATGTCCAGTTCACCTATGAGATTCTTGGCAATTGCACGATTGGTTGAAAGTGAAATGGTTACTTTACCATATTAATCAGTCTCTGTCAGTTATTGTGCAACAAAAACACATCTTTGCATGCAATCCCAGCAAATGAGATCTCAAGGAAACATTGCACAGAAATTGGATCTCACTTTCTCCTTGCATTAACCATATGATTGTTTCTAGTATTTGTGCTCACAGTGATCTTGTATTTAAAAAAAAATGCTGAATGTGGGCAAAAGTCCATTAAAAGTTTCATGATTGCATTCCACATTTAGAAATTGTGGTTGTAAGTGGAACCTGTATGATTCCCATCAGGAGATGTATAAAGAACTCACAGCTGCTGAATAATTGCCACTCGTGAAAAGAGCACTGGCACCTGAAGATGCCTCCCTGTGGCAGCCACTGTACAACTGCACAGAAAGGCTGCCTGTGAGTAGGAGGTGATCTTCTGTTTAGATCAAAAGACATAGGAGCAAATTAGGTCATTCGACTCATTGAGACTGCTCCTCCATTCAATCACAGCTGATTTATTTTTCCCTCTCAACCCCATTCTCCTCTCTTCTCCCTGTAACATTTGACACCCTTACTAATCAAGAACCCATCAATCTCATCTTTAAAAATACCCATTGATATGGCCTGCACAGCCGTCTGTGGTAATGAATTTCACAGATTCACCACCCAATGGCTAAAGAAATTCCTCCTCGGCTCCATTCTACAAGTACATCCTTTTATTCTGAGGACGTGCCCTCTGGTCCTAGACTCTTCCACTACTGGAAACATCCTCTCCACGACCACTCAATTTTGGCCTGAGTTTGTCTGAGTATCTTCCCATGCAATGGTCTGGCCCCATTGAATGTTCTTGTCACAATTGGCACTGCAAGGTGCAGTGGGATCACAGGGTCAGGGATTACTGCATGCAGTTTAGAATTAATATGCGTATAGAGACTGCAAACAGTGAAAGAAACACTGCTGAATCATTTTCCATTGAAATCTGAGCCTGACAGATGTTGTGTGCAAGACATTGATGTCATAGTGCAGGCCTATTAATTACTGATTCATTTTCGCCCCTTGTGCAATGTTCTCCCAGATTATCAGCGAGTGACGAGCAAAAGGTTTCACAATGTCCTAAAAACTCCACTTTCAGCCAGTACTACATAAACAGAGTCAGTAAACTTACGCAACTGCTCAAATGTGATCAGGCCAATGGGCACTATTTCACACAGAATTAATCATTAATGATAAAACTGCTTTTATGCACATTTTGATCACAAAGCAAAACTAATGGGATCAATTTTTCGACTTTTATTTAAACAAAGTCTCAAAAATGTGTATCATCGATTGGCCATCTTATCAGTGTCCTGTGAGCTTTTTGTTCACTAAAATACTAGTCTCCACTCCTCGTAAGTTATATGTAACAAGAAAAGTATAAAACAAGACCAAAACATGTATTTAAAGAAGTTAAGATTCTCTCAGAACAAGTTACAACCTGCTAAAGTGAAATTCCATAGCTTCTGCGTTTCCTTAATTCCAGTGTCTGAGAGTTTAGACTTTAGAGATACAGCGTAGAAACCGGCTCTTCGGCCCACGGAGTCCACGCTGACCAGCAATCATCCTGGACACTCGTACTATCCTACACACTAGCGACAATTTACAATTTTACCGAAGCCAATTAACCAACAAACTTGAGCGTCTTTGGAGCGTGGGAGGCAACCGGAGCACCTGGAAAAAAACCTCTCCCCGTTTCCAGCTTTCTTCTGTACCCCCCTCCCCTCTAAAATCAGTCTGAAGAAGGGTCTCTGCCCAAAATATCATCCATCCATGTTTTCCAGAGATGCTGCACCTCCTGAATTACTCCACCATGTTGTGCCATTAGTCATAATAATGAATTAACTTCTCAGTATTTCTGCCCCTGATTAAAACCAAGCATGTACAGCAAGACCATGTCATATCAGTCTGGAGAATGTATCAGCAGTTAATATGAAGAGCACTTCATTGGTTTACTTCTAAGATTTATCCTTTTCAGAACATGGTTGCTTACACATTGCAAAGGCTGCCCTTTTTCTTAAAGCAGCATATCCATGTAATCTTAAACAATGCATGACTTTTCATTACTTCAGATGACATGTAGAAATAGAAATATCAGTAGACAAATTCACTTCTTGGCTGTATGATATTCTGAGAATTTCACTGTTAAGGTAACCCATCTCCTTTTAAGTGTGTTTGTCCAATATTCCTTAATTACCTTTTCCTTAGCAATGACCTGTTAACAATAACACAATCTTTTATCAGAAAGACCATAATAATTGAATGTTTGAGAAGGAACTGCAGATCTGCTGGAAAATCGAAGGTAGACAAAAATGCTGGAAAAACTCAGCGGATGAGGCAGCATCTATGGAGCGGAAATAGGCAACGTTTCGGGCTGAGACCCTTCTTCAGAATTGAAGATTAATAATTGATTGCTTTATTTTAGACAAGATCTCTGTAATATACATCACTTTCTTTCTTTCTTGCAGGTAGCAAAAATTTCTTGCCAACAATATTAGTTGTCACATTATCTGTGATTTTGGTGATAATTTCAATGGTTTCGTGGTATGCATATAAAAGAAAATATCTCACTGCAAATGGATTTAGTTCTATCCAGAACAACACAGCAGATCAAGTTACGGATAACAGCGCATTGGTAGAAAATGAAGAAAGGGAATATGAAGCGTAGCCGATTAATCAGACAGGATATTAAATAAAAGTGTATACATAATGAAACAGAGCCATGTCGCCAGTGGTTAATAGCTGGAATAATTTTTTATATGTTAAAACGTTTTACATATTCAACCTATTTTACGAAAACATACCAAAAGTTAGCTTTTAAAACTGGCAAAAAGACTTGTTTCAAAAATTAGTTAACCGATTGTATTATCTACGTAACTCAGCAAGATCCTTCATTTTGTCTTGCATATTTATGGAAAGTATTAAGAACAAAAACAGGTGTGATTCATTATGGATATTTGCTGTGTATAAGATTCTGCTATTTAAGTTTAGTCATTTCAATGAATTTTTATTTTTTACCCATTTTGACCACTGATTAAAATTATTGTTATAAACATTGCAGTGTTTTATGTTTAATACTATAAATATATTATAAAGATATTGGGCTTATCACTTTATTCACTGAAGTTTCTAAGAGGAGGACATTTACAGTTTAATCTGGGCTATGTGTGACTCTAAATTCATAGCAATGGTGTTGACTTCTTATAGTAACAAAGAACTGCAAATGATGGTTAATACACAAAAAGACACAGTGCTGGAATAACTCAGCAGGTCAGGCAGCATCTCTAATTCAATGATACATTTATTGTCACATGTACCTAGGTATAGTGAAATGCTTTGTTTTGCATATAGCATGGTAAAATCGTGTTGCAGATCTCACCTCGGTAGGACACAAGTGTCACCACGTTTTGGCGCAGACAAAATTACAACATTCCGAACATTCCTCTCTACAGCCTGCCTCTGCACATGCCAGTAACCTCCCGTTGGGTTCCCCTTCATTCTCGGCTCCCCTCCTTGCTCTCCAATGGCCCTCCTCACTCTCTGACCGCCTTCTGATGGTCCCCACGCTCACCGACAACCTTCCTCACTCTCCGACGGCCCACTCTCCAACTACCTTCCTCGCTCTTCAGCCCCCCTCGCTCTCAGCGGTTGCTCGCGGGTCCCGTCTACCTCCATGGTGGGTAAGCTAGCCTACTAGAGGGCTTGGTCCCACGTGCCGGGAACACTCCCGACCGCAGTGCTCACCGGGAACAAGGGTAGGTGATGTTTCAGGTCGAGACCTTTCTTTAGACTGCTTGACCTGCTGAGTTACTCCAGCACTTTGTGTTCTTCTGCGGTTGCCTTCTTAATTGCTCCCTAAGCCATTCAATTGCATCAAAATCATCATGTTAAAATCATATGACGTCAACTGAGTCACAAAATCCAGACATTAGAGAATTACTTGATCTTGCAAAGTCCTTCACATAATCATCTGGAATCTTGTATATAGTAACATAGAAAATAGGTGCAGGAGTAGGCCATTCGGCCCTTCGAGCCTGCACCGCCATTCAATATATTCATGGCTGATCATCCAACTCAGTATCCTGTACCTGCCTTCCCTCCATACCCCCTGATCCCTTTAGCCACAAGGGCCACATCTAACTCCCTCTTAAAAATAGCCAATGAACTGGCCTCAACTACCTTCTGTGGCAGAGAATTCCAGAGATTCACCAATCTCTGTGTGAAAAATGTTTTCCTCATCTCGGTCCTAAAAGATTTCCCCCTTATCCTTAAACTGTGACCCCTATAAACTGTCCATCAGACTTGTCGAGCAATGGTCATAGTTTCAGAATTGTGCTTTGCAGATAATGTACCAGGTTCCTATTCCAGGTCCATTCCAGGTTCAATCTCACGGGCAGAAGAGACTCATCAGATGTGAAAAACTCTAGGAATACTCAACGTTGACTTAAGATCGCATAAACATCATGATATCATGGTAAACGTGGGCAAGAGATTGCCAGCTTTTGATTACCACTTACTATTGGTAATATTAAACAACATTTAGAAGAAGCACAATAATGAGGGTCCCAGCATGTACTCTGGGAAGTGTTCAGCACTGATAAAAACTTGTTACCAACACCACTGACTACACTGTCTGATGTAGATAGCTATCAGATTGGACTGTAGAACATGGTGAATAAACCAATATGAGGGATGAACCTCCTTGATTCCATCTTTGCCAACTCAATTGAATTACTGTATATGAATCATGAGGTCATTAGAAAGCAATCTTACAGATAGAAATCAGATCAAATACTTATTCAATTTTGGTAAACCTCCTAACTTTATATACATGTATGATGAAAGTAGGAGATATTTGATAATAATGTAATTGAAAGTCAAAAGGGATGGTGTTAGACTCTTGTTGAACATGGACTTTCCCAATGTTACTTACCACTAAGGACGTAAAGTGCTGGAGTAACTCAGCAAGTCAGGCAACATCTCTGAAGAACATGGGTAGTTGACATTTCAGTGCAAGACCCCACCTCAGTCACCTTTCCATGTTCCCCAGAGCTGCCTGACCCTCTGAGTTACTCCAGTACTTTGTGTCCTTTTATGTATTAACCAGCATCTGCAGTTCCTTATTTCTATTTACGTCCACTTAGCTTGACAGATATAAGTTTATGAAGAGGCTAAGCAAATGCCATTAGCAAAAAGCATGCAGAATAGAAAGAGATGTTCTGACGAGACACTGAAAACACCAAATGCATTTCTCAATAGGTTTAGGTTTATTATTGCCGCATATACCGAGATACAGTGAATGCTGTCTAATCAGATCAGATAATATTATACATAAATGCAATCGTGTCAAACTCGAAGTACCACAGGTAGAGCAAAGGGGAAAATATAATTAGAACATTTAGAAAATGGTATTAGATTTACAGGTGGAAAATAAATTTAAAGGAGTAAAGTGATATTAATGGATGATGGTAGATCCTTCTCTGGAAATGGCTCAAAAAATCACCATGGTCCAATGCAATTCTCTTGCTGATTAAAAAGAAAAATTGCTGTTTCCATGCTGTATAACGCTTAGAATATGACTTAAGACTGGATATGGGGTTACTGCACGAAAGTGGCATTAAGATAAAAGACCAGTCTTGATTTTATTGAATAGAAGATCAGACACAATTAGTTGTTTCCCACTTCTATTTACTTTCTTTAATAAACGTGGCACCCCTTTTAGAGTTCTGCTCACTATTATTCTGAAATCCCTATACAAGAACTTAAAAGAGCACAATGCTCATATTTCTCCATTTTGTATGATCTATGAACTTTGAAATTACATCCAAGCTAAGATCGTTTGTGATTTAACCACAAACTGATTTAACAGGTCAGGGAGCACCTCTGGAGGGAATGGAAAGGCAATGTTTCTGGTCAGGACCCTTTTTCAAACTAGAAAAACTGTATAGCCAACCAACTATCCTTTCGAACTGTAGATCTTGTGGCAGTGTGACAGGAAATTATCTGGTTGGGTTAGCAATTCTTATAAATCCCAGATCCAATCTTAAATTATTTTTATCTTTTATAATAATGATGCTGCATAATAATTAGCAAAATAGAGAAAATAGGTTTAAGGTGAGAAGAGATTTCATAACAACCTGAAGGGCAACATTTTCACACAGGTTGGTGGGTATATGGAACGAGCTTCCAGAGGGGATAGTTTGGGCAGGTACTATAACAATATTTAAAATACATTTGGGGAAGCTAATGGATAGGAAAGAAGGATATGGGCCAATGGGGCTTGTTTAGATGGGCATCTTTTGTCGGCATGGATGAGTTAAGCCAAACGGGCCTGTTTAACTGCTGTATGACTGACATCCTCCATTGGTTTATCAGTTTGTGTAGGAAGGAACTGCGGATGCTGTTTATACCGAAGATAGACACAAAGTGCTGCAGTAACTCAAGCAGCCATCTGGGAAAAATATGTGGCATTCGGGTCCGAACCCTTCAGACTCATCAGTTTTATCTCCTAAATCCTTAAAGAACAGAAACAGGCCCTTTGGCCCAACTTGCCCCAACTAGCCCAAGATGCCCCATCTACACTAGTCCCACCTGCCCGAGTTTGACCCATATCCCTCTTAACCTTTCCTATGTACCTGTCCTTGCAATGTTGTTCTCTTAAAAGAGCAATAAAATGCAAATTATTGTAACATCTGAAATTACTATGACTGTCTTGTGCCTGACATTTTGTGTTTGTCAACCATAAGAGAGCTGATACTCACTGACTAGCTTAGATGGGGCATCTTGTTCAGCATGGACTAGTTGGGCCGAAGGACCTGTTTAACTCTGAGCCCGACACTGTGACCACGATGACAGTGAGTAAATGGGCATTGGGAGCTCCGTTCTATGACCATTGATTGGAAGCCAGCAGCTCTCGCCTCTCGCCTCCCCCCGTCTCCGTCCGCATTAACAGGCGCCCGCGTCGCTCGGCAACACAGCGACCCCGTGACCTCAGAAAGGCTGTCGCCGGAAGTGAGGCGGAGCGGGGCGGGGCGGGGCTTGCCCCTCCCGCCTGGGCCCAGCCAGCTGCCGCCATGATGGGGGCGGTGTGATGGTGCGCCTCGCCTTACGCCGACCGACTGGTTGTCTGAGCCCATCTGACGGCGGGTCCGGCCTCTCTTCCGTCTCCTGCTTCGCCCTTCACCAAGGTTTGTGGTGCAATTTTAATAACGACGTTTGTTTCGGAAAGGTCGCGCCCACAGTGTTTTGGAAAGCTTGGGCCCTGGACCAAGCTGGGAGGTGGCTGAGGTGTTGCTGCGTTTTTTAGGTCGAGGTACGACTAGTAGGCAACATATCTGCTCATCTGTTCTGAAAAACGCAATGCATAAGTCACTTCCATGTGTCAGTTTAAATTTATATATTTACTATGAACCGCAAAGTGTCCATTTTGCACAATCAAATTAATTCGTAGTCGCGGTGGAGGCCAAGTCATAGAAACATAGAAAATAGGTGAAGGAGGCCATTTGGCCCTTCGAGCCTGCACCGCCATTC
Source organism: Leucoraja erinaceus (assembly GCF_028641065.1). Taxonomy (NCBI): domain Eukaryota; kingdom Metazoa; phylum Chordata; class Chondrichthyes; order Rajiformes; family Rajidae; genus Leucoraja; species Leucoraja erinaceus. Next base: position 30,244,068 of record NC_073383.1, on the reverse strand, counting down.
ATGGTTGACCATCCACAATCAGCAACCCGTGCCTGACTTCTCCCCATATCCCTTGATTCCTCTAGCCCCTCGAGCTCTATCTAACTCGCTGGGTATTTTTAAAATGGAGGTAGATAAAGCGTCAAAGGTTCTCCTGCCGGGAGAAGGCAGGAGACTGAGGTTGAGAGGGGAAAAATAGAGCAGCCATGATATAATGGCAGAGCAGACTCGATGGGCCGAACGTCCTAATTCTGCCTGTCCTGTAGTCTTACAGTTTGGAAACAGGCCCAACCGGTCCATGCTGACTAAGATGTTCCATCTCAGCTAGTTCCATTTGCCCCACATCCATCTATCCTTTCCTATCCATGTATCTGTCCAAATGTCTTTTAAATTCTTGATATAACAGTCTGCATGTGTAATTAAATATTTTAATCGCCTCTTATATTACTTCTAGTTTTGGTGCTATCTATAGTTAGAGAAAGGCCTTCAAGTGGATTGCCCTATTGTCAGTGATACACGGTGGAAACAGGCCCTTCGGTCCAACTTGCCCACACCAGCCAACATGTCTCAGCTACACTAGTCCCTCCTGCCTGCGCATGGTCCGTATCCCTCCAAACTTGTCCTATCCATGTACCAGTCTAACTGTTTCTTAAACGTTGGGATCCATCCTCAACTACCTCCTTTGGCAGCTTGTTCCATACACCCACCACAGTTTGTGTGAAAAAGTTACCCCTTCCATTAAATCTTTTCCCCTTCATCTTGAAACTATGTCCTCTGGTCCTCGATTCTGCATCTCTGGGCAAGAGATTCTGTGCATCTACCCGATCTATTCCTCTCATGATTTTATACACCTCTATAAGATCACCCCTCATCTTCCCGTGCTTCAAGTACTCAACCTCTCCCTACAGCTGAGACCCTCTGGTCCTGGAAACACCCTCGTAAATCATTTGTGAATCCTTTCAAGCTTGGCAATATCTTTCCTATAACATGGTGCCCAGAACTGAACACAATACTCTAAATGCGGTCTCACCAATGTCTTAACATGACCTCCCAACTTATATACACAATACTCTGACCTGTCCTATCCATGTATGTCCTAACTGTGTCTTAAATGTTAGGTTAGTCCCTGCCTCAACTACCTCCTCTGGTAGCTTGTTCCATACACCCACCACCCTTTGTGTGAAAACATTACCCCTCAGATCCTATTCGATCTTTAATCTTCAGAAGCATTTTCTTTTTGCATGTAAAAACCCACTTCAGAACCATGGCAGGGCTCGAAATTAGTGGTTGCCAATGGCAACCCACAGACCCGTGGGGCAACCTAAAAGCCATGCCATTTTGCCCAGCTTGGCAAGCACCCGGGACACCGCTCGTTTAATTCTGAGCGGGCCCCCTCCTCTATCTTTCTCTCTGTCACTCTCCGTCTCCGCCCGCTATCCGTGTCCATGTCTCGGGTCCCTGCCCGCTGTCCGTGTCTCGAGTCTCCGCCCGCTCCTCGCCGGCGGCACGGCAGGCTGCCTTACACATGCGCACACAACCACGGCCAGCACCAAAGATCCTATAGCGAAGATCTTTGGCCAGCATATCATCGGCCGTGGTTGTGCGCATGTGCCACCCTACACATGCGCACTGCCACTGCAACTGGTTGGCGTTGGCCACTTTCTCCCTCCCTTTGCATGGTGGGAGATCTGGCTGCCATTACTGTCCACTCGACGCGACCGCTGAAAACCAACGCAGACTTACTCGCTGGAGCTGGAGTAACTCACTGGAGTTGCTGCTTGGTTTTCTGGTCCGTCAAAAATATTCAAAATGGAATTTAAACACCACCACCAAACTCTGAAAAATAACCGCCTATTGCATTTTATCTGTTTATTTATATATATATATATATAGTCTATAGTATATAGACACAGTGAACTTTTATCTCCTGTTCTGTATTATGTTTATATATTCTGTTGTGCTGCAGCAAGCAAGAATTTCATTGTCCTATCTGGGACACATGACAATAAAACTCTTGACTTGGACTTAAACAAAAAAGGGTTCTTGGGGGAAAAAATGAGCTACCTTAAATTTAATTGCTTCTGGTTGGGTACCTATAGTAGGGTGAAGACTATTCCATGCTTTAATTGTGCGGCAGAACTCCATGGAGCAGCCAGCATCTCTGGATAGAAGAAATTGGGTGACGTTTTGGGTAGAGACCCTTCATTAAAATTTCCACTGGTTTTAGTGTTTTAGTTTAATTTAAAGATACAGCGTGGAAACAGGCCCTTCGGCCCACCGAGTCCACGCCGATCACCCGTACACTAGTTTTATCCCACACATTCGCAACGTAAGTCAAGAGTCAAGATTGTTTTATTCTCTCATGTCCCAATGAAATCCTTACTTGCAGCAGCATAACAGAATATGTAAACATAGTACTCTGTAAACAATGTTATCAACGAGAAAACTAAACAGTGTATATTTATATATGAATATATAACTATACACACACACAATTTCCCTCCTTGGATTAATAAAGTTCTATCGTATAGTATCGTGTGTGTAGGAAAGAACTGCAGATGCTGGTTTAAACTGAAGATAGACACAAAAAGCTGGAATAATTCAACAGGTCAGACAGAATCTCTGGACAAAAGGAAAATATTACGTTTTGGGTTGGGTCTGAAAAAGGTTCCTGCATAACTTTGGAATGTGGAAGTAAATAAGAGCACCCTGGGAAAACCCATGCGATCAAAGGGAAAAGGAGCAAACTCTATATTCAGGATCAATTCCGGGTCTCTGGCAATTTTAGGCAGCAGCTTTATGGCCAATGTACGGCCCCATAGTCTTGACATAGTCTTGAACTGAATTAAAACCTACAGTAGCTGTAAAGGGGGACATAGCATCACTTTGAGATTTAAGACTGAAAATGGATAGTTTCTTTATTTTAGTAACCAAAGTTATCAACGTATAATTTTTTGTGTGTTGGAAAATAAAATATAGTGGCACAGCTGGTGGACTTGCTGCCTCACACGCTAGGGATGTGTGTTCGACCCTGTCCTCGGGCACTGTCTGTGTTGAATTTGCACATTCTCCCTGCAAGCATGTAGGTTTCCTCCTACATCCCGAAGATGCATTGGCTTTGAAGGTTAACTTGTCTCTGTAAAATTGCCCCTAATGTGTAGGGAGTGGGTGAGGAAAGTGGGATAACAGAACTTGTGTGACTGGGGAGACAAATATGTTGGAGAAACAGCGGGCAAGGCATCATCTATGGAGCGAAGGAAATAGGCAACGTTTTGGGTCGAGGCCCTTCTTCAAACTGATGTGAGGGTGCAGGGGGTGGGAAGAAGAAAGGAAGAGGCGGAGACAGTGGGCTGAGGGAGAGCTGGGAAGCGGAGGAGAAAGCAGGGACTACCTGAAATTGGAGGTCAATTTTCATACCGCTGGGGTGTAAACTGCCCAAGCAAAATATGAGGTGCTGCTCCTCCAATTTACGGTGGGCCTCACTCTGGCCATGGAGGAAGCCCAGGACAGGAAAGTCTGATTCGGAATGGGAGGGGGAGTTGAAGTGCGGAGCCACCGGGAGATCAGGTTGGTAATTGTGAACCGAGCGGAGGTATTGGGCAAAGCGATCGCCAAGCCTATGCTTGGTCTCACCGATATAGAGCAGCTGACACCTAGAGCAGCAGATGCAATAGATGAGGTTGGAGGAGGTGCACGTGAACCTCTGCCGCACCTGGAAAGACGGCTTGGGTCCTTGAATGGAGTCAAGGGGGGTGATAAAGCAACAAGTGTAGCATTTCCTGTGGTTGCAAGGGAAAGCGCCAGGAGAGGGTGTGGTTTGGGTGGGAAGGGACGAAATGACCAGGGAGTTGCGGAAGGAGCGGTCTCTGCGGAAAGCTGACAGGGGAGGAGATGGGAAGATGTGGCCAGTGGTGGGATCCCGTTGGTAGACAAAGCTCGAGAAATTCAGCGGGTGAGGCAGCATCTATGGAGCGAAGGAATAGGCGACGTTTCGGGTCGAGACCCTTCTTCAGACTGATGTCGGGGGTGGGGGTCGGGAAAAAGAAAGGAAGAGGCGAAGACAGTAAACTACCCAAGCAAAATATGAGGTGCTGTTCCTCCAATTTGCGGTGAGCCTCACTCTGGCCATGGAGTAGGCCCAGGACAGAAAGGTCGGATTCGGAATGGGAGGAGGAGTTGAAGTGTTGAACCACCGGGAGATCAGGTTGGTTATTGCGAACTGAGTGTAGGTGTTGTGCAAAGCGATCGCCAAACCTGCACTTGTTCTCACTGAGGTTGATCATACGCTGTACAATCCAACCAGAATTTTGTTTGGAAGTGGAAAGAAATAATAGAAATTGCATTCTTTGCAACGTGTAAAAGGAGATGAGATACTGTAATGTAATTTTGCTGCATGTCATTGTGGTATATATCATGTTTTGATTGGTGAATATGTTTAGATGGTGACTTTTTGAAGCGGAAATAATATGCGAATGCTTCATTGACCATAATTCTGACTGGTAACTACGCACTTCGTCCGAGCACATTATTGCACGCCGTCTTAAATGACCACCTAAACTGTCATTTGGCAACCTAAAAAGCTGCCTAGGTTGCCCGGCTGGCAACAGGGGAAAAAAGTTAAGCGAGAGCTCTGCATGGGCGATTTAAACATTTTACAGCCAGATTTATCACTTCTGAAACTTTTTAGATACCAAAGGAATCAAGAAAAAACACAAATAATGCCTTACTGTTGATGAAATGCAGTGAGCAAACGCGATAATTCCCAATATTTCCAATCTCGATATCTGCATGGCCAATGTTCGTCAAGCACTTTAGCTGTTATTGTCCCTTCAGCTCTCGCTTCTCTCTACCATCATTTCTCCTCACTTTTGCAATTCTGAAGTAGGATAAATGACGCCCACGCTTACCCCAATTTCCACAATTATTTACAGCGCAAAAAATGACCTTTTCAGCGGATTTTAACGGGTAAGAAAGTATGTGTTTCGTGTATTAACAGTATATGCCGGAAGCTGCCATGTCCTCCACATGGATTGAGCTGCTCCGTGCGTCACACCCTTTGTGCACCTTCCGTGCAACCCCCCTATACTCAATACTCTGACTGATGAAGGTCAATGTGCCAAAATACATCTTATCTACCTGCGACTCCATCTTCAATGAACTCCACCTGCACTCCTAGATCCGGCAACTGCACTTCTGCTTAAATATATTTGGCATCTTTTAAACTGGTAAGAAACTCCTAACGGCATTTCATGTAAGGCATTGTAGTCTAGATCTTGCTTTTACAAAGCTTTAGTAGAACAGTACAGCACAGGAAAGGGTGGTTCGACCCAGTATGCCTGTGCCAAATGTATGCCAAGACTGACCTTTATCAGCATGCACATGATCCATATCTCTCCATTTCCTGCATGCCCATGCCTATTTATTCTTAAAATTATTATTTAATTCCTTGCCCTTATCCGGAGCTCTTGTATTGGTTTTAAATGCAAACAAGAATGTAGGTGCTGAAAGTTAAAAAATAAAGCCACAACAGTTAGGAAATAATCGGTAGTATAAGTACCATGGAGAAAGAGAACGTTAGAACCGCAGAGTCTTGTAGCATGAAAATGTCCCTTTTGACCCAATGAGTCCACGATGACCATCTAGTCCCCATCTTGCACTCGTGTCCTTTTGTCTTCCTACATTTTACTCAACTTCTCTCCCACAAAGTAAGTGAAAATCATTCACTGTAAACTACTTTTTTTCCCCATGCTAACCAAGCGGTAATTGAGAATGACCAACCACTCTACCAACCTGTATGTCATTGGGATGTAGGGGCAAACTAACATCTTACTGAAACCCAAGCGCATTTTGCATGCAGCTGCTACAATTTTGGTTTCCTGTTCCTCAGACTAAATCGACTGCAACACATCGACCACATGACATGATTTGTACTGGCCTCGCCTCTGACACGTTGATTGATATCTTAAAGTCATTGTCATACAGCACGGAAACAGGCCCTTTGGCCTAACTTGCCCATGCCGACAAAGATGCCTCATCTCCACTAGTCCCATCTGCCTGTGCATGATTCGTATTCCTCTAAACGTTTCCTGTACCTGACCAAATGTCTTTTAAATGGTGTTACAGTACCTGCTTCAACTACCTCCTCTGGCAGCTTATTCCATACACCCACCAACCTGTGTGTGAAAAAGTTGCCTCTCAGGTTCCTATTAGATCTTTTCCCTCTCACCTTAAACCTATGTACCCTGATCCTTGGTCCCATTACTCTGGGTAAAAAAAACTCTGTTGGTGCTAGTAGTTTTGTTTTTACGTTAACTGTTCAATTATAGACACAAAATGCTCGAGCAGCATCTGCCTGATCCGCTGAGTTACCCCAGCATTTTTAAAAGTTTTTTTTAGCTTAGAGATACAGCATGGAAACAGGCCCTTTCGGTCCACCGGGTCCGCGCCGACCTGCGATCCCCGCACATTAACACTATCCTATACCCACTAGAGACAATTTTTACGTTTACCAAGCCAATTAACCTACATACCTGTATGTGGTGTGGGTGGAAATCGAAGATCTCGGAGAAAACCCATGCAGGTCATGGGGAGAACGTACAGACAGCACCCGTAGTCAGGATCGAACCTGGGTCTCTGGCGCTGCATTCGCCAATTAAATTGACTATTGACTATTGGCTGTAAGGCAGCAACTCACCAGCATCTGCAGGTCATTTTCATTACATTTTAACTGTTCATGTTGCCTAGTAGTTGTAGTCTAAATGTATCATCTACTATTGTATTCTATCATTAGCGCTATCAATCAATCAAAATTTAACCTCTGATTTTCTTCTCATTTACTTTGCCCTGCATAAGCTTCTGGAAACTAAACCAACTGAAATGTTAAATTTGACTTTGATACCACATTCTACCTCATGTATTTTATTTTTTTTTCTGGCTTTGCCTCAGAATTCAAGCATTTGTAATATTTAGCTTTCCGTCCTGCTGTGAGGTATTTTGCCTCTTGAGCCGCTCTAAATTCATAAGTTATAGGAGCAGAATTAGGCCATTAGGCCAAATCTACCCCGCCATTCATTCGTGGCTTGTCTTATCTTTTCCTTTCAAACCCACTCGCCTGCCTTCTCCCCATAATGCTTGCTAATCACAAATCTGTCAATCTCAGCCTTAAAAATAAATGTCAACACTTTTGTGGGTGGGTGATGCTGTTAAAAGTCGTGAATTTTTTTAACTAAAGTTTGAATTCTAATTCTGGTGATGGGTGGAAGGAAGGGAGAGAAGCATATCGTGTTTCTTAATTTTTATACTTTGTCCTGAGCTCATGGGGAAGTTAATCTTAATTAGAAAGGTTAAGTGTGGTCTTGCACTGTCATTGTGCTACACACGGTGACTCATTTATGTCTGAAGTACTTGTCTACAGTACCAGTCATGCTGTCCAAAATGTCAGAAACAGTGAAATTACTAGTTGGGATCTAATAAAATAACTAGAAAATGTTATTATTATGGTACCGTATTGAGCATGTTTACTGTTTTCTGTTTGTGAATTTATTTGGGTAAAATGCAGGTTATTTACCTAAAGATTTGCTGTGCTTTCAACCTTTTCAAAATAATCCACAATCCATGTGTACAGAAAGTGCCTCAAATCTTCTGTTCCCGGCACAGAGGATATGAGATAGCCTGGAGATTTAAATAGCACAGCAGTAGAGTTGCTGCCCTACAACCCGAGAGACCCGAGTTTGATCCTTACCATGTGTGCTGTTTGTACGGAGTTTTATACGATCTCCCTGCGACCATGTGGGTTTCCACTGGGTGTTCCAATTTCCTTCTACATTCCAAATAAGTGCAGATTAATGGCTTCTGTAAAGTGGTGGGAGGGGGAGGAGGCGGTGGTGTGAGGAAGGCTTAAACAAATCTGAGTGTTTCTGAAGATGATATCACAGTTTCAATTGTGAAGAGCCTGATCAGCTATGGCTTGGATCAGATGGCTTTCTAATGGTAAACCAAGCCGGCTTTTGTTAGCTCACCAGGCAACAAGATCTGGGCCAATTTAGAACGATGAAACATCAATGTTAGATGTAAGCTTTGTTACACAACACCTTTTTAACCAACACTGTAATTGGAAATAATTGTGGTTATTCAGTGATCTTAATATCTGAAGAGTTAAAATGCACAGGTCTGATTCATTGTCAAAAGTAAAAACACTTTGTCATGTTTTAAGGATGGATCCCAAGCCTACAAGAAGAGTATCTGAAGTGCATAATGCTTCATCAACATCTGCATCAGGAGCAAAAATGTTATATGAGGGTAGATCAAGTGTCTTGGATGACTTCTATGCAACAAAAGAAAATGAAAAGCATGAAGCTGAATATCAGGTGACGCCATTTTTCATCTCTTTTTGTTTTCTGCAGCTGTGAGTTAAATAGCTACATTAAAGCTTTTTAATAAATAATGCCCAAGTCACTGAACAGAAAATGGAGGGAATAAAAGAATACAGTGCTAGAGTAGCTCAGTGGGTCAGGCAGCATCTCTGTATAACATGGATAGGTGACATTTTGACTCGAGACCCTTTGTCCATTGTCAGTGTTCGTCCAGTGTGGTTGAAGGATGGTGTTGTAGTAGTAGGGATTTGTGACTTTTTTTTGGGGGGGGGGGGGGGGGGGGGGGGGGGGAAAGCCATGATTGCATGATGTGAATTAATGGGAGAAGACAAGATTGCTTGAAAAGAGCACTTTGCTGAAATCTAGTCTGGTGGTAAATTGGGCAAGCCTTTTGGTTGCGGACAAAAAAACAGATTTGAAAATGTCCTAGTGTTTCATATGATGCAAGCTTAACAAATAACTAAAGTATGGCCAGTTATTGTTAAAGGTGTTGTTTGTGGTTTGGTCATTAGAAATATTAATGCCATTACTCTCAAATGTTTCTCGTTGGTTTCAATTTCCAAAAGACAGTAATGTTAAATCAGACCATGTAAGTGAATTATGCAGCAGTAGCTATTTGCATTGGATTACAACACGAGTTTCGTTGAACAAGCCTGAGTCCATCCCAGCTGCCTGAGATAGTATAGCAATTTGTGTCTTTGATAACGAATTAAGACTCGAACGTGTTGATGTGGGACCTATGTTACAGGCTAGATTTGATCCCGTATTCAGCCTTGAATTGCTCCTGGTATATCTTTCCATCTCCATTTTTAAAGTGTTGGTTTGCTTATGTTGAACAGTTGGTTCAATGTTTCTTCACAATAGATTTGCAAGTTTAAAGTTGACATTAGATAGACACAAAAAGCTGGAGTAACTCAGTGGGACAGGCAGCATCTCTGAGGAGAAGGAATGGGTGACGTTTCGGGTCGAGACCCTTCTTCAGACATTGTTGACACTGTTTCCTTTGAACAAACTAGCTAAATGTTATCCTTAATAGATAACGCTTCTATCTTTCAAGGTCCGAGAGTAATTACTGTGTCGACTTTGGGTATATTGGGTAGAGCTGGCAGTTTTTTTAATTTAAAAAAAAAAAAAAATTATTTGAAGCAATTGTACAAGGAGAAAGTAATCGACATAACAATTATACAATCTTCGTACAGCTTCAATGTTAACATTTTATAAACTAATAACTAAATCAGAAAAAAGGAAAGAAGGGAAAGGAAGAAGAAAGGTAAAAGAAAAGAAAGAATTTTGAAAAAGATACGAAAGAGAAAAAAGAAAAACCCCTGAACTAACGAAGAAATGAAAAAAGCGGAGATATATCCCACTACCCTTCCCTACGTCCGCTCACCCGACCCTAGTGTCGGTTTTGAATTTGTGTTCAACCATTATGTTGTTGAAGAAATTCCATGAAAGGAGACCATATTTTGGAAAATTGATCTAGTTTGTCGGACAAACCAAGCCTTATTTTTTCTAAATGTAGTGTCTCGGTCATTTCTGTGATCCATATCTTCACTGTGGAAACTTATCTTTTTCCAGAATTTAAATTTAAGTTTTTTTCGCAGTTATTAAACCATAGTCAAGGAAGCGTCTTTGGAATATCGCTAACTTAGGGCAGCCCTCTGACATTCCTAATATTATTAATTTTGAACCTGACTCCAATTGAATTTTGGGTGTTTTGGAAATGATATTGAATATTCCCGTCCAGAAGTTTTGTATTTTTATACGGGATACAAAATAATGGGTTAGGGTGGCTTCTTGGAAGTGACATTTATCACAGAGAGGAGAGACAGTTGGGAAGATCTTGTTCAATTTAGTCTTTGAGTAGTATAACCTATGCAATACTTTGAAATGTATCAGGCAATGCCTGTCATTTAAAGAACAGTAATGTATGTATAGTAGGCTTTCCTCCCATGTATCTTTCGAAATGGGTAAACCCAGCTCATCCTCCCATGCTCGCCTATAAATCTCAGAAGGTGGGGTGTCAATATTTAGAAGAGGGTTATAAATGTAAGATATCAACTTACTTGTATCGGCATGTCTATTCAAACAATCATCTAATATATCTGGACCCATAAGAGGACAGTCTTGTGTATATGTTTTCACATAATCTCGGATTTGAAGGTATCTAAAAAAACTGTTGGCATTCAAGTGATATTTCTCCTGTAGTTCTTGAAAAGAAGAGAGAGATCCCTTCTTATGGAGGTCTCCCACAGTATTGATTCCCAGGTTCTTTCATTGAACAAACACCATATCTAAAGTAGACGGTTTAAACGGGGGATTATTTGCAATAGGAAGAAGGAGACCAGGCAGTTTTAAAGGTTTTTTTTCACATGACATTAATATTTTTTAAAGAAAAAGGAAACTGGCCATTAATTTAAAGTATTAGACGTGCCCGCATTCTGCAGCTATAGTCTCGAGCAATATAAATGTAGTTGAATTTGCTTGTGATAGAGGCATCAGATGGCAGGACAGATCTGCTGAGTATCTTGAGCTGGATCTCATTTCATAGGAACTGTTAATCTTTGTTTCACAAGAATAAGTCTAACCTGTGAGCATGTGCTGTCAAATGCAGATGTTCTGGACATATATATGGAACACAGAGTCTGGCGACGGATTTGAACTGTCATTGATTTTAGCAAGTTGTAGAGCTGCAGACTAGAAAGTAAAGGAAAGCTTGTTTTTCTTGCTCTTTTTTAGCTTTTTTAAAAAAATTCAATTCAATATTAATTTCTAGCTATTTTTTATGTCTCAAGGTTAGATATTTACAAAAAAAAAGATACACCTATTTGGCCAAACATAGGTAGGTGGAACTAGTGTAGATGGGGACATCTTTTTCGGCATGCTGCATGACTCTATGGCTCTATGAAGGCTGGACTAAGTGGGTCAAGTAGTATCTCAAGGACATGAATAACATTCTGGGTCAGACCCCTTCTTCAGAGCCATGGTATTGGGGTGGAGAAAGCTGGAAGAGGTGGGTACAGGACAAAGCATATAATCCTCCAACACTTTTGCCACCTCCAACGGGATCCCACTACTGGCCACATCTTCCCATCTCCACCCATTTCTGCTTTCCGCAAAGACTGTTCACTCCGCAACAACTCGTCCCTTCCCACCCAAACCACCCCCTCTCCAGGTACTTTCCCCTGCAACCGCAGGAGATGCAACACCTGTCCCGTTACCTCACCTCTCGACTCTATCCAAGGACCCTGACAGTCTTTTCAGATGAGGCAGAGATTCACTTGCACCTCCTCCAACCTCATCTACTGTATCCGCTGTTCTAGGTGTCAACTTCTGTACATCGGCGAGACCGAGTGCAGGCTTGGCGATCGTTTCGCTGAACACCTCCACTCAGTCCACCTTAACCTACCTGATCTCCCAGTTGCTCAGCACTTTAACTCCCCTTCCCATTCCCAATCTGACCTTTCTATCCTGGGCCTCTTCCATTGTCGGAGTACGACCCAGCGCAACTTGGAGGAACTGCGCCTCATATTTTGTTTGGGTAGCTTACACCGCAGCGGTATGAACATTGACTTCTCTAACTGCAAATAGCCCTTGCTTTCCCTCCCTCTCGCTCCATCCCCTCCCTCTTCCCAATATTCCCACCAGTTTTACTGTCTCCGACGACATTCTATCTCTGTCCCGCTCACTCCCCTGACATCAGTCTGAAGAATGGTCTCGACCCGAAATGTCACCCATTCCTTCTCTCCAGAGATGCTGCTTGTCCTGCTGAGTTACTCTAGCGCTTTGGATCTACCTGGGGGCAGGACAAAGCCAGGCAAATGATAGGTGGATAAAATGAGGGTGGGCTTGACTGATAGACAAAGGGCAGAGGTGATAAGGCCGTATAAAGAAAAACTAGTTACATCTTCAACTGTCAAACATTTTATGAGCAGTATTGGTTTCCAAAATTATTCATTTTTTATACTCTGCTGATTGCATAGGTATAGGGATAATGTTTAATATTCATTAACTTGTTTCTTTTAGCGTATACAGTTTTCAATATCTGAAATTTGTTATTTATATTATGTTCACCTTTGCAGCCTACTTTATATAGTGAACCAGATACACCTCCCGAGACACCTTCTGGATTTTTAACTCCGCCTGTGAACAGTGATTCTAAGAGGCCTAAGCTTGTATCAACATGTTCATCCAGCAATAATACCAATTGCTTCAGCAATTGTTCAGGTATTTTCATCAAACTTGCATGCACACGAACTTGCATCGATTTTTAGTCTATAGTTTGTGTAAAGCATTGAACTGCCTCAGGGGCAAGGTACACAAAATTGCTGGAGAAACTCAGCGGGTGCAGCAGCATCTATGGAGCGACGGAAATAGGCGACGTTTCGGGCCGAAACCCTTCTTCAGACTGATGGGGGGTGGGGGGGAGAAGGAAGGAAAAAGGGAGGAGGAGGAGCCCGAGGGCGGGGGGATGGGAGGAGACAGCTCGAGGGTTAAGGAAGGGGAGGAGACAGCAAGGGCTAGCAAAATTGGGAGAATTCAACGTTCATGCCATCAGGACGCAAGCTGCCCAGGCGGAATATGAGGTGCTGTTCCTCCAATTTCCGGTGTTGCTCACTCTGGCAATGGAGGAGACCCAGGACAGAGAGGTCGGATTGAGAATGGGAGGGGGAGTTGAAGTGCTGAGCCACCGGGAGTTCAGGTAGGTTATTGCGGACTGAGCGGAGGTGTTCGGCGAAACGATCGCCCAACCTCCGCTTAGTCTCCCCGATGTAAATCAGCTGACATCTAGAGCCGCGGATGCAGTAGATGAGGTTGGAGGAGATACAGGTGAACCTTTGTCGCACCTGGAACGACTGCTTGGGACCTTGAATGGAGTCGAGGGGGGAGGTGAAGGGACAGGTGTTGCATTTCTTGCGGTTGCAACGGAAAGTGCCCGGGGAGGGGGTGGTACGGGAGGGAAGGGAAGAATTGACCAGGGAGTTGCGGAGGGAGCAGTCTTTGCGGAAGGCAGACATAGGGGGAGATGGGAAGATGTGGCGAGTGGTGGGGTCACGTTGGAGGTGGCGGAAATGGCGGAGGATTATGTGTTGTATTTGCCGGCTGGTGGGGTGAAAGGTGAGGACCAGGGGGACTCTGCCCTTGTTGCGAGTGCGGGGATGGGGAGAGAGAGCAGTGTTGCGGGGTATGGATGAGACCCTGGTGCGAGCCTCATCTATGGTGGCGGAGGGGAATCCCCGTTCCCTGAAGAACGAGGACATTTCCGATGCCCTGGTATGGAATGTCTCATCCTGGGAACAGATGCAGCGTAGGCGGAGGAATTGGGAGTAGGGGGTGGAGTTTTTACAGGGGGCAGGATGGGAATATATGTTATATGGTTATAAGACGTGTAATCCAGATAGCCATGTGAGTCAGTTGGTTTGTAGTGTATGTCGGTCAGAAGTCTGTCCGCTGCGATGGAGATGGTAAGGTCAAGGAATGGTAGGGAAATGTCGGAAATGGTCCAGGTGTATTGGAGTGCCGGATGGAAGTTGGTGGTGAAGTGGATGAAGTCAGTCAGTTGTGTGTAGGTGCAGGAGGTGGCCCCAAAGCAGTTGTCAATGTGGTCCTCAGGGGCAATCTCCTTGTGGAGAGTACACCCTCCCCCTTCGTTCTTTTTTTTGTGGTAATGCAAGGGATCCATTGCCAGAGGGCTAGTTGTCTATTTGGTGGGCTGCCTGTGGTGCCAAGGTTTCTAATGGGGTTAGGCAATGGACTGGATCATGCACCCATCTGGCTTTCTGCCAATGAATTACTGTGGGGAAAATCAGCTGTATGTTTTATGCTGTAGAGTACTGTTTGGTATTTAAAACAGCGATTTTCAATTTGGGTAGTATATATATCCAGGTGAATATTGTACTGTTTACATATCATAACATTGGTTTGTGGCGCTTTCGAATTTTAGTTCATGCCTGGTAAAGTTCAATTATCACAAGATTCAAACCAGATCATTCCTTCCCAGATTCGATTTGGGCGAGTAGGTTCCCAAGATCACCAGTACCATTCAGTTCAACATCAAGAACTGAAGCTCCCCTCTGCAAAGAAAATGAGGTGGAAAGAACAGAATCCAGTCAAAGAGAAGGTGATAGTTATAATTACCACTGTGTGTTCTTGATGTTATTCTCTTATTGAAAATAGAGCATGACTAATATGGAACAAAATGCATGTTTGGGTAAAACATTTACTGGAATAGCTATTCATGTAATGCAAAATTAAAATAATTGCTGAATGTTTTAAGTGCTCTTTCTCATAGTTTATGGTTCATAACCTTATGCAGTCATCATTTATGCAAACATAGAATAATACAGCAGAGGATAGGGCCCTTTGGCCCACAATGTTTGTGTTGCCCATGATGCCTAGCTGATCTGATCTCATTCGCCTGCATATCCCTCTATTCCCTGCATTTTCAAGTGCCTATCCACAAACCTCTTAAACGCCACTATTGTATCTGCCTCCACCACTAACCCTGGCAATGCAATCCAGGCTCCCAACACTCTCTGTAAAAAAAAAACTTGCTCACCTATCTCCATTAAAATTTCCCCCTCTCACCTTTTAGCTATGCCTTCTAGAGTTGGATATTTCCACCAATGGAAAAAGGTTCTGACTGCACCCTATCCATGCTTCTCATACATTTATATACTTCTATCAAGTCTCCCCTCAACCTCTGACATTCCAGAGACAACAATCCCAGTCTATCCAGCCTCTTCCTGTAGCTGAACCTTTAATCCATACAGCATTCTGGTAAACCACATCTGCACCATCTCCAAAGCTTTCATGTCTTTCCTGTAATGGGGCAACCAGACTGCACGTAATATTCCAAATGCAGCCAAACCAGTCTTATGACTTCATGACACATGTACTCAAAGCCCCTAGCGATGAAGCAAACCAAATGCCTTCATTACCACCTCATCTACTCGTGTTGCCACCTTTAGAAGCTTTGAACTTGGAATCCAAGATCCCTCTGCACATCAATGTTGTTCAGGATCTTGCCAAGGGCTGATTTTTGATTTTATCAAAATGCTGCTGAGTTAGTTACTTGAGGTGTAACTTTAAAAACATTTTGAATTGGAATTTAAATTTGTTATATTTTGCATATTTCTGAACAATTTGTGTGGAACATGTTTATTTACATAACGCTTGTAACTTGATGGCACACTTGTCCGGATTAGAAAAGTGCTGACATTTGAAAGATAAATATGCATGCGAATTGTCTGTTGGTTTCGAATTAATATTTCCATGTGGATTCTTATGTGTGTTTGTAATGGGCTGGACTACATCCACACTTACTTGCAGTCTTTGGCACAGCTGTGGTCAAACCAAGTTTTGATGCATCCGATAGGATGCTCACTACGGTGAGAGATGTTGGAGAAAGACCACACTTCCTTAGTTTTCTGACTGGGGCATGTCTACCATTTGGTTTCCAAGCAATAACCAGCTCCTGTGTCTAGCTGACATTGAGAGAGAGATTGTGTAGGAAGGAACGGCAGATGCTGGCTTAAACCGAAGATAGACACAAAAAGCTGGAATAACTCAGCGGGACACGCAGCATCTCTGGAGAGAAGGAATGGGTGACGTTTCAGGTTGAGGTCCTTCTTCAGAGAGAGGTTGTTTGACACCATGTTGCTAATCGCTCTATCTCGTAATAGTTCAAGATCCAGCCCACTACAGTGGTGTAATCTGCAAATTTATAGATGTAGAATTTAGTTGTACAGACTCGAGTATAGGGAGTAGAGTACGGGGCTAAGAGCGCATCTTTGTTGTAAGTTACGCGTTGGGTTAATAACTAAATGGACATTGGTTTCGTTCTGGTAACTCCATATCTGGTGCAAAGATGTTCTGAATATTTAAACACATTTCAAAGATTTTCATTTTCAGTTATTGTTAATATTGCAGGTTTCGGAAGAGTTTTATCGTCACACGCACAAGGTGCAAGACCAAGGGAGACATTGTTTGGATCTTTAAGACGTACCACAACCAACTTAAGCAGAGCACTTTCCTCCGCTTCTCCAGACAATCCCTCTACGTTCTCCAGAGACTCCAGAAATTCTTCCCGATCTTTTGAGAGCAGCAGTTCTTCATCAGCTGTTGGAGTGATACAAAGGAGTGCAGAGTGTGGTTTCCTGCGAAGAGCTGGCACTTCGGAATCTGAAAGGAGAAATGCGTCTCTTTTGCAGACAAGGCCATTGGATGACTTGGCATCAGAATCGCTCAGTAGTCGGTGTAGACCGAGACAGCTCCTGTCACGCCTGGCATCAAGCATGTCTTCGACTTTCTCTAGCAACCGAATTTCTAATCGGGGCTATTCAAGTACAAGGCCTTTTGAAAGAGCGCATTCCTTGCAGCAAGCTGATAACGCATCATTTAGGGAAAGACCTGAAAATGTGGCACATGCTGATGCTAATGGCAGAGCAGTTGCTAACTTTTCTCCTAATCAATCCCCAGAGTCTTCTCGGGGATTCGGATTTTTGAGGTGGAGAAGAACGGGGTCGCCAGCTGTTCTACAATCTCCGAACTCAATTGTTGGAGCAGAAAATTCAAGTACAAGGCCAAATGAATCTGAAAATAGAATGACTGCCTCTTGGTTTTCTTCACTGCAGAGTCGCTGTACCCCTCTCGCCAGAAGAGAAGGCAGAGATGAAACTGCTAATGGTATCATTAGTGAAGCCAGGGAACATCAGTCACCAATCCTCCAAAGGGCAGTTGGAACACTTCAAAACTCAAGCAGACAACAATCGGAGCGTGTTCATGGCGCTACAGCACCACCTACCAATGCTTTGCCTTCTACGGTTTCAGGCAGCTCTTCAGCCCGCAACACGACACCAGAGACCCTGCCAACAAGAAGTACCTCAGAATTTAGAGAAGTTTTTTCTAATTCTTTTATTCGTCTTTCTGTGCCTTGTGGCCCAGAACATGATTACTCCGAAGATGTACTGATAGCAGTAGACTTTGTAAATCCATCCAGAAGTCCTACTGAACAGGAGAAACAGAAAACTGCAAGTGCATCTTCAAAGGATCCGGAAAAGCTGAGAAAAATACAAGAAAGGTAAATTTTTGTGCATTTGATTTAAACTGTTTCATCAACATTCATTGTTAATCTACTCTGCACTGTTGAATGGCTTTCAGGTAGAGAATTGTAATTCATTTCAGTGGAGATTATCGTCCGTTTGAGGTAGTTTTTATGTGGTTTGAAAGTAGTATCAGTCATTGGATAGTAGGTGTAGTCTGAATTGATAGGAGGAATGAGGGACCTTTAGAAGATGAAGGTAAAAAAAACCTGCAGGTGCCAGAAATCTGAAATAAAAACAGCAAATGATGGTGGTGCTACCAAAGCTTGGGTCAACCCCAACACCTGTGGCAAGAGGAACGGTTAATGTTTCATGTCCAGGAGCCCTTACTTAAGCTATGAAGAGCCTGAGACCTGAAATGTCACCTATTGCTCTTTCACAGATTATGACTGCCCTGAATTTTTCTAGCAATTGCTGTTTGTTGGTCATAAAGGTTGCGTAACACAAAAACTGGCCCTTTGGCACATTTGAGTCAATGCTGACCATGCACTCATGTGCTCAAAACTCATTTTATTCTCCCCACATTGCCTTTTCAACTACTTTCGTCCTCAGCAGGATTTTGCCTACATGGGGCAAATTTCGCTAGCCAATTAACCCACTAACTCCCTGTTTGGTATGTAGAAAGAAAGTGATGCACCTGGAAAATTTCATGCAGTCGCAGTGAGAATATGTGAATGCTACACAGACACGGGAGGTCAGGATTTAGTTGCTGGAGTTGTACAGCAATGGCTCTATCACCTGGTGCGAACCATCCATTTGGGGATTAAATTCATGCATAATAAGATGATTTTTTTGCCTGCATATCTGTAATATGAAAGTTGTTGCAATAATCCAAAGGTTCTGGTAACTTTCCCCCTTTTTTGCGATGAAGATGTGAGGCAGTAACCATCAGAAATACATGACCCAACTGTCAGTTTTTGGTCTGAGATCAAATTAAAGTTCAGATGATTGTGTTTGGATTAAATATTTAACTTTATCCAACATGGCGCCTACCTGCGGCGACATTTTGCCAGCAGCACCACAGAATTTCATCAAATATAATTTTTCCCAGCTCACCTGTATAAAAGAAACTGCAGAAACCAGCAATGTAAGTGACAAGCTGCTAATCCATTTAAAGGCATTAGCGCAACTGCGATCTCCCGGAGGTGCCGACTGTATGGGAAATCTCGATCGAAGGGGAATCCTCGACCTCGTGGAAGCTCGCAGGGACATTAAGTACTTTACCTATAACTACTGGGGAATCCTCCATGGAGCTCGGAAATGCGGCCCTCCGGCAGGAACTCCCGGCAGCTGAATGTGCCAACTGCAAGGGAATTCCAGATTGCAGGGGAATCCCCGACCTCACGGAGGCCCGCAGGTACAGTAAGTACTGTACCTATAAACACCAGGGAGGCCTCCATGGAGTCCGGAAACGTGGCCGACGGGCAGGTTGCAAGTAAGACTGAAGCGCAGGGACTACGACCCCCTCTCCCTACCATCCTACTGGTCAATGCACAATCTTTGGAAATTAAAGTGGAGGACTTAAGGTCAAGGCTGCTTTACCGAAGGGAGGTGAGGGAATGCTCTGTGTTCTGTTTCACAGGGATATGGCTCGCCCCCAGACTCGGCTGTCCAGCCCGAAGGTTTCTCCATCCATCATATGGACCGCACAAAGGCATCTGGGAAAAGGAGAGGCGGAGGTGTCTGCCTCATGGTCAACTCTTCGTGGTGCTCAGATATGGCAGTTTTGTCTAACTCCTGCTCCCCACAGGAGTTCTCAAAAGCTGTGCAGACCAACTGCCGGTGAAGTGCCGCCCCTTCTACCTCCCGAGGGAATTCTCCTCCATCATCCTGACCGCGGTCTACATCCCACCCCAGGCAGATTTCTGTCTAGCATTGGAGGAACTGCATACCATGGTCAATAAGCATCAGACAGCTTAACCCGAGGCATTCAACAAAGCCAGCCTAAAAAAATCATTAGCAAACTACCACCAACATGTCGCCTGCAGCACCAGAGGATCAAACACCCTTGACCACTGCTATTCGACCATTAAGGATGCCTATCGCTCTATTCATCGCACTCAGTTCAGGAAATCCGACCATTCAGCGGTGCTGCTTCTTCCAGCATACAGGCAGCAACTGAAGAACGCACCCCCAGAAGTGAGGACTGCACAGAGCTGGTCTGGGGAGGCAGAGGAACAACTACAG
Organism: Leucoraja erinaceus; assembly: GCF_028641065.1. Taxonomy (NCBI): domain Eukaryota; kingdom Metazoa; phylum Chordata; class Chondrichthyes; order Rajiformes; family Rajidae; genus Leucoraja; species Leucoraja erinaceus. The sequence continues at coordinate 30,224,426 of NC_073383.1, read as the reverse complement.
CTCTGCTTGGAGTCAGTAGATTGGGCAATGTTCAAGGACTCGGCAACGGACCTGAATGAATACGCCACAGTCGTCAGATTTCATAAGCAAATGTGTGGAGGATTGCGTTCCTACAAAAACCTTCCGAGTGTTTCCTAATCAGAAACCTTGGATGAACCAGGAGATCCGTATTCTTCTGAAGACCAGATCCTGGGCATTCAGGTCTGGTGACGCAGAGGTCTATAAGAAGTCCAGATACGACCTTGACAAGGCTATCAAAAAGGCCAAACGGGACTTTCGCTCAAAGCTGGAGGATGGGCCGGATGTTCAGCAACTGACGTCAGAAGATCCTTCGGGGGGGGGGGGGGGGGAACCCTCGGAAAGCACCTGGACCTGATGGTATACCTGTCGAGTTCTCAAAACCTGTGCAGACCAACTGCCCATGGTTTTTACGGACATTTTCAACCACTCACTGCTGAGGTCTGAAGTTCCCACGTGCTTTAAGAGGCCATCAATAATACCGGTGCCCAAGTAGAGCAAGGTGATGTGCCTCAATGACTATCGACCAGTGGCACTAACATCCATGGTGATGAAGTGCTATGAGAGGTTGGTTATGGGGCATATCAACTCCTACCTCAATAAGAACCTCGACCCACTACAGTGCGCCTACCGTCACAACAGGTCCACGGAGGATGCAATCTCACTAGCTCTCCCCTCCGCACTGGACCACTTGGACAATAAAAACATTTACGTCAGGCTGTTGTTTATAAACTACAGCTCGCCGTTCGATACCATCATCCCCTCCAAAAGTTACGAAGCTCATGGAACTGTGCATCCCTCTGCAATTAGATCCTCGACTTCTCATCCACAGACCACAGTCTGTTCGAATTGGCAGAAACACTTCATCCTCAGCAATAATCAGTACGGGAGCACCTCAAGGCCGCGTGCTCAGCCCCCTGCTCTACTCTATACTCATGACTGTGCAGCTGGACATAGTGTGAACTCCATTTTCAAGTTTGCAGACGACACCACCGTTGTGGGACGAATTACACATGGTGATGAGTCGGAGTATAGAAGTGAGACCGACCAACTGGTGCCAGAACAACAACCTGGCTCTCAATATCAGCAAAACCAAAGAACTGATTGTGGACTTTGGAAGAGGAAGGTTGAGGACCCACAATCCTGTTTACATGGTGGAGAGAGTCAAAAACTTCAAATTCCTGGGCGTGCATATTTCCGATGATCTTTCCTGGACCCAGCACACTGATGCAATTATAAAGCAAGCACATTAACGCCTCTGCTTCCTGAGAAGGTTACGAAGATTCGGTATGTCAAAGAAGATTCTCTTGAACTTCTACAGGTGCACAGTAGAGAGCATATTGACTGGTTGCATCGTGGCCTGATTCGGCAACTTGAATGTCCAGGAGCGGAAAAGACTGCAAAAAGTTGTGAACACTGCCCAGTCCATCACCGGCTCTGATCTCCCCACCATCGAAGGGATTTATCACAGTCGCTGCCTCAAAAAGGCAGCTAACATCATCAGAAACCCACACCATCCTGGCCACACACTCGCCTCACCACTATCATCAGGAAGAAGATACAGGAGCCTGAAAACTGTAGTGTCCAGGAACAGCTTCTTCCCTACAACATAGTTTTTTGGTTATTTTGCTGTTGATGAACCATAACCAAAAGGCAGCTCATCGGCGTAGTTGGTAGAGCAGGTTTAGCACCATATAGCGCCAAGAGACCCGGGTTTCATGTTGACCTTGAGTGCTGTCTTTAGTGCCCTCCATAACGTTTGGGACAAAGACCCATCATTTATTTATTTGCCTCTACTCCACAATTTGAGAATTGTAATAGAAAAAAATCACATGTGGTTAAAGTGCACATAGTCAGATTTTAATAAAGGCCATTTTCATACATTTCGGTTTCACCATGTAGAATTACAGCAGTGTTTATACATAGCCCCCCCACCCATTTCAGGGCACCATAATGGTTGGGACACAGCAAAGTCATGTAAATGAAAGTAGTCATGTTTGGTAATTTGTTGCATATCCTTTGCATGCAATGACTGCTTGAAATCTGTGATTCATGGACATCACCAGTTGCTAGGTGTCCACTCTGGTGATGCTCTGCCAGGCTTGTATTACAGCCATCTTTAGCTTATGCTTGTTTTGGGGGCTAGTTTTCAGTTTTCTCTTCAGCATATAAAAGACATGCTCAATTGGGTTCAGATCAGGTGATTGTCTTGGCAACAAGAATTTATATTTTTTTAGCTTTGAAAAACTCCTTTATTGCTTTGTTTGGGATCATTGTCTTGCTGTCGAATGAACCGCCGGCCAATGAGTTTTGAGGCATTTGTTTGAACTTGAGCAGAAAGGATGTGTCTATACACTTCAGAATTCATTATGTTACTACCATCAGCAGTTGTATCATCAATGAAGATAAGTGAGCCAGTACCTTCAGCATCCTTACATGCCCAGGCCGTAACACCCCCACCACCGTGTTTCACAGATGAGGTGGTATGCTTTGGATCTTGGGCAGTTCCTTCTCTCCTCCATACTTTGTTCTTGCCATCACTCTGATATAAGTTCATCTCCGTCTCATCTGTCCACAAGACCTTTTTCCAGAGCTGTGGTTGCTCTTTTAACTCCTTCTTGGCAAGCTGTAACGTGGCCATCCTATTTTTGTGGCTAACCAGTGGTTTGCATCTTGCAGTGTAGCCTCTGTATTTCTGTTCATGAAGTCTTCTACAGACAGTGGTCATTGACAAATCCACACTTGACTCCTGAAAAGTGTTTCTGATCTGTTGGACAGGTGTTTGGGGATTTTTCTTTATTATAGAGAGAATTCTTCTGTCATCAGCTGTGGGTGTCTCCCTTGGCCTGCCAGTCCCTTTGCGATTAGTAAGCTCACCAGTGCTCTCTTTCTTCTTAATGATGTTCCAAACAGTTGATTTTGGTAAGCCTGAGGTCTAGCTGATGTCTCAACAGTTTTATTCTTGTTTCTCAGTCTCATAATGGCTTCTTTGACTTTCATTGGCACAGCTTTGGTCCTCATGTTGATAAACAGCAATTAAAAGTTTCCAAAGGTGATGGAAAGTTTGGAGGAAAGACTAAAGAACTGCAGATGTAGAAACAGAACTCCTCCCTTTTTCCTTCCTTCTCCCCCCCACCCCCCATCAGTCTAAAGAAGGGTTTTGGCCCGAAAAGACGCCTATTTCCTTCGCTCCATAGATGCTGGTGCACCTGCTGAGTTTCTCCAGCATTTTTGTGTACCTTCGATCTTCCAGCATCTGCAGTTCCTTCTTGAACACAGAACTGCAGATGCTGGTTTACAAAAAAAATGCAGCTGGAGTAATTCAGCGGGTCAGACAGCATCTGTGGCGAACAAAGATAGGTGACGTTTTGAGTCAGGACCTTCAGATTGATCCAGGTAAATCATCTTGCTTTCACTCCATTCCCAGTCTTTTGTATTTTCGACTAACTGCCCAGGTAGATATTCTGTTGCTCAAATCTAAATCTCCTTTGCAGTAACACCCAGACTACTAACATGTTTCGTACTTTAAGAATGCCTTTATGTTTTACAGCTTAACAGAATATTCAGAGAGTGTGGTGGATAATTTCACTGGAGAAGAAATGTATTGTAGGGACCGACCACAGTCAATGTTGTTTTAGATGTTCAGCTAGGGGACGTTTCCGTTCATTACAACACTGACTGAAAAAACAGCAAGTTCAAAAACTCAATGTTTAAGAAAGAACTGCAGATGCTGGGAAAATCGAAGGTAGACAAAATTGCTGGAGAAACTCAGCGAGTGAGGCAGCATCTATGGAGCGAAAGAATAGGTGACGTTTCGGGTCGAGACCCTTCTTCAGACTGATGTGGGGGGGGGGGGGGGAAAGAAAGAAAGGAAGAGGCAGAGACAGTGGGCTGTGGGACAGCGGGGGAGGGGAAGGACGGAGACAGCAAGCACTACCTGAAATTGAAGAAGTCAATGTTCATACCGCTGGAGTATGAACCACCAAGGTAGATAAAGTTTCTCCAGCAATTTTGTGTACCTTCAAAAATTCAATAGTGGGTGAGGGAAGTGAGAAGAGTTTGTGAAACTTCCTGGATTGATGGCGCATCTCAATTCCTTTTTTTTTTTTTTTGCCCGTCTTGTTTGGTCCTGGGACTTCAAGAGGTCCCACTCAGGACTTTAAAAGAAAATGCAAGTGTCACAGAGGGCAATGACGAATAGTTCAGCCTTCTCAAATTATTTTCACTTCAGTCAGAATTACTTGATATGCTATCTAATTTGTAGCACCAATTGAAGCAGTGAAACACCTTTCACTGCAGCTGGGGACTTCTGTGATTGATGCCACCGACACAGTTTGATAAATACATGTCCAAAAATGTAAAGTGTATAAAATTTTACATTTTATACATTCAGTTTTACATGTGGAAACAGAGCCTTTGGCCCACCGAGTCCGCACCGACCTTCGATCACCTGTACAGTTCTATCCTATGCCATAGGGACAATTTACAGAAGCCAATTACCCTACAAACCTACATGTCTTTGCAATGTGGGAGGAAACCTGAGCACCCAGAGAAAACCCAGACGGGAGCATGTACAAACTCTGTACAGACATCACGCATAGTCAGGATCGAATCTGGGTCTATGGCGCTATAAGGCAGCCAAAGACTCTACCTCTGCACCATTGCACGCCCTCATTTTTATCATTTTTATGACCTCTGTTATTTTATGGTTATCTTGTCTGTACTCCAGTTTATAAATACAAAAGTAACTACATGATTTTTTTTTACGTGGACAGAGGAATATTGTGTGAATTGGGAAAGAGCAGAGAGGAAATTTGTATCTGATATTTGATTGAATATGTGCATTTTTACAATACTGGCACTCAACAATGTGACAAAGGGGGTCAAATTTCAAATTCCTTCATAAAAGTTGACAAGCGCTTTATAGGGTACATGACCAACATAGTATCAACAAAAAATATAAGAAAAGACAACATATTGATGGCAAGTTACGAAAATGACATCAGAATACACAAATACATTTTGCCTAACGGTTGGTACAGTATGTGCACGTATTTGTTATTCCTTTCTATGTTTATGAATACCACATCTATATCTCTATGACTTTAAAACTCTCATCTTCTATGTGTGACTGTGAGTATACATGTGTCTTTATATTTTCGCCAAAACGCTATGCAGTAACGATAATTTTTTAACATTCTGACTCACATTTTTTCCTCAGCAGTGATCAGCTTCACTTCCGATTTGATGCTATATTTCATGACATTGATGATTAATGTTTTAAAAAAAAGACAAAACTGCCTTTTAAGCTTCGACTGATGACATCACAATGAGGTGGGCGGCCACGTTGGCACGGGTCGGCGCCCGTTTCAAACACAGAATATTCCAAGAGCTTCAAGTAACGCCAGGGGGAGGGCCGCATTTAAATTAGTATTCTGCCTTTTCTGACCCGGGCTTCCACCAGCGACGCCTTGGCTTGGTGTTTTAGGCGGCCATGAAGGAGTTATCAAGACTGCACCAGTGAAGAAGACATCGAGATCGCAATGGTGAGGCCTTGCGACGATGTGGCTGTGGCGGCAGTGAGGCATCGCGATGGTGGGGCCTCGCGGCAGTGGTGAGGTCCGGGCCTGCCAGTTGGCCCGGCGGGAGTTGAGCTGGGGTTGCCGCTTCTTCTCTGTGCTAGCTGAGGGGCTGGGGCCTCTGGACACCAGCTCAAAAAAGCAGCCAACTCTTGTCCTATCTGGGATATATGACAATAAAACACTCTTGACCCCCGCCCCACCTTGGCACCCAGCTCCCTTCCCCCTCCCAGCGTGGGGATGATTGATTGCCTCCATACTAGACCCAGTTGGTCTAGTACTTATTAAAAGTCTCATCTTGTATGTATGTGTCTGCGTGTATGCCAAGTCACACTGAAGTCCCACAGCCCGCCGCCTCTCTCAGGTCCACGCCCGCCCGCCCGCGCCCTTGCTCGGGTACTCGGGTCCTCGTTCGGGTCCACGCCTGCCCACGGCCTCGCTCGGGTCCACGCCCGCCCTCGCTCAGGTCCACGCCCGCCTCCCGCCCTCGCTCGGGTCCATGCCTGCCCGCACCCTCGATCGGGTCCACACCCGTTCGCAACCTCGTTTAGGTCCACGCTCGCCCGCACTCCCTCCCACAACGCCGTGCTCCCTCCTCACCGCCCCTCCCTCCCACACACTTCCCATCGCGGTCTAAATAGGATTTGAAAGTAACACGGCCAACTCTCAACACTGATAAAGGAATTCAATCCCACTTACAGACCAGCTTCTAACGTTATTCAAGGTCATTATCCAACTTCACATTCGTGACAGCTCAGAAACCTTAAGAGTCCATAGAAACCGTAGAAATGAACATAGTTCTGAAATTTGTTCTACGCAAGAGAAGGACCAAAATTGCAAAGCCATAAAGTTATCCCTTCCACCCCACATCCACCCACCCCCCCCCCCCCCCCCCCCCCCCCCCCCCTTACCTTATCGCGTTGAGTGAGCAGACCCAATAGGTCTGCACTTGGTCTAGTGGAACAATAAAGTTGCAAATGTCGTTTCCACTCGATTCACCTGATCGTGTAGTAGAATATTGCATCCATCTGAGTGGACACCGCAATGTGCATTACACGATCATACACACAAACTTATGTTGCGGTGGACCAGCAAAGGTTTGGTGTCCCAGAAAACTAATGTTGCATTATTAGAGAAAGCCAAATTATATCCATAGATAGAAAAAAACAGTACATTACCTTAAGGATTTGAGCTATATCGATGGCCCATGTGATTCGTGGGAAGGTTTGATTTGGGATGATTTTTTAGTAAGTTAAATGTCTCCGTAACGGTCGTTGTGGAGCTTTCGGAAGTTGACACAAGATTCAGATTCAGTTTCAACTTTATTGTCATTGTGCAGTGTACAGTATAGAGACAACGAAATGCAGTTAGTATCTCCCTAGAAGAGCGACATAAATATGAGCAATAAATATATCTATTTACATGCATACAGTCATAGTATTTTTTCTTGGTGGGAGGAGTGTCCAGGGGGGGTGATTGGTAATCACCGAGGTACAGTGTTGAGTAGTCTAACAGCCACAGGGAAGAAGCTGTTCCTGGACCTGCTGGTCCGGCAACGGAGAGACTTGTAGCGCCTCCCGGTTGGTAGGAGGGTAAACAGTCTGTGGTTGGGGTGAGAGCAGTCCTTGGCGATGCTGAACGCCCTTCGTAGACACTGCCTGCTTTGGACAGACTCAATGGAGGGGAGTGAGGAACCGGTGATGCGTTGTGCAATTTTCACCACCCTCTGAAGTGCTTTCTGGTCGGAGACAGAGCAGTTGCCATACCATACTGTGATACAGTTGGTAAGGATGCTCTCGATGGTGCAGCGGTAGAATTCACCAGAATCTGAGGAGACAGATGGACCTTCTTCAGTCTCCTCAGGAAGAAGAGACGCTGGTGAGCCTTCTTGATCAGAGTTGAGGTATTGTGGGTCCAAGAGAGGTCATCGGAGATGTTGACTCCCAGGAACCTGAAGCTGGAAACACGTTCCACCTCCGTCCCGTTAATGTGGATGGGGGTGTGTGTGCAGCCCCTAGACTTCCTGAAGTCTACAATGAGCTCCATGGTCTTCTTGGAGTTAAGGGCCAGGTTGTTGTCAGCGCACCATGCTGCTAGGGACAAAAGAATCAAGTTAGCGACTTGGTCCGTACGAAAGCTAAACAAGAGACAGTGTGTTGCCAAATTGAAGATTGGCTCAGTTTCTTAGTTTTGATGACCAATTTAAGCCCCAAAATGTTTTTTACTGACTTTAAAAAGTCAGAAAATATATCATAATTGGTCGTTGTGTTTTTGATACCACGATGTTTTAAATATATTAAATGTGAATATAAGAGAAATAATTAACTCGCCCAAAAATCGCTACTACCATTGGATACATCGTTGGGGTTTGTGAAAAGCAGTAGAGGTTTGGAGCCTCCGTGGTTTAACTTACGGAGGTAGTGACCCCGATAACGGTCATTGAGACAATGGACAACAAGCACAACGAATGTTACAGGATCTTTCCTGTACTGTATTATCTCTGTGTTACTTTATTTGTCTCCTGGTATTGATGAAAATATTTCCCTAGATCAGTGGTTTTAGCTCACGGCCCCCTTGGGCTCTTTAATTTTTCTGTGGCCCCCCCTGACATTATTTGCAGAAAAAAGGTGGCCCCTTTCATTGAACCTGTGGGCCCCTAAATCCCCAAATTTTTCTGCAGCCCCCCTGAGATTTGCCATGGCCCCAGGTTCTGAATCACTGCCCTAGATCATTGTCAAAACGTATATGTATGAGGGACCATATGAAGTTTATTTATGAATTAAATATTCATGAGTAAATGTGGCAGAGTTTTTATGTCACATTTTTGATGTCCAAAATGGTGGTAAAACGATGAAAATTTGTCTGTTTTGAAAAAAGTTTTTGACTTTCGGTCTTGAAGTTATCTAATTTGTATCTGTTATTTGTAAGGTTTCACATGATGGGTAGATTTTTGTTAAGAACAGTGTACTGGTGGAAAAACCTGAATATTAATCTCGTTCCTCAAAATCTCCAGTATTGTAAAAATACAATTATACTGTTTGCTGAAGCTCGTCTTTTATTACGGATATAAAATAGGATGAAATTTAAGGTGCCTTCTTTTTAGTTTACTTTTAGAAGATTCTGATGACGAAGGAGATGATATTTGTCGGATTTGCCAAATAGGAGCTGGATATACCACAACAAATCCTTTAATCAAACCATGCAATTGCACTGGCAGCTTGCAGTACGTCCATCAGGAATGCATCAAAAAATGGTTGCAATCCAAAATAAATTCAGGTAATGTGGGTATCTTAAGTGTTTATGATAGCTTAAAGGATGTTTGCTTTTACTTTTTCTTGTTGCATTGGGTGGATCGCTGCTTGAGTTGTGTTCATTAGTAATTTGGACTGATTTCAATGTGTTATTGACCTGTGGATTTCTTTGTTCTAAAACTTTGATTTTGTTCCATTAACACGAGATTTCAGAATCCTAACTACCAAGCGGTTGTGCCATCTCAGGTTTAATATCATTTAAATACAGATTTTTTTGTATTTTACTATTGTACAAGTTCTCAATCTTTCAAAGATTAGCTGGAAATTAAACCTCCTCCCTCGGAATTGAAAACAAAATCTTAAAAAGGGAAGAAACTGTTCTTGAACCTGGAGGTTACAATTCTCTGGCAGGGCGGCATAGTGCTGCAGTGGTAGAGTTGCTGTCTCACAACGCCAGAGACCCAGGTTCAATCTCAGGTGATGTCTGTACAGAGTTTGTACTTTCTCCCTGTGACTGTGTGGGTTTTCCCCAGGTGCTCAGTCCCCCCCCCCCCCCCCCCCCCCCCACACTCCAAAGATGTATAGGTTTGTAGGTTAATTTGCTTCGTGAAAAATGGTAAATGTCCCCTGTAAATTGTGTGTAGGATAGCATTAGTGCACGGGGTAATCACTGGTCATTACGGAGTTGGTGTGCTGAAGTGCTTATTTCCTCGCTGTCTGTCTAAAGTCCTGTACTACCTTCCCGATGGTAGCAGTGAGATGAGAACATGGCCAGAGTGGTGTGGGACCCATGGCCAGGGTGATGTGGGTCCTTGATATTAGTGGCCGTCTTGAAGCAGTTTCCTGTAGATTAATTTCAGTGGTGAGTAGATCATTACCCATAATGGACAGGGCCAATTTCTATAATTCTCTGTAACCTTCTTTGTTCCTGGGTGTCCAGTTTACCAACCCAGGGCATGATGCAACCAGTCAGTATGCTCTCTACCATGCACCTGTAGACGTCCAGTGGAGAAGTCGGTGACATGTCGAATCTTAAAGCTCTGAGGCAGTAGAGAGGTTGGTGGGCTTTTTTAAAAATGTCCTGGGCATGGTACATTGGAATTGTGGTTGACACTGAGGAGCTTGACACTGAACCACCACCATCATGATGAAGACAGGTGCACAGTTTCTTGGCTTTCCCTTTCCTACACGACCTGATCTGCTCCATAAGGAAGGGTCCCAACCCAAAACGCTGTTTTTCCATATCCCTCCACAGATGCTGGCTGATCTGTTGAGTTTCTTCATCAGTCTTGTTTTGCTCAAGATTCCAGCATGTCAAAATCAAATTTATTTTGTCTCGTCTCCACTGTAAACTTAACTACTAAGCACCAATTGTCCGCACATCTCATTTAAAAGGAAAAGTATGACAAATGAATTTGAAAGATGTGAGGTAATCAAACACACTAATGGATATTCACTGCTGAATTTAATGCAGGTGCGGATTTGACTGCTGTCGTCACTTGTGAATTGTGCAAGGAAAAGTTACAGCTGGACTTGGAAGATTTTGATATCCATGAATTGTATAGAACGCATGAACAGGTGTGTGATCTTGTTTCTCACTTCTACAATATTGTGCAAATATTACACTGCCTGAGGCATTAAATTGTTTAATTTTTTTCAATGAAACCATGAGACTGGCTGTTGCACTTTTTTCACTAGGGGTTTTTAAACAAATGTTTAAAACACTTTTATAAGGGTTTCTGTTAAGCAATTGGGGGAACCAAATGTGTTTGTCCTGCACAAAGCTCTATTACAGTGTGTTCTGTGTTCATGTGTAGGAAGGAACTGCAGGTGCTAATTTATACCAAAGATAGATACAAAATGCTGGAGTAACTCAGCGGGTCAGGCAGCATCTCTGGAGAAAAGGAACATCTATTCCTTTTCTCCAAAGATGCTGCCTGACCCGCTGAGTTACTCCAGCATTTTGTGTCTGCTGTTTTCATCTTGGACTTTGGATAATAATTCAGTTATATTATATTTGACTAAACATTTACATTAGAAAATGGGATGCTAAGCCGAACGGTGCTGGAGGAATCCAGTGGGTCAGGCAGCATCTGTGAAGAGAATGTAGAAACAGTGATTCGGGTCAACTGATCAGTGTGAAGAAGGATCCCTTCCTAAACGATGTCTGCCATTTCCCTGCATGGCTACACAGTGGCTAGAATTGCTGCCTTACAGAGCCAGAGACCCGGTTTGATCCCGAATACGGGTACTGACTATGGATTTGCACAATTCTCCCTGTGGTCGTGTGGGTTGTCTCGGGGCTCTCCAGTTTCCTCCCACACTCCAAAGATGTACAGGGTTATAGGTTAATTGGCTTTGGTTAAAAATTGTCAAAGGTCCCTAGTCTTAGTGTTCGTGTAACAAAGTGATCGCTGGTTGGTGTGGACTCAGTGTGCCAAAGGGCCTGTTTCTATGCTGTACCTCTAAATTAAAATAAAGTAAATACTATACTATAACGGCCACTATAACAACATTTAAAAGACATTTGGACGGGTACATGGATAGGAAAGGTTAACCATATAACAATTACAGCACGGAAACAGGCCATCTCGACCCTTCTAGTCCGTGCCGAACACATAATCTCTCCTAGTCCCATATACCTGCGCTCAGACCATAACCCTCCATTCCCTTGCCATCCATATAAGTATCCAATTTATTTTTAAATGATAAAAACGAACCTGCCTCCACCACCTTCACTGGAAGCTCATTCCACACAGTTACCACTCTCTGAGTAAAGAAGTTCCCCCTCATGTTACCCCTAAACTTCAGTCCCTTAATTCTCAAGTCATGTCCCCTTGTTTGAATCTTCCCTACTCTCAGTGGGAAAAGCTTTTCCACATCAACTCTGTCTATCCCTCTCATCATTTTAAAAACCTCTATCAAGTCCCCCCTTAACCTTCTGCGCTCCAAAGAATAAAGCCCTAACTTATTCAACCTTTCTCTGTAACTTAGTTGCTGAAACCCAGGCAACATTCTAGTAAATCTCCTCTGTACTCTCTCTATTTTGTTGATATCCTTCCTATAATTAGGCGACCAAAATTGTACACCATACTCCAGAATTGGCCTCACCAATGCCTTGTACAATTTTAACATTACATCCCAACTTCTATACTCAGGTTCAGAGGGATATGGACCAAATGCAGGCAAGTAGGACTAGTGTAGATGGGGCATCTTGGTTAGATGGGCAAGTTGGGCTGAAAGGTCTGTTACTATGCTCTATGATTCCAAGACTTTGCTGCAAACTCGAGTTTTAATGACTATTTGCTTTCATTTTTTAAAAACTATTTTAGGCACAGCACGACATCAGTTCTGGTCTTTACCTTGTTCTTTTACTTCATCTCTGTGAGCAGAGGTTTTCCGACTTAATGGGTGATACAAGTGAGACAAGATCCCGACTTCGGGTAAGCATGAGCAATGGCTGATTATCAACATATCTGAATGAAGCAGCAATGCATTTGTTTTTAAACTTGGTGTTAAGCTTGCCACATCATGCATGTAAACAATGTTGCTATTATTTTGCAATTAGACGTGTAATCAGGGAATTTCAGCGTATTCTCATCGTGGATCACTAAACCTGCATAACCATCTGGAATGCTGAGAGAGCAACCAGCCTTTTTATAGAGGGGTTCATAAATGTGTTTATTTGACAGCTTTGTTGTACAACAATTACATTTTCATTACTGTGCAATTAATTGCACTAGTTCAAAGACTGAAGTAAAACAGTTACTGCATGGGATAACCAGTCCTTATTTGGTGCATGCTTGTTGAACTTTTTAATTAGGCACAGCAGAACAGTCGAAGATTACCTACCAACTGGATGGTATTGTGCTTTGGAATTTTCCCTCCATTGGTATGTAGGGGAAACGTATGTGGTTTTGACATTGTCCACTTTTTACTTTCAGTTCATCCACTTGGCAAGAACTCTTCAACAGCACATACAAGATCTTGAAAGTAGGTTTCTCGGATACCAATAAGGGCCCTAACTTGGCCTATCCAGTGCTTTTTGTTGCCCATTATTGGAGTGGACTCTGATAATTATGAGCTATTAAAACTTCACGTTGGAATTCAAAACAAATTTCAGACTAAATGCTTGTAAACACATCTTAGATGAAGAGCATCTGTTCAACTGAACACATAACAGAGCTACATCTGATAGCATTTTAAGCATGTTCTGTGCCAAAAAAAAAAAAAAATACTTCATGAACTGCTCATTAAATCTCCCATCTTTTTGATGGTTCCCTGTATACTGAATGCGCTATTGAATGTCACTTTCAAAAGAACACGTTACAATATTACCAGAGACTACAGAAACACCGTCACATTATCATGTGATACTGCAGGGTACCAGAACCTCCGGTGGTTGTGCCTCAAGAATAGTTTTAAAACGAGCAGTAAGGATGTAGTTTATGAAAGTTACTAAGTGTCATTCACATCTTTCCCATTCCCATCTATCGCACTTGGTAACTAATGTCCACTAGCACCATCCCCATTTTCTTCCCCCACATTAAAAGATTATCAGTGCCATGCCGCACAGTGCATCATTTTTCACATCTTGTGCATAATTTATTTGCACCAGCCTCTCTCATCCTGTTTTAATGATGCCTTTAGTGGCTGCAACTTCAGGCTCCATACTCACTGCTCTTAAAATCAACTAGTGGACATTAGTTACCAAGTAATATCTTGATGCTTATCCAACCATCTGCTCATCAACCCTCCCTCCCCCTTATCTATATCCACCTATCACTTCTGTCCCACCTGTCTTCATTTGGCCCATATCCTCCAAAACATTTCCTATTCATGTACCTGTCCAACTTTAAACCCATCACCCCAAAATCCAGCTATGTTTTGCATATGTCTACCAAAATATTTGAATTATCTTTTGTTGATTTAATTAGTAGGAAAGTCTGCAGAGGAAATTTACAAGGATGTTGCCAGGACTCGAGGGCCTGAGTTACAAGCCGAGGTTGAGCAGGCTAGGACTATTCCTTGGAGAGCAGGAGGGTGAACTCATAGAGGTGTACAAAATCATGAGAGAGATGTATTGGATAAACACACACAATCTTTTGCCTAGAATTTGGCACTCATGAATCAGAGGGCATAGTTTTAAGGTGAGGGGGCAAAGATCTAATAGGAACCTGAGGGGTAACTTTTTTACACAAAGGGTGATGAGTGTATGGAACAAGCTGCCGGAGGAGGTAGTTGAGGCAGGTATTAATGTTTAGGAAACATTTAGACGGACAGATGGATCAGATAAGTTTAGAGGGATATGGGCCAAATGCGGGCAGGTGGGATTAGTGCAGATGGGGCATGTTGCTCAGCGTGGCAAGTTGGACCAAAGGACCTGTTACCGTGCCGTTTGACTCTGACTATAATAATAGATTAAGAATGCTACATTTTGTGTTTTTCTTTTCCGTGTGATCCGTCTGGACTCACACCCATTTCTCCACTTTTCACCTATATTCCTTCCTCCAGTTTCACAATTTGCACCACTTCTATCCTTATTTCATACTTTTTGTCTCTGGTCTTTATTTAGTTTAATTTCGATATATAATGCAGAAATGGGTCCTCACTGAGTCCGTACCGACCAGCGATCACCGCACATTAATGCTATCCTACACACACTCGGGACAATTTATATTTATACCAATCCAATGTAAACTGAAGATTATCAGTGCCACACCACACATTGCATGATCTTTCACATCTTCTGCATCATATATTTGCACCAGCCTCTCATCCTTTAAAATATGCCTTTAGTGGCTGCAACTTCATGCTCCATATTCATTGTTCTTAAAATCAACTAGTGGACATTAGTTACCAAGTAATATCTTGATGCTTATCCAACCATCTGCCCATCAACCCTCCCTCCCCCTTATCTATATCCACCTATCACTTCTGTCCCATCTGTCTTCATTTAGCCCATATCCTCCAAAACCTTTCCTATTCCAAATATCTGTCCAAATATCTTTTAAACGTTGTGATAGTTCTGCCTCGAAGACCTCCTTTGGCTGCTCGTTCCATATGCACCCCTCATTTGTGTAAAAAAAAAAGTTGCCCCATATGTTCCTATTAAAACTTCACCCACCCCATCCCTCACAACCTATATCCTCTGGTTCTTGATTCTCCAACTCTGGGTAAAAGACTGCATTTGGCCTATCTATTCCTCTAAGGAATAAAGTTCTAGCCTGCTCAACCTCCCCCTGTAGCTCGAGTCCTGGCACAAAAACATTGATAAGCCATGATTAAATGACCAAGTAGACTCGATGAGTCGAATGGCGTAATTCTGCTCCTATGACTTACGAACTTATGAATCTTATTTTCTCCCAGCTATAAAATTCAAATGTGGATCATTCTTGGAAGTGTATGCTTTCTGTGAATAATGTAGGCCAGTAAGTTGTTTAATTGATTCTAATAGGGATATTTACTGGTAAGTTAGATGTGATAGCAAACCAGATACATTTTGTCCATTGCCACATGCCTGAAAGCCAGAAGTGGAAAAAGCAATGGATATTGTATGCATAATGACTAAGGAATTGTGAAACTGAGGGAGATGTGACTAATTTCAAACTACCTTCAGTGTTGAAGTTGTGTCATAGGGATGTTAATATATAATTGTGTACAATTGTGGCAAATGATAAACCTGGTAACTATTTGCAAAGCTTCTCAAAACAGTAAAAAAATTGTATATAGAAAAATGGTGTTTACAGGAGCAGGTGTATGGATTTTCGAATCAAGATGTATTAAGTAACCTTTTTTAGGTGTTATTTAAAATTACAGTGCAATTGTACCATGTCATTTTGATATGGAACCATTGTTAGTTCCTACAAATTAGATATTCTGATATGAAGAGAGGATGAGGATATCAGCTTACACAAAAAGCTTCAGCGGGTGCAGCAGCTCTATGGAGCAAAGGAAATGGCTTCTAAAGATCAGTTTCGGGGGCGGGGGCGGGGCGGGGGGGCGGGGGACATTGCAAAAGGAGGAAGAGCAAGAATGCGAGATGAAGACAGCACTGAGGAAGGGGAGGAGACAGCAAGGACTAACAAAATTGGGAGAATTCGATGTTCATGCCCCGGGATGCAGACTCCCCAAACGGAATATGAGGTGCCATATGAGGTCAGGATATTCAGCTTACTGGCTTCTAAAGATCAGTTTAACATTGCAAAGTCAAGAGCAGAATGCGAGATGAATACTTCATCCTACCAAAGAGATGCATCGTCAAGTTAAAGCTGAACTTTATTTGCCTCACCTATATTGTTTTCACCATACAAAAAAAAATCATTTTTACATGCTCATTTTTTTGGGTAGCTTTTTATTTTGAAACCATTACTTGCACTACAACAGCAAGCTCAAATTCCAGCACAAGAATTGGTATTATGATAATCCAGTTGAGATAGAGAGAGAGGAAAGGGTTACTTTGAAACCTGGTGTTTTTTTATTGTTGCCGTGTTTTCCTGAGTTACCACCTAACTCATTGGAGACCCTAGATTTTATCTTGCGTTAAATGTTATTCCTTTTATCCTGTATCTACACTGTGGACGGCTTGAGTGTAATCATGTGTGGTCTTTCCGCTGTCTGGATAGCACGCAACAAAAAGCTTTTTTACTGTACCTCGGTAAACGTGACTAACTAAACTAAACTGCATGTCCATGTGCCTGTCTATAAGCCTCTTCAATGCCACCATTGTGTAATACATTCACCTGTTTCTATTTCCCCACAGCACATGTTATTTCTTCAAAGTACTGCAATGATTTATTTTTCACAAACCAATTTTGACTTTACCTAGATTACCTCAAATTTTCCTATGCCCCGCTATAACAATTTTAACTGGGCTATGGATTTTTAACAGTACTCTCGGGGCTAAATCTGGGCCAGCCAGGGACTGATGGCCATTGCTGATCAAAGACCAGGAGTCAGCATTACCTGGATCGCAGGTGTTGGAAGTAAATATGGTGGCCTGCTCACAAAGGGGTAAAAGAAACAGTATAATTTAAGTAACTGGGAACAGAGACCAGGAAATGCATCTATTTGTATATTTTTCAAAACGATAGGAAATGTTGTTAAGCCTTCAAAACCCATGATTTAGTTTAGTTTATTGTCACATATACTGAGGTACAGTGACAAACTTTTTTGTTGCGGACATCCAGTCAGCGGAAAGACAATACATGATTGCAATCAAGTTGTCCATAGTGGTACAGAGTGAAAGGAATAACATTTATTACCAGATAAAGTCCAGTTCGTAAGATAGTCTGATGGTCTTCAATGAGGCAGATGGTAGCTCACGACCGCTCTCTTGTTGGTGGAAAAATTATTCAGTCGCCTGATAATAGCTGGGAAGAAACTGTCCCTGAATCGGGAAGCATGTGTTTCACACCTGTACCTTTTGCCTGATGGAAGAGGGGAGACGAGGGAGTGATAGTCGTCCTTGATTATGCTGGTGGCCTTAAGGCAGCGTGAAGTATATTTGGAGTCAATGGAAGAGAAGTTAGTTTGTGTAATGGCCTGGGCTACGTCCACAACTCTCCAATTTCTCCCAGTCTTGGAAAGAGCTGTTCCAAAACCATGCTGCGATGCATCCCAATAAATTGCCTTCTATGGCGTATCTGGGCCATTCTTTGGAAAGTGAACCAAAAATGTCACACACGTGACCAGATGGCATCACATAAAGTAATACATTAAACATTTCTTGTCCGAGATTAATCTTATTCATTATTTTCCTACTTACAGAACTATAACGCATATAAAGATATGAACATTCTAGCTTTTTTTAATTCACAGCGTTTGTAAGATAAAACTGAGTTATGAAAAAAATGCTTCCGTGTAAGGTCACACACAAGACCAGTCGTATTTAACCTCTGACCCTAAACGAACATTGTCAGTGCAACATTAAAATTTCATTTGATAAACTTTGAAAAACATGTGAATCATATATACAGTACAAAGCAATAGACCTGTAATGCTTTCAGTATTACAAGAGATGTATTCCACAATTGTTCATATTTTTGGTCACATGCGTGACTAAGAATGGGCCATCTGTAGTTGAGATCCTTAACAAATAGTTTTTTCTTTGTTTGAATATCATTCCCAGTTAACGGCAACTTATTTCATAATGATGATGAAACTTTTGAGGGATGGAGATTTCCAAGATTGCAAGTAATTAAAGGAGGTGGCACAGTGACGTAAGGGGGGTGGCCAGCGGTAGAGTTGCTGCCTCAGCGCCAGAGACCAGTGTTCAGCCCTGACCCAGGGTGCTGCCTGGGTGGAATTTGCTCTTCTCCCTGTTACCGCGTTTGTTTCCTCCGGGTGTTCCGGTTTCCTCCCACATCCCAACGATGTCTGGTTTGTCGGTT
Source organism: Leucoraja erinaceus (assembly GCF_028641065.1). Taxonomy (NCBI): domain Eukaryota; kingdom Metazoa; phylum Chordata; class Chondrichthyes; order Rajiformes; family Rajidae; genus Leucoraja; species Leucoraja erinaceus. The sequence continues at coordinate 30,206,186 of NC_073383.1, read as the reverse complement.
AATTGGCCTCTAAAATTGCTCCAAATTGTAGAGAGTGGATGCGAAAGTGGGATGACACAGAATTAGTGTGAATGGCTGATTGATGGTCAGCGTGGACTAGATGGGCTGAACAGCCTGTTTCCTCACTGTATCTAAGAAGCACAAAATGCTGGAGTAATTCAGCGGGCCAGGCAGCATCTCTGGAGAGAAGGAATGGGTGACGTTTCAAAAGAAGGATCTCGACCCGAAACGTCGCCCATTCCTTCTCTCCAGAGATGCTGCCTGTCCCGCAGAGTTACTCCAGCATTATGTGTCTGTCTTCAGTTTGAACCAGCACCTGCAGCTCCTTCCTCACTGTATCTTTCAATCAAATCAATCAGTTGCACGGTAAATCTAAGATTATTCTTGGAGCAGAAAGTTGCAAGATTTTTTATTCACAATGCATGCTTTGAGAGGAAATTAACAAAAGCTGTTTCCAGTGGTTGACTGGTCAGAAACCAAATTTTAGATAATTGGCATAATATACTGCTTCAAACCATGGGTAGAAGTGGTTTTAATAATGTAAGAATTTCAGGACCAACTTTGTCGAAGTCCATGGTAAGTTTCAAGTACATTTAACTCATTGGCTAATCTTTGATGCTATATAAAATAGTTGTGTATTTGATCTTATTTCATAGGTCCAGGTAGCATCCTCAAAATTTCTCAATTTTCCAAAAAATAAATTCCCTATTAACAGTTTAAGATGGCCACTGAAATATACTTTAAGTTCACGAGAAATTGTTTCTGCATTTGTCTGTCTACCTAAATTAACCAAAATTCATTTCTTCCACAGCTACGGATGACGATTCTGAAGATGAACAAGATAGATTTGAAAATGCAACACCAAGAGGTTCTACTTGACTTGTGTGATGGGCTTTCCCAGTGCAAGTCTTTATATAAAGGCAAAGCATTATATTCACTTTTCACTTTTGCTAGAAGTTGCTAATGTTCCATGAAATAGATGCTGAAAATTTGGGTGAAGTTTTTCAATTTTGTGACTACACTAGAGATGAAAAGCTTTACAATTTGAGTGTTTTAAGTAAAGTTTTTTTTATTTGTAGTAATTATGAATGAAAGAGAAAAAAGTCAATGTAATACTGTCACTGTCCAGGAGTTAATGTGGGCAGCTGACATTGTGCTCAACTGCCTTCTTTTCGCTAATTACAATTTTTAACTTCAAATATCAAGCTTCGAATTGGAAATGCAAAAGCCAGCAGTTGGAAAATGTTGGAAATGTCTACATTCAAAGGCAATTTCCTGCAAGTTTGGATGAATGGCAGAAAACTGATTATTTTTAAGTGCAGCATTATCCTACTTAAAGTGACTATATGTTGGAACTATGTATTTGGTAATGATTAATCAAATAAAGTGTACTACTTGAGAGAAGGCAAAAGTGTCTTCTAGCAAATCATAGATGGAAACTTTTCTTAATTGCAGTGTTTTCATAAAATTAAAGTACTACACTGAATTAAGCTTTATAACTGTTTGAATAAATGTGAAATATTAAACTTTGAGGCTTCTCTAACGGTTTTCCAGTTTTGGAATCTCATTTACACCATCTCCATAACATGGACGCAAGCATTCGATACAGGTTTTGCCTCCAAAGAATTGCTGACTACCTGAATAGTGGATTTGAGATACAGAGTTAGCCATGACATCAGGTTTCGGATAGAATTAAAATAGACTTAAAATCACAACGATCATTATGATTGAACGTGATTGCAGGTTCCATCTGTGTTATGGCCAGTGCATTATGAAAATTCTCAATTCATTATCCAGAATTGAGATGGGGTATAAAATGTGTGCTTGCCATCTTGTGGGTGGGATAGGGGTATAAACACTTCATACTCTCGTTTCTTGACATGTGTTCAGACGAGGTAGCTTTGTTTTGCAGAAAATCACAACACAACCTGTTTTCTAGGAATACACACCCCCTCCTGAATAATGTAGGGGATGCCCATATAGTTTACTGTTGATTCTATCTGAAACCAGTTTCTTCAATCTAAAACAAAACAAACTAATGTCTGAGACCTTTGGAAATCTATTGATGATATCTACCAAGTAATAATGCCTATTTATACAAATTTTCTGATCTGTCGGACAGGTGTTTGGGGGGTAAATACAACATTTCCATTTACGCTACAAACACACCACCAGGAAATGTCCTGCCATGGCTATCGAGAGAAATACAGTGCCCTCCATAATGTTTGGGACAAAGGCCCTATTATTTATTTGCCTCTGTACTCCACAATTTGAGATTTGTAATAGAAAACATCACATGTGGTTAAATTGCACATTGTCAGATTTTATTAAAGGGTACTTTTATACATTTTGGTTTCACCATGTAGAAATGACAGCTGTGTTTATACATTGTTCCCATTCTTAAATGGAAGAAATTTGGAACGGCCAGGACACTTCATAGAGCTGGCTGCCTGACCAAACTGAGCAATCGGAGGAGAACGGCTTTGGTCAGGGAGGTGACCAAGAACCCGATGGTCACTCTGACAGAGCTTCAGAATTCCTCTGTGGAGATGGGAGAACCTTCCAGAAGGACAATCTGCAACACTCCACCAAATAGGCCTTTATGGTAGAGTGGTCAGACGGAAGCCACTCCCCAGTAAAAGGCACATGACAACCCGCTTGGAGTTTACCAAAAGACATGAGAAACAAGATTCTCTGGTATGATGAAATCAAGTTTGAACTCTTTGGCCTGAATCCCAAGTGTCACGTCTGTGGAAACCAGGCACCACCCATCACCTAGCCAATATCATACCTACGGTGAAGCATGGTGGTGGCAACATCATGCTGTGGCGATGTCTTTCAGCGGCAGGAACTGGGGGACTCGTCAGGATCGAGGGAAAGATGAACGGAGCAAAGTACCGAGGGATCCTTGCTCCAGAGCGTTCTGGACCTCAGACTGGGGCAAAGGTTCACTATCCAACAGGACAACGACCATAAGCACACAGCCACGACAATGCAGCAGTGGCTTCGTGACAAGTCTGAATGTCCTTGAGTGGCCCAGCCAGAGCCTGGATTTGAACCCGATCGAACATCTCTGAAGGGACCTGAAAATAGCTGTGCATTTAGCTGTGAAAATAGCTCCCCATCCAACCTGACAGAGCTTGAGAGGATCTGCAGAGAAAAATGGGAGAAATTACCCAAATACAGGTGTGCCAAGCCTGTAGCGTCACACCCAAGAAGACTTGAGGCTGTAATCGCTGCCAGAGGTGCCTCAACAAAGTACTGAGTAAAGGGGCTGAATACTTATGTAAATGTGATATTTCAGTTTTTTTTTTTTAATTACTTTACAAAAATTTCGTGACACTTGTTTTCGCTTTTTTGTTATGGGGTATTGTGTGCAGATTGATAATTTAAATAAAATAATTTCATCCATTTTAAGATAAGGCTGTAATGTAACAACATGTGGAAAAAGTGAAGGGGCCTAAATACTTTCTGAATGCACTGTATATCAGAGTGATGGCAAGAGCAAAGTATGGAGGAGAGAAGGACCTACCAAAGATCCAAAGCATACCACCTCATCTGTGAAACACGGTGATAGGGGTGTTATGGCCTGGGCATGTATGGCTGCTGAAGGTACTGGCTCACTTATCTTCATTGATGATACAACTGCTGATGGTAGTAGCATTATGAATTCTGAAGTGTGTAGACACATCCTATCTGCTCAAGTTCAAACAAATGCCTCAAAACTAATTGGCTGGCGGTTCATTCTACAGCAAGACAATGATCCCAAACATACTGCTTAAGCATCAAAGGAGTTTCTCAAAGCTAAAAAATGGCCATTTCTTGAGTGGCCAAGTCAATCACCCGATCTGAACCCAATTGAGCATGCCTTTTATATTCTGAAGAGAAAACTGAAGGGGACTAGCCCCCCAAAACAAGCATAAACTAAAGATGGCTGCAATACAGGCCTGGCAGAGCATCACCTGAGAAGGCACCCAGCAACTGGTGATGTCCATGAATCGCAGCGGATATTAGCCATCCCTCAAATTCACAGGCAGTCCAGAGCTTCCTTAAATGAATCCACTGCATTACCTTACCAACTGAAAATTGAGATTCAATCATTCTGCAATGTTAATTACTAATTCTAGTAGCTGCTTGTCAATTATGCTGATCTATAATCTGTTTCCCCCCATCATTTTTCAGTAGTGAAGTTACATTTAAATTTGCTCTAAAGGGATGGTTTTCAAAATACAAGCCTTGCAGTTGTCTAGATGGAGCAACATAGCTCGTAGAGCTGTTGCCTCGGCGCCAGAGATTCGGGTTTGATCCTGATCTCTGGCGTTGTCTGGGTGGGGTTTGCACGTTCTCCCTGTAATAATGTGGGTTTCCTCCGGGTGCACCGGCTTTCTCCCGCATCCCAAAACGTGCAAGTTTGTTGGTTAATCGGCCTCTCTAAATTGCCCCTAATGTGTATGGAGTGCATGAAAAAGTAGGATAACAAAGAGCTTGTGTGAACGGGTGATCCATGATCAGCATGGACTCGGTGGGCTGAAGAGCTTGTTTCCATGCTGTAGCTCTCAACATAACCTAAAGGGGCTGTCCCACTTGGGCGACCTAATCTGCGAGTTCTGGCGAGTTTGCCCTCGACTCGTACTCGCAGCATGGTCGGCTCGAGGTCCTAGAAGGTCTTTGTAACTCTCCTTCATGCTCAATTGTAGTCCCCGTGTACACGAGGCCTCAGCTACATCGCGGCGTATTTTTCAACATGTTGATAAATGACTGCGAGTAAAAAAAGGTCGCCATGGAAAAAATAGATACTTTTTTACTCGTAGGTTTAGTCGTAGTAGGTCGGCATGTTAGTCATAGGTAATTGAGGGTAATCGTAGGTAGTCGAAGATAGTCATAGATAGTCTTCTTCATAGTCGAAGAGGTCGTCTACATAGTCGAAGGAGGTTTTCAACATGCTATTTTTTTCAAACTCTCCTAAACTCTTCTAAACTCGCCAATTAGGTCGCCCAAGTGGGACAGCCCCTTAAGTGTAATAACACCTTGTGTTATTGGAACAGAATTCATGTTTCTGAGCTGTCTCGCAGTAGTTCACTACTGCCTTTACTATGCTATTTTGCATTTTATTTTATTTTTGTGCTTAATTGTGCTCTCTTTAAATCACCTATCACTAATCGGGGTAGAGAAGTTTCCACGAGACAGTGTAAGAATCTCCCGTCAGGCAGATATGAAAGCTTGAAAGTAATTATCACCATATTCTTCTCCACTATTACCTGGAGTGGTCCTCTCAATATAAATTCTCAATCTTCCAGTCTATCTTGTTGCGGCCAATGCACTTTTATTATGTGCATTTTCGTTGCAGCTGTAACACTATATTCCCCACGTTTATTTTCTCTTTTGCTTTACCTGATATACTCGTGTATGGTATGTTTTGCACAGATAGCGTGCAAAACACTATCTTGGTACAATGGGTTTGATAAGACCATATGCAAAGGAATTCTGATTGTAAATCTTTAGTTTCAAGATTAAAAGATGGCCAGTGAGGAACACATTCCATACTGTAATCCATTCACGGGAATGATTGCTAAACTATAAGATGATGGATAATGCTCAAAGTTATTTTTTACACTTGAGGAATACTGATTTCAAGCATAACTAGGTCAGGTACCGAGTAAAAAAGCCTCAACGATGACGGAGCAATGTGTCTTAGCTCATTTCCATGAAGATTCTGTGAGATTTTTTAATTAGCACCATTTTATACAGGGAGCCTTCACCTGTTATTAATTGCGCTGAGATTGTCAACATCTTTTCATGTTTCATATTTTATAATGAGCCAGTGCAAGAGACTTCAAATGTATTAAATGGGATTGCATTTCAATGCACATCCCAAGATTTCAAATAAAAGTATGTCACCTAAACATCAAAAGGTTTAAATATCTAATTACTATTTAAGGCTTTCCGAAAACATATTGAAATGATAAATCTGACCTTGGAATAAATATTTCAAAAAGAGATTTTATAGATTAGCTATAAAATTATTGAGTTATAGCAAATTGGGGTTTAGCAATAACGAGAGATTGGAAAAACTTGGAATGTTTTCTTTGATGCATTGGAGGTTGAGGGGGGATCTGATGGAAGTATTTAAAATTGTGTAAAACATAGATAGGATAGACAGTCAGAACCTTTTCCCTCGGGTGGAAATGTCAATGACTAGAGAGCATAGCTTTAAGGTGAAGGGGGCAAAGTTTAAAGAGGTTTTCGGAGCAAGTTTATTATACAGCATGGTGGGCGTCTTGAGCACACTGCCGAGGTAGTAGTGGAAACATATATGATAGTGACTTTTAGATAGGCACATGGATATGCAAGGAATGAGGGGATATGGATCACTTGCAGTCAGAGGAGATTAGTTCAGCTTGACATCATGTTTAGCACAGACATATTTCCAATACTGTACTTATCTATGTTCGAGAGGAAAGGAAACTCATAATCAAAAGGACTCATTCAGCAAACATGGCTAATGGAACTCAGGGTACATTTGTTCATAATCTATAAGACATTGGAAATAACATATGTCCCTGTTTCTCTTTGTAAAATCTTGTCAATTTTCTTTGTGTTATCATTTTCCATTACAGATTCTTTGTTTTTCTCCACATCTTGCCTTCGACGTGGACAGTATGGTACATCGGAATGCGAACACCAACAACTGCAGGCTGTACTCAGGCTAAGGTTTGTCCTTAATGGATCCCTTCCCGTCATCTCCTCAATAGATTTTTTTCCTCCCATTATCCCTGAATTCAAATGCAGAATCTACACCTCCACTTAATTTTATCCTATTAATGTCTCAGTTTAGTTTAGACATACAATATGGAAATAGGCCCTTCAGCCCACACTGACCATCCATCACCCGTTCAGTCTAGTTCTATGTTATCCCACTTTCTCATTTACTCCCTACGTACAAGGAACAATTCGCAGAGGCCATTAACCTGCACACCCATGCATCTTTGGAATGTGCAAGGAAATTAGAGCACCACGAGGAAACCCAAGCAGTCACAGGGAGAACGTGCAAACTCCACATGGACAGCACCCGAGGTCAACACCAAACCCTGGTCTGTGGTGCTTAGAGGCAGCAGCGCTGAATCTCATTCTTTTTACCTTGAAATACTCGCATTCACCTCGGCCTTTAGTCCTGTTCGTATAACTTTCCATTGTCATGAGAACCCATTTGTATTCCATGTGTGACTATGAATTTAACGCCTGATGGTTATATAATTTTACCATCCCACAGATGATGCCTGACCTGATGACCCGCATTTTGGAATTTGAGTTTTGTTTTTAAATTTGGATTTAGTTACGGCTATTTAGACTTTAGAGATATATTTTAGAGATACAGTGTGGAAACAGACCCTTCGGCCCACCAAGTCTGGGCTGACCAGCGATCATCCCGTACTCTCGCGCAATCCTACACACCAAAGACAATTTAAAATTTTACTGAAGCCATTTAACCTTCAAACCTGTACACTCGGATGTGGGAGGAAACCAGAGCACCCAGAAAAAACCTATGAGGTCACAGGAAGAACATATAAACTCCATTCAGACAGCTCCCGACGCGTATTCAGGATCGAACCTGGGTCTCTGACACTAAAGCAGCAACTCTACCACTCTGCCACTGTGCCTTCCTACTGTGTGCCACACTGTTTCTATGTGGGATACGTGGAAAGTTGTGTTCTGGACCTACTTCTGTCTCCGTCTTCACTTATAGACAAACGGTGCAGGAGTAGGCCCTTCGAGCCAGCACTGCCATTCACTGTGATCATGGCTGATCATCCACACTCAGTACCTCGTTCCTGCCTTTTTCTCATCCCCTGACTCCGCTATCTTTAAGAGCTCTATCCAACTCTCTTGAAAGCATACAGAGAATTGGCCTCCACTGCCTTCTGAGGCAGAGAATTCCACAGATTCACAACCCTCTGCGTGAAAATGTTTTCCCTCATCTTCGTTCTAAATGGCTTACCCCTTATTCTTAAACTGTAGCCTCTGGTTCTGGACTCCCCCAACATCGGGAACATGTTTCCTGAGTTTAGCGTGTCCAAACCGTTAATAATCTTATATGTATCCATAAGATACTCTCTCTCATCCTAAATTGCAGAGTATACAAGCCCAGCAGCTCCATTCTATCAACATATGACAGTCCCGCCAATTCCTGCCGGGAATTAACCTCGTGAACCTACGCTGCACTCCCTCAATAGCAAGAATGTCCTTCCTCATATTTGGAGACGAAAACTGCACACAATATTCCAGGTGTGGTCTCACTAGGGTCTGTACAACTGCAGAAGGGCCCCTTTGCTCCTATACTCAACTCCTCTTGTTATCAAGGCCAACTTTCTTCACTACCTGCTGTACCTGCATGCCTACTTTCAGTGACTGATGAATAAAGACCCCCCAGATCATGTTGTACTTCCACTTTTCCCAATTTGACACCATTCAGATAATAATCTGCCTTCCTGTTTTTACCACAAAAGTGAATAACCTCACATTTATCCACATTAAACTGTATCTGCCATGCATCTGCCCACTTACCCAACCTGTCCAAGTCACCCTGCAACCTCATTGTATCCTCCTGCAGCTCACACTGCCACCCAGCTTTGTGTCATCTGCAAATTTGCTAATGTTACTTTTAATCCCATCATCTAAATCATTAATGTATATTGTAAATAGCTGCGGTCCCAGCACCGAGCCTTGCTGTATCCCACTAGTCGCTGCCTGCCATTCTGAAAGGGACCCGTTAATCCCTACTCTTTGTTTCCTGCCAACCAATTTTCTATCCATGTCAATATCCGACCCCCAATATGATGTGCTCTAATTTTGCACACTAATCTCCCATGTGGGACCTTATCAAATGCTTTCTGAAAGTCCAGGTACACTACATCCACTGGTTCCCCCTTGTCCATTTTCCTAGTTACATCCTCAAAATATTCCAGAAGAATAGTCAAACATGGTTTCCCCGTCGTAAATCCACGCTGATTCAGACCGATCCTGTTACTGCTATCCAAATGTGCCGCCATTTCATATTTTATAATTGACTCCAGCATCTTCCCCACCACCCACGTCAGGTTAACTGGTCTATAATTCCCTGCTTTCTCTCTCCCGCCTTCCTTAAAATGTGGGATAACATTAGCTACCCTCCAATCCACAGGAATTGATCCTGAATCTATAGAACATTGGAAAATGATCACCAATGCGTCCAGGATTTCTAGAGTCACTTCCTTAAGTACCCTGGGATGCAAACCATCAGGCCCTGGGGATTTATCAGCCTTCAGTCCCCCCAACACCATTTCCTGTCTAATGTGAATTTCCTTCAGTTCCTCCGTCACCCTAGATCCTCTGGCCACTAGTACATCAGGGAGATTGTTTGTGTCTTCCTTAGTGAAGACGGATCCAAAGTACCTGTTTAACTCGTCTGCCATTTCCTTGTTCCCCATAATAAATTCACCTGTTTCAGTCTTCAAGGGTCCAACTTTGGTCTTAACTAATGTTTTCCTCTTTACTTACCTAAAGAAGCTTTTACTATCCTCCTTTATATTCTTGGCTAGCTTACCTTCGACCTCATCTTTTCTCCCTGTATTGCCTTATTAGTTATCTTCTGTTGCTCTTTAAAAGTTCCCAGATCCTCTGGCTTCCCGCTCATCTTTGCTATGTTATACTTCTCTTTTATTTTTATACCGTCCCTGACTTCCCTTGTCAGCCACGGTCGCCTCTTACTCCCTTTGGAATCTTTCTACCTCTTTGGAATGAACTGATCCTGCACCTTCTGTATTATTCCCAGAAATACCTGCCATTGGTGTTTCACTGTCATCCCTGCTAGGGTATCTTTCCAGTCAACTTTGGACTGCTCCTCCCTGGGATAATAATCCATAGTCCCCTTTGTTCAACTGTAATACTGATGCTTCCGATTTTCCCATCTCCCTCTTAAATTGTAGATTAAAATTTATCATATTATGGTCACTACCTCCTAATGGCTCCTTTACCTCGAGTTCCCTTATCAAATCCGATTCATTACATAACACTAAATCCAGATTTGCCTTCTCCCTGGTAGGCTCCAGTACAAGCTCCTCTGAGAATCCATCACGGAGGTACTCCACAAATTCCCTTTCTTGGGGTCCAGTATCAACATGATTTTCCCAGTCTACCTGCATGTTGAAATCTCCCATAACAACCGTAGCATTACCTTTACGACATGCCAATTTTAACTCTTGATTCAACTTGCACTCAATATCCAGACTACTGTTTGGGTGTCTACGGATAACTCCCGTTAGGGTCCTTTTACAGGGTGGAAGATTGCAACCTTCACGTGGTCCGCCCTGTTTTGACTAAAGCAATCAACCTGGCATGCACAATCAAATAAGATCAAATAGATCAAGTTGTCCAACAACTTTAGGCTGTGCACACCATACGCAAGAAGAAGAAGAAGAAGAAGAAGAAGAAGGGTCTTTTTACCCTTACAATTCCTCAGTTCTATCCATACTGACTCAAAATCTTTTGATTCTATGGCACTCCTCGCAAGGGACTGAATTTCATTCCTCACCAACAGAGCTACCCCACCCCCTCTGCCACCTGTCTGTCTTTTTGATAGGATGTATACCCTTGGATATTCAGTTCCCAGCCCTGGTCCTCTTGCTATGTCTCTGTACTTCTTTCCTGATATGTTGTACACACTTTTTCCCCAAACCCAGAATTGGAAATATTTTATCAAATATTCACCCCCGCCCCCACCCTTCAGCTTCACATACTCCCAACACTTCTACTTGTACAACCTACCGTCCCGTCTGTGGTGAATATATTAACTTCCTTTTCAGTGCTTCTGGTGTCTTTATTTTCTTCATTCTGTTAACTATTCCATTTCTGCTCTCGCCATTTCCTTCCTTTGCAGAACGCCTTGTCCTCAACTTACACCTGACTAGTCTCCCCCATCAGACCACTTTGTGGCAACGTGCATGATACGGTTGCTACAAAAAACTGCTCCCCTTACAACAGTCTTCTTCTGTCGTACGTCTTTTAGATCTGCAGCTCCGTTGAGGCGAGCCAGACCAACGTGTCATCGTCCAGGACAATCAGACCTTGTACAACAATCTGAGGGGACTTTGCCCTTTTTAATTTATTGCTGCAAATTGTGGGCATATGTTTCTCTCATCTACGAATAATAATTTGTAAAAAAAAGGTCACAAAGCGCTGGAGTGACGCAATGGGTCAGGTAGCATCTCTGGAGATCATGGATAGGAAATGTTTACTCCAGCACTTTGTATCTATTTTTTGTAAACAAGCATCTGCAATTCCTTGTGTCGAATAATCGTTTGTACTTGGCCTTTTAAAATTCCAATTCACCAAAGAAATTGGCTGATGCTTGTTTTCATTTAAAGAAAGATACTAAATGAATCCAAGGATATGAGAATTGCATGGAAAATGTATTTGAGATAGAACGTCAATGTCGGAAGATTGTATGACTTGGTTCTTTTTGTTTTGCAATGATTTTATTGTGAATTATTTTTGCCGCCCAGTTAATAGATCATCTGAAGTTTACAGTCGTCAAGTCAACTTACATAATAGGTTTATAATCAGAACATTTTCTGCTGAGTAAAAGTCAAGGAGAAAGAAATTCCAACAGTACTGTTCACCATTGCTATAGGAAGGATGTCAATAGGCTGGAAAGAGTGCAGAGAAGATTTACGAGGATGACGCCAGGACTCAAAATCCTAAGCTATAACATAGAAACATAGGAAATAGGTGCAGGAGTAGGCCATTCGTCCCTTCGATCCTGCACCGCCATTCAATATGACCATGGCTGATCATCCAACTCGGTATCCCGCACCTGCCTTCTCTCCATACCCCCTGATCCCTTTAGCCACAAGGGCCACATCTAACTCCCTCTTAAATATAGCCAATGAACTGGCCTCAACTACCTTCTGTGGCAGAGAGTTCCAGACATTCACCACTCTGTGTGAAAAATGTTTTTCTCATCTTGGTCCGAAAGGATTTCCCCTCTATCCTTAAGCTGTGACCCCTTGTCCTGGACTTCCCCAACATCGGGAACAATCTTCCTGCATCTAGCCTGTCCAACCGCTTAAACATGTTGTAAGTTTATAGGGAGAGGTTGGGCAGGTTAGGACTTCTAGGATCTTATAGAGGTGTATAAAATCATGAGGATAATAGATAGAGTGAATGTATAGAGTTGTTTTAACCAAGGGTAGGAGAATCAAGGTTTAAGGACATAGGTTTAAGGTGAAAGGGACACGTTTGCTCAACTGCAGACCACAAATTGCTGGAGGAACTCATCAGCCCAAGCAGCATCTTCTGGGGAACATACAGACGATGTTAAGGAAAGGGTTCCAGCCCAAAATGTAATCTGCCTACTTCCCTCCACGGGAGTTCCTCCAACACCTTGTGTTTTACTCAAGGTTCTAGCACTCTAGTTTCTTGTGTCTATATTTGTGCTCAGAAGATTTGCGACACATTGGATCCATCTGATCCGGTTGGCTTTGATCTACCAGTGGAAGACGACACCTGGGGACTTGGTCCAAGAAAGAACAATGGCAAGCTATGTAGGAAGAAACTGCAGATACTGGTTTATACTAAAGATAGACACAAAATACAGGATTGACTCAGTGGGTCAGACAGCAACTCTGGGGAAAAGGAGTAGGTGATGTTTGAGGTCTGAATTAGACACAAAATGCTGGAGTAACTCAGCGGGTAAGGCAAGAAGGGTTGCGACCTGAAATGTCACCTATTACTTCTCTCCAGAAATGCTGCCTGACCCACTGAGTTACTCCAGCATTTTATGTCTATTTAATGGCAAGCAATGGTTGGGCAGCATTGTAATTCACAGCAGTGTTGCTTGCTCAGCAACTTTATCATATTGCTGATTTAAAGTAGACTGAAAGGGAGAATAAAATCAAATAAATTTGATTCACCGTTCAATACTCACTCTAAGAATTCCTTGTGATTTTTTTCCCCATAGGTTGCTCAGAGCTGAGTCCACAAGATTATGTTTTTAAATTCCTATGGATTCTCGGAGAAATGAGGATTGACGACTAAATCGTATTACATATTATGTTTCATCATTCAAGTTGAAATACTTACAGTTTGTAGTCTACAAGATACTGTTGACACATTTAATGAATTTCACTGAACTGGATGCCCCATATAACATTTAATAGAAATTTGGAAAAAGTACCTATGTAAACATATGGTGTCTAATTTTAACTCTGATCAGAGGTGGCACTAAATGTTTTTTTTATATCCTAGTCACACCCAGCTAAAGCTGCAGAGATACACAGAAGTGTCAAACATGTGGACTTATTTAATACAACATTAAAGTATTACATAATATGTATTACTTTAAGTTGGTGAGTTTTGATAGAGGGCTGAGCCAAAATGGATTTATGAGAGAAAAATAGTTTGACTAATCCAGTGGGGTTATTTAAGGCTGTGACTAGTACAATAGATAAGGAGGAACCAGTGGATAACATAGAAACATAAAAAATAGGTGCAGGAGTAGGCCATTCGGCCCTTCGAGCCTGCACCGCCATTCAATATGATCATGGCTGATCATCCAACTCAGTATCCTGTACCTGCCTTCTCTCCATACCCCCTGATCCCTTTAGCCACAAGGGCCCCATCTAACTCCTTCTTAAATATAGCCAATGAACTGGCCTCAACTACCTTCTGTGGCAGAGAGTTCCAGAGATAAGTTGCATTAGACTTTAATAAGATCCTGCACAGATGATTGATCGCCAAGTTTGGAACACGTGGAATTGGGGATTACATATTAACGTGGATTGAAAACGGATTATCAAATTGAAAGCAAAGAGTGGGGATAAACAGTTGTTTCTCAGGGTGGCTGGCTATGGCAAATGGGGTAATCTAAGGGTTAGTGCTTGTGCCCAGACTTTTCACTCTCCATGTCAATGATTTAGCTAAGGGAAGCAAATTCAGATTGTGAAGTTTGCTGAGGATACTCGACCAGGTCAGGATGTGGGAACTGAGGAAGATGTGGACAACAAAGGTAGACACAAAATGCTGGAGTAACTCAGCGGGACGGGCAGCATCTCTAAAGTATTGTAGATTGGGTGATGTTGCCGCAAGGTGCTGGAGGAACAGTATCTCTGGAGGACATGAATAGGCAATGTTTCAAGTCAGGATCCTAGTGTTTAAAGGGAATAAGATGTGTTTGCATATAAGACACAAGGTCAGTATCAGATGTTAACAAGTGACTATGAAGACAAATGGTACGTTTGACTTTATAACATAGATGATTTGATTATGGTTGTAAGGAGGCCTTATTGTAATTGGATAGGGTTCTGATGAAATCTCACCTGGAGTATTATGTAGTTTTGGCCTTATTACCTGAGAAAGGATGTATTTGACAAACTCTTGAACTTCTACAGTTATATATGATAGGCAGCATATTGACTGATTACATCATGGCTTGGTTCAGCAACTCGAAAGCCCAGGAAAGAAGGAGATGATAGAGAGTGTTAGGCACTGCCCAGTCCATCACAGGCACTATCATCCCCACAATCTATATAGAACTATAGAAGATGCTGCCTCAAAAAGGCAGCCAATATCATCAAACACCCACACCACCCTGGCCACTCTCTCATTTCACTCTGATCATTGGGAAGAAGGAATAGGAATCTGAAAACCATGATAACCATGAATAGCTTTCCCCCAACAACTAATACCAACTGGATGGAGTTTTTGCAGACATCTTCAACCTCTCATTACTGAGGTTTGAGGTTCCCACCTGCTTTAAGAGGGCATCAATAATACTGGTACCCAAGAAGAGTTGCATAGTTTTAAGGGGAGAGAGGCAATGTTTAAAGGAGACGTGCGGTGCAAGTTTTTTTTACACAGTGGTGGGTGCATGGAACACTGCCAGGGGTGATGATGGATGCAGATATGATAGTGGTGTTTAAGAGGTTTTTACATAAGTACATGGATAGAACATAGAACAGTACAGCACAGGAATGGTCCACAATGCCGAACACGATGCACAGACCAACTCTTATTTACCTGCACATAATCCATATCCCTCCATGCCCTTTATTTCCATGTGTCCATCCAAAAGTCTCTTAAATGCCACTATCGTATATCTGCCTCCATCACCACCTGGGAAAAAAGTTCTGCCTGTCTACCCTATCTATGCCTCTCATAATTGTATATACAGTTGGCAGGTCTCCCCTCAACCTCTGCACTCCAGAGAAAACAATCCAAGTCTGTCCAACCTCTGCCTGTAGCTAACACCCCCTAATCTAGGCATCATTCTGGTAAACCTCCTCTGCAACCTACTCGTTATCAATCTCTAGCTCAGCCAACGTTGCACTTAAATTTCATTTGCAGAGATGCCCTCTGTGGGGAAATAGAGGGATATGGATCATATGCATTTCGTTGTACCCATACTCATATTTGTGCAATGACATTAAAGTTGAATTGAATTGAATGCAGGCATGGCATGGACATTGTGGGCCGAAAGGCCTGTTCCTATGTGCTGTATTGCTCTGTTCTAAGTAAACAAAAAAATAAGAGATACAAAAAGAATGAACGAGGAAAGACTGGTGAGAAACATAAAAGGGAATTCAAGATTTTCTGTAAAGAGGTAAAATAGTTACGAGAGGTGGATCGAATCAGCCCAACGTGAGATCTGCTCTTAAAGGCAGGGGGCATCGTTGGGAAGGAAAATTTGAGTGCAATGCTGGATAAGCTAAACGCTGATAAAGAGTAGGTATTAGTTTAGTTTAGTTTTGAGATACAGCGTGGAAACAGCGTTCGGCCCACCAAGTCTGCACCAACCAGTGATCACCCCATTCACAAGCACTATCCAACACACTAGGGACAATTTACAATTTTTACCAAAGCCAATTAACCTACAAACCTGTATGTCTGGAGTGTGGAAGGAAACTGTAGCACCCGGAGAAAACCCACGCAGTCATGGGAAAAATGTATAAACTTCGTACAGACAGCACCCATAGTCAGGATTGAACCGGGGTCTCTAGCACTATAAGGCAGCAGCTCTACCGCTGTGCCACCATGCCGCCCTGTAAGGAATATAGGAAGGCTAGCTCTAGAGATGTTCAAATCATGTCATATGATGGGACGCATCCTTGGTTAGCGAGGGAAGGTGGAAATCGGAAACATTGGCCATAACATTCATACATCTATTGCTGTGAGGGTGGTCCCCAAGGTTTGGAGAATTGCAAATGTTTCATCCTTGTTCAAAAAAGAGTGTAGGTATAATTCAGCAACAACAGGCTATTCAGTTTAGCTGCATGATTTAGGTTTAGGTTTATTGTCACATGTATCAAGGTACACTGAAAAGCATGCAATCCAATCAGATCAGATAATACTATATATAAATATGATTAAATCAAACTCAAGCATAATAGATAGAGCAATGGGGAAGATCCAGAATGCAGAATATAGTTTTCAGCTTTGTAGCGCATCGGTTCCAGACAATGTCCAATGTCTGCACTGGGATAGAGGTGAATCGGACAGTATCCGAGCTTGTGGAAAGACCCTTCAGAAACCTAAGGGAAGAAGCTGTTCCTGAGTCTGGTGGTGCGCACATTCATGCCTTTATGTCTTTTGCCAGACAGGAGCGGGGAATAGAAGGAATGACCGGGGTAAGACAAGTCTTTGATTATGTTGGCTGATTTTCCGAGGCAGCATGAAGTGTAGATGAATTCAATGGTGGGGAGTCTGGTCTGTGTGATGGACTGGGCTATATCTACAACTCTGCAATGTAGAAATAATACAATAATCAAATACAAAACTAACAGTCACTCAAATGTTTATATTGATAAAGAAAGCCAATATACGCTAGTTAAAGCCAATTTATGTTTACCTAACGAGCTTTATTGAACAGGTATAGAGATGGTTGATGAGGGATGTTTTGTTGAACAGGTACTTACAAACTTTTAGAATGTATTTGATAAAGTGCTGCTCAGTAGATTTCTCATCAAGATTTATGCACGCTGAATAAAAGATTTATGTTGTGAGAATCATTTGCAAATTGGTTGTGTGACAGGAAATAGAATAGTAGTGAGCAGTTGATTTTCGGATTGTTGTCAGATGTACTGTGGAATTTCTCAGCATTGGTACCAAGACCCCTGCTTTCTTTAATGCACATCAATGACTTAGATATAAAGACCATAGTTTCAAAATTCTCTGGATGCTTTCAAGAGAGAGTTAGATAGAGCTCTTAAAGATAGCGGAGTCAGGGGATATGGTGAGAAGCCAGGAACGGGGTACTGAATGTGGATGATCACAGTGAATGGCTCGAAGGGCCGAATGACCTACTCCCGCACCTATTGTCTATTGTCTAAAATCTGCAGATGATGCAAAACCGGGAGCTGTACAAACTTAACGAGGATACCGACAGGCCAGTAGAATGGGCAGATACTTGGCAAGTGAAATTTAATGTAGAAAAATGTAAAGTGTTACATTTTGTTTGGATGAATGAGGAAGGCAATATGAACTAGGGACATTCTTCATTGGTCATCAAGCATTTGGTTTACGTTAATTATTGTCACGCGCACCACCAGACTCTTCCCTTCTACTATCAAGCTTCGGAACAGTCTTTCCATACGCTTGAGGACTGACCAATTTACTTCAACACCATTACAGACATAATACTTTGTCTATGAAACTAGTGGTCTACAATGCTGAGAACTATATTCTGCACTGTATATTCCCCTTTGCTCTACCTATATTACTTGAGTTTGACGATTTTTCTATATTTGTGTAGCATACAAAACAAAGCTTTGCACTGTTTCTTGGTAGATGTGACAATAATAAACATAAACTTAAAGCTGCCCTGAGGCTGAAATGGTTGTGATTTCTGAACTCCTCCAAAGTGTTTGGTCTGACCCCAGCAAGGGAGCACAAGCCTTTTATTTCCCATTGAATTCGGTTTTACTCAGATCCTCAATGATCAAATGCTAAATTGATGTCTAGGGCTGTTAATCTCATCTACTCTTTGGGAATGAGCTCTTTCGTCCATGTGGGGAATAGGTCCATTTCTGTATCTGCTGCCCAATGGGAGCAAGGAGAAGGAATGACCAGGGTGGCATATGTCATACTGCACGGAAACAGATCCCTCGGCCCAACTCATCCATGCCAACCAAGATGCAATCACAAGGAACTGCAGATGCTGGTTTATACCAAAGAAAGACAAAATGCTGGATTAACTCAGCAGTCAGGCAGAATCTCTGGAGAACATGGATAGGTGACGTTTCGGGTCAGGATCTTTCTTCGGACTGGGCCATTTTATGGACATGTACATATGCATGTAGGTGTCTGTGAGAGTGTTTGCTCTCTCTGCTTATCTCAAGACTAACAAACAACACTTTGAGGTGATATAGAAAATATATAAACTTCAGCCTACAATCACAGGATTACGTATCTCAAACCCACATTTATATGTAGTGTCATTTACCTGCATTTGGCCCATATCCCTCTAAACCTATCTTATCCATGTACCTGTCTACATTTTTAGGAATAGGAATATTTTATTGTCACATGTGACAAGGCACAGTGAGATTCTTTGCTTGCAGACGCAATGCATACAAATTGCAGCCACCTATGGTGCTGATTCTTAAACATAGTGATAGAACCTGTCTCAACTACTTCCTCCGGCAGCTCGTTCCATGAGCAAATTGATGGTATGTGATACTTGAGAACCTTAGACTTTAAAGATACACTTTATTGACAACAATGTTCATAGTTTTGCTGATGATTGAATGTAGAATAATGTGCCAGTCAATGTCCAGATTCGATCTGTCTGGCTCTCGTTTATGTCGTGGGATAGATGTTAATGCTGTGACCATATAGAAAGAGCTTGGTCGATACTTGGCGAAATCTGCAGCACAAATTTTCACTACAATTAACCTATGAATGCTGTGATGTTTAGATCTGTTATCATAGTTGTTTAATTTTGTCTGGTTTAGAGTTGGTCATCTTTAGCTTAGAGATGGAGATAGGTCCTTCACCCCAACGTGTCCACGCGACCATAGATCACCCATTCACACTTATTCTATGTAATCCCACTTTCTCATCCACTCCCTACACATTCGGGGCAATTTACAGAGGACAATTCCCTCCAAACCTGCACGTCTTTAGGATGTGGGAGGAAACCGGAGCAACCAGAGAAAACTCACACGATCACAGAGAGAATGTGCAAACTCCACGCAGACAGCACCCGAGGTCAGGATTGAACATGGGGTTTCTGGCACTGTGAGCCAGCAGCTCTAGCAACTGTGCCACTGTGTATCCCATGCATTCAAGAATCTTTTCATGTGGAGTAATTTGAATTTGTTGAACACCATCCGCTGTGATGAGAAACGAAAGGCTGCCATAACTGAGTAAAAAAGTTTGAGATTTCCTTATTATTTACACTAGCTCTACTTCCCTTGCTATCTCCAACAAACACTAAGTATCTAAAATTCTGCTTTTGCTCCTTGCCAATTCTATCTGTGCTTTAGTGAGGGGAATGTCTTCAATCATTTGCAAAGGTGGTTCTTCGCATCTGACGAAGTGTTACTGGCAATGGACTACATATGTTGTCAAGTCTGGTCTCTGCCAAACCTGTGCATCTATCTGTAACAAGCTCAAGTGAAACAGACAGACACAAGAAACTGCAGATGCTGGAATCTTGAGCAAAAAAACAAAGCGTTGGACAAACTCTATGGGTCAGGCAGCATTTGTGGAGGGACTGGCGATGTTTCTAATCACAACTCTTCTTCAGACTGATTGGAGTAGGGGAAGCTGTTAAAGAGAGGTGTGGGTAAAGCCTGTCAAGGACAGTTGAGATGGGGGGGGGGGGGGGGGGGGGTGTGATTAGCAGATGGGTAGTTAGTGACAAAGGCTGGGGGTAATAAAATATAAGGGCAGAAACTACTCCCAAGTCAAATAAAAAAAAACAAAATGCTGGAGTAACTGAGTGGGTTAGGCAACATTTCTGGAGAACATGGATAGGTGATGTGGGCCAGGACCCGTCTTCAGACTGATTATGGGGGGTGGGGGAAGAAAGTTGGAAGAGAGGAGGCAGGTAATAGGCGAAATATACTAAAAAGGAACTGCAAATGCTGGTTGATACCAACGATAGACACAAAAAGCTGGAGTAACTCAGCGGGTCAGGCAGAATCTCTGGAGAAAATGGATAGGAAACGTTTTGTGTTGCGATGCTTCTTCATAGCTGGCAGGTAATAGGTAGATACAGGCGATGGAGGATTTTGGTGGGCACATGGTGGACAAAGACCAGAGGTGAAAATACAGAAGGTGCGAGAACACAGGACTGATGAGTTGTGAATTGATGGCGCACGGAGAGGGAGGGGAAAGAAGGGAAAGGGAGGTGCATTTTTGTGTCTTTTTATTAGCCAGCATCTGCAGTTCCTTGTTTCTTCCAAGGCAAGCACAGGTCCACCACTGATGTTCTGGTCTGGCACCTCCTCTAATCTGGACAAAATTACGAGAGATCACCTGAAATCCTCCAACAACGTGGCACCTAGGCCAGGCAAGGTAGCTGATCCCAGCCTCATCGGGACTTCCGTAGCCGATTGACGGGTTGAATTTTCCCCTTGTGGCCGGGTCTCTGGAGCCGGCGAATCCGTTACCAAAGCCGACCTCCGGGGCCGACTGCAGGCCAGTATCTCGGCCCCTTGGTGGCCTTGACAGACTGTTCCGGTACCGTTGGACACATCTTAGAGGCCATGACCTTTGTTGGTTTGGCAAAACGTATAATTTAGAAATGCTCTGGAACCAAGGGTGCGGGAAAATCGGTGGTGGACCTGTACCTGGTTTGTCCTCAAGCCCAATTTCTGCTCTTGCAGATTGAAATGCGTTGAAGGTAGGAAATTGGTAACAACTTATATAACTAGTTTACAATGTCAATGGCCAGCCATAAAACGAACAAATTTAAAACAGAGACCTGTGAGTCACTTCTTATTATGCAGGGTTAAGAAATCACATGGTCAATAGTTCTGGGTAAGTTAGAATCTTCTGAATATCCTGGATCTTTTCAGGATCGTTTATTTTTTTTAATAGAATTGTAACCTTTACATTATGCTTTAATCAGCAATAAAGAGACAATATAAAGAATGGGAGTTGATCTAAATGAAACTTACAAAAGGCTCAAAGTGAGGGAGTAAATAAAAATATGTTATGATTAGCTACTAAATGATAGCATGGGTTTCTGTCTAAATTACATTTCTTCATAACTTAAAATTGCACAAAAATTCAAATATTTTTCTCCAACAACTCGTACAAACATAAGAATTAAGAGTAGGTGGACCTTCAAGCCTGCCCTGCTAATTATTCAGATTGTGGCTGATCTAATTCAGTCCCATTTTCTTCTAATATTCCCAGACCCCTCGATTATATATTGAGATATCTAATGATCTCTGTTTTAAATTAACAAAATGAACATGTCCATAGCCCCATGAAAGGATAATTTCAAAGATTCACGATCATCTGAGTTAAGGGATTTCTCGTCTTAGTCCTAAATGGTTTAGCCTATATTCTGAGGCTGTGACTCCGGGTTCTAGGCTCCTTAGTGAGGGAATAAAACTTGTCTACATTTATCTGGCTGAGCCTTTTGCTTCAATTATTCTATTTGTTTTCCATTGTTGTTATATCACCACCGTAGGGATCTATAGGAGGTACTACCTCAAAAAGCCAGCCAACATCATCAAAGACCCACACTACCCTGGCCACACTCTTATTTCCACTACTACCACTAGGGAGGTCTGAAAACCATGATTACCAGGTTCATGCACAGCTTCTCCCCAACAACCATCAAGAACAGGAAGACTGCACTAAACTAAGCACAGCATCTATGAACTTCTGTGGACTGTCTTTGGTTGCACTGCCGACTTTGGTTTTTGAACTCTTGTGGCTACCTAGTATTACGGTTATGACTTTATTATATTTTAACAAGTATATTTTATCTGTGTGAATTGCATTTACGTGCCTGTAAATCTGTTGTAAGTGAAAGTTTAGTAGAAGAAACAAAGAACTGTAGATGCTGATTTACCAAGGACACAAAGTGCTGGAGTAACAGTGAAACGGCAGCATCCCTGGAGAACATGGACAGGTGACGTTTTGGGTTGGCACTCTTCTTCAGACTTTTAGTTATAAAGTAAGAGTTTAATTGTTCCATTGTCAGTACATATGGCAATGAAACTGTCTTGACTCTTGATATATTTTCTTTACAGTTCTTCCTCCATTTCCTTTCTGAAGGTTTGTGGTACACCCCCAATGTGACCAATCCCTTTCTACCCTTTAAGTCAATTTTTACAGAATGTTTCGTCTTTTTTAATTATATCCTTCTATGGTTTCTGATGAACAGTCACCCGGTGTATTTTTTCCCCTTTCATATCATGTAGAAATACTTTATTGCCAATATTTAGTTGTCAATCTGTCTGCAACTATATTTCTGATATCTCATTGCATCTAATACTTTATTTAAAATACATTCTACTTCCCCCAATTCTCTGTATATTGCTGCATTGACACATTTATGTTTTTATTTTTATGATTCCTGATTTTTAATAAAGCTGATAGTGAATGACTTTGTACATCTATTTCTGTTTCTTAAGCATTTATACGTCCACATTTTTGTACTTTGTTGTCCTTTTTACTGAGGTTTAGATTACTAATATATCCATGGCAACCCTTACCATCCCCCTCCCCAACTGCTGTCCATTGTTAAAGTCATTTCAATAGTTCCATTTATTCATTACAATACGAATTTTGTCTAAAGAAATTAAGATACTGAACCAGGAAAAATAACAGCGTATGCAACAAATAGATATCATTAGCAAAATAAGAAAAGAACGAGTCTGATTATTGAACATTCACTGAACATGCGGGCGCAACTTGAAGCAATTATTAATGAAGATGTAAACAAAAACATAATGCTGGAGGTACTTAGCAGGTCTGCAGCATCTGTGGAAAGAAAAGTAGTGTTAACATTTTAGGTCGATGAACTCATCTGAATGGGAAAAGTGCTAAAACAAATGTTTTACAGTGTGACAAGTTGAAATAAATAACTAAGTCAATACAACATATAAAAATGCGGAATAATTTTAATAACTAGGACACACCCCTATGCCTCGTGATAACTCCTCCCCGCCATTACCCAGTCATGTGACCCTACCCCCGATTGCCAAGGGTTCACATAGCAAGTGGCCTAACCACCGGGTGCCGCCACACTGTGCTCATAAAATATCCACTTTGGGTTCTAAAAAGGGTTCCCTGGTTGATTATGCTGCTCTATTGTGTGAGCCTAAATTACATTCCTTCTAGCCTCATTTTGTTTTGATTTGTATTTATAGTCATACAGCATGGAAACAGCCCCTTGGGTCCAACTTGCTCATGCTGGCCAAGCTTCCCCATCTACGTTAGTTCCACTGCCCACATTTAGCCCATATCCTTCTAAACCTTTCCTCTCCATGTACCAATCCAAATATTTTTTAAATGTTATCGTACCTGCCTCAACTACCCCCTCTGGCAGCTTGTTACATATATCCACCAATCTCTGTGTGAAAAAGTTGCCCCTCGGGATCCTATTAAATCTTTCCCTTCTCACCTTAAACTTATGTCTTCTGTTTCTTGATTCCCCTACTCTGGATTAAGGACTATGTGCATCTACCCTATCTCTTCCCCACATGCCTGCCCAACCACTCCCTACAGCATTTCTATAATTATATCCACATATCACTAATAACTAGTAAGGGTGGCACAGAGGCGCAGCTGGTAGAGCTGCTGGCTCACAGCACCAGAGACTCAGGTTCGATTCTGGCCTTAGGTGCTGTCTGTGTGTAGTTTCCATAGTCACTCTGTGACTGCGTGGGTTTCTTGCAGGTCCTCTGGTTTCTTCCCACATCCCGAAGATATGCAGGTTTGTAGGATAATTGGCCCTGTAAATTACCGCTACTGTTTAGGAAGTGGATGAAAGTGGGATAACATAGAACATGGGTGATCGATAGTTGGCTCAGACTCAGTGGACCGAAGGGCCTATTTCCATGCTGTATCTCTAAACTAAACCAAATGGATTGGAGATCTCATTCTAGAATAAAACAAAAATGATTTATTGTAACGTATCACATTTTCTTATACCTGTAGTAATTTGTAAACTATAATACAACCAATAGAACTAAGTATTTATTTTGGCTAAATTATACCACATATAATCTAATATTCTTTACCTTTATGAAAACTTGTGAAGAATAATAAAGGAATTATAATTTAATTTGGGAAAGACAAGAGTGGTACACAAATTAACGTTTATTTGAAGCATATGATAAAGTTGGTTGGTTTTGTAAGGTATCAAAATATACTACATGGCATAATTATAATATATCACAGTTCTAATTGATCTGGCTGTTATTTTTGATTTTGTAGTGATGTAGGAACTTTCAGTGATGAATGAACTTTGGATATTGCGGCAGTGCTTTGGCAGGATAGATTAGAGGGCTCGTCTAGTGAGGCTATTTGGGTGGAACTGAGAAATGGGAAAGGTGTAGCAACACTTATAGGGTTGTATTATAGACCGACTAATGGGGAGCGAGAATTGGAAGAGCAAATATGTAAGGAGATCGCAGATATTAGTAGTAAGCACAAGGTAGTGATTGTGGGAGATTTCAATTTTCCACACATAGACTGGGAAACACATTCTGTAAAAGGGCTGGATGGTTTGGAGTTTGTAACATGTGTGCAGGATAGTTTTTTGCAGCAATACATAGAGGTACCTACTAGAGAAGGGGCAGTGCTGGACCTCCTGTTAGGAAATGAAACAGGTCAGTTGACGGAGGTATGTGTTGGGGAGCACTTCGGGTCCAGTGATCACAAAATCATTAGTTTCAATATAATTATGGAGAAGGTCAGAACTGGACCAAGGGTTGAGATTTTTGATTGTAGAAAGGCTAACTTTGAGGAGATGCGAAAGGATTTAAAAGGAGTGAATTGGGACATTTTGTTTCATGGGAAGAATGTAGTAGAGAAATGGAGGACATTTAAAGATGACATTTTAAGAGTACAGAATCTTTATGTCCCTGTTTGGTTGAAAGGAAAGAGTAATAATTGGAAAGAGCCATGGTTTTCAAGGGAAATTGGACACCGTTCGGAAAAAGAGAGAGATCTACAATAATTATAGGCAGCATGGAGTAAATGAGGTGCTTGAGGAGTATAAAGAATGTAAAAAGAATCTTAAGAAAGAAATTAGAAAAGCTAAAAGAAGATATGAGATTGCTTTAGCAAGTAAGGTGAAAGTAAATCCAAAGGTTTTCTACAGCTATATTAATAGCAAAAGGATAACGAGGGATAAAATTGGTCCATTAGAGAGTCAGAGTGGACAGCTATCTGCAGAGCCAAAAGAGATGGGGGGAGATATTGAACAATTTCTTTTCTTCGGTATTCACCAAGGAGAAGGATATTGAATTATGTGAGGTAAGGGAAACAAGAAGGGTAGCTATGGAAACTATGAGGATCAAAGAAGAGGAAGTACTGACACTTTTGAAAAATATAAAAGTGGATAAATCTCCAGGTCCTGACAGGATATTCCCTAGGACATTGAGGGAAGTTAGTGTAGAAATAGCAGGGGCTATGACAGAAATATTTCAAATGTCATTAGAAATGGGAATGGTGCCGGAGGATTGGCGTATTGCGCAAGTTGTTCCATTGTTTAAAAAGGGTTCTAAGAGTAAACCTAGCAATTATAGACCTGTTAGTTTGACGTCAGTGGTGGGCAAATTAATGAAAAGGATACTTAGAGATAATATATATAATAATCTGGATAAACAGGGTCTGATTGAGAACAGTCAACATGGATTTGTGCCTGGAAGGTCATGTTTGACTAATCTTCTTGAATTTTTTGAAGAGGTTACAAGGGAAATTGATGAGGGTAAAGCGATGGATGTTGTCTATATGGACTTCAGTAAGGCATTTGACAAGGTTCCACATGGAAGGTTGGTTAAGAAGGTTCAATTGTTGAGTATTAATAGTGTTAATAACTGTTTGTCAGGTTGGAGGCCGGTGACTAGTGAGGTGCCTCAGGGATCTGTGTTGGGTCCACTGTTGTTTGTCATATACATCAACGATCTGGATGAAGGTGTAGTAAATTGAATTAGTAAGTATGCAGATGATACTAAGATAGGTGGTGTTGTGGAAAATGAAGTAGATTTTCAAAGTCTACAGAGAGATTTAGGCCATTTGGAAGAGTGGGCTGAAAGATGGCAGATGGAGTTTAATGCTGATAAGTGTGAGGTGCTACATCTTGGCAGGACAAATCAAAATAGGACGTACATGGTAAATGGTAGCAAATTGAGGAATGCAGTTGAACAGAGGGATCTAGGAATAACTGTGCATAGTTCCCTGAAGGTGGAATCTCATATAGATAGGGTGGTAAAGAAAGCTTTTGGTGTGCTGGCCTTTATAAATCAGAGCATTGAGTATAGAAGTTTGGATGTAATGTTAAAATTGTACAAGGCATTGGTGAGGCCAATTCTGGAATACGGTGTACAATTCTGGTTGCCAAATTATAGGAAAGATGTCAACAAAATAGTACAGAGGAGATACTAGAATGTTGCCTGGGTTTCAGCACCTAAGTTACAGATAAAGGTTGAACAAGATAGGTCTTTATTCTTTGGAGCGCAGAAGGTTAAGGGGGGCTTGATAGAGGTCTTTAAAATTATGAGAGGGATAGACAGAGTTGACGTGGATAAGCTTTTTCCATTGAGAGTAGGGAAGATTCAAACAAGAGGACATGATTTGAGAATTAAGGGACAAAAGTTTAGGGGCAACATGAGGGGGAACTTCTTTAGTCAGAGAGTGGTAGCAGTGTGGAATGAGCTTCCAGTGGAAGTGGTGAAGGCAGGTTTGTTTTTATCATTTAAAAATAAATTGGATAGGTATATGGACGGGAAAGGAATGGAGGGTTATGGTCTGAGTGCAGGTAGGTGAGAGTAAGTGTTCGGCATGGATTAGAAGGGCCGAGATGGCCAGTTTCCGTGCTGTAATTGTTATATGGTTATAAGTATGTCGTACAGTCTTGGATTCTTTTTCCTGGAACATCAGAGGTTTAGTGGAGAACTGATAGAAATATGTAAAATTATAAGCGGCATGAATAGAGTAGGCAGTCAGAACCTTTTTCCCAGGATGGAAATATCAAATACTTGAGGGCATACTTTTAAAATGAGAGGGGCATAGTTTAAAGGAGATGTACCTGGCAAGTTTTTTTGACAGAGAATGGTGAATGCCTGGAATGCGCTGCCAGGGATGGTGGTGGAGACAGATGTGATAGTAGGATTTAAGAGGCTTTTAAATATGCAGGGAATGGAGGGAAATGGATCATGTGCTGGCAGGTTTGTCTTGGCATTATGTTTGGTACAGACATTGTGGGACATGTCTACAATAAAAGCATAATTTATTGTAGTATCTAATTAACAAACATTTATAAACTTACATTTTCTGAAACAAACTGAATAGAAATGCTATGTTGACTATCTTGTTTTCAGATGAGCTATGTGGGAGTAATGCACTTCTTGTGATAATACTTTGTCCAAAGTTGCTATTGTAACACAAAAAATAACATAAGAATTCAAAAGAACCCTGATTGAATGTTAAAATCCATTTAGAGCTAGTTTTATTATTTGCTGCTTCTTTTTTATACATCTACACTAGTCCCACCAGCCAAACGCGGGGCAGGTGGGACTAGTGTAGATGGGGCATCGTGGCCAGTATTGGCAAGTTGGGCCTGTTTCCATGCTGCGTGACTATATGAAAATAATTTGCAAGCAGAAGTCAGAAACGTCAAAATAAACACCAACGTCTTGTTACAAAAATATTTCACTTAATGTAAATTAAAGTTGTAAATAGAAATCAGTAATCCAATAAATAATTCAAAAACATTTAGTAAGCCTGGGTTTTCAGAAGTATTCCATCTTTCTGATGGCAATGAAAACAATTTGCATTCCCTTCAAGTTAAATGTTTTGTTTTCTAGTTTTGATAAAATTACTGCCCGTTATACCGAAGAGATCAAATTTGTATTCCCGGAATGTAACAGTGAAAAATCAATAAGGGCAAGCAGAACGCAGCTGCCTCTGCAGATCCTTTGGTCAGTTCTGACCAAAATAATTAATACTGAATATCCAATTGAACACCGTTTATTTTAACAGAACAATCCGTTCTTCCTGCATTAAAAAAAAAACTATCAGCCCATGTAACCTCAACATGAATGCAAGGATTTCCACCCAAGATGTTTTCTTGTAAAGACTCAAAATTTGAATACTTATATTGTGCATCTTTCCCCGTGTGTGCGTGCAATGGATTCCAATCATTGTACTTGCACTTATGTTACAAATGACCGCGGTAAAGCTGAGCTGACATTGCATCGCCTGCAACAACAAAAAAACAGAGGACGAGAAGCTTTTATAATGAATTACAGGAGCCATGCAGCTCTCACGTGGTCAATGATGTAGTAAATTTAAAAAATGCTCAGAAGAAAAAAGTATATTTAAAAAAGAAAAAATCTTGTAGTTGATTGAGTTAAATAACAAGGACTTTGATCTGTTGGTTTCTCTGCTGCACAATGTAGTGAATTAAAAATCCTTGAGGAAAAAAAGACATTAAAAAAAAATCTTGCAGTTGATTGTGTGAAATGAAAAGGAGAAACCCAATCTGCTGATTTGTCTTCTCCATAATGTAGTAAATTAAAAAAATCCTTAAGAAAAAATATATTAAAAAATATTGATTGAGTGAAATAGAGGTTTCTGAGCTGCTGATTTCTCTGCTCCACAATGTAGTGAATAAAATCATGAGCGGAAAAAAGGTATATTCAAAAAAAGAAATCATGCAGTTGATTGAGTGAAATAACAAGGACTGGTGTGCTGATTTTTTTCCTGCTCTAATGTAGTAAATAACAATTCCTTAGGAAAAAATTGAATGTGGATTGAAATAAAAATGTCTATGATGTGCTGATTACCATGCTCCACATAGTAAATTTAAAAATCCTCAGAGAAAAAAAAATCTTAAAAAAAATCTTGCAGTTGATTGAGTAAAATAAAAAGATTAATCCAATCTGCTGATTAGTCTGTTCCACAATGTAGTAACTGTAAAAATCCTTAATAGGAAAAAAAACATCATTTTAAGAATGTTGATTGAGTGAAATAAAGCAGATATAAAATTTGCTGATTTTCCTGCTCCATCGTGCAGTAAATAAAATATCCTGTGGAAAGAAAAAGTATATTTTAAAAATATGAAATCCTGCAGTTGATTGAGTGAAATAAAGAGGGACTCAGATCTGCTAATTACTCTGCCCCACACTAGTAAATTAAAAAATATCTAAATGAAATCTTGCAGGTGATTGAGTGATATAACAGGGAGAACTCCAACCTGCTGATTTACTTCTTCAGTAAATAAAATATCCTAAGGAAGAAAATAAGTATATTTAAAAAAGAAATGCTACAGTTGAGTGAAATAAAGAGGAGTCGGATCTGTTGATTTATCTGCTCCACGATGTAATAAATAAAAAAACCTACGGAGGAAAACAAAAGTATATATTTATAAATTCTTCCAGTTGATTGAGTGAAATAACGAGGACATTGATCTGTTGATTACTCCTGGCTGTAGTAAATAAAAAATCCTGAGGAAAAACAATGTACATTTAAAGAAGAAATGTTTGCAGTTGATTGAGTGAAATAACGAGGACTGATCTGTTGATTTCTCTGCTCCACTTTGTAGTAACTAAAAAAACCCGAAACAACTCCTGTTATTTGGGCACTATTAAAATAACTCAAATCTTCTGATTTCTCCGCTCCACAATGTGGTAAATAAAAAGTCCTGAGGTAAAAGAAAGTATATTTAGAGCAGAAATGCTGCAGTTGTTTTGAGTGATATAAGAAGGGGAACTCCAATCTGCTGCCTACTCTGCTCCACAATGACGTAAATAACAAATCCTAAGGAGGAAAAAGAAAGTATATTTAAAGCAGAAATGGTGCAGTTGATTGAGTGAAATAAAGAGTCCGGTCTGCTGATTTCTCCTTCACAATAAAGTAAAGAACAAATAAAGAGGAACAATAAAGTATTTTTAAGAAGAAATTGTGCAGTTGTTTTAGTGAAATAAAGGTCAAGATCTGCTGATTGCTCTGTTCCACAATAGTAAATAACAAATCCTAAGGAGTAAAAAGAAAGTGTATTTAAAGAAGAAATTGTGCGGTTGTTTGGGTGAAATAGAAGAGTCAGATCTGCTGTTTTCTCTGCTCCACGCTGTAGTGAATAACAAATCGCGAGGAGGAGAAGTAAAGTATGTTTGGAGGAGGAGGAATGGTGCAGTTGTGGAGTGGGGAGGACTGGGAGCTGCTTTCATTGAGCAAGCAGAGTGCTTGTGGTGGCAGCAAGTTTCATTGTTTGAGCCGCGCCTGACGTCAGCCCGGGGTGAACCACATGCACTGGAGCTGAAAAACTCTCCGTGTCCTCGCAGCTCCGCCGAATTAACCCAACCCCCCCCTTCAAATCTTTTATTTTCTCCTCCCGCCTCAATTACACACAAAAAAAAAGTTTGGAAAGGGGAAAACCAGGAAGGTTCAGAGCAAATAACCGCACCGTCTTGTGTTATCTTTAAAACTCTCTCTCTCGACGTATCCGGAAGGGAAGTCGATGACATTTGCGGGGCTGTAGGTGAGTTGGGTTTTCCTTTTTTTTTTCCCCTCTCTCGTATTTTCGGAGGTAAAGATGTAAATATACAGGGGCAGCAAGAGTGGCAGGGAAGATGGGGCGAGGTGTTGGTGTGAGGGGAGATTTGGGGGCGGCCGAGGCTCGGGGTTGCTCGGTAACGCTCTCCACTTTGTGTCTCCAACCGTCTCTGTCTCCTGTCGCTTTAATTAATCCTTTTGTAACTGCGGAGGAAAACACTTTTCCCCTTTCCAGTACCTCAGAATTGTTCACAAATCCGTGAAATTGTCGAATGGCACCGGATTCGTGTTCCTCGCCTCCGTGTTTGGGGGGTTTTCTCATTACATTTCTGAAGGGTTATCGTCCGATTTATCTCCCTCTTTCTCTCTCTTCCTCCTCTCTCGTGTAGTTTGTATTTAAAAAACCGTGAGGAAAACAAACGGACGCGAGCTGGGTCGAGGCCGGCGGGGCCTGTTCTCCGCTGCCGGGGCCTGGGCTGGAGGCAGCGGGCGGCTCAGGCCGCAGGCAAGGGGTGGGCAGAGGGGCTGGAGGGTAGGGGTGGGCAGAGGGGCAGGTTGGAGGGAGTGGGCAGAGGCTGGGGGTGGGTAAAGGGGCAGAGAGGCTGGGAGCAGGGAAGGGGTGGGCAGAGAGGGAATATTGCAGGAGCGGGGCAGAGAGGATGGGTGACAGGAGGGGGTGGTGGGCTGGAGGGAAACAAGAGGCGGGTGGGCAGTAGCTGGAGGGCCGGGTGGGCAGGAGGAGGGCAGAGTGGATGGAGGAGAGGCAGTGGGGGGAGGGAGGGGGGGGGGGGAGAGTGGTGAGGGTGAGCAGGAGGGGGTGGATAAAGGGGAACTAGATGCGGTGTGGCGGGTAGAGTGCCCGGAGGGGGCCAGAGAACAAGCAACAAGTGGCTGGGGAGTGGGCAGGACGGGGTGGGGTGGGAAAATATGCCAAGAGAATGGGCAAAGAGGGCAGGAGGGGGAGTGTGCCGGGGAGAGGGGGATGTGCCAGGGAGAGGGGGGGCTGGGAGTGGGGAGAGGGGGGGGAGTGAGAAGAGGCTGGGCTGGGAGGGGGAAAAGGTGCAATTGAGTGAACAGGTGGGCAAGGGGGGAGTACCTGGAAGGTTGTGGGGCAGGCAGGAGGAATGACTTGAAGGCAGAGGCCTCTGGGTGGGCAAGGGGAGTGGACAAGAAGTGGGGTACAAATGGGATAGGCAAGGAGGAATGGGCAAGATGCATCACCTTTTGTCCACACACCCTCTCTCATCCTCCAATCTTATTCCCTCACACCACAACCTCGCATCCTCGCTCACTCACACCCTCATTAATTCATATGCTCTCCCACTCCCTGGCACACTACCCCTACCACTGGCGCGCAACCCCAGCCCAGCCTCTTCCCACTCCCCCCTCTCTCTCTGTCCCTCACCCCCCCCACCCCACCCCACCCCGGCACACTCCCACACGTCTCCCCAACATGCTTCTCCCGCCCCCCCCCCCCCTCTCCCTGGCATGCTCCTCTCGCCCTGGCTCTCCCCCTTCTGTCGCCCTGGCATACTCCCCCCCCCTCTTCCCTGTTGTGCGCTACACATCTCCCTTCCACACACACTCTCCCTCTGCCCCATCCTGGCATGCTCTCCCTCGCTTTCGCTTTTTCGGCCCGACAAGACCTCTCCCTCGCCCACTACCTTCCTCCCTCGCCATCGCCCTTGCCCGATATCTTACGCACGACATCACCCCCCCCCTATGCCCAATAACCCCCCCCCCAGCTCTCACCCCCCCCCCCACCCAGGCTCTCTTGATTTCACCTTCCCTTGCCCAATTCTCCCCTCTAGCCCCACCACTCATCATCCTCCTTGTCCGTCCCCTTCCATCTCTCTCACCTCCATCTCCCTCTCCCTCCCCCCTCTCCTCCATCTCCTCCCCCGTCTCCTCTCCCTCCCACCCTCCCCTCCCCCTCTCCTTCACCCCCCTCCCCCCCCCTCCTCCATCTCCCTCCCCCTCCCTCCATCTCCCTCCTTTCCCCTCCAAAACTCAACATCTACTCAAGCTAGTCCTCTTAAGGGAAGTTTGTGAGATGTTCTTCAATTTCCTTCCCCCTTCTCCCCATCCCTTCCTGAGATCCTCAACCCCCCACCCCCCCTCAAATCTCTCCCCCCCCCATCTCCCTCCCCTCCTCACCCCCACCCCCTCCCTCCCCCCCCCCCTCCCTCTCTCTCTCTCTCTCTCTCTCTCTCTCTCTCTCTCTCCCCCCCTTCCCCCGCCCCCTAATTAATCTTCTCCCTTCCTCCTCACTCTCCCCCCCCCCCCCCACACTCCCTGTCGTTGACAGTCCGGAGGCCGGGCGATCTGGGCCGGGCCTCGCCTCGGCGTCACCCATCACAGCTGCGTCTCATCCTCGGCCATGCTAAACACCACCACCACCATTCATTCAGATCAATTAAAGGATAACTCTTTTTTCTGTTATTATTATTAAAAGAGACCCGCTGTCTGGTCTTACCCCCCCGCCCCTCCCCAAGGTTACGTGTCCATGCCTCTCCCTCCGCCGCTCCATCTTCTCCCCTCCCTCTCGCTTTGTACCTTCGCCGCCGTCGCCGCTTTATTCAGGCGAGTTGTTGAAATTTATCCCTTTGTGTATATTACAATATCCTCCATTTTTCTTCTCTTCAAAACAACAACCCTTCGCCATCTTGGGTAATGTGTTTTTTTTTAAAGCCTTTTGTTTGGAGGAAGGTTTTTTTTAAAACAACATACGGACTCCCCAAAGTTAGGAATCCTTTCGGGGTCAGTGACGTCATATAAAGTTTGAGTGTAATCCCCCCCGTCTTGTGTTTCTGGCTGTTTGTTTCTTATCCTGTTCATCAATGGGATTTTATTTCTTCCAACTTCCGAGCTGCTTTTTAAAATGAAACTGCACAGAAACTTTAGATAAGCTGTATAAGGCCTGGACTTGTCCGATATTAAACCCAGGGCAAAAGTGGACAGTTTCTGGAGCAAGAATAATGTTGCTGCTTTGTTGACAGGATTTTGTTGTTGTTGAGAAGGAAAACAATATCAGTGGTGGTACTTGAAGAGTCGATATAAATATATGAATATGGTTGTAAAATGAACATTGGAGCGTTAGCTCTTCCCACTAAACGTGGTGCAGTTTTAGAAGTGTAAATATTTTAAATAGAAGTACGTGCTGGTATTGCATTTTGATTAGTTTATTTGTTCGATTATTAAAAGCATGGGAAATATTTTTACAAACTACCCACTGAATCTCAAATTAAAAAAAATGAATAATAGAACTGTAAACATTTCTATAAATACAGCATGGTTCGTAATTCCCACATTTCCTAGCATTATATTGATTCTCACAAGCTATCAACATTTCCTCAGAGGGAGGTCTTTTTGGAAATTTATGTTCATGTATAACATTTCATATAACAATAATTAGTACCACCCATAGACGAAGAAAACACCAATGGTGCCTTTCAGACATGTCTTCATATCTATCTTTTTATTTGTATCAATTTTGAAAGATTAATACATGTAACTTATTACAGTGTGTGTAAGTGAGAACAGCATATGCTGATTTGAACCGAGGACGGACACAAAAAACTGGAGTAACTCAGCGGGTCAGGCAGCGCAGCGACTGAAGAAGGGTCAGGACCCAGAACGTCAACTATTCCTTTTCCAGAGATGTTGCCTGGCCCACTGAGTTACTCCAGCTTTTTGTGGCTGTTTTAACTTATTACAGTACTTATTTTAACACAAGTGGCAGTGAAGGCTGTGTTTCTAAGATTTAAATTTGTTTAAAATTATACTCTTAGCACAGGCTATAAAATACTCTGGTGTTATGTTCGAGCAAGTTTAAAATAAGTTGTATTTCTCTCTCTATAAACGATGGATTGCAGTTTATTGTTGTGCAAAGTTTTGTGGATAAGTTGACAGAAAATAGAAAAAAATAAAGTTGGAATGCTAGCTAGAATTTTCAGTGTTCTAACTCGAAAATGCTGTCAGAGCTTTTAAGTGGTTTTGTGGTTTATGATCTACCATTTTTTAAATTGTTTGTAGTGGGCAAATTTAAAGACGGAGAAAAATCTTTTATTGTGATTATATGTAATTACTAATCTGAGAGGGCAATGCACTGCAACCAAATACTTTGTATATTGGTAACAAACCCACTCCAATCTTGGGGTTAATTTTTTTTTGAAATGCAAAAGCCCAAACAGCAGATGGCTTTAAATTATACATGCAACAAAAGCCTGCAAGATTTGGCAGATTAAGCAGGGGAGATAAGCTGATCAAAGAAAAACAAAATATTGCTTGCATGATTATTGCATTTCTTCTGCAAAGTTGCTTGAAATGCTGCATTTTGTATTTGATATTTTTCCTCCTTTTAACTCTGGGTGATACTAATTTATATGTGTCATTTAGGATAGTTGAGCAGGCTTCCGTGTTGTTGATTGGAATACTACTAATGTGATATAACATCTTTGGTGTTCAAAAGTAGTAAATAAAATAATCAAATTCATGGGATGAGTTTATTGAAGCAGAAAGCACCCCGAGAGAGGGAGAAATGTGGACATTCTTTTCCTAATATTATTAAATAATAATGTGAACTTTCCAGCTTGTGTCAAATGGGTTTTATTCCAATAAGGTTCCACACCTCTGCTCAACAGAAAAATATCAAAACGCATTGTCCTTTTCTACTGGTAACACCAGTTGTCATCAATTATCAGTTTGACACAAGGGCAAAAATGGATTCTGGAGTAATATTGCATGTTAAATCAAATAAGCAAAATGCATCCGCGGGGCTTTAAAGCATTTATTATTTATCATTTAAAAAACTAAAAAATCAACATTTTAAGTTCACATTATGCTTGATTACTGATCATATGTTGTACAATAATGTAGCAGTAATATGCATTAAGGTCTTTCTATAATTGGTTTTGCATCACCTATCAGAAATATTTGAGTGAATATTGCATGCAGTGTTAATGATATTTGAGGTAAACACTTTTTTGTTGCTAAAAATGTTAATGTGTTTAAAAACAAGAAAGAAATACAAGGCTATGCTTGTATTTCTTTGTTTAGCTGTTTTTGTTGTGTCAGATGAAATATGAAGGAGCAGATGTTTTGCCAAACATCCTGATGTGCTCATTTCCTTATGGGAGTGTATGACTTTTTCTTCTGATGCATTGAGTTGACAGCTGCTTGATTTCATGGAGCTGCTAAGAACCCATTAGTGGTGTCATTGAATTGAAACAGAACAGTCACTCCCAGCTTGAATTGTAATTCCAAATGTCTTCAATTGTTGTATATCTGCAACACAAGAGATTTTAATACCACAATTTGATTAGGTTTGTTCCCGACATGGTTGTTTTACATTATAGATATAAGAATAAGCATGAGCTTGCGATGTAAAATTATATATTGTTTTATGGAAATTTTTACAGAGCACGTGTCATTGCTGTAAGTCTATAAAGCTAGTAATTCGGGTGTTAATAATTCCATGGTAATTTATTAAGTATCTGAACAACCTGTCACTAGTACTCTTTGAGTATTTTGTACCAAAATAATTGCATTCGTTTTTTTTAGAGATTTCTACTTCTGTTAACAGAAACAGATCTCTTGGCCCAAATCATCGTGAGCTGTAATAGTGAAGACGTATTCACAATTTAGTCAGAATGTCCGGGTGTTTCGGTTGTAAATTTAAGTGGTCACCTGTATATTTAAATAGTTCTAAAGTGATGTGTGTCTATGATAAGTATACTTTCTGTTTTAGAGACTAAAAATATTGAAAGGCAGACTTTATTGTCGTCCTTAAGTAACAATTTTATTACTGAAATTATTAAATTCTTTTTCCATTTGTGGATTGGAACTACTGGCTAACATGTAACTTTCTTTGTAAATATTTTCTTGCTTCAAAAGTTTGAAGGTTTGGGTCTGTTGCCATTATTTGTCAACCAAATAAGTGGTTGTTATTTTTTAAAGCCATAAATATCTTGATAATGTCTGAACTATTATGCAGTACTTGGAGCTGTGAGTATAAAAACAGCGCGGGGCTTGCTTCTACAGAGGCCCGGGGAGCCGTTGGTGCGGTATATATGGACTTCAGTAAGGCCTTTGACAAGGTTCCTCACGGAAGGTTGGTTAAGAAAATTCAATGGTTGGGTATTAATGGTGTAGTAGCAAGATGGATTCAACAGTGGCTGAATGGGAGATGCCAGAGAGTAATGGTGGATGGTTGTTTGTCAGGTTGGAGGCCAGTGACTAGTGGGGTGCCACAGGGATCTGTGTTGGGTCCACTGTTGTTTGTCATGTACATCAATGATCTGGATGATGGTGTGGTAAATTGGATTAGTAAGTATGCAGATGATACTAAGATAGGTGGGGTTGTGGATAATGAAGTAGATTTTCAAAGTCTACAGAGAGATTTATGCCAGTTGGAAGAGTGGGCTGAAAGATGGCAGATGGAGTTTAATGCTGATAAGTGTGAGGTGCTACATCTTGGCAGGACAAATCAAAATAGGACGTACATGGTAAATGGTAGGGAATTGAAAAATGCAGGTGAACAGAGGGATCTGGGAATAACTGTGCACAGTTCCCTGAAAGTGGAATCTCATGTAGATAGGGTGGTAAAGAAAGCTTTTGGTGTGCTGGCCTTTATAAATCAGAGCATTGAGTATAGAAGTTAGGATGTAATGTTAATATTGTACAAGGCATTGGTGAGGCCAATTCTGGAGTATGGTGTACAATTTTGGTTGCCTAATTATAGGAAGGATGTCAACAAAATAGAGAGAGTACAGAGGAGATTTACTAGAATGTTGCCTGGGTTTCAGCAAGTTACAGAGAAAGGTTGAACAAGTTAGGGCTTTATTCTTTGGAGCGCAGAAGGTTAAGGGGGGACTTGATAGAGGTCTTTAAAATGATGAGAGGGATAGACAGAGTTGATGTGGATAAGCTTTTCCCACTGAGAGTAGGGAAGATTCAAACAAGGGGACATGACTTGAGAATTAAGGGACCGAAGTTTAGGGGTAACATGAACTTCTTTACTCAGAGAGTGGTGGCTGTGTGGAATGAGCTTCCAGTGAAGGTGGTGGAGGCAGGTTTGTTTTTATCATTTAAAAATAAATTGGATAGTTATATGGATGGGAAAGGAATGGAGGGTTATGGTCTGAGCGCAGGTATATGGGACTAGAGGAGAATACGTGTTCGGCACAGACTAGAAGGGTCGAGATGGCCTCTTTCCGTGCTGTAATTGTTATATGGTATTATATGGTTTTTGTACTGAAGGACTGTACCTACCAATGTAGATGGGGCATCTTGGTCGGCATAGGCTAGTTGGGCCGAAGAGCCTGTTTCTATGCTGCATGACTTTATGACTATGAAATAGAAATCAAAAGAACACGTCTGGTTCAGTCACAACTCTAAACTGTCACAACAAAAACAGTTGGAAGCTGGCAGTTATTTCACTGACTTACCACAATTTACACAAACATTCCCACTTTTATTGTAACATTTTATGTTTGTTTTATTTTGAGGAAGGTATTTGGATACACTTTGTATAGCTAGGTAAATAAGCTCTCTGTACTTTAGCTTCAGGTTAAATTTTAAACCAAAATGTTTAAATTTGATTATTTCGATTAACTGCTCTAAATTAAAACAGCAACCCAGAGCAATTCCTTTCTGCTCCTGCTAGTAAATTGAAAATTTGCTGGAATAGTGATGATCTTTATTTATTGACCATTCCCTGCAATGTGGGCAGTAATCAGCAGTAGCTCAGATAATAGGTCCCTGACTTATTGTGTTTTTCTTTGCACTTGCTACATTTCTTCAGTGGCTTGTCCTTGAATCTTCTGCAGAGAGCTGTAAAATCAAACAGGTCAGCAGTTTTTGTTGGTACTTTCACTAATCAGAATTTTGAAACAAAGGGAAATGTCCATAAAGCAGCTGCAGTAAAAAAATTACCAGTATTTAATCACTGCCATTTTAACTGGCAATGAAAAAGTGTACCTTCAGCACATTTTTTTCTAATATTAAGCTTGATATTAATAAAGACCACAAAATGTTGAGTTGTGATTTGAGGGTGTTAAAAATGTAAAACTGGTTAATTATTTTTTTTAAATAAATATGAAAGAATCTAAATGTGCAGGATCATTGGACTGATCATAAACAGTATACCAAACATACCGCTCTTGAAGAGAGGCATCCGAGTAGTTTAATGAAGGAGATAATTGTATTTTTGCCCTGTTTTTCTGTTCTTGGTCTTTCCATGGGCAGCTTCTCATTAATCACTTAAGCATTAGACTTGGTCAGGGCAGAGAGGTTCATCAAATTGGTGGTTGGTTTAGTGTTAAGAACAGTGCTGAAGCTCTTGAAGGATGGACATAAATATATCTGGGGTCTTTGTATGCAAACCCTAGAGGTTAATACTGTATAATTCAATGTCCTTTCTCTGTTTTATATGATTGATGTTTTTTTTAAGGATTTGAAGCTTGATGCAAGTCTTTCAGTAGGTCATGGGTGACACCTTCTGATTGGTCAAATTTTTGTGTGTAGGGGGAGGGGAGGCCTTGAGTATGCTGCAGAGATGGTTGATTCTCCCTGAGATCATTGTCATATTGCCTGTGCAGTTATAAGAACATCGGAATGATTGACGTATCCCACTGTGATAATGGAGGCCGGTGTTTCAAATGCTAGTAGTTTTTGCCTGTTTGTACTGCTGATTAATGCTGTTTGCATTCTTAATATGGCTAACATGTAATACATGAATGAACTACTGAGTTTTTGTTGCAAAGATATTACTGAGATTTGGCTGTTTGAGGAGTGGTTGCCTCAATAATTTACAACCGTGATATCAAGCATACTTCTATCTGCAGATTTCATAAAAGCTTACACATCAAAACTGCGTTGGATAGCAATAGTTTGTATTGATCATCTTCATTTAAGAATCTGGTCACTTCTGTCACATAGGCTTTCTTTTTTGCTGTGCTAGCTTCAATGTTGAATTAATAATGTAGATTAAATGCATAAACTGGTGAGTCAGTTTGAGGCGGCATAGGGCAGTAATACAAATTGTGTAGTTAGTAATCTGAAGGAGAATACTAAAATTATGATTATTTAAGAATTCCACCAGCATTTTTCTTGGATTAGGACAGTGGCAAAGTATTTCTCTGAAATAAAAATCAGAAGGTGCTGGAAATGCTCAGCAGGTCAGGCAGCATATCATTTGGATGAAAGGTAATGAACATGAGATGTTAACTGTTTCGCTCTCCACAGGTACCTTTTCTTGTGTTTTTATTTCAGATTTCCAGCATCTGCTGTACTCTGCTTGTTGAAAAATGTCCTTCCTTGTGCTTTAGTTACCTTATGTCTTTACAGTTGGAATTGATTTGATGCACATACTGCGTAAATAGTCAGTGTTAATCAACTGTTTAGTTTTTCACTTAACAAGTATTATCTGGAGCAACAAGTATTACTTTATCACCAGTTTTTCAAATCGGTATTACTTACAAAACTGCTTAATCAGAATTGCAGCTGTTACTGTTCATTATTTTATATCATTGCTTTTTACTGAATTCAAATGGGGAAAAGTGAGTTTTTTTTTTAATGTAGCTGTCCAAAGTAGTATTGTTCTTATTTTAACCTGTGGATGCGAAAGAAGTGAAAAGTGGCAATTTCATGTATGTGAATTCTGATGAAGAATAATTGTCTTGATTAGTTTTTGTCTGAAATGCTAGTCTCAATGTTGTTTCCCTGGAGGTGTGGCATTACAAGTATTTGTAAAGACATTTTAAGGTAGTCAAAAGGAATGAAAATAAATCAAATATTAACAATGCTTTATTTAGGTCCTGGTGGTGTAATGTAGGGTGATGTAATCATGACCAAAATGACCAAACTTTTCTTCCATAAGAGATGTGACTAAGTTTCTTGCTGCAATGGTGGACTAATTTAATGTGCATTTGAATAAATAATTATTTTAAATTAAGTGGTTTAAAATTTGGTTCAGTCAAATCTATTCCCATTTTTTTTTTAAATAGTTACGTTTTTCCAGACTACCTGGGCCATTGGAACATTCGGGTATTACGCAGTGGAGATGTAGTATCATAATTAATCTGGTAAAATTTGCTCTTTACTGAATGCTTCATAGACAGTGTAAAAGAAAATTTACAAAAAATACTTCCATCAGAAAAATCATGGGTTGAAAGTTTGGGAACAAAGTTGAGGGTTAGCTGATTAAATTGTTACAAGGGTTGAACATCATTGAAATGGTAAATCCTTTTATTCCTTGGATCACGGTGTGGAAGTTACCATATTCACGTGCTTTTAAGACCCTTTGAACAGTTAAGCTTTGCTAAACAGAATGCACTGGAATAGTGCAAATATGATCATTATAAATCTTCATTCTGTTGAAGTGCCACACCTGCAGTAAATAAATCAATTTGAGAATTTATTTAGCACTTCCAATTTGCAAAGTAATGGGCAGTACTATAATAATTGAGCTATTTAAAAGCAAGACTAAATTAATTACATTAACTTATTGATGCTGAGCGTAATTTTAAATACCTATATATCTGTCCACAATTTTTGTAGAAGTGAATCTATGTTGAGTATTCTGCTGATTCATTAATTGTCAAAGATTTAAAGTCGTACTGAAGTAATTTCAGTGGATTTCAGAAATGTTTATTCATTTTCAAAACAAGTGTATACACAATATATAGATGTCACTGAGAAGATCAGCATTTAGTAGTTATCCTTATTTGCACGTGGAATCGTGAGCTATTTCCTCAATTGTTGACATGGTGAAAATGCTTACACAGTTTTAAGGAGTTTTAATGTTACGACGCACCAATAATGAATGAGTGGTAATATAATTCAAAGTCAGCCTAGTGTGCAACTTGGAGGGGTTACCTAACAATGATTGCAATTCCTATGCATCTGCAGTCTTTTAGTGGGTAGCTGTCATAATTTCAGGAGATTGGCAAAACTTTGGTTGCTGTAGCTCATTTTGCGTGCATGTCGCCATGATCCTTTGGATGTGGAAGCAATAATTGTGCAAGCTGATAGGAGTGTTAATATTTGTTTTAAATTGCCAAACTTCTCAAATGTTGGAGCTGAACGTATCTGGGCAAATTGAGACCTATTACATGGAGTGTTCCTTAAATGTAGGTGGTGATAGATCTTCATGGAGTTAAATGGTAAATTGCATCTCCTAATACGTAAACTCTGATCTGTTTAGTTTGAAGATTCTTACAATATTAATGGGGGAATTCACTAATAGTAATGGAGTTGTGCAAATCATGTGATACAAGAGTACAAAAGGCAGTGCAAGAGACTGGAAACAGTTTAGAGTATAGTGTTACAGCTTCTGAGACTGCAGATAAAACATACGAGAGGTCCATTGCAGAGTCTGATAACAGTGTGGAAGAAGCTGGTCTTGAATCTGGTGGTACATGGTTTCAAGCTTTTGTATCTTCTGCCCGGGAGAGG
The DNA here is from genome assembly GCF_028641065.1 of Leucoraja erinaceus. Lineage (NCBI taxonomy): Eukaryota > Metazoa > Chordata > Chondrichthyes > Rajiformes > Rajidae > Leucoraja > Leucoraja erinaceus. The sequence goes on along the minus strand of NC_073383.1, from coordinate 30,164,006 downwards.
AGAAAATGGTCAGTGGTCCTTGATCATGTTGTCTGCTTTTTTTGAGGCAACGAGAAGTGCAAATAGAGTTGATTGGTTGGGTGGGAGGGGGAGCTGGTATGCATGATGGACTTGGCCGCGTTCACAACCATTTACAATTTATTTTTGTCCTGGAATGTGTAGTTCCATACCATCCAGATAGGATGCTTTGTATGTTACGTATGTAGAAATTTGTCAGTCATTGAAGACGTTCTAAGTTCCCTTAATTGTCTGAGAAATAGAGACATTGATAGCTGTAATGTCAATGACAGTACTTTTGTCACAAGTGACAAGTCACAGTGAAATTCTTTGCTGTGTTGGACCAGGACAAATTGTTTGGTGATCGAGTTCTTAGATGTAAATATCATCTTCACTTCAGCAACATTGACACAGACTGGTTCCTGAAGTTGATGACCAGATCCTTCATTTTGCTGAATTTGAGGGAGTTTGTTTTCTTGCCACCAGATGACCAAATTCTTGATCTCCTTTGTGTACTTTGTCCTGTCATTCAAAATCCGGCCCACTATAATGATGCTAATTGCAAAAAACTTGTAAGTGTATAGGGAGTATAGTAAGAGGCTGAGGACGCAACCTTGCAGACCACCGTGGCTGCAAATGATCATGGTTGCTGGTTTGTTCCCTTTTATGGGTCAGGAGTCAAGGATCCAGAGACAGAGAGGGTTGATGAGTCCCAGGTCCAGAAGATTGGAGATGAGTTTGGTTGGAAACAAGGCGTTCAAGGTGAACCTATAGTTAATAAACAGGACCCAGAGTGTAGGTGTCCTTGTTATACGGATGTTCCAGGGATGTGTGTAGGATAGGAGGGTGGACCTATTGCACTGGTCTTTGAATCATCCCTTGTACATGGTTAAAGAAGGCACATGCAACTGAAAAAACCCCATCCATATGCTGAAGTAATCTATGTAATGCAGGAAAATTCAGTCTGAAGAAGAGTCCCGACTTGAAATAATGTGAAATAATAAAATTCCCTCTACAGATGCTTTCTGACACTGAGTTCTTCCAGCACTTTATTTATTTTTTTGGCACGTTTTCCAAAAGAGTCTAAGGTGAAATTATTGTGGTGTCGTCTTGGGTCCAATGATTTTCTACTTTTCCCTGAATTAGATCTCTTCAATTTAAGCCCCACTTTAGCAAATGAATACACAATCCAGGCTAGCATTTCAGTATAGTTCTCTGAAAGTGTTGTTTTTTTTTACTGATGCAAGGTCTGGTTTGTCAATCTTTTACATCCCACAATGAAAACAAAAATGTTGACATACAGCTCGTGTGGCCAATACATTATCCCAATCAATGGCACAAAAAGAGATTACCAGTTATTTTAATGCTTGCTGTTTCTTGCTAACGTGCTGGAAGCACGTTGACTGAAACATTTCCTTATTTTGTAACATGACATAGTTGAAACGTAATTGGCTCTGAAGTGCTTTGAAATGTTTTTGGGGATGTGAAGATGAAAATTTGTTCTTCTAAGGCAAGCTCTTCAAAAACCATATTGGTAAAATTTCGGAGCATTACTCGATGAGCAAGGATGCAATATTTTATCATGAGCCTCTTGCAGTGTTGTCCTAACCCATCAGGTTGGCCATTGGATGGATGATACACAAATAATTAGTTGTAATTGCAACATGTAATTTTGGTTACTGGTATGTTTGATAGCAAAGGAACCCGTGGTTAATGTCCAAGCCGAAATGCAGTTTTTCCTGCTGCCTTCAGTGTATGTGATAGGGGTTGTGATGAATGTCATATTATACATTGTGATTTTTCTTTTGGCCGTGTCTGAAAGGATCACGTATAGATTTTGGCTACAAGCAATTTATCTTTGGCTAGCAATTCAATGTAAATAAGACAGCAAATCCTGGTTTGTAGGTATGAAAAGTTTGCCTGAGTTTCAATAAACAATAGATGCAGGAGTAGGCCATTTAGCCCTTCGAGCCAGCACTGCCATTCACTCTGATCATGGCTGATCATCCACAATCTGTACCCTGTTCCTGCCTTCTCCCCATATCCCTTGACTCTGCTATCTTTAAGAGCGCTATCCAACTCTCTCTTGAAAGCATCCAGAGAATTGGCCGGTCTGGCCGGTCCAAGGCAGAGAATTCCACAGATTCACAACTCTGGGTGAAAAGGTTTTTCCTCATCTCCATTCTAAATGGCTTAGCCCTTATTCTTAAACTGTGGCCCCTGGTTCTGGACTCCCCCAACATCTGGAACATATTTCCTGCCTCCAATAATAATCTTATATGTTTCAAAAAGATTAATAATCTTATACGTTTCAATAAGATCCCCTCATCCTTCTTAATTCCAGAGTATAACCATATAACAATTACAGCACGGAAACAGGCCATCTCGGCCCTACAGGTCCGTGCCGAACAACTTTTTTCCCTTAGTCCCACCTGCCTGCACTCATACCATAACCCTCCATTCCCTTCTCATCCATATGCCTATCAAGCATACAAGCCCAGCCGCTCCATTCTATCAACAAATAGGCCTGCCACCCCGGGAATTAACCTGGTGAACCTTTGCTGCACTCCCTCAATAGTAAGAATGTCCTTCCTCAAATTTGGAGATCAAAACTGCACACAATACTCCAGGTGTGGTCTCACTAGGGCCCTGTACATCTGCAGAAGGACCCCTCTTTGCTCCTAAACTGAACTCTTGTTATGAAGGCTAACATGCCATTCGCTTTCTTCACGGCCTGCTGGCCCTACATGCTTACTTTCAGTGACTGATGAACAAGGCCCCCCAGTACTCCCTTGTACTCCCCCTTTTCCCAACTTGACACCATTCAGAAAATAATCTGCCTTCCTGTTTGTGCCACCAAAGCGGATAACCTCACATTTATCCACATTAAACTGCATCTGCCATGCATCTGCCCACTCGCCCAACCTGTCCAAGTTAAGGGCCTGTCCCACTTGGCCGTCATTTGCACCTCATTTACACGTCATATGTCGAGCGCAAATCACGCGTCATCATGCCGTCTGGTGCGCGTGAAGTCATTAGAATACCCTGCGGTGTGCGGCGTGTGGCGACACATGGTTACGCACGGTGACGTAACCATGCATCACCACGTGATACACGTGAGATGTCGGGACGCAGCGTGCGATGCCAATGCGTACCCAATGCGTCAGCAAATGTGCGTGATACGTCACGCAGGTGGCACGCGAGGATTTCGTTAGGCATGAAATCCTGGAGCGCCGCGCGATACCACGTGCAACTCCACACTCCATGCCTCTCCATGCGCCTGTCCCGCGCTACCCACATGCTACCCGTGCATCACAACGCGTCAACCTATTTTACATATGACGCGTAAATGAGGCGCAAATGACGGCCCGGTGGGACAGGCCCTTCACCCTGCATCCTCCTCACAGTTCACACTGCCACCCAACTTGGAGCAAACAATGGTCGAGTTTTGAATACTAAAATTGATATATAATATCGTGGTGTGTACTCTCTTGTTAAAATAGATTAGCTGCCATATTCATGTGTTGGGATATTGTTTCATGGAATTTTATAGCAAATAAACCAAGGTTTTAATTTCACACAAAACCATGTAATCTAATCTAATCCTACCCTCCTGCTCATTTACCAGAATCTTTAATATTCCTCTTTCCAAATATACTGTCATTAAAATAGTCAAAACTTGACCAAGTTTAGTTTAGAGTTACTAGGCAGAACAGGCTCTTCGATCCACCGAGTCTACAGAGACCAACGATCTCCGCACATTAACACTATCCTACACTTTTATAACAAACCATTTAACTTACAAACCTGTATGTTTTTGGAGTGTGGGAGGAATCCGACGACCTTGTAGAAAACCCACATGGTCACCGGAAGAATGTCCAAACTCTGTACAGACAACAACGGTAGTACGGATCGAACCAGGGTCTCTGGCGCTGCAAGGCAGCAACTCTACTACTGTGCCGCCTTTATCTTGTTGGGTGTATGTTGGGTGGCTAGTGGAATGTTAGCTGAGAAAATTCTACATTCAACTGAGATCCAAGCGCACTTTTCACATGGTGATTTTTCAACACTATTTGAGAGAATAATGTCTGTATTTTTTTCATTTGCATCTCAAGTACACAAAGACTAATTCTAATACTCCCACCAATATTCCAGAAGGAATTGAGTTTGAGAATCTCTGTAACTTTTGGTGCTCCATAATATTGGGAGGGCTATTTTTTTTTTTTTACCATTGTAGCAACCATAATGTTTTAACTTGGGGCAAACAATGGTCGAGTTTTGCAATATTAAAATTGATATATAATATCGTGGTGTGTACTCCTCTCTTGTTAAAATAGATTAGCTGCCATATTCATGTGTTGTGATATTGTTTCATGGAATTTTATAGCAAGTAAACCAAGGTTTTATTTTCACACAAAACCATGTAATCTAATCTAATCCTACTCGCCTGCTCGTTTACCAGAATCTTTAATATTCCTCTTTTCAAATATCTCATTTCCTTATTAACAGTTTCTGAACTTTGCTCCCACAGCCGTTTGTGGTTAAAATTGCACATTTTGTGTATTTTTTGCCTCTTATTTGTTCTATTTGTCTTGAATTACTGTCCAATCAAGATACATAATTCATAATTGAGGGTCCCTCATCAAGACTTTCAGTTCGTGTGTTTTTAATACTTTTTCTGCTGAATCACATTCAGACCAATTAACTATTTTCCACTGTGTATGAAGGAAGTTCAGATGCTGTTTTAAACCAAAGATAGACACAAAATGCTGGAGTAACTCAGCCGGACAGGCAGCATCTCTGAAGAGAAGGAATGGGTGACGTTTCGGGTCGAGACTCTTAGTTAGACTGACGTCAGGGGGGGGGGGAGATAGAAACATAGAAAAATAAGTGGAGGAGGAGGCAATTCGGCCCTTCGAGCCAGCACTGCCACTCATTGTGATCATGGCCGATCGCCCCCAATCAATAACCCGTGCCTGCCTCCTCCCCATATCCCTTGATTCCACTAGCCCCTAGAGCTCTATCTAACTCTCTCTTAAATCCATCCAGTGATAAGGAAGAGTTAAGGTTTGAAAAAGGGCAAAAGAAATGGCGATCAAGGAGAATGTAGAATAGATCATTGTTAGCTGGCAGAAGGTAACAACAAAGCAAACAGATAAAATGTAGTCAGTGACTAAGGCTGGTTGGAGAACTGGGGAGGGATGGAGTGAGGGAAAGCAAGGGTTACTTGAAGTTAGAGAAGTCAATATTCATTTTCCACTCTTGGGCGCTGGCTTTATCTCCTTAGTTGGAATAGGCAGATTTGATGACCCTCAAAACCAGTGAGAATGCATTAATATGATCAGGCGATGAGTGTGAATTGGTTGTGATACAGACTGAAGAAGGGTCCCGACCCGAAGCATCATTCATTGTGATGAGTGTCCTGCTGAGTCCTGTCCTGCTGAATTACTCCAGCATTTTGTGTCTATCTTCGGTGTATAACCAGCATCTGCAGTTCCTTCCTACACATGAACTCATTTTTGTGCTATTGGGTATTTCCAGTGTTCTCTTTTACTTCAGATTTTCAGCAGCTGCTGTATTCTGCCTCTTTTTCTTCTATTCTCGTTCAGTCTATGTAATGAGCTCCTTCCCTTTGCCGGTGCGAAAACACTTGTTCAGACTGATTGTAGGAGGGGAAAAGAAAGCTGCAAAGTGGAGTGGCAGGATAAAGCGTGGCAGGTAATAGGTCGACGCAGGCAGATGGTTGGAACAAAGACCAGAGATAAGAACTGAAGGTGTGAGTTTGCGGAGTTGCAGATTGTGAAACCAGGGGAGAGAAATGTAGCAGGAGGGAGAGGTTCACGTGGAGGGGAGAGATAGGTGGGAGTCCAGGTGGGAGTGAAGGGGGGTGGGAAATGTGTGGAAGAGAAAGGGGGGGGGGGGGGTGGTTAGTGGTTACCTAAAATTTGGGTCTTGGATATTCTCAGTACCCTCCTTAAAGTTTGGGACAAAGACCCATCATTTATTTATTTATTTGCCTCTGTACTCCACGATTTGAGCTTTGTAACAGCAAAAATCACATGTGGTTAAAGTGCACATTGTCGGGTTTTAATGAAGGCCATCTTTATACATTTTGGTTTCACCATGTAGAAATTACAGCAGTGTTTATACTTAGTCGTCGTCCCCCCCCCCCCCCCCCCCCCCCCCCCCCCCTCATCATTTTAGGGCGCCATAATGTTTGGGACACAACAATGTAATGTAAATGAAAGTAGTCATCTTTAGTATTTTGTAGCATATCCTTTGCATGTAATGACTGCTTGAAGTCTGCGATTCATGGACATCACCAGTTGCTGGGTGTCTTCTCTGGTGATGCTCTGCCAGGCCTGTATTACAGCCATCTTTAGCTTATGCTTGTTTTGGGGGGCTAGTCCCCTTCAGTTTACTCTTCAGCATATAAAAGGCATGCTCAATTGGGTTCAGATCGGGTGATTAACTTGACCACTCAAGAATTGACCATTTTTTAAACTTTGAAAAACTCCTTTGTTCCTTTAGCAGTATGTTTGGGATCATTGTCTTGCTCTAGAATGAACCACCGGCCAATGAGTTTTGAGGCATTTGTTTGAACTTGAGCAGATAGGATGTGTCTATACACTTCAGAATTCATTATGCTACTACCATCAGCAGTTGTATCATCAATGAAGATAAGTGAGCCAGTACCTTCAGCAGCCATACATGCCCAGGCCATAACACCCCCACCACCGTGTTTCACAGATGAGGTGGTATGCTTTGGATCTTGGGCAGTTCCTTCTCTCCTCCATACTTTGCTCTTGCCATCACTCTGAATAAGTTCATCTTCGTCTCATCTGTCCACAAGACCTTTTTCCAGAACTGTGGTTGCACTTTTAAGTACTTCTTGGCAAACTGTAACCTGGCCATCCTATTTTTGCGGCTAACCAGTGGTTTGCATCTTGCAGTGTAGCCTCTGCATTTCTGTTCATGAAGGCTTCTGCGGACAGTGGTCATTGACAAATCCACACCTGATTCCTGAAGAATGTTTCTGATCTGTCAGACAGGTGTTCAATTTTTTCTTTATTATCGAGAGAACTCTTCTATCATCAGCTGTGGTGGTCTTCCTTGGCCTGCCAATCCCTTTGCGATTAGTAAGCTCAAGAGTGTTCTCTTTCTTCTTAATGATGTTCCAAACAGTTGATTTTGGTAAGCCTAAGGTTTGGCTGATGTCTCTAACAGTTTTATTCTTGTTTCTCAGTCTCATTATGGCTTCTTTGACTTTCATTTGCACAACTTTGGTCCTCATGTTGATAAACAGGAATAAAAGTTTCCAAAGGTGATGGAAAGACTGGAGGAAAGACTAGGTGCTGAGAGCTCTCTTACCAGCTGCATTAAGGAGGCAATTAAACACACCTGAGCAATTACAAATACCTGTGAAGCCATGTGTCCCAAACATTATGGTGCCCTGATATGGGGGGACTGTGTATAAACACTGCTGTAATTTCTACATGTTGAAACCAAAATATATAAAAATGGCCTTTATTAAAATCTGACTGTGTACTTTAACCACATGTGATTTTTTTCTATTACAAATCTCAAATTGTGGAGTAAAGAGGCAAAGAAATAAATAATTGGTCTTTGTCCCAAACATTATGGAGGGCGCTGTATGTTCTTGGGTACAGTGAAAATCTTTATTTTGCATACAATGCCATTAAATCACACCATACATAAGCGCAATCATCCAAATAAACGAATACAGCAATTGAGTAGATTTCTTCTGAATCAGTATACAAAGAATCACAATGTTTCCAGGACCATCTTTAGCTATCAAGTCCTCTGCTATCTGATTCCCCTACTCTGGGTAAAAGACTGTGTAATGTGTTATCTATTTCCCTGCTGGACTCCAAAGAATAAAGTCCTAGCCTCCCCAACCTTTACCTGTAGCTCAGGCCCTTGAGTCTTGGCAACATCTTTGTAAATCTTCTCAACACTCTTTCAAGCTTAATTACTTCAAGTTCTGAAAGGCTGATTCCCATTAGCTTAAAGGCCTGACCTAGATTATCCAAAGCGGGATCTGTGCGACAAACCAGCTTGCTGCTGCGACTCAGTGCTACATGTATCTGTTGAATACGTTGGTGGGGATGTTGCATGCTGTGGTGGGTGGGTGGAATACGCTGCCTGGATGTTGGTGGAAGTAGATATGTTAGTGCCTATTGGACAGGCACATGGATATGTAAGGACATGGATCACGTGCAGGCAGAGGGGATTAGTTTAACTTGACATCATGTTTGGCAGGGACATTGTAGTTCCTGTGCTGTATTAGACAATAGACGCAGGAGGAGGCCATTCAGCCCCTCGAGACAACACCGCCATTCAATGTGATCTTGGCTGATCATCCACAATCAGTACCCCGTTCCTGCCTTCTCCCCATATCCCTTGACTCCGCTATCTTTAAGGGCTCTGCTAGCTCTTTCTTGAAAGCATCCAGAGAACAAGCCTCCACTGCCCTCTGAGGCAGAGAATTCCACAGACTTTCAACTCTCTGTGTGAAAAAGTCTTTCCTCATCTCCGTTCTTAATGGCTTACCCCTTATTCTTAAACTGTGGTCCCTGGTTCTGGACTCCCCAAACATCGAGAACATGTTTCCTGCCTCTAGCGTGTCCAAACCCTTAATAATGTTATATGTTTCAATAAGATCCCCTCTCATCCTAAATTCCAGAGTATACAAGCCCAGCCACTCCATTCTATCAACATATGACAGTCCCGCCATCCCGGGAATTAACCTGGTGAAATTATGCTGCACTCCCTCAATAGAATGAGCATCCTTCTTCAATTTCGGAGACTAAAACTGCACACAATACTCCAGGAGTGGTCTCATCAGGTCCCTGTACAACTGCCAAAGGACCTCTTTGCTCCGATACATAACTCCTCTTATTATGAAGGCCAACATGCCATTAGCATTCTTCACTGCCTGCTGTACCCGCATGCTTACTTTCAGTGACTGATGAACAAGGATCCCCAGATCCCTTTTCCCAATTTGACTCCATTTAGATAATAATCTGCCTTCCTGTTTTTGCCACCAAAGTGGATAACCTCACATTTGCCCACATTAAACTGCATCTGCCATGCATCTGCCCACTCACACAACCTGTCCAAGTCACCCTGCATTCTCATAGCATCCTCTTCACAGTTCACACTGCCACCCAGCTTTGTGTCATCTGCAAATTTGCTAATGTTACTTTTAATCCCTTGTATATTGTAAATAGCTGCGGCCCCAGCACCGATCCTTGCGGTACCCCACTAGTCGCTGCCTGCCATTCTGAAAGGGACCCGTTAATCCCTACTCTTTGTTTCCTGTCTGCCAACCAATTTTCTATCCATGTCAGCACTCTTCCCCCAATACCATGTGCTCTAATTTTGTCCACTAATCTCCTATGTGGGACCTTATCAAATGCTTTCTGAAGGACCAGGTACACTACATCTATTGGCCCTCCCTTGTCCATGTTCCTAGTTACATCCTCAATGTAACTTTTCCTGTACTCACTTCCCCTTTAACTCCATCTTTATACTCCCAATTTGCCAATCCCTCAGGGGCAGAAATCCAGGGGGAGGGGGGGGGGGGGGGGGGGGGGGGGGACAGGGGACACACATCCCCCTCATGTTTTGGGAGGGGGGGGACGATCCTCCCCCCCCCCCCATGTGTAATCCGTATTTTAAAACTTGGTTTAAAAAAAAGCTATTAAAAAATCTCCGCTTTCCGCGAGACAGTGGGGGTGGGACTGATGATCGAGGGCGCTGATTGGACGAGAGAGATGTGGGTCAGCAGGCAGCGGGGGGGGGGGGTCGGGACAGATGTTTCAGGGCGATAATTGGAGGAGGGAGGTGTCGGTCAGAGGCGGAAGTAGGGGGTTGGGACTGAGGATGGAGCGCGGTGATTGGGGGAGGGAGACGTCCGTGGAGTAAAGATCATAGAGCGGAGTTTGAATCGGCCTGTTCGTGGGGCTTTTCATCGCCCCGCCCGTCCGGCGGCGGGATCTTCCACCGCCCCATGGTCAAATTGCTGCATCGAGGCTCCCGATGTTGAAGCCTCCGCAAACGGGCCGATTGAAACCCCACAATTCTGGGCGAAGGAAGCTGCTGTTGTTGGAGTTTGGAGACGGTCACCAACCAGGTCAGTTCCCGGTGTACCGTCCACAGGGCCCATGGCCAAAACCTCGCGTGTGTGTGTGTATGTGCGTGCGTGCGACCGCCAAGCAACCGCGTGCGACCGCCAAGAAATCTCGCGACTGCGTGCGACCCCCCCCATGTTTTGAAAGCGATTTCCGTGCCTGCAATCCCTCCCCCACTATTGATTTTAAACCCACACGTGTATTGTTCTATGTTCTAAGTTGAACTATCTTCTGAGATGTTAGACAGGATTGCATACCCTCTTGGCTGACAGTATTTTCTCTTCTGATACTATTCATTAAAGAACAAGTTGTCTGACTCCCTCAATCTGTTTTAGTGATGCTAATCATGTGATCTATAATTTCATTATTGTTTGTGCAGCCTTGCCGAGCTGAAATTGGCTGTTTTATTTAGCTATTTATAGTAATTACACCTCAGAAAATTGCTTTGAAACAAGCTGATGTTGTTTATGGGGGCATACTTTTCACTATATATACCATCCTTTGTGAACCAAGCCTAAATGTCTTCAACAGCTATCCCATCTCCAAAATGTAAAGGATATCTTTAGTTGTCATCATTTCACTCCTTAATTACCATTAATTTAATTAATTACAATTTATATGACTGTTTATTCAAATAAACCAGCAAAACTATCATGGTAGCTATCATAAGTAATACATTATGTTACTGAGACTTTGCTCCACTGTCCATCATTTCATGTTTTTGACATTCTGATCCTTATTGGCAATTTGCCTGTCATGCCTTTGATAGCATTCTGCTATTGTCATTTTTATGAATGCATAAGCAAGGCTCCAGCAGTACAGCTTCTTATTGACAACAGTCTGATCGGTCTGAAGCAGGGTCTCGACCCGAAACATCATCCATTCCTTTTCCTCAGAGATGTTGCCTGTCCCGCTGAGTCACTCCAGGATTTTGTGTCTATCTTCTTATTGACAACTCCCTTCCCACCAATAATTGGGTTATGTATGCCGATGGACTTGTATCTGCAGTTTTTCATTTGTACGATTCTGTTTGGTTTCCTCTGGCAACTTTATACTTGGGGTATTAACTGGTTCCCCTGTCTGCTTGCAAAAGGCCAATGCTAAGGGATTGAAATATTGATGTAGTGGTTGACTTTGAGTTGAGTTTCAGAGCAAATATACAAAGATTGTAATTAAAACATGTACATAATAGAGTCATACAGCATGGAAACAGGACCTTTGGTCCAGCTTGCCTATGTCGCCCAACATGCCCCATCTACACTAGTCCCACCTGCCCACTTTTGGCCCATCGCCCTCTAAACCCATCTTATCTGTGTACCTGTCCAATTGTCTCTTAAATGTTATGGTAATACCTGCCTCAACTTACCTCCTCAGGCAGCTCATACCATATACCCATCTCCCACCGAATCACCTACAAAATCCTGGTCCTCACCTACAAAGCCCTCCACCATCTGGTCCCCCCATATCTCACTGACCACCTCTCCCCCTACCAACCCTCACGGCCCCTCAGATCCACATCAGCCGGTCTCCTCTCCATCCACAAATCCAACCTCCGCAGTTTTGGGGACAGAGCCTTCTCCAGGGCAGCTCCCAGGCTCTGGAACTCCCTCCCCCAACTGATCCGCAATTCCGTGTCCCTCACCATCTTCCAGTCCCCACCTCAAGACCCATCTCTGCCTATCCTTAGCCCCACGACCCCCTCCCTTTTCATCTGTACTTGAATTGCCTCATATTGTGTTTTGAATTGAATTCTGTCTTTAATTTGTGTACTAGTCATGTCTCTACTATTTATTTCATTCCGCTTACATGTTTTTCCTCTACTTGCTGCTAAATTTTTGTGTCCTTGAGACTCTTGAAAGGCGCCCATAAATAAAATGTATTATTATTATTATTACCCTTTGTGTGTTTAAAAAAAAAAGTTACCCCTCTGATTCCTATTAAATTTCCCCCCCCTCACCTTAAATCTATGTCCTCTGGTTCTCAATTCCTCTACTCTGGGCAAAAGATTCTGTGCAATTACTCGGTCTGTTCCCCTCATCTCTGTAAGATCACCCCTCATCCTCCTACTCTCCAAGGAATAAAGTCCTAGCCTGTTCAACCTTCCCCTGTGGCTCGAGCCCTCGAGTCCTGGCAAATCTTCCTGGCAAGTCCTTGTAAATCTTCATTGTACCCTTTCCAGATGGACAGCACCTTCTCGATAACATGGTGACCAAAACTGTTGATTTTGCACCTTTAAATGTGTAAGATAAATCAAACTGGCCTAGCAGGGAGGCAGAACACAAAGCCAGTTAGAACAGTATGGCACCGGAACTGGCCGGCCGGCCCATAATGTCCATGCCGAACATGATGCCAGCTTAAACTAATCTCTGCCTGCATGTGATCCATTTCCCTCCATTCCCTGCATATCCATGTATGTATCTAAAAACCTCTCAAACATCACTATCATATGTGCCTTCATCTCTATCCCTGGCAGCGTGTTCCAAGTTTGTCTCCTTAGAGCTAATTCCCTCTAATGTCGGCAGCATTTTGGCAAAATAAATTACACTTTAGGTTGGTTTGTGAAAGATTTTCTTATGGTAACCAGCAGTTGTTGGTACCTTCATGGCATGGGTAAGAAGGACATCCTTGCAGTCCTTCATTTGGCCAAGTATATTGTCCAACAAGTTACAGTGTGTGGACTGAGGAAGCTACCATGAGATTTTATGTTTGCCTTTACAATTAAAACATTGTTGGTTATGACTAGTTCATGCTCAGTATTATATGATTAGTTCATGCTCAGTAGTATGTAAAGAAAATGACCATGTTAAAGTTAGGTTTCCCCTCCCCTGCTGGTCTTTCTTTGACAGAGGGTTGTGACTTTTCCCACCACATCATTCAAGTGGTGCAGGACATTTCTTTTATCTTCCTCTGGGATGTAGTTATGGATTTTTTTCCCCCCAAAGTCAAAGGCCACCTTTTCCAGTTCCATACCTTTGAATGCTGGGGATATGTACGGATGACCCCAGAATATTGCTTCCTTGTTGGAGTGAGCCAAACAGTAGCAGGTTATCCATTAATTTGGCAGCTGGAGTCACGGAGATGCTGCACACTCTAGAGGAAGGTGTACACTTTCTTCTCGCACTCGCCCTTGTTCTTTGAACTTTCCATCTTGTGCACTTTGTGTCTCACTCAGTGAAGAGATGTCAATTTTGAGTTCCCAAGTTATGAATGCAGACCATCTGAAAGATGCTACGACCTGGGCTGTATCTACTGCGACTGCATGAGGGTCCTGAGATACCAGATCTTGAAGTTCCCTTTTTGTGATATCTTTTAATGTGGTGTGGTCACTGCACAACATCTAGCTCACAACACAGGATGAATCCAATGGGCAAGAGAGATGATGACAACTGAGGACTGCATTGACACATTGATGGACACATCCACTCATGAGTGCACTTGCCCACTTGCCCACTGCCTCCATCCACACTTTCCACGACCCCTCACCCTTTATTTTCCTTGTCCCGGAACTCTTCAGATTAAGTATTGTGTAAGCCTTGATCCCAACCAATAGAGTCGACCTAGTCCAACATGACCAGTGTCAAGCATGGTTGTGTCATTGTCCCATTAATTCCTCCCCACCCCCCACCCCCCTAGTCCCATTCCTCCAATCCTTCTTGTGACATGCTGCTCTCATCTCCACCAGGTTTCCCATTTCCATGTTACTGCATTTGGTGCTAATGTTTTAAATCCTATAATGGAAGAACGAACCATGATCATTTTGGGTGATCATTTTGTGGAGCACCTGTGTTCTGTGAGGCATGACCCTTAGCTTCCTGTTGCTTGGCCAATCTCTGTGGTCTTCTACATTGTTGGAACAAAGCTCAACATCAGTTGCATCAATTAGGTAGTGAAATTGTAAGGGAGTGGAGCACATGGGTAATTTGATTGTTGACTGTGGGTTGTGATGAACTTGACAATTTCTTGTTGGCTCTGTATAATGGAGGGAAACATTTCTACAGAGGTAGTATAGAGTTAGTGAAGGAGCTGATAAGCACTTCATCTGTAGATTTGTGCAAAATCAGCATGTTTCAGCGAAATTGTGTTTCTTGGGTAATGGAAAATGCTTGGAGCTAAATAAATGTTTAATTCTGTCAGGGACAAAGGGTGGAAACCAGATGCTATTTTTAAGTCTGAGTAGTTTGTGGAATACTGTACTTTGGACATTTGAATGAAGTAGTGTCTCAGGTTAAATATCCTGCCCTTAGGTGGTATGGCACTTTTAGAAGCGGAGAGTAAAGGCTAAAGTACACTCATTTGAAGCAGAGGAGTGTACTGTTGCATACATTCTGTTGGATGAGATTAAATTTATATCATTTTATATCATTTTAAATCTTGTGCAGTGAGTCACAGGAAATGCAACCTCAGGCGGACTTGAATAGCAATGCAGGCATACCCAGTTGAAAGAAACTGTCAGCTTCATTTAGGAATGTTTTCAAAATGGTACTCGTCACTTGGAGATTGTAGATTGCTTTCTATGTAAATAAACATAGAGTTGGAATCTTGGCTGGAAATAAAAAGCACATTATTTTCACAGCTCAAGAGGCTACACTGCAGCCCATTGCGTTCATGGCACCTTCCATTTTGCCGATTGGTTTTCCATGACCATTTATATTTCCTTTAGCAAACCATGATTCTTGCAGAGTTCCAGATCTTAAACTACTTTCCATGTAAGAAGAAAAGTATCCCTGTTGATGCTTGGGCACTTTGCAATGGTAATGTCATTGATTGTCAAGGACAGGTGGTTAGATTTTCTCTGGTTGAAAATGGCTATTGCCTGGGATTTTTGTGTTGTGAATGTTACTTGCCACTTATTAGCCCAGAAGGTCTCAGAATTGTTTAGGCACACAAACATGAGCAGTTTCATTTGTTGAGGTGCTGCGAGTGGAATTCAATATTATACAATTGACAATGTAATCCCGTAAATGACGGGAGGAAGATCAAGGATCTGAAGATAGTTGGAATATTATGGTTCGATTTAAGTGGTTTCAAATTAAATATGCTCCGTCACGCCTTAATCTTAACTGGACTATGACAAACATTCTAATTCCATGAATCCATTGTGCAATACAAAATGCCACGTTTTATTTGTGCAGATGATTCATCTTGCTAATATGTATTATTAAGAGTCAAGAGTGTTTTATTGTCACATATACTAGACTAAGTGGGACTCGTTGGGTCCCTGTCACACGGGAGGCCTGGTCCCCCAACGCAATCCGTTCCTCCAACGCAGGATTCCACCACTCACCCTTAGCCCCTAACTGCGCAGGCACGGCTCATTCCCATCATCCCCCGGCACTCCATCCCCCTTCTCTTCACCCTCCCTCTTCTTCCCCCTCCTCACCTCTCCCTCACCTCTGCTTTCCCCTACCCTCAGTCACTCCCTCTCTACCTCCATAACTCTCCTCACCTCTCCCCACCCCCCCCTCTATCCCCCCCCCCCTCCTCCCCCACTCTCCCTCCTCACCTCCCCCACATCCCTCCCTCTCCCTCCCCCTACCCCCTCCTCTCCCTCAATTTCCCCACTCTCCCACCTCACCTCCCCAGGATCTCGAGGTTGCCGCTCCTCTCCCTTCTTGCGTGCCCCGGAGAAGCATCAGCCGTCGGCACCCTCAGAGCCAGGTTCAGCGGCCAGGCCTCTGGATCCCTGGCAGGAACGCCGTGCCGGCAGAAAGCTGGGTGCCAGCAGGCAGGTGGGCACCGGCAGGCAGGCAGGTAGGTGGGCCGTGCCGGCAGGAAGGTGGGCGCTGGCAGGGAGGCGGAGTGCAGCCGGTGACTGACAGCGGAGGTTTTTAAACTTTAATAACTTTTAATAAATACCTCCGGAACAAAACTTGGTGCATTTGCCGCACAGGACAACAGTGAGTAAGGTGGCGGAAAATCGCAGCGCTATCGCGTACCATTTTTGCACAAATGTAAAAACAACACAAACCGGAAGTTAGCAAGATGAGAGTTTTAGTTATGTACAGATGTCCCAACACCAGCAAAAGTTTCACAATTACAGCAGAGCCTTTAGTTATGCTGCACCACGTGCAATCTCCCTCTGCACCTTGTTGGCTCACTCATTCCTACCCACCCAAGCAGTGCCGTGTGTGGCTGCTATTTGTATACATTGGGTATGCAAGCAAATAATTTCACTGTGCTTAGTCACATATGACAATAAAGTATTCAATTCCACCTGCCCAGGTACTTTGCCCTGCAACCTCAAAAGATGTCATAAGGTCATGTGATGCGAGCACAATTAGGCCCCACCACCTATTTTCATACCTGCCCCTCCACCTATTTTCGTATCATCTGCAAACTTGGCCACAAAGCCTTCAATCCCCTCATCCAAATCATTAATGTACAAAGTGGAGAATAGCAGGCCCAGTACTGAACCCTGAGGAACTCCACTAGTCACTGGCAGCCAACCAGAAAAAGCCCCCTTTATTGCCTCTCTTTGCCTTTGCCCTCCAGCCAACCTGCTATCCATGCAAGTATCTGCCCTTTGATACCATGGGCTCTCATCTTCCTTAGCTGCCTCACATGTGGCACCTTATAAAAGGCTTTCTGAAAATCTAGGTAAACAACATCCACTGACTCCTTTGTCTGTCCTACTATTTATTTCTTCACAGAATTCCAGCAAATTCATCAGGCAAGATCTCCCCTTCACAAAACCATGCTTACTTTGATCTATTTATCATGAACTTTTAAGTACTCCATAATCTCATCCTTCAAAATGGACTCTAAAATCTTACCAGCCAAAGAAGCCCGACTAACTGGCCTATAATTCCCATTATTCTGCTTTGCTCCCTTCTTGTACAGTGGGTAATATTGGCAATTTTCCAATCATCTGGAAAAGATGTAACACCGATCTCTATATCTCCTCCCTCACATCCAGCCAGGGACCCCAGCTTTACTTCCATGTGAGAAAGAGGTTCACATGCACTGCCTCTAATCTCATCTACTGTATCCTGCGTTCACCGTGGCTTCCTTTATATTGGCGAGACCAACTCGCCGACTGTTTCGCTGAGCTCTTGTGCTCAGGTCATCAAAACCTACGGGATCTCCCGGTTGCTAATCATTTTACCTCCCCTTCCTAATCCTATACTGACCTTTATGTCCTGGGCCGCCTCCATTGCCAGAGTGAGGCCACATGCAAACTGGTGAAATAACACCTAATTTTCCACTTGTTATGAATGTAGTATTCTCCAATTATGCTGGAGAAAGGTCCCGACCCAAAACATCCATGTTCACCAGATATGCTGCCTGACCTGCTGAGTTACTCAAGCACATTGTGCTCACGCAAAAGTTATCTGGACACAAAAACTATAAGGTGATAACATGAGTTGTGAGCAGTAATAGCTGTGAATTAGAATATTTAATTTTAAGCTAATGGAGCTTTTTTTTGTATTTTTAAAAAACATTTTCAAATTGTTATGTATTAGATCATACGATGTTACTTTTATTACAGAATTATAATTATTTCTGTATTATATTTGTTGACTTGAAGACAAATTGCCCGAGTTTGTTAAACGCATTCTCTTGCCTCTGCAATGAATCCTGTGGACTAACACCATTGTCCTACCCCTGACATGTGCATTCTGATAGAATTTGTAGGCCCCAAAATAGTTATCTTCACATACAATGCAAAGAGATTTTTAATTTTGTATAATGACGTGCATTTTGGGATATCAGTCATAGTCATCGTGCATTCACTATCTCCAATGGTGATGGCAAACATTATGCCCAATATCCAAAACAAGCTTATGGATCATTACAGTGGCTTCCCTTCTACAATAGATAATGGAATTATTCAATGTCTTGTCAATTAACTTTACTTCTTTGACCCAGACTGAGATGGTGGGTCCTTGCTTTTCACCCTACAAGTAGTCGTATTCAATGGACAATCTTCATTATTTCATACTGTCCGCTACCTTCTACAAGATTCCACTACCAGGCATCTTTGTCTCCCCAACCTGGTCTGCTTTCCAAGGCCATGTCCAGCCAGAGATTTCCGGGTGCACTCTTCCATCTGCACCAACTGTTCCTGCTTATATGACAGCTTGCTCATGCAACCATGGACAATACTATTTCCTGAAAGATGAGAAAGGAAAGGTAACTCAAACAAATCACTTGCACACCTTCAAATTTAGTTTATTGCATTTCCTGGTCATGATGAGGCCTTCTCTGTACCGGAGAAATCACATGCAGATTGAATGACAGAACACTCCATTCAATATGCCGGTGTGGCCTTGAATTTCCACAGCTTGCCACTTTAGCTTTCCATTTCCTTCCACTGTTGTTGCCATCCTAATCTATTCCAGCAAAGCCCAATATAAGATAAAGGAACGGCACATCTTCAATCATGGCCGTTTGTAGCCTTTGGGACTATAGAATTTGCCAGTTTCACATGACCTAGCCTTTCTCATGGGCCGTGGAAAGGGGGGGGGGGGGGGGGGGGGGGGGGGGGGGTTGGGGGGGACTGAATTTTTAGCGATGTTTCCCCCGGGAGTTTGCGGATGTAGTGACTCACACGGGCGGTTCAGTGTCTAGGAAGCACCAACCTCATCCGTAACACGGTGAACGTGAAGGGGGGGTGGTGGAGGGAGGGAGGGAGAGTGGAGGCTTCCCACACTCACACACGGAGCCGTGTGGAAGCGAGCGATGAGAGGAGGGGCCCGGGGTCTGAGGGCACGAGGTCAAGGGGTTGGACTAATGGAGAAAGCTGCTGAACAACCAAACCTTCCTGCTTCCGTTTATGGAGGAATCAGGAACAAAAAACAGAGCTGCCATGTCAAACACTGGCTAACCCTGGATAGATTCCAGGTTCGGCTCTGGTCTCACACCAGGAAGGATGTCAAGTGTTCATAGGGAAGCCAGAATGGGTGAGCAATGAAAGGTCTCAGTCATGCGTAGACTCTTGGGCTCTTTATGTTGCACGGGAGGGAAGTAGGAGACTGAGAGCATGTTCACAATCCTGTGGTGGGACAAACACGAAGTTGTTCTAAGAGACGTACAACATGGACTTCGGGTGATCACACCAGAGGCAACGGCAGATGTCAAACTCGGCACAAAGTGGAGAGACAGCGCTTCAGGAGACCTTTCACAAAGAGGGCTTGGCCTAGCACTGTAAAAGTCTGGGAGGAAGGGCAAGGCAATAGGGGAGATAGACACAAAATGCTGGAGTAATTCAGTAAGGCAGCATCTCTGAGAAAATGAATGGGTGACGTATCGTTTCGGGTCGGGACCCGTCTTCAGAGATGCTGCCTGATCCACTGAGTTACTCAAGCATTTTGTTTCTATTTTCGATATAAACCAGTGTCTGCAGTTCCTTCCTACACAAGGCAAAGGGGGACCTAGGAGGGTGCTCGTTCAATGAGACAGGCTAGGCTCAATGGGCCAAATGGCCGCCATCCACTGCACCCATCGACTCCAGCAGCAATATTGGTGCCAACCACACCTCCCTGCACGTCAACATCACCAGCGCGACACAACCCCTCTTGCGTACCCTACCCACCCAGGGTGCTCTGCCCTCCCTCGGGTCATGGGGTACTACATATGCCACCCGGTCTCACTGACACTGAGCCCCGTTCCCGGGGTAGTCCTGCCATCACCCCGTCCATCTACACACCCAGAAACACAGCGATAAACGGAGCGGGCGTGGGTGCTCGGTAACCAAGATCTCGGTGACCTGTCGCCCAGATCCCCCGGTAACCGATTCCCCTGGTACCCAGTGACCGGTGTCCCAGGTATGTGGGAGATATATCCCCCCACTTTTGGGGAGAATATATCCCCCCATTTGTTGTGGTGGGGGATGGCCTGTATTATTATCCCCCAGTTTTTGGAGGTCGAGCAGTAACAAAAATAATAATCACCTGCTCTTATCTTTCATGTCGGCTCTACATTATCTTAAAGGTACCAAACAAAAAACATTGAAATCATACTTCTACAAGGCACTAAAACATGATTTTAAAACATCAAATTTCAAAAAGTCCCTACTGTGGGACCCTCCCTCTCACACCCTCGCCCCACCCGCTCAGTTACTCCGCTCCCTCGCCGACTACCCCTGAGGCCGGTGATCAGTGATCGCTCAACCCCCCCACTTTCAAAAACGCTCCACGGCCCCTGTTTCTTGTTTGTATCAATACAGGCTTACTCTAATGCAAAGTCATCCACTTTAACTAACTTTTAGACACAAAATGCTTGAATAACTCAGTGGGACAGGCAGCACCTCTGGAGAGAAGGAATTGGTGACGCTACTCCAGCATTTTGGTTCTACATTTGGTGTAAACCAGCATCTGGAATTCCTTCCTACACATTAAACGCTTTTTTATTCGTTTGACAAATGCTCTCTGATCTATTGACTATTTCCAGTGTTCTCTTTTACTCCAGATTTTCAGCAGCTGCTGTATTCTGCCTCTGTTTTTCTTCTATTCTCATTCAGCCTACGTTTACGCTCCCTTAGACGGAACTAAGGGTTCATTAAATGGAACTATGACAATTGTGTTACCTGGGCAATTTTGACCTTAGCCCTATGACTCATTTCTCTCCATTCCTCCCTACCTCTGCAACTTGTAACATACTTGTTCAATCACTTTTATATTTTATCACTTTTACATTGAGATGAAAATCATTCACCTGAAAATTAACTCTCTTGCCTCAGATGCTGCCTGATGCTGAATCCACACATTTCTGATTTTATCTTGACCACATTTATTGATGACAGATTTTGGATTTTTCATTACAGCTAGAATCATTGAATCTGCATTAAGCAAGCATTGCATAGAATATAAAGCACAGGAATTATTTAGGAGTAACTTGACTGAGCTGGTGTTTATACTTCACCGATCTACCTCTATCTATATTCTATCTACCTCTCCATGGCCATTTTTTCATATCTTTTTGTTCTTTCCTTCTGTATTTTATTTGTCTAGTTTATTTTTGAAATCATTCAAACTATTAGCAATTGGTTCCTTGGTCGCAGGTTCCACACTGTAACATACTCAATAAAGAGTTTGTTTTTAAATTTCCCTGTTTGATTGAACATAACTGTCTTCTGTTGTTGGCTAGGAAGGAACTGCAGATGCTGGTTTACCCCGAAGTTAGACATGCTGGAGTAACTCAGCGGGACAGGCAGCATCTCGGAAGAGAAGGAATGGGTAACGTTTCGGATCGAGACCCTTCTTCAGACCCGAGATGTAACCTATTCCTTTTCTCCAGAGATGCTGCCCGTCCCACCGAGTTACTCCGGCATTTTGTGCCTATCTTCTGTTAATGGCTGCTAGTTTTGTATTTTCACATAACTGGAAGCATTCATAATTTTAACTATAGTGCCTTCCATAATGTTTGGGACAAAGACCCATCATTTATTTATTTGCCTCTGTACTCCACAATTTGAGATTTGTAATAGGAAAAAAATCACACATGGTTGAAGTGCACATTGTCAGATTTTAATAAAGGTAATTTGTATACATTGTGGTTTCACCATGTAGAAATTACAGCAGTGTTAAAACATAGTCCCTCAATTTCATAATGTTTGGGACAGGAATGTCATGTAAATGAAAGTAGTCATGTTTAGTATTTTGTTGCATATCCTTTGCATGCAATGACTGCTAGAAATCTGCGATTCATGGACATCACCAATTGCTGGGTGTCATCTCTGGTGATGCTCTGCCAGGCCTGTATTACAGCCATCTTTAGCTTATGCTTGTTTTGGAAGCTAGATCCTTTCAGTTTTCTCTTCAGCATATTAAAGGCATTCTCAATTGGGTTCAGATCGGGTGATTGACGGGCATTCAAGAATTGAGCATTTTTTAGCTTTGAAGAACTCCTTTGTTGCGTTAGCAGTATGTTTGGGATCATTGTCTTGCTGTAGAATGAACCGCCGGCCAATGAGTTTTGAGGCATATGTTTGAACTTGAGCAGATAGGATGTGTCTATACACTTCAGAATTCATTATGCTACTACCATCAGCAGTTGTATCATCAATGACGATAATTGAGCCAGTACCTTCAATGGACACACATGCCCAGGCCATAACACCCCCACCACCGTGTTTCACAGATGAGGTGGTATGCTTTCGATCTTGGGCAGTTCCTTCTCTCCTCCATACTTTGCTCTTGCCATCACTCTGATATACGTTAATCTTTGTTTCATCTGTCCACAAGACCTTTTTCCAAAACTGTAGTTACTCTTTTAAGTACTTCTTGGGGAAACAGTAACCTGGCCATCCTATTTGGCTAACCAGTGGTTTGCATCTTGCAGTGTAGCCTCTGTATTTCTGTTCATAAAGTCTTCTGTGGACAGTGGTCATTGACAAATCCACACCTGACTCCTGAATTCTTCTGCCATCAGCTGTGGAGGTCTGTGGAGGCTGATGTCTTTAACAGTTTTATTCATGTTTCTCAGTTTCATAATGGCTTCTTTGACTTTCATTGGCACAACTTTGGTCCTCATGTTGAAAAACAACAATAAAAGTTTCCAAGGGTGATGGAAAGACTGGAGGAAATACTATTTACTGAGAGCTCTCTTGAAGGAGGCAATTGAACAACTCAACAACGTACCTCGGTGACTGCCAATCACCCCCCCCCTCCCCCCCCGGACACTCCTCCCACAGGAAAAACACTATGTCTGTATATATGCTAATGTAAATATTTATTCAAATCATATGCTATGTCGCTCTTCCAGGGAGATGCTAAATGCATTTCGTTGGCTCTGTACTGTACACTGCCAATGACAATTAAATTTGAATCTGAATCTGAACACACCTGAGCAATTACAAATACCTGTGAAGCCATGTGTCCCAAACATTATGGTGCCCTGAAATGGGGGAACTATGTATAAACACAGCTGTAATTTCTATATGGTGAAACCAAAATGTATATCGGTGTAATTGCAAATGTAAATATCGGTGGGGGCGCTGCATGCCGGCAGCCCTGCCAGCAGCATGTTAGTTCTTTCTACTTTTTTTGTTTTTTTAGTATGTCCTAATGTATGTTTTTAATGTTTCTTTGTTTCTTGTGTGGGGCGTGTTGTGGGGGGTAGGGGGAAACCATTTTGGTCGCCTCCTCCACGGAGAGGCGACTTTTTCCATGTCACCTCCCCCATGGCCTAAGGATCGGTGTGGCTTTTGCCGGAGACGCGCCCGGGGCTTCAGCTGCAGGCGCAGCGTGGACCCTTTCGTCGCCGAGCAGGCGAGCCCTCGCCGTGGGTCGCCAGAGGGAAGCGCTCCATTCGCTGGCCCGCAGTAGCCTGAAGCCGCGGTCTGCGGAGCTCCAGCTGGCGCAGCGTCCGCAGCCTGGGATCCCTCGTTAGGCACCCGGGAGGAGAAGAGCTCTGACCGCCGACCCGCGGCCAATTCCTACAGCGGGCGTGGCGTGGACTTATCATCAGGAGTGGGGTCCCTCGCCGGAGACCCCTGGAGAGGAGCCTCCGATCACCGGCCTGCAGCCTACATCATCCAGAAGCCGCGGACTGAGGTGATTCCAGCTGGAGGGCGTTCGGAGCCTGGGATCTCTCGTTGGGGAGCCTGGAGGAGAATAGCTCCGACCGCCGGCCCGCAGCCTACTTCTAACTGCGGGCGCGGCGGGGACTTACCATCAGGAGCGGGGTCCCTCGCCGGGGACCCCTGGAGAGGAGCACCGACTGCCGGTCCTGTGGTCTGCGGTGCTTCCGGCTGCGGCGGGGACTTTAGATCTTCGACCGCAGGCCTGTGGCCTACACCAACCTGAAGCCGTGGTCTCTGGTAGGGAAGCACCGATTCAGGACTTACCTGGATTTTACCTTGTCTGCACATCTGGACGCCCACAGCGGCCACTGCGGAGGGTTGAGGCCCCGACCACAGGGGAAATGGAGGAGGACTGGCCAAATTTTGTGCCTTCCACCATAGTGATGAATGCTCTGGTGGGTGTTTATGTTAAATTTTTATTGTGTTTTTGTGTGTTCTTTTTTCATTGTGCCGCTGCTGGCAAATTCATTTCACTTGCACTTTATGTGCAAGTGACGAATAAAACTGATTGATTGATTGATTGATATCCATGGCCTTTATTAAAATCTGACAATGTGCACTTTAACCACAAGTGATTTTTTTTTTCTATTACAAATCTCAAATTGTGGAGTACAGACGCAAATAAATAAATGATGGGTTTTTGTCTCAAATTATGGAGAGCACTGTATCTTCATCACATCATGAGAGACCTCTTCCACCCCTGCAACGGACTGTTCCAGCCGCTACGGTCAGGC
The DNA here is from genome assembly GCF_028641065.1 of Leucoraja erinaceus. Lineage (NCBI taxonomy): Eukaryota > Metazoa > Chordata > Chondrichthyes > Rajiformes > Rajidae > Leucoraja > Leucoraja erinaceus. The sequence goes on along the minus strand of NC_073383.1, from coordinate 30,139,593 downwards.
AAATGCCTCCGTTGCCATGCAGTGAGAACGGAGAGGTTGAGAAGGAGTTTCTTCCCAGAGGCAATTCGGACTGTAAACGCCTTTCTCACCAGGGACTAACTCTACAGAACGTTTTTCCTTCTATTATTTATTATGTAAAAGAATATGTGTGTTATGATTGTGTTTATAATTTGTTTGGTTGTTTTGTTGTTTGTCTTTTGCACAAAAGACCGCGAGCATTGCCACTTTCATTTCACAGCACATCTCGTATGTGTATGTGACAAATAAACTTGACTTGACATTGCCTTTTTTTTTTGTTGAATATTTTTGTTAAAAAAAGAGCATCATCTGGTTCAGTCTTTCCTTAGAGCTGTAATTGCTCTTAATACTACCTTAGATACTACCTCTATAAATCTTTTCTACTTCTTCTCCCAATGCTTCTGTGAGTAAGGAGAGTAGATAAGTGCATGGTACTCTGAGCTATATATTTGATATAACTTCAGTACTTGAACTCCACAAAATAAATCCCAGTACCTTCTTACTAGCCAAGGTCCCAGAAGACTGGAGAGTGGCCAATGTTGTTCCTTTGTTTAAGAAAGGAAGTAGTGTGAACCCAGGGAACTATAGGCCAGTGAGCCTAACATCAATGGTAAGCAAACTATGGGAGAAAAATCTTCAAGATAGGATTTAATCTTATTTGGAAGAGAATGGGCTAATTAGGGACAGCCAGCATGGCTTTGTACATGGAAGGTCATGTATCACTAACTTGGCCAATAGTTCCCTGGATTCTGGTCACCTACTTTGTGGGCTGAATAGCTTGTTCCTGTGCTGTACTCTTCCAAACTTGCTCTCTAATTTATCTCTACTGCTGTTAAACAATCTATACACCAGGATTCTGTTACTATCTTTGGTTCAATTTGATTTAAAAGATAGGCGGTATTCCTGCATTCCTTACCAAAGAACATAACTCAAATGATTCATATTATCAAATTAATATGTTCTTTACTGCCCACATTAAATGTTTCATGCCTTGCTGTATGATGTCATCATTATTGTCAGTGTTAATTATAATATTGTGTTATTTATTAATTTTGACATCGAGTTACTTGATTCCATATCCAAAGCATTAATATGTAACAGTGATACTAGGAGCATTGTCAGACTACTTGAAGAAAAAAATTCTTCTTTTTGCCTTTTGATTTTTCTAGCTAATTTGTTTGCTTCTAATTAATTACTATGGACTTACATCTCATTACTAATTCTCAGTCCATCACTTTTATGTTGTATGTCCATTTTTTTTTGTGAATCTATATAATATTCTGGTCATTATTTTATCAGATGTTCTGTCCTCAAGTCAGTTAACTCAGAACCAGAGCAGGTACAACATCCTTCATCATACTTGATATCTCGGGTAAATGAACAATTTTATGTGCATCCTAAGAGCTTCTCTTGTCCTGAGCCTTTTGTCTTATCCATGGTAGTGAAACTCCCTATTTTCATGCATGTATTCTGGAAGGCTAGCAAATTAGAATATAATTGCAAACAATAAATTCAAGAGTGGAAGACGAGTCTCATGCAAATTACATCCCCCCCCCCCACACAATTGACTCCATCTACATTTCACGCTGCCTCAAAAGCGGCCATCATAATTAAAGGCTTGTTCTACCCCGGTCATTCCTCCTTTTCCCTGCTACCGTCAGGCAGAAAGTATGGAACCGCCAGACTCGGGAACAGCTTGTTCCCCTCTGTTATCGAGCTTCTGAATCGTCTTTAGTTTAGTTTAGAGATACAGCGTGGAAACATGCCCTTCGGCCCACCGAGTCCGCTACGATCAGCGATCCCTGCACATTAACACTATCCTACACACACCTAGGGACAATTTACACATATACCAAGCCAATTAACCTACATACCTGTACGTCTTTGCAGTGTGGGAGGAAATAGATGATCGAGGAGAAAATCCACACGGTCACCGGGAGAACGTAAAACTTCGCACAGACAGCACCCATAGTTGGTGTAGGTGCAATTTAGATTTATGCTGGCTATTGTTGGCATATTATATTGTATATTATATTCGTAAAGCCAACAGTTTTAAACCTGGGTTTTATGATGGACGGTGATTTTAAATTAGATAAACAAATAGGCGCAGTGGTTAAGTCCAGCTTCTTTCACCTAAGGAAGCTGGCAAAGGTGAAGCCTATTCTCGAGCGGCAGCATTTTGAAACAGTAATTCACGCCTTTATTTCATCTCGGCTGGATTACTGTAATGCGCTCTACACTGGAGTCTCACGAGCTTCGTTGACTCGTCTCCAGTTGGTCCAAAATGCTGCCGCTCGCCTTTTAACCGGAACTCGAAAGAGGGAGCACATTACGCCAATTTTGGCCTCCCTTCACTGGCTTCCAGTGCACTTTCGAGTTCATTTTAAAATTCTTTTATTTGTTTTTAAATCATTGAATGGCCTCGCCCCGCCTTATCCTGGCGCCTCAGGTCAGCGGATCAGCTGCTCCTTGAGATACCAAGGTCTAAGCGGAAGCTCAGAGGGGATAGAGCCTTTTCTGTTGCTGCACCGGCACTCTGGAACACCTTGCCGCTGCAGATCAGACAGGCCCCTTCACTGTCCATCTTTAAATCCTCCCTAAAAACTCACTTTTATTCACTGGCTTTCGACACTGGCTGAGACATTGTTCCTGTTTTAGTGCTTTTAATGTCTTTTAATTTTTTACTGTTTTTATAGTCCTGTCGTCTTAATGGTTTTAGTAGTTTGTAATAACTTTTTGTTGATTTCCCATGTACAGCACTTTGTGGTAACTGATGTTGTCTAAAAGTGCTTTATAAATAAAGTTATTATTATTATATTATTTTGTCTAGATATTTCTAGCAGTATTATTTTGAACATTTGAGGGCGGGCTCTTGGTGCTTAGTAGGACGTTATGTATAGCGTAATGACCAGATCAGGAGGTGAAGAGTACACAGTTATCAGAGTGGAAAGGACAGCAGATAATAAGAACGAAAAAAACAATTTGTATAAGAATAAGGAGGATCTGGTATGTTCATCTTTTTGTCTGTACAACTACTTCAATGAAGAACTGGAAAGCATGCGACTGGAAGATACGTTCTTTTGTCTGCATAAGATCATTCCCACATTCCCATGTAGTAATGGCAATGGTAAATTGGACATTAAAAAAGTTAGAAATTGCCATTACAGTCAGGATTGAACCCTGGCCTGTGACACTGCTAGCATTGTAAGCCAGCAACTCAGCCTCTGCACCACTGTGCCGCCACTGTGGTCCTTCAATAAACTAGTGTTTCAATTCTCCTCTACCCCATTGAGCCACCTTATTGAACTGTTGTGCTACAATGCTGAGAACTATATTCTGTACTCTATATCTTCCCCTTTGCTGTATCTATTGAACTTGAGTTTGACTTGATTGTATTTATGTTGATCTGTTTGGATAGCATGCAAAACAAAGCTTTTCACTGTACCTTGGTACACGTAGCAATAATAAACCTGTTCCTAAATTAGAGTTTTCTTGAGGAATAAATACTGCTATGCCATGATAGATAAAGCTTAGAGCTAATTTCACAGAAAACATTTCAAACACATGTTCAGCTTGTTTGTGGGCTACAAATAATCCAGCAATCCAGGCTTAGCGATCGCTTCGCCCAACACCTCCGCTCAGTCCGCAATAACCAACCTGATCTCCCGGTGGCTCAGCACTTCAACTTCCCCCTCCCATTCCGAATCCGACCTTTCTGTCCTGGGCCTTCTCCAGAGTGAGTCCCACCGCAAATTGGAGGAACAGCACCTCATATTTTGCTTTGGTAGTTTACACCCCAGCAGTATGAACATTGACTTCTCTAATTTCAGGTAGTCCTTGTTTTCTCACTCCTTCCCTTCCCCTTCCCAGCTCTCCCACAGCCTACTGTCTCTGCCTCTTCCTGTCTCCCCCCCCCCCCCCGGAAATCAGTCTGAAGAAGGGTCTCGACCCGAAACGTCGCCTATTACTTCGCTCCATAGATGCTGCCTCACCCACTGAGTTTCCAGCTTTTTTGTCTACCTTCGATTTTCCCAGCATCTGTAGTTCTTTCTTAAACAGCAATTTGTACTGATAATTCACCGTGGTGGTCACATTTGAAGTTATGCTTTGTGGCTTTTATTGAAAACTTGGCAGTCCGAAAAAGTATCTATTTATTTAGCACTACAGTTGTAAATTGACAGTGGCTTCTCTTCAACCAAGTGTGCAAGTCTTGAATAATTTAGAAATCCTCATTGACAGTTATATCCCCACCTTATGATGTTGTTGAACAGAACTTGAAGTATAAATGCAAGATATTAGTTTGAAATAACATCACTTATTGAAAAGCTGAAAGTGCTATCCACTTAAAACTCTTGGTTCTCAGTTATGTATCCATAGAATTTCATCAAATTCTTGGGAGTGTCTACGGTGCAGCAGATAGAGTTGCTGCCTCCTTGCAGGTCCAGCGACTTTGATCCAATGCTGTCGTTAGTGCTGTCTGTGTGAGATTTGCACATTCTCACTGTGACCACATGATTTTCTCTAGGTGCCCCAGCCTCCTCCCACATTCTAAGGATTTGCCCCTAATGTGTTGGTGAGTGGTAGAATCTGGAGTGGGATGGAGCATTGGTAGAAATGCTTCGAGAATAACAAGATCCCTGCAAATGGTATTTGATGGTTGGTGTCGGCTCTGAGACAAAGGACCCGTGTCTGTGCTCAATTGAATATTCTTGTCATTTAAATTTTATTTTGGCACAATTTATATTTGAAACATTCTGCAACGTGTACTTATTTTAGTTAATCTTTTTACTAGGTTATATATTCACAAAGGGCAAGATGCAACAATTACTGCTTTTAGAATAACAAAATCCCTTGACATATTTGACTGAGAAATCACCTAAAGTTGATTTGATAATTTATAGTTTAAAATAATTTTCACTTCTTAATTATATTTGTTTTATTACCTAGGTGTAAATACTACCTTTAAGGTGACCATCCTACAGTCCAAATGAGAGCAGACAATTCAGTTGTGATCGGTGCGATGTACACTAAACCACACTAAGACGAGAGCTTCTTGAATAGTGGTGAGTTTCCAGATTGCAAATAACTGTTCAATATTTTAATATTTCATATCTGGGCACATGTTGAAATGTTGTTTGTTCAATCAGAATTTGAGATGTTAAAATTGTTTTAATGTCTTAATGAGTTCAAAAGCTAAGTTTTCACATTGGACTGAAATGATTTGTGTTGTAAAGCACAAGGTTTCTCAAATGTTAATCGTAAGTTTTGTGAGTTTTCTTCATATGATAATGACAAAAGTGGTTATAATTTTTATTTCGAATATTGTGGAGTGATGTAAAATAGTTAAATGATTTGTGCACTTTTTCCTTTTTCTGGCTTCATTTTACATCATGCTTTTTTTTGTGACCCAGGGTTGATTTTATTCTACCTCACAATGATTTTATAATGTAACCTAGTTCATCACGGACAAAAACACAACGTGCTGGAGGAAATCAGCGGTTCAGGCAAAATCAGGGAAGGAAGGGATAAGGGATCGGTGACATTTCAGTTCAAGACCCTTCTTCAGACTGATGGGCCTGAAGAAGGGTCCCAACCCAACATTGCTGGTCCATTCTCTCCACAGATGCTGCCTCACACATTGAGTTCCTCGAACATTCCACACCTGCAGTCTCTTGCATCTCCTCAACGAGTCTTTGGTTACACCTTTAAGTCGCTTTTGTGTAATTCTGTAAAATGTATCAATATCCTTTTCTAGGTCAGGAGCTTAAATTTACATATAAGTATATGATGGCCTATTTACGGACTAGCAGCCAAATGTTGATTGTGCTTATCATCATGACAAGCTGGAAAATAATTTCAATATATCAGTCTAGCATCTTTCTGGAAAAGCCAAATTGGTTTACTAATGTTATTCAGGCCAAGAAACCTACCTCCTTGCCTAGCCATATTTCAATTCCATGCTGTACTTTGGATTCTCTCAGGCGAATTAGTATAGGCAATTCATTTTTTCCCTGGTATATCCCACCAGCCCTAAAACTGGTGGGATATAAGAGAAAATGATTAATAACCTTAATTCTTTACCCGATTGGGTAATGGACAACCAAACTTTGGACAAAACTAAACTTTCATTATGTCCATGTTCTATTTTTGGTGTTGTAACAACCTAGATTTTGTTGGGAAATGCTGGTAGTTGCATGCAGAATGTGCTCCCAAATACTGGATTCCCTCTCGCGTAGTTGAGCACTGGATCATATAATTATGATAGTTAACTTGCACAAACCCCCCCCCCCCCCCCCCCCCCCCCCCCCATAAAATACTGGAGTAGCTCAGTGTGTTTGGTAGCATCACAAAAGGATCTGGATAGGTGACGTTTCGGGTCTGGACTCTTCTTGGGACTGAAGAAGGAACTTGACCCAAAACATCACCTATTCATGAACTCCAGAGATGCTGCCTGACCCACTGAGTTACTCCAGCACTTTGTGCTTTATTTGTAAGCCAGCAGTTCCTTGTTTCACCTGTTCAGCCAGCACTAAGGTTGGGGAATCCATATACATAGCCTGTGCCTGGTGACATCAGGCACAGGATTAACAACGACATTTATTTATATGCAAAGGCCAAACGTAAGTTTTGGATCATTTATATTGTTGCTTAAATTAAATAATTTTAGTTAAATGCATTCAATTGTTTTTAAATGTACTGAACTTGGGTTTTTTCAGTTTTAGAATCATAGTCATACAGCACGGAAACAGACCTTTCAGCCCAATTCAGCCAAGATGCCCCATCAAAGCTGGATCCATTGGTCGCAATTGGCACCTTTAAATATTTCCTATCCACGTATCTGTCCAAAGATTTTTAAATATTGTTATTGTGCTTGGCCCAACTACTTCTCTTGGCAGCTCGTTCCATAAACCCACCAGCTTCTGTGGAAAAAGTTGCCCCTGGTTATTTGACAGTTTCTGTTAAATCTTTCCCCTCTCACCTTAAACCTTTGGCACCAAGTCCTTGATTCCTGTCCCCTGAGGGAAAAGTGCATTCATGTATCCATGCCTCTCATGATGTTATACACATTTACAAGATCACCATTCAGCCTCCTGTGCTTCAAGGAATAATGCCCTGGCTTGACCAACCTCTCCCTATAGCTCAGGTCCTCGAGTCCTGGTAACACCCTCGGAAATCTTCTCTGTACTCTTTCCATCTTAATGGCATCTTTCCTATAGCAGAATGAGCAAAATTGAACACATTACTCAAAATGTGGCCTTGTCAACATTTTCTACGACTGTAACATAACATCCCAACTTCTATGTGTGAGGAGGAACTGCAGATGCTGGTTTAAACACAAAATGCTAGAGTAACTCAGAGGAGGAGAACTTCTTCAATGTCCCACGGAGTTATCCCAACTTCTAAACTGAGGTTTCTGATGATTAAGGCCAGTGTACAGATGATCTTTATCACCATCCTATCATCTTGTGAACTTTCAGGGAACTATGTACTTGTATTCCTAGATCACCTTTGCTCTACAACACTCTCCAGGGCCCTACTAATCTTCGTGAATATTCTGCCCTGGTTTGACTTCCCAAAATGTAACACCTCACACTTACCTGAAACTGCTGATTTTTAAAACATTTTTATTGTCTGATTTTAATAATTCTTTTATATTTTTGAAAATCTGACACTTTTTTTCTACTACTTTGACTACTGGCTAAACTAGCAGGCATTACTTAACAAATGTCAAAGTTACAGTCAACAGTTACATAGGTGCAGCACAGCCTCCTAATATACCTGATGCTTTTAATGTGTGTAAGGCTCTGCCATTGTACAGGATCTTGATGGTAAAAATCGGGTGACTTCTGTCAGGAAATCGACACTGGAGGATTGTAAAATATATCCTCATGTAGGTCATCATCAGCTGCCATGGCCTTACTGTTCAGAGGGTATTTGTTGGAAGTATCAACTCACATTTTGTACTAACTAGACTAAGTGGGACCCGTTGGGTCCCTGTCACACGGAAGACCTGGTCCCCCGATGCAACCCGTTCCCCAATGCAATATTGCACCACTCACCCGTTCCCCCAGTGCAACCCGTCCCCCCCCAACGCAATATTGCACCACTCATGCAGAGGCCCCAACCGCGTCGGTACGACTCATTTCCCCTCATCCCCCAGCACTCCCTCCCCCTTCTATTCACCCTCCCTCTTCTTTCCCCCTCCTCCTTCCCTCCCCAATCCCCCCTCACCTCCCCTCCCTCTCCCTCCCTCCCTCCCTCTCTCTCCCTCCCTCCCTCCACCTCTCCACCCCAACCCCCTCCCCCCCCCCCCCCCTCCCCCTCCCTCCCTCCCCCCCCCCCTCCCCCCCCCCCCCCCCCCCCCCCCCCCCTCCCTCCCCCCCCCTCCCCCCCCCTCCCCTCCCTCCCTCCCTCCCCCTCCCTCCCTCCCTCCCTCCCTCCCCCCTCCCTCCCTCCCTCCCTCCCTCCCTCCCTTCCTTCCTCCACAGGTCCCTTCCCTCCCTCCCTCCCTCCCTCCCTCCCTCCCTCCCTCCATCCATAAAAAGCAGCATCTGCAGTTCCTTCCTCCACAGGTCATTCATTGTTAGCTGTGGTTTAGATCCCATTGACTTGACGATTGGACCAGTTTGCATCGTGCGTGCGTCTCAAACTCCGCTGCTCGGCCCGTCCCCATCCTGTCCAACCGTCCGCTGCTGCCGCGCGGTAAGCCCCGCCCGCCCACTGCTGCCGATCGGCCCGTCCCTGCCCTGCCCACCCGCCTACCTGCTTGCCTACTCGCTGCCGCTGCGGGGGGGGGGGGGGGATGGAGTCGGTGTTCGTCACGGTGGGCACCACGAGTTTCGATCAGCTGGTGGAGAAGATGTCCTCTGAGAAGGCCATGAGGGTGAGTTACCGCAACGGCGGCGGCTGAGGAGATGGACCCGGAGGGACGGGTGGATGGGACTGCCATTGGCGCAGAGGGCGGGCGGAGGAGAGACGGGGAGCAGGGCCTCCACTGAACCCCCTCCCCGCGGCCGCTGCTGGTGGTGGGGGAGACGATAGACAAGTTACTGTGAGGAGGGGAGAGAGGAGTTTGTGAGTGAGGCGGGACAGGCCGCCGCCGGTGGGGCAGGAAGAGGCATCGCCATCCCAGCCGTGGCATTGACTGACAGGAAAAGAGACCAAACTGCGTGGCGCTGACTGAAGGAATCTGCGCACGCGCGTTTTTTTAAGATTTCTAAACGTCGATAACTTTTATAATATACCACCGATCGGAAACAAACTTGTTGCACTCGCAGCACAGGAGAACAGTGAGTAACCTGGCGAAAAATCGTAGCGCTATTGTGTACCATTTTTGCGCAAATAGAAATACCCTGCAAACCGGAAGAGCACAAGATCAAAGTTTTAGTTATGTATAGAAGATAGAAGACATAGATAGATGTGGAAGTTTTGACTGAGTGTAGATCGGTAGCACAATTGAGAGAGCGAGAGAGAGCGCACTGGATGGGAGTGCTTCATCATAGATGTGATTGATATTCAATAATATTTTTCAAGGATGTTTGTACCTCAAAATCCTCTTAAATATAGGGTATATGCTATTAAGTAAATTGCAGAACACCAGCCAGCAATAAAAGTACAGAATTGTGTTTTGTTGCTTTGTTTGTGGTGGCACTGTGTTCTTCTGTTACGGAACTCAACGGTCGATTAAAGGTCAACTGGTTAAAATATCATGTTACTGAACTCTCCTGAGCTATCATTGACTAAATATAAAGCCATATGTATATTTTTATAATACTGGAGAGATTTCAGCACAGAACGTTAAAAATGTCATATCTCCACTTTCAAGTAGTATGGTGTTAATTTTTTCAGGGATTGTTACTCAAATGTGCAAGAGATAGTAGAGATAAAATCGTTAGAAATTAAATTAATTCCCTGATTCAACCAGTTTATATCTCAAAATTATCAATATTTAGGACACCAAAAATGTGACATGCATTGACAATGAAATAAAGAGGCAATTTCTGCATTAATTTCATTATAATTCAAAACATTTTCAAGTTTGTTGTTTTCCAGAGATGCATGCTTCACAGTAATAAGCAAAACCTTTGATGAATTTGGCATTAAGTGCTCTGAATGGCCATATTTCAAAGAGCGTTACGGTGGTTACTCTTGGTGTCCACCCTATTTTAGAGTAACCACCGTTACACCACAATGGTAAATTAAGACCAAAGAACTTCCCAAGGAGATTGAAAAATTTCTAGTTTGAAGAACTCAATAGATAATGAAATTATGAGAAGAAAGTAACCTTAATATCAAGATTCTGTAAAAGCTGCTGCATGCCATAATTAGTGAATATTTTTGGTGTCCATCATCACACCAGCATTTTTCGGCAGCTATATTTCCATCAAATTATGTACCTGCAGTCTCTTATTAGGTATGGACAATTACTTCCATAAAGTTTATTCAAAACATGAGAAAGAAATTACAAAAAAAGAAATTCTGGAAGAAACAGGAGCTACTTTCATTTTGGTGTCCACCCTTGGACACTGTAACGCGTGTAACGCATGTTTCAGTAGATAACAGGAATATTGCTCATTTGGTCACATGCTCCATGTTTATAGCAAGAAAGTACATTTGTATGTTGAAAAACAGCAAAAGTGAAGAAATCAGCTATCATGCTTGAGAAAAAAAAAGACTTTCTAAATTCCATGTAACGGTGGTTATGGTGGACACCAAACATAAAGTGTAAAAAAACAAATAGGAACTGTTCATTAATGAAATTTTCTCAAACTTCATGAACTATCTCTCCCTCTCATGTACGGCCACTGTGAGGGTTTTTGATTAATCTGAATCCTGTTGAAATAATTTATTTGTGAACTTCAGTTTTATGTATGGTGCCACACTTTTTGTACCCAGTATTGTAAAAACACACATATGCTTTATGTAGGCATACAGGAACAAGCTTGATTCTGGGAAATGAGTGAAATTACACATGTTGCAAAATTTGTAAAGGCAGCCTTCAAGTTCAAGTGAGTTTATTGTCATGTGTCCTTGTATAGGACAATTAAATTCTTGCTTTGCTTAAGCACACAGAAAATAGTAGGCATTTACTACAAAACAGATAAATGTG